>NC_136429.1:488458032-489115532 GCF_052849685.1 Lactuca virosa
TTTTGTTATATTCAACTTTGAATTCCAAATGTAGCTAATATCTCGGTCCCCAATCTCCTTAAATGATTCTCACACACTCTCTCTCATATTTTGTTCTCTCGAAACACGAATGTTGTTCGCCCCTTCATCTCCATGATCAGTTAACACAACCACCTGTTTCTTACCTAACCGGTGACTTCCACAACCACACACCATCGTCTACACCACCATCATCGATGAAGTCAGCATCGCCATTACCCTACCACAATCTTTTCCGGTTTTTTCCCTCATGTAAGATTTCACATAATCTCTAGATCACCTTATTTCTTTCCCTTATCTTCCTTTATTGTAGTCACCACCTCACACCACTCCGTTCTCTCTAAGAAACCGAAGACACCCCAAATCCAAACCCTAGAAACCATAGAATCTCGGACCATTTTCGTCGGGTAAAATATCATATCTGTTGTTTGATGATCTAAACGATGTGAAATTGAAAAACTTTTATGGGTTTTGATTTGCAGGCTGTTTTGGGTTTTCCCAGACGTTGCTGTCGTCACCACCATCCAAGAAGGTAATTTTCAAACGAATCATCCATTCTTTTTAGGGGTTTTGATTTGCAGGTTGTTTTGTGGTGTTCTTCAAGTTTTTTTTGTTTTTTAAACTGTTTAATTGTTTGCGATTGTAATTTCAACATCTTTTATGGGTTTCAATCACATCTTTTCTTTCTGGGTTGAATTGCGTATAATTGGAGGATTTTGTTTAATTTTGATTGTGAATTATTGACCTCACTTGGGATAAGGCATAAAATTGATTTTGTTTTAGCAGGTTTATTCTATTTTCTTGATTGAGAATGGACATCATGGTGAATTGGATTTTATTCTGATCTTTTTTTTGTTCCTGATGTTATCGATACTTATAACTTTTGACTTTCTATAGTTAACAATGAGGATAGACCATAAGAGTACTGCTCCGAGTATCAAACCAGATGAAATATACATAATTGGTAACTTTTTTACATATTATCAATATTTAATTACTCTTTATTTTACTATTTTGGTTCTTGATGAAATTTCATTTTACATTACATAAACTCGATATTTATTTCTCTTGGCATGGTTATATTCAGAAATGAACCTTGAGAGGATGAAGGATGATTTTAGCTTCTTTGCTTCATGATTGGTAAGTTTTGACATTTTAGTCCCCATGACACCAAGAATTTTTTTAAAATTTCTGAAATTTTTATAGTTCTATGTATGTTATAGTTAATATTCCATATCCTTGAGTATATAACAATTCCCATTATATACTTAACCACCCTTTTCCTTCCATGTTACAGATTCTATCCACCATGTCTATCTTTGCTCTTCAGTTCTCATATCACCGCTTGCTCCTTTCATGTCCACAACTTAATCGGTATGTCAGCATATAAGCTCTATTTCATTTTCTCTTTAATGAAAAGAGTCTCTGAAGTGCTCCATGGAAGGATGTGCTGTCAAAAGTTCAATAAGGGGAAAGGGTATTTTCATCTTATTATTCTTAGGTACAATAACTAATGGTTTGACCAATTTGGTTTGTTGTTGGGGTTTTACCATTGAGTTGTAATATGTTAACAAGAGATGAAGTGTGGGGATAAGAAAAGGGCATTATGGTCTTTTTTGATAATATGTAAGAAAAATGCATTATGCATTTTGGTTGTAACTAGAGTAGAGTCCATGAGAAAGAACAAAAAATCCCCAATTTCTGAAACGACCTTGCAACTGTAGACGATGTTTTATATGACCATTTTGTTAGGCGAGGCCTCCGTCACTCTATATTTTTTAGGTATTAAATAATATTTATTTGACCTGAATGCTTTTTTAATAGGTATATTTTGGTAACTAACATATTGGCATATGGTGACAGTATGATGGACAGGGATGAATTTTTGCAACATTTTTGTCCAGAAATCTTGATTGAGGATTCAAGTGTTGGGAATGATGTTTCTCCATTACCCCATGTTGCACTTTTCCATGGAAGTGCGAAATTTTCAATTTTCAGTACCACCAGAAACCTTGTTTGACTTCCATGTATTTACTACTTTGCTATACACGAATATCTTGAAATATATTTGATCTTTTGTAGTATAAGTTTTATGGATTGCAAAGTCCACCATGAGTTCCAACTTCTATTTCTTCTACCTATCTTATTTGTTCATGTTTTCATTAATGGTCTTGGCATGTATTTCGGGGTTTGCATGATAAATTTATGTTTTTGTTTCCTATTTAGGTTTGAACCTTTAATTTCAATAACGATGATCTTGATTTGATTGGGGAAGCTAATATGAGCTGCATAATTCTATGATGCTTACCCCCTAACAATATCAACATGACATAATAGAGTTATCTAATATAATTATTCTCACCCGTCGCTTAGCGCGGGTAAACGGCTAGTATATATATATATATATATATATATATATATATATATATATATATATATATATCGGAGAGATCAATAAAAAATGCACAATTAGGGTTAATTTGTGACAAAAATATGACATATGTCCTTTTATAGTAAATTAGCTAATGGTCCTTACTGTTTGAAATACTGATCATGATTGGTCCATAGCCTTGTTTTTATTGTTTGAAATGCAAAACAACTAGAACATTGCCACCGATTCTGCATTTTCTCGTTGAGGATATAGATAATTTAATCGTCCGTTCCAATTCTTTGATGCAATATGGAAAATTAATGTTCAAATTCTAATTCATTAACAATATATAAATTCTTTTCAAAATCTAAAGCCACAACATTGTTCTTTTTCATAGACAAAAACGGATCATGTGTTGCCTAACTCATGGATCCATAATCACTTAACCAACTACTCTAGATCCTAGGAATTACACGAAAATTAGTCAATTTGTGTATTGTGGACCCAATAGTTGGATTATTCATCCATTCCCCAATCCCATGCCAAATTCTCAATGGTTTCTTAGGTTCTTCGATTTTTTTGTTTGAAACGGGTTCATCTATCGGTTTTGTTGCCATTTAATTTTCACAAAACTATTTTTATGTATTGTTGCTGGAACTACCAGCCTTCGTGGCCAAGAACCACAAGCCTCCGTCGCAGAAACTACCAACCTCTGCATTTTCTAGATCTATAACCACATACCATAAATGAGATCGGTGGTAAGTATTTGCAAACAGAAACGAGATCGGTGTCCGAAAAGAGACAAATATGGATATGCCAGACTGTCGCCGCATGAGAAATAAGATCGGAAACGATACCGATGGAGGGAACCGGAGATCTCAAAACACACTAAATTGGTTCTATTGTCGGAGAAGGCAGCAGTTTCGTTAGAGGGACAAGGTTCAATGAAGTGGTTTAGGCGCCAGTTCAAGAGTTTTTTTTATGCTCATATTTGAATCGATTATCATTATCTCATTCAAAATAATTTTGTTTGATCTGATTTGAATGGTGTTTATGAGAGAGACGTGAACACAGAACGAGATACAACGGTAAAGCCCACGTTTATTTTATTTATGTTAATATTTTCAAGATAAAAAACAATAGATTAATTAGGGACGTTTTTTCAAAGTATAAGAACGATTTTTATAATTCAAAAAAAATCGACATGTGTAGTTAAAACTTAAACCTAACATGCATTTTCTATTGATCCTTCTAATATATATATATATATATATATATATATATATATATATATATATATATATATATATATATATATATATATATATATATATATATATATATATATATATATATATATATATGGAAGGGTTGTTTGGAAAACAAAAAACCCTAAAAATCATAAAAATGCATAAAAAAAATACCAAGACATCACAAAACTTTTTTTTGAATTTTTTTATCAAAAAATGGGAGCATTTTTTACAATTTCGCTGAAAAAAAAAATAAAAAATCAAATTTTTTTTTTTTGTAAAAAAAAAAAATTTCAAAATTTTTTTTCAGCGATTTTGACCTAAAAGTTGCGATTTTTTGATAAAAAAAGTTTTGTGATCTCTAAGTATTTTTTTTTATGCATTTTAATGATTTTTAGAGGTTTTTTTAGGGTTTTTTTTCCATAAAACCTAAACCTATATATATATATATATATATATATATATATATATATATATATATATATATATATATATATATATATATATATATATATATATATATATATATATATATATAGAGGAGGGTTCAATTGAGAAAAAAAAGGTTGAGAATGGGGGAATCATTCTCAGCCACACATTTATTTTGCCGCAAAACACTTAGGCGTACCGTCGGAAATGGATAACGGATAAACATGTGTTTTCCAACCAAACATGTTTCCTTAAACTATACTAATCATTACCTTAATATACATAAAAACATATTTTTTTTCGTTTTTTTTATTTTTAGAAAGCCATTATTATCGAAAAATTATTTTAAATATATCAAAATTCATAATTTTTTATTCTCTATAAATAGACATCCATATTGATATACTTTTAAGATAAAATAAAAAATTTATTTTTTTTAGAGTTTCAACTCTCGTTATTCATAAGTGAATAAAAAAAATCTATCAGATTTTTATTACAGTATATTCGTTATTAACTTATGAATAAAACGTATGCGTAACTTTTTTTATAGTTTAAGTATCGTTCATATATGAATATGACACGCAATAAAGTTTTCTTACTTAAAATATATTTTTTACATCATCTTTCATCATATATTATATTTATATATGAATAAAACGTGTATTAGTTGTCGTCATATTTTATATTCATATATGAATAAAACATTTATCAGATTTTTGTTACAGTTAATTTGTTATTCATATATGAATAAGTAGTATAAATGATACTTAAACTGTAAAAAAAAATTAATTATATATTTTTATTCATAAGTGAATAACGAATGTACTGTAGCAAAAATTTGATGCATTTTTATTCACTTATGAATAACGATAGCTGAAAATATAATTTTTTTTTATTTTATCTTAAAAATATATCAATATGGATGTCTATTTGTAGAGAATAAAAAATCATAAATTTTGGTATATTTAAAATCATTTTTCGATATAAATAGCTTCTTAAAAATTAAAAAAACAAAAAAAAAACTATGTTTTTGTATATATTAAAGTAATGATTAACATAGTTTAAGGAAACATGTTTTGTTGGAAACACATGTGTATTCCTTATCCATTTCCGCTGGTACAACAAAGGCTTTTGCAGCAAAAATAAATGAGTGGCTGAGAACGATTCCCCCATTCTCAACCTTTTTTATTTTCTCAATTGAACTTACCTCTCTCTCTCTCTCTCTATATATATATATATATATATATATATATATATATATATATATATATATATATATATATATATATATATATATATATATATATATATATATATATATATATATATATATATATATATATATAGGGAATGGTTATTTGGAAAACAAAAAACCCTAAAAATCATAAAAATGCATAAAAAAATACCTAGACATCACAAAACTTTTTTTTGAATTTTTTATCAAAAAAGCGCAGCCTTTTTTACAATTTCGCTGAAAAAAAAATAAAAAATCAATTTTTTTTTTTTTTTTGTAGAAATTTTTTTTTTCAAAATTTTTTTCAGCGATTTTATGTTAAAAGATGCGATTTTTTGATAAAAAATTCAAAAAAAAGTTTTGTGATCTCTAAGTATTTTTTTATGTATTTTTATGATTTTTAGGGTTTTTTTGTTTTCCATAGAGCCTAAACCTATATATATATATATATATATATATATATATATATATATATATATATATATATATATATATATATATATGTATATATATATGATGCGACCTTGGCTCCGACCACCTGCTCTAAGAATGTGCTCCTACGCCGGAGGGAATCTGCGAGGTCATAACAGACAAAGTCGTCAACCGTTCTCCAGGAGGAGGTTCCGAGAAAACGCTCTAACGGTCAAGTTAGTGAGAGATATCTGAGAGAGAGTAGTGAGAGCCGGGAGAGATACCTTACCTCTCAAAGCAAGGTAGAGGTCCTTTTATACCGAGGACCCTCGTTGGTCCGTACGAGGGACAGGGATTGCAGCTCCGACAGGATCCGTCGTCATGATTGGTTAATCGTGTTTCTCGTTGTGTTAGGGCCAACGATTGGTTCAGGCGGTAATGCTCTGAGCATAATCCTTGTCGCTTGGAGCCGTTACGCTTGTCGTTTTTCTCCAAGGTGTCCTTGGCGAGGTCGGGCCTTCCGTGCGGACGTCCCGCCCTGAGGGAATGCCCGGGGGGGGGTGGAGGCATGTTGGGGAGGCTAGGAAAGGCCTAGCCAAGCCAGCTGAGGGGTCCTCCATCCAGAGGGATATCTACTCCTGGCCCGCGCTAAGGGGCGCATTATCAAGTCCCTAGTCCAGTAGTCATAGCGTTTGCTAGCTAGCAATGACGTTGTGGACTTAACCGACATTACATGCGTCGAGGTCTCGTTCGTCTAACGCTTCGATTTCGGCGACGTGACTGCTCATACTTTCTGGCGTTTACGTCACTTGTGTCAGAGTTTTGAAAAGTCCCACCCCTTATCTCATTCCTTATAGTCCGGAAAACCCCTCTGCCTTTTCTACTTTATTTGTGCATTTCATCTTCTTTCTCTCTTTCTGGTAATTTGCTGCTATGGCGACTCTGATGGGTCTTATTTCGAATCCTTCCGAGTTCGAGACCTTGCAAGAAACGTACGGTCTTTCTTCGGCTGACGGAGTGGATTTTCCAGCTTCTGGTACCGTGACCACTTCACCTCCTTCTAGGAAGATTGGCGTTTATCTAAAGACGCTTGACGCAGGTCTCCGCCTCCCTCTGACTGACTTCCAGGAGGAGCTCCCCCATTACAATGGGTGTAGCATCAAAATGTTGACCCCAACGCTGTTTACAAAATCGTGGCTTTCGAGATGATCTGTCGGGCCAATAGTATTATCCCAGACTTCTTCGTATTCAAATACTTTTTCAAGTTTGGGGCCACTAAGAACAAATACACATTCTCCGCTCGTCGTGGAGGTCACAACCTTCTTCCTAACAACAAGACGCCGAAGAACTGGTAGGAGAAGTGGTTGTGGGTCAACCAGGAACTACTCGGTTGGGAGCACCACCAGGCGAATACTTTTTCGGACATTACCTCGAAACTGTTTCTTCACAATCAGGCCACTGCCAACTTCTTGAGGACTCTTTAGGTGGACACCGATGACTATTCGGAGGTCTTGCTTGCTGGAGTCGGGATGAGTACGAGTTGGCATGCCGTGGTAAAATGTCGGTTTTCTTCACCATTTCAACGGTAATATTGATATTTCCTTACACCTTCTCCCCCCTTTTCCCGTTAAAATAAACGTGTGACTGGCTACCATGCTTGCAGGTACTGAGTGTTCTATTTCCATGGATTCTGTCCTCCGAAAACAGTACCTAGGGAAGTTGGAGCATCATGTGGTGGATATGCATGAGACCCTTCCTCCGCCTAGCCGTCTCAACCTGCCGCCGACTTTGGTGGCATGGCCTCTGGGGAGTTCCTCTACGACAGAGAGTGGGCCGACTCCGAAAGTCCCCTTATCTACTGCTCTGGTCTATTGACCTTTTGAGGATCCGTCAAATGAGATAGTGGAAGACAGCAAATAGGGGATCGTTTCGAGTGTCCGTTGTTCCATGGCAAAACGAAAAATTGTCTAGGCTATGGGTAAGCCCTCTTCGGGGAGTGGTTCTATCAAGATCGAGAGACGCGTCATGCAAAGAGGCGAATTTGCACGCCTGATTTCTTCGATCTCTTTTGATCCTAACGGTGTAGCAGTGATACCCAATGATGACGCATAACACTTTGAGGGTTATCAAGGGGCGTCAAAGTAGCCCATTGTGCTAGTGACTACCATGTCTGAATTTCATTCCAACCCTTGCTCATCAGGGGGTGGTGCAAAGGTTTTGCATCGTGAGCCTTCTTCTTTGGGGGGCTCACATGGGCTTGCTGGTCCTTGTGCTTCTCCTTTTATCCCAGGGTGGAATCTTTGCACTGATTCTCGACTATCTGTTCGTGTCAATGCTCTAGAGTTTTTGTGTCATGTGTTTCCTCTGGCGGTTGTGAGTGATATGGATGACATGGGCGACTCTGCCCTTTCTTAGAATATGGCCTATGATGCTGCTTAGTCCATGTTTTACCTGCTTGTTGGTTCCCGGCGGGTTCAACAATTTGACAATCTTGAACAAGCCAATTCCAGCCTAACGGCCAACGATGTTGATTTAAAGTGTCGGGTTGCAGAACTAGAAAGAGCTGCCCGAGGTTTTGATCAGAAATATGACTTGCTCATGGCCAAGAAAATCTATGTGGAGGAGATCTGATCGTTGCTGGCTCAGGTGGATTCCTTTACTCAATCTAATGAGGGTCTGATGATCCAGCATGAGAGTTTGGAGCATGACCTTGCTGTGACAACCCGAAATTTCTGACTTGTGTAAACATTCAAATTATCAGTGTTGGACTCATTTTGCTCCCAGTTATCACTGTTTGGAACCTGTTTTGAGTATCCTAACTCTAGTGAATCAAAGGAATTAGTATTTGGAAGTGTCAGTTTAAGTTCTAAACTACCTAGCAACCGTAAACCTCCTCAAAAAGGAGTTTACGGTCGAGACCTTGAGTTTACGGTCAGAGTAACCGTAAACTCCTCTCTATATATATAATGGTTGACCATTTCAGCCATTCTTTTCACTTTAAACACTTCAAAGGCTTTCTCTCTCTGCTCTCTCTCTACCTTCATCGGGTTCCTCCAAGATGTTCAAGAACACGGTTGTGTTTTGGACCGAAAACACCTTCTTTGCCTTCAAAAACTGTAAGTATCATCTTCCCCTTCATGAATCGAGTTAAAATCCTTCATTTTGGACTTAAGATCATCACTCTTTGCTTGAACAAAAGAGTTTACGGTCCTATGAATCTTCATAGACCGTAAACCCTTATAAAGGGTGTTCTTATAGCCTTTACCCTTCCTAAGGCTAAGCATGGTCCCTAGAATCCGATGCCTTTGAATGAAACCCTTGAAAACCATCATTTGTGCAAGATTGATGAGTTTACGGTCTAGTGTATCTCCTTAGACCGTACACCCTTCAATGACCGTATATTCATGGGCCGTAAACCCATGGAACCGTAAACCCATGGACCGTAAACCTTATGACCGTAAGGTCATTGGACCGTAAACACTAAAACCGTAAACACTAAGACCGTGAACATTTGGACCGTGAACTCTAAGACCGTGAACACTTGGACTGTGAACTCCAATGGTCATACCTCTTTGACCGTAAACTCTATAGGGTGGCCATATACCCTAGTTATGAAATCATATGTGATTGTATTCCATAAATCTTAGAGTTTCCTAGCCAATAAGGGTGTTACCCTTCTTATTTAGTCGTCTATACACTAAATTCATACACATTCATGTGTGTCTATTAGGATCGTTGTGTGCTCAAGGTTACACCTGACACTCTGCACTCCTCTTCCAACCACATGCCAGAACCACTCACTACAGGTGAGTTCATACCCCTACATTTTCCGTGTTTTTAATGTTTTAAAGGGGGGGGGGGGGAATACAAGCCAAACTCAAAGTATTTTATTAAGTTTTAAACTTATTAATACAATCCAACGATTTCTACGTTTAATAACATATTCGGATATTTTATCCCTTTTTAATATGTTGAGCATAAGGGAAACTTTTATATTGGAAATCTAATTTCATAGCTTTCAGAAAGGTTTTTACAAAGCATTTTCATATCAATTCTATTAAACTATAATGGGTATAGTTTGGGATAACCCGTTAGACAGTTTTCACCAAATCAGATTTCATGAATAAATATGTATAAACTATGGCAGATTTAGTTTATGTTATATATTTTCTCAGGAGTATAAAGTACTATTATTCAAGGTTAATTATTGTTTTATACTGTTTCTCGCTAGTAAACTAGATTATACAGAATTGTGAGGCTTTACTTCAATACTGTACCCTTTAGTGTACAGAACTAAATCCTATCATAGTATAACCAGAGTCTCCTGGAGGGAGAGCGTGAGATTTGTGAATAGATCTATTCGGGACTGACAATCCCACACCTGAACTGCTAGCTACAGTTAGGCAGGCACGCCTGGGGTGAACAAATGTCATTTAGCTTAACGCCTGAAGAACGTTATAAAGGTCTCTAGGTCATATCAAGATGGTTATACGACTCGCAAATAAGTATAAACTAACTTTGGTTTACAGACTCTACCCTTCATTTGTTTTATATTTAGTAATAAAACTACCTTTATATATACACTGATAGTAATCAAGGATTTCTAAACTTACATCTCTACCTCTAGGACGGATAACTTGTTTTTAGGGAAAATATGGGATTTTCCCAGGATAACACTGGCATTTCTAAAACTGATGATTTATCTTCTACTAATAGACACTCTTACAACACTGCTTTTCATAAGAAAATATAGGATTTTCTTAAGGAACACTTTTCAAAAAGGATCAAAGAAACATTTTCCACAAAAACTAAATGCTTATGAACTCACCAGCTTTATGCTGATATTCTTTCAAAACTGCTTGTATTCTCAGGAAATCAGTAGACAGGTACCTGCTGGATTTTGAGAAGTTGGAGCAATAAGAGTCTTATGTTATTATTTTACATACTTTTGATGTACCTAAAACAAGATTTCAAACTGATGTAAACCTTTTTCATATATGTATTCAATGTTTGGTTGTGTTTACTATGCTTGCTATGATACAATTGTTTTGATACTACACATGACGTCCTCCGCCCCCGAACGTTTCCGCCGTTCCGGTTTGGGGGTGTGACAGATTGGTATCAGAGCCCTTGTTTATAGCGAACTAAGTATACCGAACCTTACATGGTATAAAACTATAAACACTAAGGGGCCTAAGTGCTCTAAACTAAAAGTATATTTTCGAAATATAAAGTATTTTGTAACAAGTATACTAGTATGCATACATAACAGAACCAGAGTCATAGATAGAACGAAACAAAAGTATTTGGATGTTGGGACACTGCGGTTAAACCTGGGCAGTTATGTAATCATGTCTAGGGTGAATATTGCATGATCAACTATATTCAGTCAAGACATGACCCACATGTGCTTGGGAGTGATTGTGGTGTTACAGCAGGCCTAAAGCTTACCAAAAACATTCAACATAAAATACTATAGGAGTATTTTAGCTAGAGCCAAATTCCGTATATAGATTCATTCCAAATGTTGCTACCTCTTCTTTCTTAAGCGATAACTTTCTCGCATTAGTAAAATTTCTGTGCTTATCACATGGTAGAACATTTTCTTTTATTATCAGGATGAGATATATCTTGTTTCATATATCTTGAGGACTTACCATCCTCTTCTTCTTGGTTGTTTCTAGAACAAGATGCCTCCCCGACCAAGACCCATCCGAAGAAACGACGACACTCCACCATCACCACCACCCCCTCAGTTCGACCCCGTCATGTTCCAGGCAGCAGTTACCGCCGCCGTAACCGCAACGATGGCACAAGTGAATGCTGGTGGGGCTGGAGGTGGAACCGACCCCCAGTGGCAAGACGGAAGTTAGGGACATCAAAAGGAGTGTTCCTACAAGGACTTCATGACTGCAAAACCCAAGCCCTTCGACGGAAATGGAGGTGTTATGCTCTAACTCGATGGTTCGAGAAGATTGAATCCATCTTCGAAATTTGCACCTGTTTCGAAGCCAACAAGGTGAAGTTCGCCGCCTGCACCTTCACCGACTGAGCCTTGACCTGGTGGAATGGTCGAGTCAAAACCCTAACCCTGCCAGTGGCTAATTCCATGGGTTGGGAAAGACTGAAGGAGCTCATGCTTGCGGAATACTGCCCGAGGGGCGAAGTGCGGAAGTTGGAACACGAACTCTGGAACTTGAAGATGAAGGGTTCCGACATCGCTGCCTACACCACTAGATTCTGTGATTTGGCTCTCCTCTGTCCGGGAATGGTCACCTCGGAAAGCAATAAAATCGAGAGGTACATCTGGGGACTGACACAACCAACCAAAGGAAATGTCTTGGCTGCTAGACCGGCCACGTTTGAGAGCGCCAAGGATCTGGCACAGACTCTGATCGATTATGGGATCGATCTGGATGAGGCATCAGCGGTCGCCGAGCCACAGAAGGAGAGTGGCGAGAAGAAGAAGAAATTTTGGAACAAACGTAAGGGCCAGTCTCCTCAAGAACCCTGCAAGAAGCAACAAACAGTGGCAGTCCACGCTGCTACTACTCTTGCTGTTGCTCCCACTGCTGTTCCAACCATCCAAGCTCCTACCGGTGGTTATTCAGGGAAACTACCTCTGTGCAACAAGTGTACCTTTCATCATCACAGACCTTGCCGTGATTTGAATTGCAACAACTGTGGAAGGAAGGGACACACTGCCCGATACTACAAAGCACCAGCCCAACCAACTAATCCGACTCCTGGTGCGGGTGCCAGCCAGGCCTGCTATGGATGTGGGGAAGTTGGGCATTTCAAAAGAAACTGCCCCAAGGCGACAACGAGTGGTAATACAGGAAGAGTGTTGGCGATGGGCCAGGAGGAAGCGGTCGCTGATCCTACCGTTGTTACGGGTACGTTCCTCCTTAACAACTCTTATGCATGCATTCTTTTCGATTCTGGTGTGGAGAGAAGTTTTGTTAGTCATGAATTCAAACATCTAATCTAGTGTAAATCCCAACCTCTAACCGAAACATTTACCGTCGAGATGGCTAACGGAAAGAAGGAGAGCACTAACGATATATTCATAGGCTGTACTCTTACTCTAGACGGTCATTCCTTTTCCATCAACCTTATGCCTGTATCCATTAAGAGTTTCGATGTCATTATCGGCATGGATTGGTTAAGCCCCAATCGTGCTGATATCCTTTGCTACGAGAAGGCTATCCGTCTCAATCTTCCCTCTGGCGAAGCCCTCACTATTTTCGGTGATAAACTCAGTTCGAGCCTTCGTATCATTTCATGCATCAAGGCCCAGAAGTATCTGCGGAAGGAGTGCCATGCATTCCTAGCTCATGTTGTCGACGAGACGCAAAAAGTTAAAGACCTCGAGAGCATCCCCGAAGTCTGTAACTTTCCTGATGTTTTCCCCGAAGATCTCCCAGGAATTCCTCCCAAGCATCAAGTCGAGTTCCGTATCGATCTAATCCATGGAGCTACTCCTGTAGCTAAATCTCCCTATCGTTTAGCGCCTGTAGAAATGCAAGAATTATCCAGCCAGCTCAATGAGCTGATCAGCAAAGGATTCATAAGACCGAGTTCCTCACCTTGGGGAGCCCCGATTTTATTCATAAAGAAGAAAGATGGATCCTTTCGGATGTGCATCGACTACCGAGAGCTGAACAAGCTTACCATCAAAAACCGTTATCCCCTACCCAGAATCGACGACTTCTTCGATCAACTTCAGGGAGCCAGTTACTTTTCGAAGATAGACCTAAGGTCAGGGTATCATCAGTTGCGGGTTCACGAGAATGATGTGCCCAAGACAGCATTCTAAACTCGCTATGGACACTACGAGTTCGTGGTAATGCCCTTTGGTCTAACCAACGCACCGGCAGTATTCATGGACCTAATGAATCGGGTGTTCCACCCTTTCCTAGACAAATTCGTGATCGTGTTCATTGACGACATACTTGTTTATTTGCGGAGCGAAGATAATCATAAACAACACTTGCGGCAGGTACTCGAAACACTGAGGGCGGAGAAGCTATATGCAAAATTCTCAAAGTGTGAGTTCTGGATCAGGAAGGTAACTTTCCTCGGTCACGTGGCTAGCGAGGAAGGCATACATGTAGACCCTTCCAAAATCAAAGCGATCAAGAATTGGTCGGCACCAAAGACACCCACAGAAATCCGACAATTCTTGGGTCTCGCAGGCTATTATCGCAGGTTCATCCAGAACTTCTCCAGAATCGCTAAGCCTTTAACTACACTGACACAGAAAGGTGTAACCTTTAGTTGGGGAGTCAAGCAAGACACTGCGTTTGAAACATTGAAGCAGGCCCTATGCAGCGCACCTATCTTGTCCCTGCCCGAAGGGACAGAAGACTTCGTTGTCTACTGTGACGCATCCAATCAGGGCCTAGGCTGTGTGCTCATGCAACGAGGAAAGGTTATCGCCTATGCCTCGAGGCAGTTGAAAACACACGAAGTCAATTACACAACTCACGATCTAGAATTGGGAGCAGTGGTCTTCGCGTTAAAGATCTGAAGACATTACCTCTACGGAACCAAGTGCACCATTTTCACCGACCATAAGAGCTTGCAACATATCTTTGATCAGAAGGAGTTAAACATGAGACAGCGGCGATGGGTAGAGCTACTCAGTGACTACGAGTGCGAAATTCGCTACCATCCCGGCAAGGCCAATGTGGTAGCAGATGCCCTCAGCCGCAAGGAGTATTCAGGTCGTAGAGTGAAGGCATTGACTATGACCATCCATTCCCAATTACCCACATAAATCCGAGAGGCTCAGCTTGAAGCCTTAAAACCAGAGAACACGTCGGATGAAGCCTTGAGAGGAATGGAAAAGAACTTAGAGGTCAAGGGAGACGGAGTTTACTATTTCATGGACCGTATCTGGACCCCTAAGTATGGTGGTTACAGAGAAGTTGTCATGAACGAAGCTCACAAGACGAGATACTCCGTTCACCCAGGTTCAGATAAAATGTATCTGGATCTTAAACAACTCTATTGGTGGCCGAACATGCAAGAGAAAATTGCTACCTTCGTGGGCAAGTGCCTGACTTGTGCTAAGGTAAAAGTAGAATATCAAAGGCCCTCAGGTTTGCTTCAGCAGCCGGAAATACCTGAGTGGAAGTGGGAAATGATCACCATGGATTTTATCACCAAGTTACCCAGATCTCCGAGTGGGCACGACGCCATCTGGGTGATTGTCGATCGGTTGACTAAATCCGCCCACTTCCTGCCAATCAAAGAAAATTTCAAGATGGAGAGACTCAGGCGGATCTACATTCTAGAAATAGTTCGCCTTCATAGGGTACCTGTATCCATTATCTCCGACCGAGATAGCAGGTTCACCTCGAGATTTTGGCAATCGCTACAGAAGGCTCTTGGAACTAAGTTGGAAAGGAGCACGACTTATCATCTTCAGACAGATGGACAGAGTGAGAGAACCATTCAGACATTGGAAGATATGTTGAGAGCCTGCGTCATCGACTTCGGCACGTCATGGGACACTCATCTTCCTTTGGTTAAATTTTCCTACAACAACAGCTACCATACCAGCATCAAGGTTGCGCCATTTGAAGCCCTCTATGGCTGTAAGTGCAGATCCCCTCTGTGCTGGGCTGAAGTGGGTGACACATAGCTAGCCAAGGGTCAAGTCCCTGACAACACTCTCACTGGTACTGAGATCATCCAAAAGACGACTGAAAAGATCGTACAAATCCGAGAACGACTGAAGGCCTCACGAGATAGACAAAAGAGCTACGCCGATAAACGACAAAAACCCTTGGAGTTCCAGGTTGGAGACCGTGTCCTGCTAAAGGTCTCACCCTGGAGGGGCATGATACGATTTGGAAAGCGTGGAAAGCTAAATCCAAGATACATAGGACCCTTCGAGATCCTCGCAAGGATCGGTCCTGTAGCCTACAAACTTCGTCTACCCCGAGAACTTAACAACATTCATCCTGTCTTCCACGTTTCGAATCTTAAGAAATGCTTATCCGACGAAACCCTTGTGGTCCCTGTCGATGAGATTAAGATCAACGAGAACCTAAACTTTGTGGAAGAACCGGTCGAAATCATGGATAGAGAAATCAAACGAACGAAACAAAGTCGCATCCCGATAGTGAAGGTTCGCTGGAATGCCAAGCGGGGACCTGAATTCACTTGGGAGCGCGAAGATCAGATGAAACAGAAGTATCCGCATCTGTTTCCTAATTCATGATTTGTATTCTATGTTCGAATTTCGGGACGAAATTCCCTCTAACGGGGGGATGATGTGACAACCTAAAATTTCTGACTTGTGTAAACATTCAAATTATCAGTGTTGGACTCATTTTGCTCCCAGTTATCACTGTTTGGAACCTGTTTTGAGTATCCTAACTCTAGTGAATCAAAGGAATTAGTATTTGGAAGTGTCAGTTTAAGTTCTAAACTACCTAGCAACCATAAACCTCCTCAAAAAGGAGTTTACGGTCGAGACCTTGAGTTAACGGTCAGAGTAACCGTAAACTCCTCTCTCTATATATAATGGTTGATCATTTCAGCCATTCTTTTCACTTTAAACACTTTAAAGGCTTTCTCTCTCTACTCTCTCTCTACCTTCATCGGGTTCCTCCAAGATGTTCAAGAACACGGTTGTGTTTTGGACCGAAAACACCTTCTTTGCCTTCAAAAACCATAAGTATCATCTTCCCCTTCATGAATCGAGTTAAAATCCTTCATTTTGGACTTAAGATCATCACTCTTTGCTTGACCAAAAGAGTTTACGGTCCTATGAATCTTCATAGACCGTAAACCCTTATAAAGGGTGTTCTTATAGCCTTTACCCTTCCTAAGGCTAAGCATGGACCCTAGAATCCGATGCCTTTGAATGAAACCCTTGAAAACCATCATTTGTACAAGATTGATGAGTTTACGGTCTAGTGTATCTCCTTAGACCGTACACCCTTCAATGACCGTATATTCATGGGCCGTAAACCCATGGAACCGTAAACCCATGGACCGTAAACCGTATGACCGTAAGGTCATTAGACCGTGAACTCCATGACCGTAAACACTAAAACCGTAAACACTAAGACCATGAACACTTGGGCCGTGAACTCCAAGACCGTGAACACTTGGACCGTGAACTCCAATGGTCATACCTCTTTGACCGTAAACTATATAGGGTGGCCATATACCCTAGTTATGCAATCATATGTGATTGTATTCCATAAATCTTAGAGTTTCCTAGCCAATAAGGGTGTTACCCTTCTTATTTAGTCGTCTATACACTAAATTCATACACATTCATGTGTGTCTATTAGGATCGTTGTGTGCTCAAGGTTACACCTGACAATCTGCACTCCTCTTCCAACCACACGTCAGAACCACTCACTACAGGTGAGTTCATACCCCTACATTTTCCGTGTTTTTAATGTTTTAAGGGGGGGGGGGGGAATACAAGCCAAACTCAAAGTATTTTATTAAGTTTTAAACTTATTAATACAATCCAACGATTTCTACGTTTAATAACATATTCGGATATTTTATCCCTTTTTAATATGTTGAGCATAAGGGAAACTTTTATATTGGAAATCTAATTTCATAGCTTTCAAAAAGGTTTTTACAAAGCATTTTCATATCAATTCTATTAAACTATAATGGGTATAGTTTGGGATAACCCGTTAGACAGTTTTCACCAAATCAGATTTCATGAATAAATATGTATAAACTATGGCAGATTTAGTTTATGTTATATATTTTCTCAGGAGTATAAAGTACTATTATTCAAGGTTAATTATTGTTTTATACTGTTTCTCGCTAGTAAACTAGATTATACAGAATTGTGAGGCTTTACTTCAATACTGTACCCTTTAGTGTATGGAACTAAATCCTATCATAGTATAACCAGAGTCTCCTGGAGGGAGAGCGTGAGATTTGTGAATAGATCTATTCGGGACTGACAATCCCACACCTGAACTGCTAGCTACAGTTAGGCGGGCATGCCTGGGGTGAACAAATGTCATTTAGCTTAACGCCTGAAGAACGTTATAAAGGTCTCTAGGTCATATCAAGATGGTTATACGACTCGCAAATAAGTATAAACTAACTTTGGTTTACAGTCTCTACCCTTCATTTGTTTTATATTTAGTAATAAAACTACCTTTATATATACACTGATAGTAATCAAGGATTTCTAAACTTACATCTCTACCTCTAGGACGGATAACTTGTTTTTAGGGAAAATATGGGATTTTCCCAGGATAACACTGGCATTTCTAAAACTGATGATTTATCTTCTACTAATAGACACTCTTACAACACTGCTTTTCATAAGAAAATATAGGATTTTCTTAAGGAACACTTTTCAAAAAGGATCAAAGAAACATTTTCCACAAAAACTAAATGCTTATGAACTCACCAGCTTTATGCTGATATTCTTTCAAAACTGCTTGTATTCTCAGGAAATCAGTAGACAGGTACCTGCTGGATTTTGAGAAGCTGGAGCAATAAGAGTCTTATGTTATTATTTTACATACTTTTGATGTACCTAAAATAAGATTTCAAACTGATGTAAACCTTTTTCATATATGTATTCAATGTTTGGTTGTGTTTACTATGCTTGCTATGATACAATTGTTTTGATACTACACATGACGTCCTCCGCCCCCGAACGTTTCCGTCGTTCCGATTTGGGGGTGGGACACTTGCCGATCGTGATTGAGAGTTGGAGGCGGTGCGGGCAGAGATGGAGTTATTGTGGGCTGATTGTGACTGGTTGTTGCACGTAGGGGTAGTACGTGTTATGGACAAACTTACTTAGCATCCTGAGTTCACAGGTGGTGTTAACCGGATTCGTCATGATGCGTTTGTTGCAGGTGAAGAGTCCAGTTGTGATGGTTTAAAAGCTGAAGTGGATGCTGGGACGTATGACCCGGAGGCTAGCGATTCTCGTTCGAACCACATGTCCAGTTTGGAAGACGCTCTGTTGGCATTCGCCAAGATGGATTACGCCGCCTTGCTTGGTTTGGGTCGACTGGATATGGTCGGGTTGAGGCATTTATGAGCCTTTGATGATGTTGATGATCCTATGGATGTGGCTGGTGGTGAGCATGGTGATGGTGAGGTTGGTGTTCATGTGGTTAGTGTTGGTGGAGGTTAAGTTGTTGTTGTTGGTGGTGGTGGGCATGGTGATGGTGATGGTGATCTTGGTGGGGGTGAGGCTACTGGTGGTGGTGGTGGGCATGCTGATGGGTGATGATGGTGTTGGTGGAGGCGAAGCTGGTGGGGGCCCGGGTGCTACAAGTGGTATTTGATCCAGTCATGTTCCATTGAGTTACCCTTCGGGGTGTGAATGAAAATGTTTGGATGACTTGGTGTCTTTCTTTACTCCCATTTTTGTTGTTGGGCCTTGCGTGGCTTGTATATTTTGATGTGTAATGAACTATGTTGTTTCTGTGTTTTATGCTGTGTTGCTTTGTGCGCTTTGCTGTTTGTGCATTCAAATCTGTTTGCCACTGTTAGTCCCTTTGTTCTAAGTTGGCTATGTAATTCGACTTGGTTCTGTTTGGGCTATGGGCTTTTAGCCGTTTGAAACTCTAAGTGTCACGATTTGGGATGTAATGTGCTCTAATGCACTTTAAGCATTTAGAATACACTAAGTATTTTGATAACACACTAAGGTTTTCTTTGGATGCACTAAGTATCTTGAGAACACACTAAGGTTTTCTTTGGATACACCAAGTATCTCGAGAACACACTAAGGGTTTTCATTGGATACACTAAGTACCTCGAGAAAACACTAAGTTTTATCTTTGGATACACTAAGTATCTCGAGTTGGGTCACTAAATCGCCGAGTCAGTGCCATGTGTCATCATCTGATGGCTTTTCTTGGTGTTAACGGCTGAGATCGCGCCACGTCACCGAAACTCCCACATCACCCTCCCGACTTAGAAAAATCAAAACTCTCGCATACGAGCTCCGTTTTTGACGTACTTTATATCCATGTGTAGGTAAAAACAAGATCTACAACTTTCCTGTAAACTCCGTCGGCTAATTCTCGACCGATCTTAAATTTAACAGTAGGAGGAGATTATAATGTTAAATGTCCGCGTAAAATTCATAACTTCTACATACGGACTCCGTTTTCGTCTGTATTTTTATCGTTGAGTTCCTATTAATGAGTTATTCAAGTCTCATTTAGGTCGCGTAGGCCAAAAACCGCTCGAACTAAAATTCGAGTTTCGAGCCGTGCACTACTATGCCAAATCTTAGAAAATTCATAACTTCCTCATACGAAGTCAGATTTGGGCGTTCTTTTTCTGTATGTTCTCAGTTTAACGTATACTACAACTTTTGTTTAGATTACTAATGCTAAAAACTCTTCTATCGTAAATTCACTATTTACGTCTCCTGGTACCATGCCGGTTTTGCCGTAAAACTTCGACGAACCATAACTTCTTTGTTATAGCTCGGATTTTGGCGTTCTTTATATGTACGGAACCCTTGTAACATATACTAATGCTTGGTTAAGATTATTCCTTCTAAATAATCTTTCACCAAAAACTCATTTTTGATGCTCATTGTCTCTAAATTGACCAGCCCGGATCTACGGGCGTTACAATTATCTCCCCCTTAGGATGATTACGTCCCGGAATCATCAACGAAACAGGGTTATATAATGACTCCATACGTTATCTCTTCATCCTAGGTAGTACTCGTAACTTCTATGTTTCTTCGAATGCGTATTTAACTCCTGATCTTCTTGACTGCAAGCGGTGCTTAATCTTACACCCGTTCTCTATGTCTTGTTAGACTTTCAATCATGACCTTCATGTCACAACCTCGCTCTTTATCAGAGACTCCTTCTTCTTCTTAACAAACTTAAGTTAAGTTTATTTGGTTTCCACGATAGACTGATGGTCACGTCCTAATGAACTCTCATCGTATGTTGCAATGCTCAGACTCAGGTCTCTTAGAGTCAAATTTTGGAACAGAGTATATCTTCCTTCATGTTCTAATGTGATATAATCACATTTTAACATGTAGCATTTCTAGCTACCAGCTTCTTTAACTAGCGCGATACTTCTATTGATCGCTTCGATTATCTTTCACTTCAATCTTCTGGTTTAAGTCAGATGCTACATCGAACTTGGTTCTCTGAACCACGTAACATACTTATCTTAGTCGGACTCGATTTGATATGACCACTAGGGTCGAAACAACAATGATCTTCTTAGTCATTACCGAAACAATGGTAACGACATACTTGAATAAAACGAAATCAATTACTAGCTTCTTGGTAACCTTGTGACTTTCCCTGATCCAAGTGTGAGTCCTGTGCGTCCGGTAGTATAGGCCTCTACTACCTTTCACACTTACTCATACTCGTCCCAAGTATTGTCTCGCAGTTCTCCAAGTCATTATCACAAAAACAATTTTAACACATACGAATGTGTCCAAATAATCATATAATTTTCCCTAGACTCTACTAGGACTTCTTCCATGCGTATCAACTCTGCTTTAACTTGGTTGGTGATGGAAATGTCAGATGATGGGATAACTTCATGGATTATACAAAAAATCTTTCTTTCTGCTAATCGAAAGTGTACTTCTCCCATACTAGACATATTATTTCTTAGACGCGTTCTAAAGGCAAAATATCACTCTTACGATATCTTACGATAGGTACCACTCAGTATCGTAAGCCTTCTCATTTCCTCCATTTACTCAATTCACTACGAGTCTTCACCATGATGTTTTGCACACCAAAGCAACCGTTTGGTGTATCGAGACGAGAATAAAGATAGAAGAAGGTTTAGACGCGTATTCCTCCTTATTACCTCGAAAAATTATATGGCAGTTCTAATATCGTAATTAAACGTTTAGAAATCTGAACACATAAAATTTCCAGATCCGGTCGGCAACAGACCATAGATCCGATCATATAACGCATATCATAAATCATTTAGCACATAAAAGCATGTTAGGCATTTTCCCTAAATAAGCTAGTGCTTGTGTCTATTAAGGTGTATTATCTAAATATACTAGACACACTCCTCACGATCATCGCTTAACATTCTAAGTTTAAGTCTAGAAATAAATCCATATTCCTAGTTTGCTTAAACTAATGCTCTGATACCAACTGTGACATCCCCATTTTCACGGTCAGAAAAGACGATTTTGTTTATGCTTTATAAAAACCAGAGTACCTCGTTTAATAAAAATGTTGCGGAATTTGTTCCCAGAAAAACATGATAAATACGTTATCAAAGCATTTCCGAAGAAATGTATTTTTATCCATTTTAAAACATTTGGGATGTCATCGTCAATACAGAAACATGAGCATAAACATAACTTACATTCATTTACACTAGTGATCTACATCTCTTTTAAATCCCTCAGTGTAAAGTAACTTCATATCGACACCTGTGATACAAATAAGCTTGAGTGGGTCAGGTTGGGAAACCTGGTGAGTACATAGGGTTTTCAACCCACCATAATATAATTATTATGTTAAACATCAAACAATCAACCCAATTACCCATCCCCATTATCTTATTTACTCTTAAGGATCTACCCTAAGATTCATCTATTCCTCGTTCATTCATTCCTAAGGATTATCCTAAGGAATAGGCACAAAATCCATCGTTTCCAGGGTTTTCTCAATAGGCACTATATCTATAGCTGCCAGACGCTATACTCCATAGTCGTCGGGGTTATGATGTTCTCTATTAGGCGCTTCTGCCGGTAGAGTCCTTTTTAGGCGCATCTCCCAGGGTTATCTCGTTTATTGACAGTATCGTTTTCGAGAGTCGACTTGCAATACAGTTCAATGGGTTTTTAGAGTACACCGGTGAACACATCGTTCACAACACCAACAGGTTGCGAGTCTGATAGTGTTCCACTGGACTGTCTAGAATAGTCCGTGGTTGTCATCCATACTCTACTAGATGACGGGGCCATCATTTGGGAAAAAGGCTTCTCACATCGTCCACCTCTCACCCTCACCTCATGGTCTATATTACCTCTGAACTTATCGTCCAACTCATTTTTCATCTACCCATGTTTTACCCAACATATTATGTAGATATAAATAAGTATACAGTTTAAATCATATAAAACTCGTATAAAATCGTTCATCCAGCATAGATAGCAAGTATACAGATAATATACACACATAGCATGTAGTTTATATAAAATACTTCATATCTATGTGTAATATGAAAGTAACTATGCACTCACCTGATAAGGTGGTGACTCGGTACTCGGACATCACTTCGTTTACTTTAAACAACTCATTTGACAGAACCTAGTATCATTACCACTAGAGTTTAGTCTAATATTCTCCGAGACTAATTAATAGTCTAACTATTATTACTTTTATATAAGTGTTAAACAATACTCTTCACCCACTATGTACAGACAGGGGTCAGACATGGAACACCGGAGGGCAGGATCATTTTGGCATAAAGCACTTCTGAATCCAGCAACCCAAGCGGCCCTCCAAACCATATTCCCCGTACCGCGAGTGGTTAAAAAGATATTATAACTGTTGGATTAATGTCTAAGTCCATAACTATAATTGGTAAGACTTGACCCGACCCGGCATGGTCCATTTGGGTTGCATGGGATCATGCATTTGGATAGACTATAATGAGAGAAATAACACTTAAGGTTGGTTAATATATTATAAGTTTTAATATATTAATAAGGTTATTTAATTAGTATTGATCAAGAGTTAATTTGGAATTAATTAAGTGATCAAAAGGAGACTAATTAAATATATGGGTTGATTGTGTAAATCATTCATTCTTATATATGTGGGCTTGTGATCCAAGATTCCTTATGTTGGACTAAGTCCATGGGGTGACCCATGGATACTCCATGGAGGTTAAAATCCATGGAGCATAAGGAATGGGTAAAGTTATGAGTTACATGGTGTAACCCTAATAGCCACCATATAAAAGAATCCCATGGCTCAAGAAATGGTGCACTAATGTGTGAGTGTGAGGGCTAGACGATTTCAAGGAGTGTTCAAGTTTCTCTCAAGTTATTCCAAGTGTATTTGGTGTTGTGTGAACCATTTGAGGTGACACACTTGGGGCACTAGGAACTCAAGCTTCATGAAGACATTCTACATCAAAGAGGTATGTATTCTATCTTGTTATATTTATTATTTTGTATGCTAGATTAGGATAATACCTTGGATGTTCATAATTGTATGTATAATAGAGAAAACATAGATCCAAGGTATTTAGGGTTGCATGTACACTTAGGAGTGTTAGAATGCTCATAACCCAACAGTGGTATCAGAGCCATGGGTTGTTTTCTGTTATATTAATGCAAATGTTTTATTTTCAAAGTTGGAAAAAAAAGGAAAAAAAACATGACGTTTGTCAAATTTTAAGATAATTACTTGTTTTTGTGAAAAACTAATTATTTGTAAAATTTGAATCATTTGCTATATGAGTTGAATTAGGTCAAATTTAGTAAAAGATAAAATTATATGATTATTTTATTAGTTTTAAAAGTTTGATCTAAAGAGTTTTTTGAAACCTCCATAAGTTATGGATATGAAAAGGTTTTAAAAAAAATTGATTCAAAGTTTTTTATGGAGTTACAAAACTTGGTCTTAATGTTTTAAAGAATTCCATAACTTGTTCTTAAGTTATGGAACATGAAAAGTTTCATCATAAAAGAAACATTAAACTCCATAAGTTATGGAATCGAAAAGTTTTTTTTGTGTTACCTTGTTTTATGAGTTATTTTTTAGATTAATGAAAAATATGTGTCAGTAGTTTTCAATCCAAATTAATCTAAAAGTTGTCCATAAAATGTGTTTTTGTAACTTGTCCTCAAGTTATATGAAAAGTCACATTTATGAATCTTAAAAACTCATAAAAATACCTTAGGTTACAAAAAAAAATGAAGAGTCTTTCCTTATAAATAGTTTTTATGGCTCCATAACTTGTCCTCAAGTTATGGATGTCCAAGAGTCTCTTCATTAAAAGTTTTAAAGCTTTAATTAAAACTCATAAGTTAGGAAAATCCAAGAGTTTTGAATAGTTTCAAAACTTGCCCTCAAGTTTTGGAATTTGAAAAGTTTTCTTTTATGAATACTTTAATTCCAAGTTAAGCCCTTAGAATTTTAAAGAGTTAAAATTCAACCCTTATACTTTATAATATTATAAGTTAATAATATTTTTATATGTATAAGAGCAAGTCAGTCTTACCGTTAGTAGGCCTCATTCACGAAGCCGGTCTATAAGGGGGTATAAGGTTACTGCCTATAAAATGGCAGTTTAATGGGTGTCCACTCTCACCCACCGCTTCCTTGACTGGTGGAGGGTCGTTAGCCGAACGGGTAGGACAAGGACTATAATTCTCCTTTCATTAAAAGTATTAATGATAAATACTAAGTAACTAAACTCTTATTAATCCCCAATCTTAGTTACTTAGGAAAATGTGAATTTGGTGCTAACCCATGAAATTACACTTTGCACTTTGCTTAAGTCGTTAGTGGAGCGTGTGTGGTTAACCGGCACACTAACCTGGACTTAACAAGGTAGGCAAAGGGTAACTTAATATTTATCGTAGTATCGGTGGAGCGTGTGTGGTTAACCGGCACACTGATTAAGGGGTAAATATTAAGGGTACCAAGTATATTTGCATGGTTATTCACACCTTGTTTTGTGATCCTCGGCATCCCAGTCACAAAACCTGAAGGGCACACTCGAGATTGAAACATGCCTTTGAACAGTTCAATGAATCTCAAAGATCTAGGACTTTCAAATCCAATTAAAACCTAATAAATTATTTCGTTTTTCATGGTGGAAATTGGTGAATCGTCATTCACCTACCTTCAAATATTTTATAGCTTGGATTACGGCATCCCTCTTCTAAGTTATAAAATAGTTTGTTGGGTCCTAGCCTTAATATTTCATATTGGGTGTCATATTAAGGACTTTAAATCAACTATCTTGAATATCTCCCAAAAAGATGTCTGGTCTAGACATTTATGATCTTCCCAAATCTCTTGAAACAAGCTTTCCTAAATGAAGATGATGTCCCATGGATATCATACTTCTTTCACCTCCTCCAATTATTCTCCCAAACCCACAAGTTCCTAAAAAGTTTAAGGTCACTCAAGCCCTATTGGCAAGGCAAGGTCTAGGTGTGATCACATCTTGGAGATGTAGTCACATATTGACAAGCCGGGAGAGTTGGGTGTCAAAGTCTTGAGAAAGTTGGTGGCTCAACTACTTTCTAAGTCACATAGTGAGTTCTTTTGGGAATCCTATGAAACAGACTAAGACAAGACCCTTAATGATCTTATCTATTTGCTAAGATCAACTTCCTAAAACGCTATGGACATTAACAATGATGACATTGGATATCCAGTAAAGCTCTCTCTTCCCAATGGAAAGGGATCGGCCATAGTCAACTCGGTTGACCCAATGATAAAGAGAGAGGCGAAGTCTGAGATAGTCCCATTATCAAGGGTCCATAGGTAACTATTGCCAAAGGAAGGGGCATTGGTTACGAAGCTGCCAAATTTACCTAAGGATGTTAAAGTCAATAAGTTTGGCTCTACTTCAGGTAAAGTCCATTGTCTAACTCTATTAAGTACATGCTGATTCTGATCGCGAAGATGGATTTCAATCGCATGGTTCGGTGATCAGAATTTTGGGCTATTACTTAAGAGTTATGATATTTATATTGCTTAGGAATAGATAACAACAAGGTTTTCATATGGATTGTAAGGATAAGTTTTTCCGCAAAGTTTTAAAATAAAAGAAAAAGGTTTTGATTTTATTTATTTTAAGTATCCTTACAATGGCATTTGTGAAAAGTTGTTGCTTATAAGATTCCATTGATAGCAATATTGGAAAAATGGATTTGATTCTTTCGGTTGTGGTAGTGTCTAATATTACCAAATAAGGAAAGATTCTCATCACCCAAGGTTCAATTGGACCGAAACTTGGAATCATGCAAGTTGTATAGTATGATGAATGAGAACTTTCAGCTTGGAAAATTAAGACTAATTCCTTATGTGAATAAGGAAAGGACTAAGGGATCGAGTACACATTCTTGTGCACTGGTCAAGTCCACCACAAAAGATCAAGAAGACTATTCGTCATGATTTACTTAAGTTCAGTAAATATGGTTATACTTATAAGTTTAAGTATAAGTCTGTAGCATTGGAGAAGTTTCAATGTGAGACAGAACGAATAAGAAGAATCAAAATATGGCAGAAAGATAAAAGTTTCTCAAATATGAAAAGATGGGAGAGTACTTTAGTGTCATGTTTATGATCATCTTAATGATTAAGATACCATATCACAATTGGTCCTCTAAAGTCATCTTAGTGCATTCTTATGACTAAGAAGAGGAGTCATGAATTGTTGAAATGGTTAAATCAGAAAGATGAGTCATACTTCGTTCCAAAACAATTCTTAGAGTCATACTCCAAGATTGTAACTTGAGTGACATATCTTAAAGAGGGTTTGTTAACACTAGTCAAATGTAAGAGTAAAAGGTTATCTACTCTTGTACATTTGAAATTGGTAAGTTGTGATGTTTTGGATAAAACAGAGACCAACTTAGGCCAATTGTGTAAAGTGTTAGTCTTGATAAAGAATCCGCACTATCTCTTGAATATTTGACAAGGGAGTCTTATATGTCAAGAGGACAGTGGGAGTCTTAAAGCTCTTGAAAGTTTCAAGACTTAATCAAGAATAAAACCTAAAGTCCTTCACTAGCACACGACTTGAGGTTTATAACCTATCGTGTTGAAATTTTTGTGCCTATTCAAGTTGGCTTTGCATAGGAGTTCTGAGAGTTCTCAATTGGTTGCACAACTACTTGGAAGCAATGGCAGGCACCTGAGCTGCCAAATGGCAAGAATTTAAGATTGCACAAGTTTAATCAATATGAGTTTGGATTTGTCACTAACCTTGTCTTGTGATTATGGTTTTGACAAATTCACATGGATCAGAACACATACACTATTAAATCTAAGTGTCATAAGGTTTCTCTCCGATTCATGAAAATGATGGTGAGGAAACACTTTCACTAAGTAGATTTTAGCTAGATAGCAATTGTGATATTTGCATTCTCAAAGTCGTTAGTGGAGCGTGTGTGGTTTACCGGCACACTAACATGGACTTGTGAGAAGTGGCAAAGGTCTAAACAATTGAGACTATGATTACGACATCCCTTTTCATAGTTCTAAAATTGTTTAGACACACATGTGAGCTATCTAAGAGAGGTGTATGATTTTGATAAAGTTTTATCAAAACAATCTAGTATCAGAAATCTGAACTTTGGTAGGAAAGTCAGCTAATTTCTGAGTACATGTCAAAGCTAGTGGGAGCATAAGTGTTATGCTAATAATCATCATGTTAGTGGGAGCATGATAATTATGACAAAGGTTGCAAGTTAGCAATGTTAATTATAGAAAACAAAAGTTTCAATTCGTGAGGTTGCAGGGGTTGAAAAAAGTTGTTTTGCTATAATTAAGGGAGAGGAAATTATACTTCATTTCAATTCTAAAAGCTTAGATTGAGATTTTAATCATATTTAATCAAGGATATATATATGAATTTCATGTTGGAATGGCTCAACATAAGGAAATTCTATATATGGGTCCATTATTTGCGTTATAGGTCCATTATTTACGTTCTAAAATTCGATTATGATTACGACATCTCTTTTCATAATCTGAATTTTGAGAACTTGGCAAATTGA
Source organism: Lactuca virosa (assembly GCF_052849685.1). Taxonomy (NCBI): domain Eukaryota; kingdom Viridiplantae; phylum Streptophyta; class Magnoliopsida; order Asterales; family Asteraceae; genus Lactuca; species Lactuca virosa. Next base: position 488,486,493 of record NC_136429.1, read on the forward strand.
AATGGAAATATTATAGCAAAAGACTGGTTTAGTCTTTATGTGAGACATCATGAATCGTGTCCCATATGCTTCGGATATAGGATCGATTACATGTGCTATATTCATCCTTTCTAAAATTTTCCAAATGCCTGGGGCATTATGAAGGGAAAAGGTCTAGAATTGGATATGACTAAAATGATAAGCAATTGTCGAGGACAATCTAAGGTTTACCAAAGATTGGTTGCTCAAGGACAGTTGGAAGTATAATGTTAATTCTGGAAGGACCATATTGACATAATCTGTAAGGAGGCAACTCTTGTTCAGAAGTGATAGTCAAAATGGAATATGGAAATGTTTCAAAGTTAGAAATTATTCAATCTGTGTAAGATTAGGAAACTTAATGAAAGAAGGATGTTTCCAAGGAGCTGATCTCCTTTGGAATGCTCTGTAATGATTGTTGTCAAGTCTTTCTGACTTCGTGCATAATCATTAAGAGGATCAATGCATATAAGTTTAGAATCTAACAGATTTCAGTAAATGGCATGAATTTGGAATTCTTGCATTTGCAGTAAGGATTTGGGACTGTGAAAAGAGGATCATTGGAGTGATGTTCAATTGATCTATTTTACAAAGTAAAGATCATAGAAAAACATAGTATGCATACTTGGTGTATGGCATGACTAGTGTTTAGAAAACATAGTGTACATGCTTGGAGCATGGGGCACCTATTGTTTTTAAATTCAAGTATAAAGTTGATAAAACCGAAACAATGAATAATGAGTAATCAGTATGGTGATAAATAAAAGTGTTTATTTATATTCATAGGGTTTGATACCATATTTGATTCATTTATTCTTGTGTTTCGCTTTGCATGTTTTGACTTCCAGAATAACTAAGTCGCTCTTCCTGAATGATTAAGTTATTCAAACCATCCACAGTCGGTCATATGTTGGAAGTAGATATGAATCAAGACTGTCATGGGTTGGTTTGTAGAGGTCCATGTTGGTGGACAAAGTGGTGCTACAACACTCATGAGTGCTCATAAGTTCTGAGTATTGGATTCAACCCGCGCTCATTTGAATCACATGGTTTTTATCACGAGTGATCATGAGACGATAATGTCTTATATTCTTCAAACCTAGAGATATGAGTTGTTACTATGAGTTGGTTATACATTGATTGCACGAAAACGCATTGGTAACTCGATGTTACAAAACGTGCCTTTGTGTATGATTCAACAAGTAGTAGAACAAGCCATATGAGTCGAAGTTTATCCATTCCTTTTACCTTCGGGATAAAAGCGATATCTGTGGTCCCCTTGATGATTTAAAGATGATACATGTGAGTGCTTGGCCAAGGCAGGACTGATTTGATTTGTTCAATAAGTCAGTCATCATGAATCGGAAATCGGGAAACAACAAATGGACAGAGAGAATGATTGATAATCCATGTCTCAGTCCATATGATATCTAGAATGGAGGAATATATGATCCCTTATCTAATGGAGAAGTCATTGACAAAGGTCAGAGTTCATCGACAAGGTCAGAGTTTGACAGAAGCTTTTGAGAGCTACGATTGCTGATCGGTTCCTGAAGTCATACGCAATAATAGTTTTAGACTTATCCAAGTGGGAGACTGTTGGATTAATGTCTAAGTCCATAACTATAATTGGTAAGACTTGACCCGACCCGGCATGGTCCATTTGGGTTGCATGGCATCATGCATTTGGATAGACTATAATGAGAGAAATAACACTTAAGGTTGGTTAATATATTATAAGTTCTAATATATTAATAAGGTTATTTAATTAGTATTGATCAAGAATTAATTTGGAATTAATTAAGTGATCAAAAGGAGACTAATTAAATAGATGGGTTGATTGTGTAAATCATTCATTCTTATATATGTGGGCTTGTGATCCAAGATTCCTTATGTTGGACTAAGTCCATGGGGTGACCCATGGATACTCCATGGAGGTTAAAATCCATGGAGCATAAGGAATGGGTAAAGTTATGAGTTACATGGTGTAACCCTAATAGCCACCATATAAAAGAATCCCATGGCTCAAGAAATGGTGCACTAATGTGAGTGTGAGGGCTAGACGATTTCAAGGAGTGTTCAAGTTTCTCTCAAGTTATTCCAAGTGTATTTGGTGTTGTGTGAACCATTTGAGGTGTCACACTTGGGGCACTAGGCACTCAAGCTTCATGAAGACATTCTACATCAAAGAGGTATGTATTCTATCTTGTTATATTTATTATTTTGTATGCTAGATTAGGATAATACCTTGGATGTTCATAATTGTATGTATAATAGAGAAAACATAGATCCAAGGTATTTAGGGTTGCATGTACACTTAGGAGTGTTAGAATGCTCATAACCCAACAATAACGACACTTATATAACTTAAAATAATAGCCCAAGTACTTATTATAAGGTCCTAATAACATTACTATATTAAAACATAAGCTATACTAGAGATAGGGTAGGCATAACTCACTTACAACAGGTTTTCTCGAAAACCGGGCTCCGCCGGAGCAGAGTTTTTGAGCCGAAGAGATCTTTTCTCGGGGATTCGGGAGCCTCGGGGCTTCCTTCTGTGCTAGGGGGTTTACCTAGGCTTTAGGGGGGTTTTGAGGGCTAGAGAGAGAGTTTAGAGACAGAGAGAGAAGAGGTTGGAATGGTGTGAAGAATGAGGGAACCCGACACCTCTATTTATAGGCTGCCAGGCAGCTGGACTCACCGAGTTGGGTGACTGACTCGCCGAGTCAGTGCCATGTGTCATCATCTGATGGCTTTTCTTGGTGAGAAAGCAACGGCAGAGATCGTGCCACGTCACCAAAACTCGCACAGCACCCTCCCGACTTAGAAAAATCATAACTCTCGCATAATAGCTCTGTTTTTGACGTACTTTATATCCACACGTAGGTAAAAACAATATCTACAACTTTCCTTTAGACTCAATCGGCTAATTCTTGACCGATCTTAAATTTAATAGTAGGGGGAGATTATAATGTTAAATGTCCGCGTAAAATTCATAACTTCTACATACGGACTCCGTTTTCGTCTGTCTTTTTATCGTTGAGTTCCTATTAATGAGTTATTCAACTCTCATTTAGGTCGCGTAGGCCAAAAACTGCTCGAACTAAAATTCGAGTTTCGGGCCGTGCACTGCAATGCCAAATCTTAGAAAATTCATAACTTCCTCATACGAAGTCAGATTTATGCGTTCTTTTTCTGTATGTTCTCGGTTTAACGTATACAACAACTTTTGTTTAGATTACTAAGGCTAAAAACTCCTCTATCGTAAATTCACTATTTACGTCTCCCGGTGCCATGCCGGTTTTGCAGTAAAACTTCGACGACCCATAACTTCTTCGTTATAACTCAGATTTTGGCGTTCTTTATATGTACGGAACCCTTGTAAAATATACTAATGTTTGGTTAAGATTATTCCTTCTAAATAATCTTCCATAAAAAACTCAGTTTTGATGCTCATTGTCTCTAAATTGACCAGCCCGGATCTACGGGCGTTACAATTATCTCCCCCTTAGGATGATTACGTCCTGGAATCATCAATGAAACAGGGTTGTATAATGACTCCATACGTTATCTCTTCATCCTAGGTAGTACTCGTAACTTCTATGTTTCTTCGAATGCGTATTTAACTCCTGATCTTCTTGACTGCAAGCGGTGCTTGATCTTGCACCCGTTCTCTATGTCTTGTTAGACTTTCAATCATGAACTTCATGTCCCAACCTCGCTCTTTATCAGAGACTCCTTCTTCTTCTTAACAAACTTAAGTTAAGTTTATTTGATTTCCACGATAGACTGATGGTCACGTCCTAATGAACTCTCATCGTATGTTGCAACGCTCAGACTCAGGTCTCTTAGAGTCAAATTTTAGAATGGAGTATATCTTCCTTCATGTTCTAATGTGATATAATCACATTTTAACATGTAGCATTTCTAGCTACCAGCTTCTTTAACTAGCACGATACTTCTATTGATCGCTTCGATTATCTTTCACTTCCATCTTCTGGTTTAAGTCAGATGCTACATCGAACTTGTTTCTCTGAACCACGTAACATACTTATCTTAGTCGGACTCGATTTGATATGACCACTAGGGTCGAAACAACAATCATCTTCTTAGTCATTACTGAAACAATGGTAACGACATACTTGAATAAAACGAAATCAATTGCTAGCTTCTTGGTAACCTTGTGAGTTTCCCTGATCCAAGTGTGAGTCTTGTGCTTCCGGTAGTATAGGCCTCTACTACCTTTCACACTTACTCATACTCGTCCCAAGTATTCTCTCGCAGTTCTCCAAGTCATTATCACAAAAACAATTTTAACACATACAAATGTCTCCAAACAATCATATAATTTTCCCTAGACTCTACTAGGACTTCTTCCATGCATATCAACTCTCCTTTAACTCGGTTGGTGATGGAAATGTCAGACGATGGGATAACTTCATGGATTATACCAAAAATCTTTCTTTCTGCTAATCGAAAGTGTACTGCTCCCATACTAGATGTATTATTTCTTAGACGCGTTCTAAAGGCAAAATATCACTCTTACGATAGGTACCACTCAGTATCGGAAGCCTTCTCATTTCCTCCATTTACTCAATTCACTACGAGTCTTCACCATGATGTTTTGCACACCAAAGCAGTCGTTCGGTGTATCGAGACGAGAATAAAGATAGAAGAAGGTTTAGACGCATATTCCTCCTTATTACCTCGAAAAATTATATGACAGTTCTAGTATCGTAATTAAACGTTTAGAAATCTAAACACAAAAAATTTCCAGATCCGGTCAGCAACAGACCATAGATCCGATCATATAACGCATATCATAAATCATTTAGCACATAAAATCATGTTAGGCATTTTCCCTAAATAAGCTAGTGCTTGTGTCTATTAAGGTGTATTATCTAAATATACTAGACACACTCCTCACAATCATCGCTTAGCATTCTAAGTTTAAGTCTAGAAATAAATCCATATTTCCTAGTTCGCTTAAACTAATGCTCTGATACAAACTGTGACATCCCCATTTTCACGGTCAGAAAAGACCGATTTTGTTTATGCTTTATAAAAATCAGAGTACCTCTTTTAATAAAAATGTTGCGGAATTTGTTCCTAGAAAAACATGATAAATACGTTATCAAAGCATTTCCGAAGAAATGTATTTTTATCCATTTTAAAACATTTGGGATGTCATCGTCAATACAGAAACATAAGCATAAACAGAACTTATGTTCATTTACACTAGTGATCTACATCTCTTTTAAATCCCTCAGTGTAAAGTAACTTCATATCGACACTTGTGATACAAATAAGCTTGAGTGGGTCAGGTTGGGAAACCTGGTGAGTACATACGGTTTTCAACCCACAATAATATAATTATTATGTTAAACATCAAACAATCAACCCAATTACCCATCCCCATTATCTTCTTTACTCTTAAGGATCTACCATAAGATTCAGCTATTCCTCGTTCATTCATTCCTAAGGATTATCCTAAGGAATAGGCACGAAATCCATCGTTGCCAGGGTTTTCTCAATAGTCACTATATCCATACCTGCCAGACGCTAAACTCCATAGTCGTCGGCGTTATGATGTTCTCTATTAGGCGCTTCTGCCGCTAGAGTCCTTTTTAGGCGCATCTGCCAGGGTTATCTCGTTTATTGACAGTATCGTTTTCAAGAGTCCACTCGCAATACAGGTCAATGGATTTTTAGAGTACACTGGTGAACACATCGTTCACAACACCAACAGGTTGCGAGCCTGCTAGTGTTCCACTGGACTGTGTAGAATAGTCTGTGGTTGTCATCCATACTCTTGTAGATGACGGGGACATCATTTGGCAAAAAGGCTTCTCACATCGTCCACCTCTCACCCTCACCTCATGGTCTATATTACCTCTCAACTTATCGTCCAACTCATATTTCATCTACCCATGTTTTACCCAACATATTATGTAGATATAAATACGTATACAGTTTAAATCATATAAAACTCGTATAAAATCGTTCATCCAGCATAGATAGCAAGCATACAGATAATATGCACACATAGCACGTAGTTTATATAAAATACTTCATATCTATGTGTAAGATGAAAGTAATTATGCACTCACCTGATAAGGTGGTGACTCGGTACTCGGATATCACTTCGTTTACTTTAAACAACTCCTTTGATAGAACCTAGTATCATTACCACTAGAGTTTAGTCTAATATTCTCCGAGACTACGTAATAGTCTAACTATTATTACTTTAATATAAGCGTTAAACAATACTCTTCACCCACTATGTACAGACAGGGGTCAGACATGGAACACCGGAGGGCAGGATCATTTTGGCATAAAGCACTTCTGAATCCAGCAACCCAAGCGGCCCTCCAAACCATATTCCCCGTACCGCGAGTGGTTAAAAAGATATTATAACGACACTTATATAACTTAAAATAATAGCCCAAGTACTTATTATAAGGTCCTAATAACATTACTATATTAAAACATAAGCTATACTAGAGATAGGGTAGGTATAACTCACTTACAACGGGTTTTCTCAAAAACCGGGCTCCGCCGGAGCAGAGTTTCTGAGCCTAAGGGCTCTTTTCTCGGGGCTTCCTTCGGGTGCTAGGGGGTTTACCTAGGGTTTAGGGGGTTTTGGGGGCTAGAGAGAGAGTTTAGAGAGAGAGAAGAAGTTGGAATGGTGTGAAGAATGAGGGAACCCGACAACTTTATTTATAGGCTGCCAAGCAGATGGACTCGCCGAGTTGGGTCACTGACTCGCCGAGTTAGTGCCATGTGTCATCATCTGATTGCTTTTCTTGGTGAGAAAACAACGGCTGAGATCGCGCCACGTCACCAAAACTCGCACAACACCCTCCCGACTTAGAAAAATCATAACTCTTGCATAATAGCTCTGTTTTTGACGTACTTTATATCCACACGTAGGTAAAAACAATATCTACAACTTTCCTTTAGACTCAATCGGCTAATTCTTGACCGATCTTAAATTTAATAGTAGGGGGATATTATAATGTTAAATGTCCGCGTAAAATTCATAACTTCTATATACGGACTCCGTTTTCGTCTGTCTTTTTATCGTTGAGTTCCTATTAATGAGTTATTCAACTCTCATTTAGGTCGTGTAGGCCAAAAACTGCTCGAACTAAAATTCGAGTTTCGGGCCGTGCACTGCAATGCCAAATCTTAGAAAATTCATAACTTCCTCATACGAAGTCAGATTTGGGCGTTCTTTTTCTGTATGTTCTCAGTTTAACGTATACTACAACTTTTGTTTAGATTACTAAGGCTAAAAACTCCTCTATCTTAAATTCACTATTTACGTCTCCCGATGTCATGTCGGTTTTGCCGTAAAACTTCGACGAGCCATAACTTCTTCGTTATAACTCGGATTTCGGCGTTCTTTATACGTACGGAACCCTTGTAACATATACTAATGCTTGGTTAAGATTATTCCTTCTAAATAATCTTCCATAAAAAACTCATTTTTGATGCTCATTGACTCTAAATTGACCAGCCCGGATCTACGGGCGTTACAATTATCTCCCCCTTAAGATGATTACGTTCCAGAATCATCAACGAAACAGGGTTTTATAATGACTCCATACGTTATCTCTTCATCCTAGGTAGTACTCGTAACTTCTATGTTTCTTCGAATGCGTATTTAACTCCTAATCTTCTTGACTGCAAGCGGTGCTTGATCTTTTACCCGTTCTCTATGTCTTGTTAGACTTTCAATCATGACCTTCATGTCACAAGCTCGCTCTTTATCAGAGACTCCTTCTTCTTCTTAACAAACTTAAGTTAAGTTTATTTGATTTCCACGATAGACTGATGGTCACGTCCTAATGAACTCTCATCGTATGTTGCAACGCTCAGACTCATGTCTCTTAGAGTCAAATTTTGGAATGGAGTATATCTTCCTTCATGTTCTAATGTGATTTAATCACATTTTAACATGTAGCATTTCTAGCAACCAGCTTCTTTAACTAGCGCGATACTTCTATTGATCGCTTCGATTATCTTTCACTTCAATATTCTGGTTTAAGTCAGATGCTACATCGAACTTGGTTCTTTGAATCACGTAACATACTTATCTTAGTCGGACTCGATTTGATATGAGCACTAGGGTCGAAAAAACAATCATCTTCTTAGTCATTACCGAAACAATGGTAACGACATACTTGAATAAAACGAAATCAATTACTAGCTTCTTGGTAACCTTGTGACTTTCCCTGATCCAAGTGTGAGTCTTGTGCTTCTAGTACTATAGGCCTCTACTACCTTTCACACTTACTCATACTCGTCCCAAGTATTGTCTCGCAGTTCTCCAAGTCATTATCACAAAAACAATATTAACACATACAAATGTGTCTAAACAATCATATAATTTTCCCTAGAGTCTACTAGGACTTCTTCCATGCGTATCAACTCTGCTTTAACTTGGTTGGTGATGGAAATGTCAGACGATGGGATAACTTCATGGATTATACAAAAAATATTTCTTTCTGCTAATCGAAAGTGTACTTCTCCCATACTAGACGTATTATTTCTTAGACGCGTTCTAAAGGCAAAATATCACTCTTACGATATCTTACGATAGGTACCACTCAGTATCGTAAGCCTTCTCATTTCCTCCATTTACTCAATTCACTACGAGTCTTCACCATGATGTTTTGCACACCAAAGCAGTCGTTTGGTGTATCGAGCCGAGAATAAAGATAGAAGAAGGTTTAAACGCATATTCCTCCTTATTACCTCGAAAAATTATATGCCAGTTCTAATATCGTAATTACACGTTTAGAAATCTGAACACATAAAATTTCCAGATCCGGTCGGCAACAGACCATAGATCCGATCATATAACGCATATCTTAAATCATTTATCACATAAAAGCATGTTAGGCATTTTCCCTAAATAAGCTAGTGCTTGTGTCTATTAAGGTGTATTATCTAAATATACAAGACACACTCCTCACGATCATCGCTTAGCATTCTAAGTTTAAGTCTAGAAATAAATCCATATTCGTAGTTCGCTTAAACTAATGCTCTGATACTAACTGTGACATCCCCATTTTCACGGTCAGAAAAGACGATTTTGTTTATGCTTTATAAAAATAAGAGTACCTCTTTTAATAAAAATGTTGCGGAATTTGTTCCCTGAAAAACATGATAAATACGTTATCAAAGCATTTCCTAAGAAATGTATTTTTATCCATTTTAAAACATTTGGGATGTCATCGTCAATACAGAAACATAAGCATAAACAGAACTTACATTCATTTACACTAGTGATCTACATCTCTTTTAAATCCCTCAGTATAAAGTAACTTCATATCGACACCTATGATACAAATAAGCTTGAGTGGGTCAGGTTGGAAAACCTGGTGAGTACATAGGGTTTTCAACCCACAATAATATAATTATTATGTTAAACATCAAACAATCAACTCAATTACCCATCCCCATTATCATCTTTACTCTTAAGGATCTACCCTAAGATTCAGCTATTCCTCGTTCATTCATTCCTTAGGATTATCCTAAGGAATAGGCACGAAATCCATGGTTACCAGGGTTTTCTCAATAGGCACTATATCCATACCTTCCAGACGCTAAACTCCATAGTCGTCGGGGTTATGATGTTCTCTATTTGGCGCTTATGCCGGTAGAGTCCTTTTTAGGCGCATCTGCCAGGGTTATCTCGTTTATTGACAGTATCGTTTTCGAGAGTCCACTCGCAATACAGGTCAATGGGTTTTTAGAGTACACCGGTGAACACATCGTTCACAACACCAACAGGTTGCGAGCCTGCTAGTGTTACACTGGACTGTCTAGAATAGTCCGTGGTTGTCATCCATACTCTGCTAGATGACGGGGCCATCATTTGGGAAAAAGGCTTCTCACATCGTCCACCTCTCACCCTCACCTCATGGTCTATATTACCTCTCAACTTATCGTCCAACTCATTTTTCATCTACCCATGTTTTACCCAACATATTATGTAGATATAAATACGTATACAGTTAATATGCACACATAGCACGTAGTTTATATAAAATACTTCATATCTATGTGTAAGATGAAAGTAATTATGCACTCACCTGATAAGGTGGTGACTTGGTACTCGGATATCACTTCGTTTACTTTAAACAACTCCTTTGACAGAACCTAGTATCATTACCACTAGAGTTTAGTCGAATATTCTCCGAGACTAATTAATAGTCTAACTATTATTACTTTAATATAAGCGTTAAACAATACTCTTCACCCACTATGTACAGACTGGGGTCAGACATGGAACACCGGAGGGCAGGATCATTTTGGCATAAATCACTTCTGAATCCAGCAACCCAAGCGGCCCTCCAAACCATATTGCCCGTACCGCGAGTGGTTAAAAAGATATTATAACGACACTTATATAACTTAAAATAATAGCCCAATTACTTATTATAAGGTCCTAATAACATTACTATATTAAAACATAAGCTATACTAGAGATAGGGTAGGCATAACTCACTTACAGCAGGTTTTCTCAAAAACCGGGGCTTCGGGAGCCTCGGGGCTTCCTTCGGGTGCTAGGGGGTTTACCTAGGCTTTAGGGGGGTTTTGGGGGCTAGAGAGAGAGTTTAGAGAGAGAGAGAAGAGTTTGGAATGGTGTGAAGAATGAGGGAACCCGACAACTTTATTTATAGGCTGCCAGGAAGATGGATTCACCGAGTTGGGTCACTGACTCGCCGAGTCAGTGCCATGTGTCATCATCTGATGGCTTTTCTTGGTGAGAAAGCAACGGCTGAGATCGCGCCACGTCACCAAAACTCGCACAACACCCTCCCGACTTAGAAAAAATCATAACTCTCGCATACAAGCTCCATTTTTGACGTACTTTATATCCACGCGTAGGTAGAAACAAGATCTACAACTTTCCTTTACACCCCGTCGGCTAATTCTTGACCGATCTTAAATTTAACAGTAGGAGGAGATTATAATGTTAAATGTCCGCGTAAAATTCATAACTTCTACGTACAGACTCCATTTTCGTCCGTCTTTTTATCGTTGAGTTCCTATTAATGAGTTATTCAACTCTCATTTAGGTCGCGTAGGCCAAAAACCGCTTGAACTAAAATTCGAGTTTCGGGTCGTGCACTACTATGCCAAATCTTACAAAATTCATAACTTCCTCATACGAAGTCAGATTTGGGCGTTCTTTTTCTGTATGTTCTTGGTTTAACGTATACTACAACTTTTGTTTAGATTACTAAGGATAAAAACTCCTCTATCGTAAATTCACTATTTACGTCTCCCGGTGCCATGTTGGTTTTGCCGTAAAACTTCGACGAGCCTTAACTTCTTCGTTATAACTCGGATTTCCGCGTTCTTTATACGTACGGAACCCTTGTAACATATACTAATGCTTGGTTAAGATTATTCCTTCTAAATAATCTTTCACCAAAAACTCATTTTTGATGCTCATTGTCTCTAAATAATCTTTCACCTAAATAATCTTTCACCAAAAACACCAGTGAACACATTGTTCACAACACCAACAGGTTGCGAGCCTGCTAGTGTTCCACTGGACTGTCTAGAATAGTCCGTGGTTGTCATCCATACTCTGCTAGATGACGGGGCCATCATTTGGGAAAAAGGCTTCTCACATCGTCCACCTCTCACCCTCACCTCATGGCATATATTACCTCTCGACTTATCGTCCAACTCATTTTTCATCTACCAATGTTTTACCCAACATATTATGTAGATATAAATATGTATACAATTTAAATCATATAAAACTCGTATAAAATCGTTCATCCAACATAGATAGCAAGCATACAGATAATATGCACACATAGCATGTAGTTTATATAAAATACTTCATATCTATGTGTAAGATGAAAGTAACTATGCACTCACCTGATAAGGTGGTGAATCGGTACTCGGACATCACTTCGTTTACTTTAAACAACTTCTTTGACAGAACCTAGTATCATTACCACTAGAGTTTACTTTAAACAACTCCTTTGACAGAACCTAATATTCTCCGAGACTAATTAATAGTCTAACTATTATTACTTTTATATAAGCGTTAAACAATACTCTTCACCCACTATGTACAGACAGAGGTCAGACATGGAACACCGGAGTGCAGGATCATTTTGGCATAAAGCACTTCTGAATCCAACAACCCAAGCAGCCCTCCAAACTATATTCCCCGTACCGCGAGTGGTTAAAAAGATATTATAACGACACTTATATAACTTAAAATAATAGCCCAAGTGCTTATTATAAGGTCCTAATAACATTACTATATTAAAACATAAGCTATATTAGAGATAGGGTAGGCATAACTCACTTACAACGCGTTTTCTCGAAAACCGGGCTCTGCTGGAGGAGAGTTTCTGAGCCGAAGGGCTCTTTTCTCGGGGCTTCGGGAGCCTCGGGGCTTCCTTCGGGTGCTAGGGGGTTTACCTAGGCTTTAGGGGGGTTTTGGGGGCTAGAGAGAGAGTTTAGAGAGAGAGAGAAGAGGTTTGAATGGTGTGAAGAATGAGGGAACCCGACACCTCTATTTATAGGCTACCAGGCAGCTGGACTCACCGAGTTAGGTCACTGACTCGCCGAGTCAGTGCCATGTGTCATCATCTGATGCCTTTTCTTGGTGAGAAAGCAACGGCTGAGATCGCGCCACGTCACCAAAACTCGCATAACACCCTCCCGACTTAGAAAAATCATAACTCTCGCATACGAGCTCCGTTTTTGACGTACTTTATATCCACATGTAGGTAAAAACAAGATCTACAACTTTCCTTTAGACTCCGTCGGCTAATTCTCGATCGATCTTAAATTGAACAGTAGGAGGAGATTATAATGTTAAATATCCGCGTAAAATTTATAACTTCTACATACGGACTCCGTTTTCGTCCATCTTTTTATCGTTGAGTTCCTATTAATGAGTTATTCAACTCTCATTTAGGTCGCGTAGGCCAAAAACCGCTTGAACTAAAATTCGAGTTTCGGGTCGTGCACTACTATGCCAAATCTTAGAAAATTCATAACTTCCTCATATGAAGTCAGATTTGGGCGTTCTTTTTCTGTATGTTCTCAGTTTAACGTATACTACAACTTTTGTTTAGATTACTAAGGCTAAAAACTCCTCTATCGTAAATTCACTATTTACGTCTCCCGGTGCCATGTTGGTTGTGCCGTAAAACTTCGACGAGCCATAACTTCTTCGTTATAACTCGGATTTCGGCGTTCTTTATATGTACGAAACCCTTGTAACATATACTAATGCTTGGTTAAGATTATTCCTTCTAAATAATATTCCATCAAAAACTCATTTTTGATGCTCATTGTCTCTAAATTGACCAGCCCGGATCTACGGGCGTTACAGGTACTCCTCAAAATCAAAAGCTTACAGAGTTCTTAACTGGAGAACTTGTGTTTTGGAAGAAAGCTTTGATGTTACTTTCGATGACAACTTTGTTCGGAATTCTGGCCCAACCCATATTACAACTCACATTATGGAGTCCGATGCTCCTCCGCCAGAATGTTCGAACCCCCAAACAATTCTTGAAGTTGACTTTGAAACTCTCTTTGGTCCTTCCGAAACCTCCCTTGATTCGGAATCTCGAACAAGGCCAACTCTCTATCCAATCTCTCCTTCGGAAGTCCCTGTCTCGCAAAACGTCTCCGGTCCGATCCTAAGCCTCCCTCCATTTGATTCCGAACCGTTTCAACCTTCTCAGGTTGAGGGGGAGAATGCTCATCCCTCTCTTGAATCAAATGTGGATGGCTTCCAAGATGCAGCTGCTGATTTCGATGACTCCAATCCTCTCTACATTGATGAAAATGAAATTTTTTTTTGAGTTCCCTTCTTATAATGATGTCATTCTCTCTGGTTCAGAAGTTCAGGGGGAGCATCATCCTCATATTCAAACCATTCAGGGGGAGCAAATTAATTCCACTGTTGATATCGGATCGACGGCTGCACAAGAACTCCCAAGGTTACATGTTTGGACAAAGGATCATCCTCCGAACCAAGTAATCGGAAACCCCAATGCTGGTGTACAGACTCGTTCTGCTACAAGTATCCAAAATGAATTCCATTTCTCAGCATTTATATCCATGGTTGAACCCAAATCCATTAAGGACGCATTAGAGCATGCTGGCTATATTACAGCCATGCAAGAAGAACTGGCAGAATTTGACCGAAATGAAGTTTGGACTCTCGTGCCTCCTCCTCAGAATCATCCCATTGTCGGTACAAGATGGGTATTTCGCAACAAGCTAGATGATGCAGGAGTTATTATTCGAAATAAATCAAGATTGGTGGCAAAAGGATTTACACAGATTGAAGGGCTTGACTACGATGAGACCTTTGCTCCTGTTGCACGTCTTGAAGCCATCAGAATCTTTCTTACTTATGCTGCTCACAAAGGCTTCAAAGTTTACCAAATGGATGTTAAGAGTGCTTTTCTTAACAGTGAAATTGACACTGAAGTATACCTTCAACAACCCCCCGGTTTTGTTAATCTCTCATTTCCAAACTACTGTTACAAACTCCGGAAGGCAGTCTACGGACTCAAGTAGGCTCCTCGGGCATGGTACGAGACCCTCACTGATTTTCTCAAACGCTCCGGTTTCCAAAGAGGAATTCTAGATCCTACCCTGTTCCGAAGATCAAATGGAAAGCATCTCATGCTGGTACAAATTTATGTGGACGAAATCATTTTTGGATCTACGGATTCATCTATGGTTGCTGACTTTGCTAAACTTATGATCAATCGATTCCAAATGAGCATGAATCGGGAGTTAAGCTTCTTTCTTGGCCTCCAAGTCAAACAGACTAACAGAGGAATCTTCATTCACCAAGAGAAGTACATTTCAAAACTCCTCAAAAAATACTCAATGGACACCTGTGCCTCAGCCAAGGTACCAATGGGCTTCGGACACAAGATCTTTGCCGACCCTTCAGGTGTTTCAATTGATGAAAAGAAGGACTACGGAATGATTGGATCCCTGCTCTATCTCACAGAAAGTCATCCGGATATCATGTTTTCAACATGTTTATGTGCCAGATTTCAAGTCAACACAAAGATGTATCATCTCTTGGCTGTGAAACAAATTTCCCGATACCTCAAAGGTACAAAGAGTCTCAGAATCTGGTACCCAGCAAGTGAGAGCTTCCTACTTCAAGCCTATTCAGATTCAAACTATGGTGGTCCTCAACTTGATAGAAAAAGCACATCAGGTGGCTGTCAATTCTTAGGTGGTCGTTTGGTCAGTTGGTCATCCAAGAAACAGAACTACATTGCACTCTCTACAGCCAAAGCCGAATACATTCCTGCTGCCACCTGTACATCTCAGGTTTTGTGGATGAAATCTCAACTCTTCGATTATGGTTACCGCTTTCAACGTATTCCTATCTATTGTGATTCTCAAAGTTCCATTGCAATTTCCCACAATCCAATTCAGCACTCAATGACTAAGCACATTGATAAAAGGTATCATTTCATAAAAGATCATGTTCTAAATGGTAACATTGAACTCATTTTTGTTCCATCTGACGATGAGATTGCAGATGTCTTTACTAAGGCATTAGACGAAACCAAATTCAATGATTTTCTGAACAAGATGGGTATGATGATACCAGATCCTCAGTTCTTTCAAGAGACTTGTTCTCTTAAATAGACGTATTCGAAAGAAAATTTGTTCCGATCTTAATTTTTTTTTCTCGGAACTACTTTCTCTCGGAATACATAGGATCATTTTATTTATCTTTATTTCTGACTATCACTTGAGTTTTAAGCTGTACAGTTCATCCTGATTATTTGTTAGTCAAAGTCCACATTGTCATAGTGCTTAAATTTTCATCTTGGAATATACTTCATAATGGTATCCCGGAATTCCACTCCGGAAAGGTATTGCATTCTGCACTTCAGAATTTCAAAATTCACTCCGGAAGGTTTCTCAAATCTCACCCCGGAATGCTTTACAAATCTTGCTCTGGAATTCTACTTAAAATCTCACTCCGGAATGCTTTCAAAATCATGTTCCGAAAACTTTTTCAATTCACTCCGGAAATCCTTGAAAATCATTATTCGTGAATTTTTGCTCCGGAATCACAAACCTTTTACAAATCGAACTGAATTTTTGCTCCAGAATCACAAACCTTTTACAAATCGAATTGAATTTTTGCTCCGGAATCACAAACCTTTTCCAAATCGAACTGAATTTTTGCTCCGGAATCACAAACCTTTTTGCAAATCGAACTGAATTTTTGCTCCGGAATCACAAACCTTTTCCAAATCGAACTGAATTTTTGCTCCGGAATCACAAATTTTTTCCGAAATCGCACTAAGTCTTTGACTCCGGAATCGCAACTCTCTCTCCGGATTATTTCTCATTCCGGATCATTTTTCAAAACAACCATGTTCCGGAGCACAATTCTTTATCCTCCGGATCATAGACTGTTCGGAACCGCTCATCCGGAATTCCAAAGGTTTATAAGGCGAAACGTTTTTGCAACGGTTACTTTTTTAAGAAGATCCTTATCCTATCTTCCTTGATTTTCGTGCCACGATTTCACGCCCCCATAAAGCAACCATCGAATTGCCGTTTAGGGTTTTCCATTTCAAGCTAAAAACAACCCAACCTTTTCCCTCCCAAGTTAACTCAACCCCCAAAAGCAGTTACTCATTTAATGCAACCCGTTTCGAACTCGGATCCTCATCATTACCCCCATTGACCCGATCCACTTCCCTTACCTATAAGTACCAATTAAAACCCCCTTTTACCTCTTTACGCGCCCAATACTTCCAAAACCCTTAAATTCTCTCTGTGTTCTTCGTGTTCATCAAGCATTCATAACTCTGCAATAATGGCTTCCCATTCTTCACCACCAAAAACTGCTCCAACCTCCTCAACTCCCAAGAAGTCCATTGCCAAGAAGAAACGATCAAAAGGCTCTTCATCATCGACATCCCCTGAACCGTTTCTAAGGGACACGACGCAACTGTTTTCCCTAAACCCTGAAGATTATGATGAATCTGTTCGTGTTATGATCGAGTTCATAGCAAATCACCCAATTTCTGTTCCTCTCACTAAAGTTCCCGAACTACCTCTTCCACTTCATCATCTCCACAGAGCATTCACAAGCATCAAACTTGATGAAGGTGTGTTGCAGACGAAGATCATCGATGACAGGATTGTGCCTATTTTCAAGTCTACTTTTCTCAAGGCAATCGGTGTGAAAGAAAACCCCCAGGGTTTCAGAGTTCAAGAGCCTACCACTGAAGAGTTTCAGACATTTCTGAATCACATTGGCTACAATCAAGATTACAGGGCCAAAGACTTCAAGAAATCATCCGTCTCTGGACTATGGACGATGCTGATGCACTTTATCATTCGAGGGTTGTCCAGCAAGCACGGAGGTACGGACACCCTTAGCCAGGACTGGCTATATGTGGTCTATAGCATCTTCTCCGGACGCACAAATGCAGTTGATCTTCCGGAGGTCCTATGGCAAGACTTCTGCAAGTTTGCCATCAAGAGGAAGGATAACGAGATTTCAAGCAGTAGGTTCCGGGCACTAACGATTCAACAACTCTTCAAGGAGCTTTCCGAACCACTTCCGGTCTCCGTAATTCCTCCGGAGGTATGTGTCTCATTTAAAGTTGTCAAAGCTTATAGAATTCAGGACCAATCCTCTTTTGGTCTGGTTAGACGACTTCCGGACCATATGCTGGCCTCGATACCTTCTGATTCCATTTATTTGAAACAAAATCTGGAGACTTCGGTTGTTTTTGACCCAACACAACCTGCCCCAGTCTCCGTTGAGCCTGTTTCGGAAAAGGCCAAACCTTCAGTGTCCGGATCCAAGATTAAGAAATCTGCCAAACGAAAGAATTCTCCCACAAAGCCAAAGCCTCAAAAGAGACCCAAAGTCGGTTCTTCCTCTCCAAAGGAAGATGCTCATGACACTCAGGCTGACTCTAGCTGTCCGAACACCCCACCAGCCCACTCATCTGATGTACCCCTCAATGTTTCAACATCACATGCACACACTCACGGGGAGTCTCCACATAATCCACCCTCACCTTCCCAAAAAGGTGATGCCGGTGTTGACCATAGTTCCTTGCAGCCCCCTGGAACACACCCACGAGTCTCATTTGATATCCTTCTCGTTTCTCACACAAGCACACACTCCGGAACCCCTGTTCCGGACCCTAAGCATTCTGGAGCTGGAGCAGTCTCTCCGACTCCGGATGTCTCAACTGGTCTGATACCCAGAAGGTGTACAGGATGACCAGGTGCTAACGATCCCCAATGGGAAGATTATGTTAACAGGGCTGTTTCCAGATGTCCGGATCTGACAAGAGCTCAAGTGGAGGCCACTCTTACTTCAATGTACAACAGAGCTCATCAAAGCAATCTTCCGTATGTTCCTCCTACAGATGATGATGCCAATCGAGAACTAGCTTCGGAACAACCTCCCATCACCACTCACACCAACGTATTCCAAACTGATCCGGATGAAGAACTCTCCGAATAAATAATGCTCACTGATGAAGGCAAATCTGTTCCGGACCCCAACTTCATGTCATCCATCCTCTTTCATTCCAAGCCATCAACCTCCAAGTATGCTTTTGACTTCGGATCATCTTCTTCAACCACTCCGGATGGTGGATCCAACTCCAAGCTACATGAAGATGATGCCACTACTAAGCCTGGTCCATCCACACATACTTCATCACGACAAGCTCCGCCGTAACACTCAGACTGACTCCGAATCCTCTGCTGGTGATTACATTGATCCTTTTGCTCTCCTCGAAATTCAAACCAATGTGTCGGACACTATGAAGAAGGTCTCCTCAATCGAAACATCCGTAACAGAGCTCAACACAAAGATGGATCAAAAGGTTTCTGGACTTGATTCCAAACTCGATATCATCCTTCAGTCCCTCTCACAACAGTCTGAACCTTCAGTTGCGGAACGAGAAGCCCAACTTGATCAACTGATTTCTATCCGGCTCAAGCATTCACTGGAAGAAGTTGACGCTAAATACGATGCTTCGGTTGAACAGTATCTTGACACCATCACCTCTATGCTCAAAGTCCATGACGACTTGGTGTCTGCTACCAACGATCTCATTAAGCAGACCCATGTGCGTCATGAGAAACAAATCCAAAGATTGGAGAAGGAGATAAAGAAGAAGGACGCGATGAATCTCATCATTCAACAAGTCCTCATCAAACTGATTCAATCCACTTGGAACATTGTCGATGTTTTGAATTGAAATTTTGATGAGATGTTAGCCGTCCTGGGGCATCTGTTCGATCACCTTGCTGCTCAAGCACCTACTTCAGAGGCTTATGATACTCTCACGAAACAACTCAACATTGGTCTCCAAAAAGTGTTTGAAAAATTTGATGGCATGAAGGAGTCACTGATGCTTCCACCGGTCCGGAGGTTTCCCGATGCAAGAGGGGGAGAAGGTCCAAGCCAACCATGGAAACCTGCCTCGGAGTTCACACTCCGAGATGAAGACTTGAATTCCGACGATGAAGTCCAAGTTGTGTCCGGACTTCTAGGAATTTCCTCTGATGATGAAGAAGACAGTGATGAAGAGAAATATGTCACCAAAGCAGTTCTAGGCCTCGAATCTCCGAAGAAGCTATTCCCAAAGGCATTTACTGAGGAAGAGAAGAGGATATGGTCCGCAACCTCTTGGCCATCCTGTTTACCAGATGCTCTTCAAAGGGCCATTCAAATGGCCAAAGCAAAATCATTCCTTGTAGCTCAAGCCTTCCGAGCCACTCCTTCTATGCTCCTATCTATTTCGTCTCCAAAAATTGCTGCAATAGACCAAGGCTCTCCACTCCGGATCCCTGATGACATTCCGGAAGATCCTCTTCTGAACCCCACTCCGAAATTTGTGGTGGATGAAAACATGCAGGTCATCATGGCCGCAATGAAAAGAGACAAAGGCAAAATGTCAATGACTGCTGAACAACAAGGCTTCCACTCCGGACATCCTCTCAAGCAAAAACAAGGATGGTCTCAGGAGGAAATCAACAAGGCACTGGAGAAAAGCATCCGGATCCAAGCTCTTAAGGATAATCCTGATCCGATGCGTGGGATATCTCCTCTTTTCCATGAAGGAATACTCCGTGATGAAGAAATCGTTCCGTATGTGTACTATGTTTGGCAGTTATAGCGGTCCAAAATCAAATATCGGTCAAGGGCCGATATTTGAGATATAGGTTATCGCGGTGAGATATCGGTGGGATATCGGTATTTTTATATCATGCATAATATATATATATATATATATATATATATATATATATATATATATATATATATATATATATATATATATGTAAGACATATATAATAGTAATATCAAAAGTCAAAACTCAAAAGTGTCAATCTTTCAAGCATAATCATACGTAAGCCATGGAATCTTCCTCCAAGCCCACATCAACCAAGGCTTCCAATTATTGTATAAAGATCTTCCACATCAACTCTAATATCATCATCATCATCATCATCATCATCATCATCATCATCACGGTTAAGAATCAAGTACTTAACATAACAAGATGATAAAACCTGTAGAAACTAGCAAGTGATCACTTAAGTATTTAACAATTAACACAACAATATGATCAATTAAGACTTAAACCATGAGTCTATGACTTAAAACTAACAATTAAGTACTTAACATAACAGCAGGTTCAGATAAGTTAAGACCATAAGACTTAAGACAATGATTTAACACAAACAGAAGTAATTAAAATTACTGAACCGATATCCCACCTGGAAATCACTTGGAAATGTCGGTGAATATCGGTTAAATATCGGTAAATATCACCGATTTTTGCGGTTCTGATATTTTAGACCGATATTTCACACCGATATTTTGAAAGGTACCGATAACCGATATCCCACCTGGAAATCACCTGGAAATCGCCGATATTAACTGCATAGTTACTACGATGTTCCCACCAACGATTCTGAACAGCTCGATCTTCCTCTCTCCCTACAGCAAGTACTACATCAAATTTGCTCCTCTTCACCCAAATGACGATCCGGAAGTGATCCTCCGGACGGAACGAGAAAGGCTTGAAACATTCTACTCCAAGAATTCTCAACCGTTTAAGGAATTATGGACTAGAAAAAGAATCACCAAAGTCCATGGATTTGCAAGAAAAATCCTTGTAAAATTCGAACTCAACTGCCCACTATTTCGATTTCACGTCTTCCGGAACAAGCCTAACTACCGAACCATTACTGATGCGGACTTCCCTTCCTTGAATCCGAACGACATTCTGACTCTGGCTGCTCACTTTCGGGGAATGCAAAATAACGATATCGGCATGGGTGCTTTTTATGCTGCTCTAAGCTTCCTCAAAGATTACGTCACAGAATTTTGCAGATGCGACTATGAGCTCGCTCATCTCTACGGAGCTAAAGACTTCGTTGCGAAGATCACCTATGTTCTTTCAGAAGTTGAACAGCTTGAAGATGGTCCAATTGATGATCCGGTTCTAGGGTTTGTCTACACTACCAAAAAGAGAAACAAGAAGGACTACACACATATATATATATATATATATATATATATATATATATATATATATATATATATATATATATATATATATATATATATATGCGAGGGTTCACGGTCCGAAGGGTTCACGACCGTGAACCTCGTTTGCGGCCCGAAGCCTGATCACGGCCTCGTTCACAGCTGCTATGTCTCAGTCCTGTTCACGGCTGCGAGATTGCGGTCCGAAGGGAAAGAAAGAAGAAGGATGATGCGAATGCCCTCGGATCCCACTTATTCCTTTATTAACACCTAATATTCCTAGAGTTTTAACATGCAAAGGTTTTTATACTAACCTTAATAAAAATCCAAATAATAAAGAGGATTTTAGTTGACCCAAGTTTGACTTTTGTTGACTAGGGTTGACTTTACAAGTGAAAAATAACGGGATGTTACATTATCCCCCCCGTTAGAGAGAATTTCGTCCCGAAATTAGGATTAAAGCGATACAGAAAGACTAGGAAAAAAGATGTGGATACTTCTGTTGCATTTGATCCTCCCGCTCCCAAGTGAATTCAGGTCCCGCTTTGCATTCCAGCGAACCTTCACTATCAGGATACGGCTTTATTTGGTTCTCTTGACTTCCTTGTCTAGGATCTCTACTAGCTCTTCCACAAAGTTGAGGCTCTCGTTTACCTCGATCTCGTCGAGTGGGATAACAAGAGTCTCGTCGGATAAGCACTTTTTCAAGTTAGAGACGTGGAAGGTAGGATGTATGTTACTTAGTTCTTGAGGTAGTCGGAGTTTGTAAGCTACTGAAACAATTCTAGCAAGAATATTGAATGGTCCTATGCACCTTGGGTTCAGTTTGTCACGCTTTCGAAAACGTATCATGCCCTTCCAGGGTGAGACCTTCAATAGAACACGGTCACCAACCTGGAATTTCAAGGGTTTTCTCCTTTTTTCAGCGTAGCTTTTCTGTCTATCACTGGAAGCTTTAAGTCGCTCCCGAATTTGTATGATTTTCTCCGTGGTTTCTCGAATGATTTCTGGACCAGTGAGAGTACTGTCTAGAACTTGACATCTAGCTTGTTGCGTATCACCCACTTCAGCCCAGCACATAGGTGATCTGCACTTGCTGCCAT
The DNA here is from genome assembly GCF_052849685.1 of Lactuca virosa. Classification (NCBI taxonomy): domain Eukaryota; kingdom Viridiplantae; phylum Streptophyta; class Magnoliopsida; order Asterales; family Asteraceae; genus Lactuca; species Lactuca virosa. Next base: position 488,509,216 of record NC_136429.1, read on the forward strand.
AGAGGGCTTCGAATGGAGTAGCCTTTATGCTAGTGTGATAACTGTTGTTATAAGAGAATTCGACAAGGGGTAAATGAGTATCCCATGCCTTTGAAAAGTCTATCACGCAGGCTCGCAACATATCTTCTAGAGTTTGAATCGTCCTTTCACTTTTCCCGTCAGTTTGTGGATGGTAGGCTATACTCATGTCCAGCCTAGTTCCCAAAGATATTTGTAAAGACTGCCAGAAACGAGAGGTGAATCTGCTATCTCTGTCAGAAATAATAGATATTGGCACACCATGCAGTCAAACAATCTCTTTGAGGTAAGTTCTTGTTAGCTTCTCCATCTTGTCGGTTTCTTTTATTGGTAAGAAGTGTGCGGATTTGGTCAATCTATCGACGAACACCCAAATAGTATCATAACCACCCATTGTCTTGGGTAACTTAGTTATGAAATCCATCGTAATCCGCTCCCACTTCCATTCAGGGATTTCAGGTTGTTGCAATAGACCTGAAGGCTTCTGGTACTCTACCTTGACTTTGGCACAAGTAAGGCACTTGCCCACAAAGGTAGCGATCTTGACCTTCATGTTAGGCCACCAGTACAGTTTCTTGAGGTCCAGATACATCTTGTCTGAACCTGGATGAATGGAGTATCGGGTTTTGTGTGCTTCATTCATAACCACGTCTCTGTAACCACCGAACTTTGGTGTCCAGATCCGGTTCATGAAACAATAGACTCCATCACCCCAGATTTCGAAGTTCTTATCCATTCCTATCAGGGTTTCACCTGCCACATTTTCAGGTTTCAAGGCCTCGAGTTGAGCCTCTTTGATCTGTGTGGAAAGATGTGAATGGATCGTCATGGTCAACGACTTTACTCGTCGTCCCGAGTATTCTTTTCTACTAAGGACGTCAGCTACTACATTGGCTTTACCAGGGTGATAACGAATCTCGCATTCGTAATCGTTCAGTAGCTCCACCCACCGTCGTTATCTCATGTTTAGCTCCTTCTGGTCGAAGATATGCTTAAGACTTTTATGGTCCGTGAATATTGTGCATTTCGTGCCATATAAATATTAAATAATGTCTCCAGATCTTCAGAGCAAATACCACAGCTCCCAGTTCAAGGTCATGTGTTGTATAGTTGACCTCATGTGTCTTTAGCTGTCTCGAGGCGTAGGATATAACCTTTCCTCGTTGCATAAGAACACATCCAAGCCCTTGATTAGAAGCATCACAGTGCACTACCAAGTCCTATGTCCCTTCAGGAAGAGACAAGATCGGTGCACTGCACAGGGCTCGCTTCAGCATTTGGAACGTTGTTTCTTGTTTCTCTCCCCAGCTAAAAGTTAAACCCTTTTCTGTCAAGGTGGTAAGTGGTTTAGCAACTTGGGAGAAATTCTGGATGAATCTGCGATAGTAGCCAGCAAGACCTAAGAATTGACGGATTTCTGTAGGTGTTTTAGGTGCTGACGAGTTCTCAATTGCCTTTATTTTGGAAGGGTCCACGTGTATTCCCTCTTGACTGACCACGTGGCCCAGGAAATCTACCTTCCTGATCCAAAATTCATATTTTGAGAACTTCGCATAAAGTTTCTCTGTTCTCAGAGTTTGTAATACTTGACGAAGATGTTGGCCATGCTCCTCTTTACTTCTTGAGTAGATAAGGATGTCGTCAATGAAGACAATGACGAATTTTTCCAGGAACGGACGACACACTCTGTTCATTAATTCCATGAACACAACAGGTGCATTCGTCAATCCGAAAGGCATCACTACAAACTCGTAATGACCATAACAAGTTCTGAATGTTGTTTTAGGAACATCCTTTTCTAGAATTCGTAATTACTGATACCCGGATCTTAAGTCTATTTTCGAGAAGTAACTCGCACCTTGAAATTGGTCGAACAGATCGTCAATGTGATGTAGAGGATATCGGTTCTTGATGGTAAGTTTATTCAGCTCGCGATAGTCTATGAACATACAGAATGAACCATCATTTTTCTTCACGAACAAGACCGGTGCTCCCCATGGTGAGAAGCTTGGTCTTATGAAGCCTTTGCTAAGTAGTTCGTTCAGCTGGATGGATAATTCCTGCATTTCTGAAGGTGCAAGACGATAGGGGGATTTGGCTACAGGGGTAGCCCCATGGATGAAGACGATTCTGAATTCGACTTGTCGTTCGGGAGGCACTCCTGGAAGATCGTCGGGAAATATGTCAGGAAAGTTGCAGACCTCAGGAATGCTCACGATGTCTTTCATGTCTTGCTTTTTTTCTACCACGTGAGCTAAGAAAGAACAGTACTCCTTGCGAAGGTACTTTTGTGCCTTGATACAAGAAATGATCTGAAGGTTCGTTTCGGGTTTGTCTCCGTAGATGATAAGATTTTCGTTAGTTGGCAAGTTCAGGCGAATGGCTCTTTCATAACATAGGATGTCGGCATGGTTAGAGCATAACCAATCCATACCAATAATGACGTCGAAACTTTTGATAGAGACCGGCATAAGGTCTATTGGGAAAGAAAAGTTATTCAAGGTAAGGGTACATCCTATGTATATATCGTTAGTGTATTCGGACTTCCCGTTAGCCATTTCTACTGTCAAGGTTTCATTTAGTGGTTGGGAGTTTTTATTTAGTAGGTGCTCGAATTTATCGCTCACGAAGCTCTTCTCAGCACCACTATCAAATAGAATGCATGCATAAGTATTGTTGAGAAGAAACGTACCCGTGACCACCGTAGGGACTGCCACAGCTTCTTCGTGACCAATTGTCAGTACCCTCCCAACTCCACCAACATTTCCAGCTTTCGGACAATCTCTTTTGAAATGTCCAACATCAATGCATCCATAACACGGTTGACCTACTCCAGCGGCAGGTACTTGGTTAATCGGTTGGGGTGGTGATTTACATAATCGGGCAGTAAGCCCTTTTCTGTTGCAGTTTTGACACTGCATTTCTCGGTAATTTCCGTTGTGGTGGAAATTACACTTGTTACATTTAGGGAGGTTACCAGCATAAGGCTTAGTTGGTGCAGGGTTAGTAGGAACAGCCAGTGGTCGAGGCAATGTAGAAGGAGTGGGGTGTGTGGACCCCACTTAATTTATATTTTTCAATATTAATTTTTTTTATAAAGGTGCCCCCCCCCCCCCCCTTTGACTTTAGATGGCACCCACTACTTCCATTGAATACCCAAACCACGTTTCCTTCTTCAGTTTTTAATCAATCTTCTTCTTTCTTTTTAACCTAGCCACACACACCCTCCACCAAATCAGATTCCGATTCTGCCGGAGATCAGAAAGGATATTCTCGCCTGAGTCAGATGCCGACTGCCTGAGTGCGCATTCGACCTCCGACCTCCGCTTCCCTTGTTCTCTCTCTCTCTCTCTCTCTCTCTCTCTCTCTCTCTAGCTCGGTAAATCACTACCTTGAAATATACTTTGATTTTATTAGAGGAAATTGATTTTCGTTGGTTTAAAAGCTTCTATGTTGGTTTGTGGAATTGTTACTCTTATTTTTTTATTGAAATTAGTTAATATTTGGTTGTATTGTGAATTTTTGGATTTTTGTGGGTAAATTCAAACAATGTCGGCAGTGAGTGTAATTGGAAATTTTTAATTTTTGTTTTGGGATCAGTGGGTGGATCTATAACTTGTTTTGTTATTGTTAGCAGAAAAAAAAAACTTAAATAATATATAGTTTCATTCGTTTGTCCCCTGTATGTCCCCTGTATGCATTATGAATTTGATTTGTTTCATAGTTAAATATAATAGATTGCCAATTGAGTTTTATTATATCAATAAATTATAAATTGTTAATTTCTATTAACAGATAAATGGAAAGATATCTAAAAAGACGGATAGGTTGGATATTCTAAATGAACTTTCGGTTTACCCCAATCATATGCAACAAGATGGAAGATTTGCAACTTTGAAGAAGATATCCGACCTTGCTAAAGTGATGGTGGAAACCAAGATGCATCAGTTCTTTCCTTTGATTTACCGTTTAGTGAAATTGTCATTGGTTTTGCCGGTTGCAACCGCAACGGTGGATAGATGTTTTTCTGCGATGAAGCTTGTAAAGTCGGATTTGCGGAATCAGATTTCAGATGATTTTCTAAATGATTATGTCATTTGTGCAGTTAAAAGAGAAGGATTTTCAAAGATTACAAATGAAAATATCATCAAACGTTTCTTAGCTATGTGTCCTCGTAGATTTCAACTGTAAAAAGACATTTAGTTGAAGGTTTTAATGTTATTCTACTTTTTCGTAAAAAAAATATTATTAATTTCAATTGGTCAACGGTCAACTATGCACCCACACAACTTCCGGGCTAGATCCGCCACTGGGAACAACAACAGGTATAGTAGCAGCATGGACCGCCACTAATTGTTGCTTTTTCGAGGGTTCCTGAGAAGATTTGTCCTTCCTTTTATTCCAGCTTTTCTTCTTGTTCTAGTTGTTGTTATTGTTGTTGTTGTTGTTGTTTCCCTTCGGTTGTTATGGAGCAGTAACCACTAAGTTTTGACGGGCTCCATGGTCAATAAGCGACTGTGCTAACTCCTTGGCACTGTCAAAGGTAACAGGCCTAGAAGCAATAACACTTCCCTGAATTTGGGGTGACAGCCCCCAGATGTACCTTTCAATCTTTTTGCTCTCCAGAGCAACCATTTCTGGACATAGAATCGCTAAGTCACAGAACCTATTAGTGTAGGGTGTTATGTCTGAACCAACGATAGTAAGACCTCAGAGCTCTTGCTCGAGCTTCTGAATTTCACCCTGCGGGCAGTACTCCCGCATCAGCATTGTCTTCAAGTTCTCCCAGCTTATAGAGTTAGCCACTACTAAGGTCAGTGACTTAACACGGCCGTTCCACCATGTTAGGGCTCTATCAGCAAAAGTACAGACAACAAATTTAACTTTGCTACCCTCCGGGCAGGAGCAGATCTCGAAGACTGCCTCTGTTTTCTCAATCCATTGCCTTAACGCCATAACTCCCCCAGTCTCGTTAAAGCTCCTGGGTTTGGCGTTTGAAAAGTCTTTGTAGGTACACTCCCGATGGTGCCCGTGACTATCACCCTGATTGGAGGGCTGTGCGCCACTCCCCGATCCACTTGTGACAGTGGTGGTTATATGAGACATAGCAGATGCAACCGCTGCAGTGACCGCTGCTTGAAACATGGCAGCGTCAAATTGAGGAGGTGGTGGCGGAGGTGGTGTTGGCGCTTCATTAACATGGGTACGTCTTGGGTTTCTCCATGGAGGCATCTTTCACTTTAAGAATTAAAAGATGAAAAGACAGTTAGATATCAAGAATGAACATGAATATGATATCTCTGAACTAAAACACTTAGTTCAATATGAATCTTGTAAGGAATTGGAAATAGAAGTCTATTACAAGTATTACTTGCAACAGGATAATATGAATTTGAGTGGTTATTTTTCAAAGAGTATGAAAGTGCATGTAGATTGTATTGGTATATTAAGTACATAGAGTTCGGAAAACTTGACCTTAAACAGGTCTACAATACACCACAATACTAGGAAAACATCGACATTAAACCGACCTATCGAAAATAAAATTTTTGCGGTCGTACCGAAAATCATGAAAAATAACGCTAGACATATCCGAAGACTTAGGCTATAACCAAAAGAGTAAGTAGTGAACGAGTAGAGTATAATCTACTTCCTACTAGATCCGGCCCTGGATTTGGCTAACTGGCGTTCTATTTCGCACATACGCCTTTCTTGTGTTATTTGTCGTTCTCGCAGTTCTCTAATTTTGGCTTGGGATGCCGCCAGTTCTCTTAGTAAGAAATTAGTACGATCCCTTTTCACATAATGACTGTCTTCTAGGTTGCGAATATGAACGGTGTTGACTCCAGTAGTAGCATCAACCTGCATGACTCGGTCGATAGCAACTCTTCCTTGTTCGTCATTACGCGCCACATGACGAACTAACACCGGGAGTGCTCTGTCTGCTGAGCCTCCTGTATCCAGATTGTAGAGGCTTCGGTCTCCTTGGTAAGGATGGTTCTGACCCTATTCGTTACTCCATCTGTTTAAGTTTACCACCCACAGAGGCGTCGGGCCTTGGAAGTTTTGTCGTGGATTGGCATTCTGGTGACTTGATGTTTTTGGGAAAAAACATAAGTTTATAAAATTATTTAAAGAATTTAAGTTTTTGAAATACTTTTGGTGGCTTGATGTCATTTTAACATAATTTGAAACCATTTGATTTGATGATAATTGAAATCCATTTTGGTGAGATATTTTGAAACCATTTGTTTGTAACACAAAATCCTTGTGTTAGACTTGTATTCCCCCCCCCCCCCGCCCTTAAAACTGTAAAAACTATGAAAATACGGAGAAGTATGTCACCTTTTTAGAGGGTGATTCGATTGATGATTCGATATAGGACGTTTATTTCCACAAGTGAAATCCCGTAGTGAAATAAGTCCTATAAAGCAGTTTATATAGCATATATGCAACCAATTAGCTAATATAATCATAGGAATGATTGGAACTTGGACTAATTTGTAAGTATAGCTTACAAATAGGAGTGTTAGAATCTAAAATGGAGGCTGAAATAAGTTCACGGCCAGGAGGGTTCACGGCCCATGAGGTGTTCACAGCCCTGTGTGCTTGAAGAATGAAGAACACCTGAAGATCCTAAGCAAGTTTCTAAGAAGATTCAAAGGTTTTCAGATGGGTGTTCTTTGTGTTCTTCGTGTGTTCTTCGAGAAAATTAGTGAAATTAATGGATTTCAGCGTAGTATATGAAGATTGAAGGATGTTCTTGAAATGATAACGAGATCAAGAAATGATACCTGTTAGATCTTATGAAGAACAAGTGATTATCACTTGAATATGATGAGAAAGGATGAATTTAGCATGTTCTTGAGGAGAGAGGTTGTTCTTGGCTGATGATACTTGAGAGAAAATGGTTGGAATTTCGTTTGAAAGTGTTGAAATGAAGTAAAATCAGCTGAAACATATATATATATATATATATATATATATATATATATATATATATATATATATATATATATATATATATATATATATATGCGAGGGTTCACGGTTTAAAGGGTTCACGACCGTGAACCTCGTTTGCGGCCCGAAGCCTGATCACGGCCTCGTTCACGGCTGCGAGGTCCTGGTCCTGTTCACGTCTGCGAGATTGCGGTCCGAAGGGAAAGAAAGAAGAAGGATAATGCGAATGCCCTCGGATCCCACTTATTCCCTTTTTAACACCTAATATTCCTAGGGTTTTAAGATGCAAAGGTTGTTATACTAACCTTAATAAAAATCCAAATAATAAAGAGGATTTTAGTTGACCCAAGTTTGACTTTGGTTGACTAGGGTTGACTTTACAAGTGAAATAACGGGATGTTACACCGTCTTCTCGGTGCTGTATTACCCTTTGGTCGCTATATTGGATTTGTTTTTGTAATTCTCATGGTATTTTTTAGTAAAAGGTTTGTAAGCGCCTTTCGTTTGATGCTCATTCAGGGATGGTAGTTTATATCATGTTCCCCTAATTCGATGACCCACTTTGCAAGGCGCCCTGAGGTTTCTGGTTTTAGGAGTACTTGCATGATTGGGCAGCTGGTTAATACCTCTATTTGGTTGGCTTGGAAGTATCCTCGTGATCATCGGGCTACGTAGATCAGGGCTAGCACTAGTTTTTCTATGATGTGATAGCTGATCTCCGGCCCTTGCAATGCTTGGCTAACGAAGTAGACTGGGAGTTTCTTTCCTTGCCGTTCCACTACCAAAACCGATGAGATGGCCTCATTGCATGCATATAGGTATAATTGTAGCGTTTCGTCGGGGGTTGGGCTGGCCAGTTTGGGTAGTGTATGCAATGATTCCTTTATCCGGTGCAGTGCAGTTTTGGCTTCTGGTGTCCAGCGAAAGTTGCTTTTCTCGATGCATGCTTTGAGTGTGTTGAATAACGGCATGGCCTTCTCGGCCGAATTAGATATGAAACGGCTTAGTGCTGTCAGTTTGCCATTCAGGCCCTGGGCATCTCTTAATGTGTGTGGTGATGGCAGTTCCTTGAGATCTTATGTTTGCAAAACATACAATCTTATATGTGCATGCAACCCCAATTGAAGATCTACGTTTTCTCTAATTGAACATAAAGTAATGAACAACAAAGTATAAACCCTAGATCTATGGATAATAATCGAAAATCACATAATAGGGTTATAATACATAGCTTTAAGATAGTTATTGTAAACAATCTTGAATCCTTGCTTGAAAGACCTTTGGTAGCAAGCGCCACAAGTGTCGCACCTCTAATGGTTCACAAACACACCAAGAAAGAGGATGATTATGAGTGGAGGAGAAAGGAGGTAAATTTCAGTTTTTCCTTCTAAGGAATCATGGCCGAAATTGAGAGGGTTAGGACCCTATTTATAGTGCACCAAGGATGCTATGGATAACCCTAATTTGAATAAAATATCATTATCTCAAATATGATAATTATCCACCTCCTTTGATTATCCATATATGATAAGATACTCTAGAAATTCTAGAATCATCTTATATATTATATATTTTCATCCAACACCTTCCTAGGAAGGTTCTGGACCCTTTTGCCCAACTATTGAACAATTGCACTTTTAGTCCCTTACTTTTAATTAATTCTTTTAATCCTAAAATTAATTCCAAATTAATTTCTAATTAAATATTAATTAATAATATGATTTCTAATTAATATATTATTTCCATAATGCATTAATAAATCATTTATTCCAATTCATTGTTCCAAATAACAAATTCTTCCTCTTTCTCAATAGTTCATCCTGTCTAGTTGCTAGTGTGAAGGCAACCCAAAAAGGACTCTGCTACTATCAATTCAAGTACATACCAATTATAGTTATGGGCTTAGACACCTAATCCAACAGTCTCCCACTTGGATAAGTCTAATAACTATAGTTGCAAGTATAACTTCAAAAATTGATTAGCAAATTGTAGCTACCAAAAGCCGATGTCGAACTCTGACTTAGTCAGTGGCGTGTCCTAAGATAAGTGATCAAATATTCCTCCATTCTACAAGATATCATATAGACATGAGACATGGATTATAATCAATCTATCTGTCCAATATTTGTTTCCCGATTTTCGATTCCATCACGTTTTTTAACCATGACCGGGTGGCCATCTATGTTAGGAAAATTGCCTCCCGGAGAATCCCAGCCTTGGTCAGCTTGGCCATTTATGCATTGATTGCCTTGTTTCGGTCTCTCCCCTCGATGCGTTTCTTCTGCTTTATCTCCTTGGTTCTAGGTCTGATCATCAGCTTATGTTCTATGACCCCTCGATCGACCATTACCATGTATGTTGGTGTCCATGCAAGTACGTGCTTGCACTTATTCAGGAGTTCTGTTAATGCATGCCTCGTTTTCTGAGGGAGAGAGGTCCCTACACTTACTGGTTGGTCTGGGTGCTCCCTGTTGATGATTTCCTTTCCTTCTGGTAATTATGATTGGGGTCTCTTTCATTCCTCAGAATTTTCCTTTGGTTGCATGATCTCGTAGCATTTTAGAGCTTGTGGGGATGTGGCCAGGATCGTCCTTGCCCCTGGCTTGTGCCAAATTTTAGTATACCGTGGATAGTGGATGGTATCGCTCCAAACTTGAGCAACGTGGTTCGTCCCAATATTACATTTTGTTCGGATAGATGTCGTACGACGACGAAGTCTATGAGGTTCGTCTTGCGCTTAGCTTTGTCATACCTAGTAAGTGTGAACGACAGATGAATCGTACCTAGGGGCCACAGGCTCTGCCCTGTGAAGCCTGTCAGCTGGCATGTTGCCGGTTTTAGGGCTTCCTTCCATTTGTATGGGAGCAATCGGAAACAATGCTCATATATGATTTCTGGCTAGCTTCTCGTGTCGACGTACACACGGTGAATGACGGTGTATCGTATGGATCCTTAGATTACTAGCGGATCGTCTCCTTTCCATCCGGATGGGCTTACATCGTCTCCGTAACGCGGCATACATTGTTCGTGTGTTCCGTCATTACTCTTTTGTGGCGTATAATCAAGATCTCTTGGCGGTAATTTTCTCCTCTTGTGTTGTCCTTAGGGTTTTCTTCGTCGAACTTGGCTCATAGGCTTCGTGCGATTTCTACTAGATTTCCCTTTAACTGTTTTTCCTCCATCTCTCAATTCAGGACTGAGTAGTTGATTGTGTCATGCCTTCTGCTTTTGTGGTATTAGTTGTAGCGCATCTTTGTTCCTTTGGCCACTAGTTTATCGGTGACAGTGTATACATCTGCCCGCTGCCCCCATCTGTCGTCTCTTGCAAAGGGTTGGAAATGTCTGTCTCGACCGTGGTATCTATTTCCTCATCGATTTTCATGATGGGTATTTGGGTATGGTGTTTCACGGCAGGGGCCGCCATGACGTTAAGGTATGCTTATTTCGATGCTTCTCCTTCTTCTTATCATAGGTATCTTTCCACCTTTTCTTTCAATTCCGCTCGCGTCTTAGGCTTCTTTCCCATGAGTTTCTAGCAAAGTGGACAAGGAAGGAGGCCTCATGTGAACGCTCATGCTATCAGTCCTTCATCATGCCCTGGGACGTCTAGAGTTGCATTAGTGAATCGAGCAAAGTAGTCCTTGACTGTCTCTCCTTCTCTTTGTTTGCTTCCGATGATGGAATGGGAATCCCCTTTGTAATTGCGTAGTTGCAAGAAGTTGGTCAAGAAAAGTTATTTTAGCTGGCTAAAGTTGTAAATGCTCCCTGGTCGGAGTGTCTTGAACCACGTCCCTGTGTTGCCATCGAGGGTTATGGGGAAATGCATGCAACAGAAACATTCATCGAGTTTTAGGGATGTCATGGTCCACTCGTACGTGTCAATGTGGCTATCAGGGTCTGTGGTACCGTTGTAGGTTTTTAGGTGAAGCAGATTTGTGATGTTTGGGATCTCATACTCTAGGAGTTCTTTCACAAATGGAGAGGTGACACATCGTGAGAGGCAGTCTTGGTTTGGGATTTGTTGGATATAGTGGTAGTTGGGTTGCTTCATTGTCAAGTATGGTTGCACCAACATGTTGTTGTACGCAGCTAGGTTTGGTGGTGTTGGTTCGTAGAAGTTTTTTTTGGATTAGTGTCTAAGTCCATAACTATATTTGGTATGTACTTGACCCGACTCGGCATGGTCCATTTGGGTTGCATGGCATCATGCATTTGGATAGACTAAAATGAGAGAAATAACACTTAAGGTTTGGTAATATATTATAAGTTCTAATATATTAATAAGATTATTTAATTAGTATTGATCAAGAATTAAATTGGAATTAATTAAGTGATCAAAAGGAGACTAAATAAATATATGGGTTGATTGTGTCAATCATCCATACTTGTATAGTGGGCTAATGCTCCATGGATTATCAAGTTGGGCTAAAACCCATAGGATTCTCCATGGATGCTCTATGTTGTTTTTGTACCCATGGATCATGGAAATGAAAGGCCATGACAATTCGGGTTTACATGGTGTAACCCTAATTGTGACACACTATATAAGCATCTTATTCTTGTCAAAATCGGCCACCATGAGAGACTATGAAGGAATGGTGAGGGCTAGCCGATTTCATGAAGTGTATCATTTCTCTCTAAGTTATTCCATGTACATTTGATGTTGTGTGAACCATTTGAGGTGTCACACTTGGGGCACTAGGCTCTCGAGCTTCATGGAGTCAAGCTACATCAACAAGGTATGTATTCTATCTATTTTATTACCCCAAGTATCAAGGAATTGTATGCTAGTTAGGGTAATACCTTGGAATATTCATATTTGCATGTATAACAGAGAAACCATAGATCCAAGGTATTTAGGGTTGCATGTACACTTAGGAGTGTTAGAATGCTCATAACCCAACAGTGGTATCAGAGCCTAGGCTTGTTTTCTTGTTATACTTGCAAAATCTCCTTAAAAATCGAAGTTTTTTGCTGTCTGGGCAAGTGACTCGGCGAGTCCATCAGGTGACTCGACGTGTCCATACCTTAAAAGTGTTCAAAACGATCCAACTCGTCTAGTTGGTTCATGCACTCGACGACTTGGACCCCCAGACAGCATATCTTCGACTGTTTTGGCTGGAAATGGACTAGGAACATTACCCTAAGCTGTTTTTCAACTTATAAACCTGTTTTTGATGTGGTAATGTTCATGCTAATCCAATTTCAAATATAATTGTCAATAGATTAATGTTTTGTATTAGTTTAAGGTTTAGGCTAATTACATGAAAAAGTTTGATTTGAATTTTCTTGTTCTTATGAGTTGCTTAGATTAAAAGAAAAGTTATGTGAAATTGTTGTTTTCAATCCAAATTAATCTAAGAGTTGATTCTAAAATGTGTTTTTGTAACTTGTCCTCTAGTTATATGAAAAGTCACATTTAAGGTTCATAAAACACATAAATATTTCCATAGGTTATGAATAAAGAAAAGTCACATTCTTTTAATAGTTTAAAGTCTTCCATAACTTGTCCTCAAGTTATGGAACTTGAAGAGTTTTTGGATTAAAACTACTTTAAACACATAAGTTATGGAATTGAATAGTTTTGAATAGTTTCAAAACTTGCCCTCAAGTTTTGGAATTTGAAAAGTTTTCCCTTATGAATACTTTAATTCTAAGTTAAGCCCTTAGAATTTTGAAAGTTAAAATTCAACCCTTATACTTTATAACATTATAAGTTAATAACATATATATATATATATATATATATATATATATATATATATATATATATATATGTATAAGAGCAAGTCGTCTTACCATTAGTAGGCCTCATTCACTAAGCCAGCCTATAAGGGGGGGGGGGGTATAAGGTTACTGCCTATAAAATGGCAGTTTAATGGGTGTCCACTCTCACCCACCACTTCCTTGACTGGTGGAGGGTCCTTCGCTGAACAGGTAGGACAAGGACTATAATTCTCCCTTCATTAAAAGTATTAACGATAAATACTAAGTAACTAAAATGTTTTTATAATTCCCAATCTTAGTTACTTTAGGAAAATGTGAATAAGGTGCTAATCCATGAAATTACACTTTGCACTTTGTTTAAGTCGGTTAGTGGAGCGTGTGCGGTTAACCGGTACACTAGCTTGATTTAACAAGGTAGGCAAAGGGTAACTTAATATTTATCATAGTATCGGTGGAGCGCGTGTGGTTAACCGGCACATCGATTAGAGGGTAAATATTAAGGGTACCAAGTAATTTGCATGGTTACTTCACACCTTGTTTTGTGATCCTCGACATCCCAGTCACAAAACCTGAAGGGCACACTCGAGATTGAAACATGCCATTGAACAGTTCAATGAATCTCAAAAGATCTAGGAGTTTCAAATCCAATTAAAACCTAATAAATTATTTCGTTTTTCATGGTGGAAAATGGTGAATCGTAGTTCACCTACCTTCAAATATTCTATAGCTTGGATTACGACATCCCTCTTCCAAGTTATAAAATATTGTGTTGGGTCCTAGCCTTAGTATTTCATATTGGGTGTTATATTAAGGACTTTAGATCAACTATCTTGAATATCTCCCAAAAGATGTCTAGTTTAGACATCTATGATCTTCCCAAATCTCTTGGAACTTCACTTCCTCCATCTCCTCCAATTATTCTCCCTAACCCACAAGTTCAAGGTCACTCAAGCCCTAATGGCAAGCAAGGTCTATGTGTGCTCACATCTTGGAGATGAAGTCACATATTGACAAGCCAGGAGAGTTGGGTGTCAAAGTCTTAAGAAAGTTGGATGTTCAATCACTTTCTAAGTCACATAGTGAGTTCCTTTGGGACTACTATGAAACAGACTATGACATGACCCTTAATGATCTTATCTATTTGCTTGGTGCTGCTGAATCAAAAATGATTTGAGGACTAGTAAAGCAAATTTGATTAGGAGATCAACTTCCCAATGGACATTGACAATGGAAACATTGGATATCTAGAAAAGCCTTCTCTTCCCAAGGAAAGGGATTGACCATAGTCAACTCAGTTGACCAAATGGTAAAGAGAAAGGAAAGTCTGCGATAGTCCTATGTACCATTTCCAAAGAGTCCATATGTTTCTCTTGCCAGAGGAAGGGGCATTGATTGTGAAGCTGCCTATTTACCTGAAAGATCATAAGGTTGATCAAGTAAAGAAGTTTGACTCTACTTCAGGTAAAGTCCACTATCTAACTCGGTTAAGTTTCTATTCTGAGATTCTTATTACATGATGTGACTGGGTCACATGTTGATGTTTTAAGAATCAAAGGAAAAGTGAAGGAAACTGAAAGAAAGAGTATGCTGAATCTGACCGCGAAGATGGACTTCTATCGCTTGATTGAAGATCAGATTCCTAAGCTACTCTTAGGAGTTATGATAGATTGCTAGGAAACATGTAATAACATAGTTCATATTTAAAGTTGCATTGTAAGGAAATTTTTTTTCCGCATTTTATAAATAAATAAAAGTTTGTTTTACTTTATTTTATATCTCCTTGCAATGGCATTTATGAAAGTTGATGTTTGTATGTTTCTAGCAATATTGGAAATATGAATTTGATCCTTTCATTTGTGGTAGTGTCTAAATTTACCAAATAAGGATAGCTTCTCATCACCCAAGATTTCAGTTGGATAGAAACTTGGAATCATACAAGTTCTACGGTATGATGAATGAGAACTTTCAGCTTTGGAAAATTAAGACTAGTTCCTTGTTCACATGTATATGTGAGTCAAGTGAAGGACTAAGGGATCGAGTACACTTTCTTGTGCACTGGTCAAGTCCACCACAAAAGATCGATAAGACTATTCGTCATGATTTACTAAAGTTTAGTAAATATGGTTATACTTACAGGCTTAAGTATAATTCTGAAGCATTGGAAAAATTTCAGTGTATGGCAGGACGAATGAGAAGAATCAAATTAGGCAGAAGGATAAAAGTTTATCAAATCTGAAAAGATGGGAGAGTACTTTAGTATCAGGTTTTGTGATCATCTTAATGATTTAGAAATCATATCACAATTAGTCCTCTAAGGAAATCTGAGTGCATTCTTATGACTAGCAAGAGGAATCTTGAATTGTTGGAATGGTTAAATCAAGAAGATGAGTCATACTTCGTTCCAAAACAAGTCTTAGAGTCATACTCCAAGACTGTAAGTTGAGTGACATATCTTAAAGAAAGGTTTAAAACAGTTGTCAAATGTAAGAGTAAAAGTGTCCTACTCTTGTACATTTGAAATTGGTAAGTTGTGATGTTTTGAATAAAACAAAGACCAACTTAGGCCAATTGTGTGAAGTGTTTGTCTTGATAAAGAATCCGCACTATCTCTTGAATATTTGGCAAGATAGTCTTATATGTCAAGAGGACAGTGGGAGTCTTAGAGATTCTGAAAGCTTCATCATCTAATCAAGAATAAAAACCAGTAGTTTGACACTAGCACACGACGTGAGCTTTATAACCTATCGTGTTGACATACTCCTGTGCCCATTCCAGTTAAAAGTTGGCTTTTCATATGAGTTCTGAGAGTTCTCAATTGATTGCATAACAACTTGGAAGCAATGGCAGGCCCTTGTGCTGCCAGGTGGCAAGAAGTTAAGATTGCACAAGTTCAATCCATAAGAGTTTGGATTTGTCACTAACCTTGTCTTGTGATTATGGTTTTGACAAATTCACATGGATAGGAACACATACACCATAAAATCTAAGTGTTATAAGGTTTCTCTTCGATTCATGAAAATGATGGTGAGGAAACACTTTCACTAAGTAGATTTTAAGGAGATAGCAAATGTGATATTTGCATTCTCAAAGTCGTTAGTGGAGCGTGTGTGGTTAACCGGCACACTAACATGGACTTGTGAGGAATGGCAAAGGTCTAAACAATTGAGACTATGATTACGACATCCCTTTTCATAGTTCTGAAATTGCTTAGAGACACATGTGTGCTATCTAAGGAAAGGGGTATGATTTTGATTAAGCATCTCGTATCAGAAATTTGAAATTTGGTAAGAAAGTCAATAAAGTATTGATTTCTAGAAGTTCAGCTGATTTCTGAGTACATGTCAAAGCTAGTGGGAGCATAAGTATTATGTTAATAATCCTCATGTTAGTGGGAGCATGAAAATTATTGTTAGTATTGCAAGATAGCAATGTTAATTATAGAAAACAAAAGTTTCAATTCGTGAAGTTGCAAGGGTTGAAAAGTTGTTTTGCTATAATTAAGGGAGAGGAAATTATACTTCATCTCAAATCTATAATCTTAGATCGTGAGATTTTAATCAAATTTAGTCACGTATATATATGAATGTTATGTTGGAATGGCTCAACATAAGGAAATTCTATATATGGGTACATTATTTGCGTTCTAAAATTGGATTATGATTACGACATCCCTTTTCATAATCTGAATTATGAGAACTTGGCAAATAGAAATAGAAATATTATAGCAAAAGGCTGGTCTAGTATCATGTCTTTATGAATCATGTCCCATATGTTTCAGATATAGGATCGATTGCATGTTCTATAATATTCATCCTTTCTAAAATTTTCCAAATGCCTGGGGCATTAAGAAGGGAAAAGGTCTAGAATTGGATATGACTAAAAAGATTAAGCAATTGTCGAGGACAATCTAAGGTTTACCAAAGATTGGTTGCTCAGGGACAGTTGGAAGTATAATGTTAATTTTGGAAAGACCATATTGACATATTCTGAAAAAAGGCAACTCTTGTTCAAGAGTAATAGTAAAAAAAGGGAATATGGAAATGTTCCCATAGGTGGAAGTTATTCATTAAACCTGTGTAACATTAGGAAACTTAATGCAAGAAGAATGTTCAAAGGCAATGAACTTTGAATATGAGAATTCGGTTCCATGGAATTGGTCTCCATTGGAATACTCTGTAATGTATGTTGACAAGTCTTTGTGACTTTGTGCATAATCAATACAAGAGGACCAATGCATATAAGTTTAGAATCTAACAGATTTAGGTAAATGGCAGGAATTTGGAATTCTTGCATTTGTGGTAAGGAATTGGGATTGTGAAATGAGGATCATTGGAATTATGTTCAATCGGTCATAGACAAACTTAGTATGCATACTTGGTGTATGGCATGACTAGTGTTTAGAAAAACATAGTGTACATGCTTGGAGCATGGGACAACTATTGTTTTAATTCAAGTATAAAGTTGATAGTTTGAAACAATATGCAATGAATGATGGGTAATCAATATGGTGATAAATAAAAGATGTTTTATTTATATTCATAAGTTCTGAGACCATATTGGATTCGATTATTCTTGTGTTTCACTTTGCATGTTTTGACTTCCAGAATAACTAGGTCGTTCTTCCTGATTGACTAAGTTATTCAAACCATCCACAGTCGGTCATATGGTGGAAGTAAATATGAATCAAGACTGTCATGGGTTGGCTTCTAGAGGTCTTAGATGTTGGACAAAGTGGTGCTACAACACTCATGAGTGCTCATAAGTTCTGAGTATTGGATTCAACCCACGCTCATTAGAATCACTGCATGGATTTTATCACGAGTATTGGATTCAACCCACGCTCTTTCATTCCAAGCCATCAACCTCCAAGTATGCTTTTGACTTCGGATCATCTTCTTCAACCACTCCGGATGGTGGATCCAACTCCAAGCTACATGAAGATGATGCCACTACTAAGCCTGGTCCATCCACACATACTTCATCACGACAAGCTCCGCCGTAACACTCAGACTGACTCCGAATCCTCTGCTGGTGATTACATTGATCCTTTTGCTCTCCTCGAAATTCAAACCAATGTGTCGGACACTATGAAGAAGGTCTCCTCAATCGAAACATCCGTAACAGAGCTCAACACAAAGATGGATCAAAAGGTTTCTGGACTTGATTCCAAACTCGATATCATCCTTCAGTCCCTCTCACAACAGTCTGAACCTTCAGTTGCGGAACGAGAAGCCCAACTTGATCAACTGATTTCTATCCGGCTCAAGCATTCACTGGAAGAAGTTGACGCTAAATACGATGCTTCGGTTGAACAGTATCTTGACACCATCACCTCTATGCTCAAAGTCCATGACGACTTGGTGTCTGCTACCAACGATCTCATTAAGCAGACCCATGTGCGTCATGAGAAACAAATCCAAAGATTGGAGAAGGAGATAAAGAAGAAGGACGCGATGAATCTCATCATTCAACAAGTCCTCATCAAACTGATTCAATCCACTTGGAACATTGTCGATGTTTTGAATTGAAATTTTGATGAGATGTTAGCCGTCCTGGGGCATCTGTTCGATCACCTTGCTGCTCAAGCACCTACTTCAGAGGCTTATGATACTCTCACGAAACAACTCAACATTGGTCTCCAAAAAGTGTTTGAAAAATTTGATGGCATGAAGGAGTCACTGATGCTTCCACCGGTCCGGAGGTTTCCCGATGCAAGAGGGGGAGAAGGTCCAAGCCAACCATGGAAACCTGCCTCGGAGTTCACACTCCGAGATGAAGACTTGAATTCCGACGATGAAGTCCAAGTTGTGTCCGGACTTCTAGGAATTTCCTCTGATGATGAAGAAGACAGTGATGAAGAGAAATATGTCACCAAAGCAGTTCTAGGCCTCGAATCTCCGAAGAAGCTATTCCCAAAGGCATTTACTGAGGAAGAGAAGAGGATATGGTCCGCAACCTCTTGGCCATCCTGTTTACCAGATGCTCTTCAAAGGGCCATTCAAATGGCCAAAGCAAAATCATTCCTTGTAGCTCAAGCCTTCCGAGCCACTCCTTCTATGCTCCTATCTATTTCGTCTCCAAAAATTGCTGCAATAGACCAAGGCTCTCCACTCCGGATCCCTGATGACATTCCGGAAGATCCTCTTCTGAACCCCACTCCGAAATTTGTGGTGGATGAAAACATGCAGGTCATCATGGCCGCAATGAAAAGAGACAAAGGCAAAATGTCAATGACTGCTGAACAACAAGGCTTCCACTCCGGACATCCTCTCAAGCAAAAACAAGGATGGTCTCAGGAGGAAATCAACAAGGCACTGGAGAAAAGCATCCGGATCCAAGCTCTTAAGGATAATCCTGATCCGATGCGTGGGATATCTCCTCTTTTCCATGAAGGAATACTCCGTGATGAAGAAATCGTTCCGTATGTGTACTATGTTTGGCAGTTATAGCGGTCCAAAATCAAATATCGGTCAAGGGCCGATATTTGAGATATAGGTTATCGCGGTGAGATATCGGTGGGATATCGGTATTTTTATATCATGCATAATATATATATATATATATATATATATATATATATATATATATATATATATATATATATATATATATATATATATATATATATATGTAAGACATATATAATAGTAATATCAAAAGTCAAAACTCAAAAGTGTCAATCTTTCAAGCATAATCATACGTAAGCCATGGAATCTTCCTCCAAGCCCACATCAACCAAGGCTTCCAATTATTGTATAAAGATCTTCCACATCAACTCTAATATCATCATCATCATCATCATCATCACGGTTAAGAATCAAGTACTTAACATAACAAGATGATAAAACCTGTAGAAACTAGCAAGTGATCACTTAAGTATTTAACAATTAACACAACAATATGATCAATTAAGACTTAAACCATGAGTCTATGACTTAAAACTAACAATTAAGTACTTAACATAACAGCAGGTTCAGATAAGTTAAGACCATAAGACTTAAGACAATGATTTAACACAAACAGAAGTAATTAAAATTACTGAACCGATATCCCACCTGGAAATCACTTGGAAATGTCGGTGAATATCGGTTAAATATCGGTAAATATCACCGATTTTTGCGGTTCTGATATTTTAGACCGATATTTCACACCGATATTTTGAAAGGTACCGATAACCGATATCCCACCTGGAAATCACCTGGAAATCGCCGATATTAACTGCATAGTTACTACGATGTTCCCACCAACGATTCTGAACAGCTCGATCTTCCTCTCTCCCTACAGCAAGTACTACATCAAATTTGCTCCTCTTCACCCAAATGACGATCCGGAAGTGATCCTCCGGACGGAACGAGAAAGGCTTGAAACATTCTACTCCAAGAATTCTCAACCGTTTAAGGAATTATGGACTAGAAAAAGAATCACCAAAGTCCATGGATTTGCAAGAAAAATCCTTGTAAAATTCGAACTCAACTGCCCACTATTTCGATTTCACGTCTTCCGGAACAAGCCTAACTACCGAACCATTACTGATGCGGACTTCCCTTCCTTGAATCCGAACGACATTCTGACTCTGGCTGCTCACTTTCGGGGAATGCAAAATAACGATATCGGCATGGGTGCTTTTTATGCTGCTCTAAGCTTCCTCAAAGATTACGTCACAGAATTTTGCAGATGCGACTATGAGCTCGCTCATCTCTACGGAGCTAAAGACTTCGTTGCGAAGATCACCTATGTTCTTTCAGAAGTTGAACAGCTTGAAGATGGTCCAATTGATGATCCGGTTCTAGGGTTTGTCTACACTACCAAAAAGAGAAACAAGAAGGACTTTTTCCGTGTCCTTGACAACCACCTAGTCCCGACCAAAGCACTCTAGAAGTTCATCTCTCATGCGTTAAAGTCTAAATCTCCGGAAAAGGTCAAAGCAAAGTTTGTAAGTCAACTGGCCTGGTACACTGAAGTCAGAGAATGGTTGTTCCGAGCTTACACCTTCATCAAGGAAAAAGCAGTATAATTGAATAGATTGCTAAGTTCACTTAGGGGGAGATTGTTAGAACCTGAAAGTGAACCTCTAGCAAACCTAAGTCTGAATTTCGAAGTACTTGTGTTCCAAAACAAATGGTCTGGAGTCAAATGTGAAGAGTGGTCCGGAATCTGTCCGGACCAGAAGAGAAGAAGATGTGAAGCTGAAGACATTCCGGAATGATTCTCATGTCCGGAATGGATGCTGATCCGGAGTAACAATATATTGTCTTTGTACATTTATTAAGTTTGTCTTTGTATTGATGTGACATTTCATAGGACTTAGTCTTTTGTAATACTAGACAATCAGAATGTCAGAAACATTTCTATTGTCCAGTCCTATGTAAGTTTTCTAGTTAATTCGTTGTAACCTTCACTCCTATTTATAGGAGCTTTCAATACAAAATCAATAACGGATCATTCACTCAATTTTTGGCATTTACTAAGTTATTTCAAACTTCTTTCAAACATTCTTCTTGTTCTTCATTTATTAGCTTTACCTTGATCATTTATTCTCATACTTCATTTATGACTTGATCATTTGTTGGATATTCTATCAAAGACTTGACTGGTCTTCCAGGCTTGACTTGAACATTTATTAGCAAGCAGACATTGATTTTAAGCATTCACTCAAGGTTTGAGTTCTCAAACCTTGTCCCTGCGCATCAGATCTACTTTGTTCTCTCAAGGTGTTCACGGCCCTGTGTTCTTGAAGAATGAAGAACACCTGAAGATCCTAAGAAAGTTTCTAAGAAGATTCAAAGGTTTTCAGATGGGTGTTCTTCGTGTTCTTCGCGTGTTCTTCGTGTGTTCTTCAAGAAAACTAGTGAGATTAACGGATTTCAGCCTAGTATATGAAGATTGAAGGATGTTCTTGAAATGATAACGAGATCAAGAAATGATATCTGTTAGATCTTACGAAGAACTAGTGATTATCACTTGAATATGATAATGAAAGGATGAATTTAGCATGTTCTTTAGGAGAGAGGTTGTTCTTGGCTGATGATATTTGAGAGAAAATGGTTGGAATTTCGTTTGAAAGTGTAGAAATGAAGTAAAATCAGTTGAAACACACACACACACACACACACACATATATATATATATATATATATATATATATATATATATATATATATATATATATATATATATATATATATATATATATATGCGAGGGTTCACGGTCCGAAGGGTTCACGACCGTGAACCTCGTTTGCGGCCCGAAGCCTGATCACGGCCTCGTTCACAGCTGCTATGTCTCAGTCCTGTTCACGGCTGCGAGATTGCGGTCCGAAGGGAAAGAAAGAAGAAGGATGATGCGAATGCCCTCGGATCCCACTTATTCCTTTATTAACACCTAATATTCCTAGAGTTTTAACATGCAAAGGTTTTTATACTAACCTTAATAAAAATCCAAATAATAAAGAGGATTTTAGTTGACCCAAGTTTGACTTTTGTTGACTAGGGTTGACTTTACAAGTGAAAAATAACGGGATGTTACATTATCCCCCCCGTTAGAGAGAATTTCGTCCCGAAATTAGGATTAAAGCGATACAGAAAGACTAGGAAAAAAGATGTGGATACTTCTGTTGCATTTGATCCTCCCGCTCCCAAGTGAATTCAGGTCCCGCTTTGCATTCCAGCGAACCTTCACTATCAGGATACGGCTTTATTTGGTTCTCTTGACTTCCTTGTCTAGGATCTCTACTAGCTCTTCCACAAAGTTGAGGCTCTCGTTTACCTCGATCTCGTCGAGTGGGATAACAAGAGTCTCGTCGGATAAGCACTTTTTCAAGTTAGAGACGTGGAAGGTAGGATGTATGTTACTTAGTTCTTGAGGTAGTCGGAGTTTGTAAGCTACTGAAACAATTCTAGCATGAATATTGAATGGTCCTATGCACCTTGGGTTCAGTTTGTCACGCTTTCGAAAACGTATCATGCCCTTCCAGGGTGAGACCTTCAATAGAACACGGTCACCAACCTGGAATTTCAAGGGTTTTCTCCTTTTTTCAGCGTAGCTTTTCTGTCTATCACTGGAAGCTTTAAGTCGCTCCCGAATTTGTATGATTTTCTCCGTGGTTTCTCGAATGATTTCTGGACCAGTGAGAGTACTGTCTAGAACTTGACATCTAGCTTGTTGCGTATCACCCACTTCAGCCCAGCACATAGGTGATCTGCACTTGCTGCCATAGAGGGCTTCGAATGGAGTAGCCTTTATGCTAGTGTGATAACTGTTGTTATAAGAGAATTCGACAAGGGGTAAATGAGTATCCCATGCCTTTGAAAAGTCTATCACGCAGGCTCGCAACATATCTTCTAGAGTTTGAATCGTCCTTTCACTTTTCCCGTCAGTTTGTGGATGGTAGGCTATACTCATGTCCAGCCTAGTTCCCAAAGATATTTGTAAAGACTGCCAGAAACGAGAGGTGAATCTGCTATCTCTGTCAGAAATAATAGATATTGGCACACCATGCAGTCAAACAATCTCTTTGAGGTAAGTTCTTGTTAGCTTCTCCATCTTGTCGGTTTCTTTTATTGGTAAGAAGTGTGCGGATTTGGTCAATCTATCGACGAACACCCAAATAGTATCATAACCACCCATTGTCTTGGGTAACTTAGTTATGAAATCCATCGTAATCCGCTCCCACTTCCATTCAGGGATTTCAGGTTGTTGCAATAGACCTGAAGGCTTCTGGTACTCTACCTTGACTTTGGCACAAGTAAGGCACTTGCCCACAAAGGTAGCGATCTTGACCTTCATGTTAGGCCACCAGTACAGTTTCTTGAGGTCCAGATACATCTTGTCTGAACCTGGATGAATGGAGTATCGGGTTTTGTGTGCTTCATTCATAACCACGTCTCTGTAACCACCGAACTTTGGTGTCCAGATCCGGTTCATGAAACAATAGACTCCATCACCCCAGATTTCGAAGTTCTTATCCATTCCTATCAGGGTTTCACCTGCCACATTTTCAGGTTTCAAGGCCTCGAGTTGAGCCTCTTTGATCTGTGTGGAAAGATGTGAATGGATCGTCATGGTCAACGACTTTACTCGTCGTCCCGAGTATTCTTTTCTACTAAGGACGTCAGCTACTATATTGGCTTTACCAGGGTGATAACGAATCTCGCATTCGTAATCGTTCAGTAGCTCCACCCACCGTCGTTATCTCATGTTTAGCTCCTTCTGGTCGAAGATATGCTTAAGACTTTTATGGTCCGTGAATATTGTGCATTTCGTGCCATATAAATATTAAATAATGTCTCCAGATCTTCAGAGCAAATACCACAGCTCCCAGTTCAAGGTCATGTGTTGTATAGTTGACCTCATGTGTCTTTAGCTGTCTCGAGGCGTAGGATATAACCTTTCCTCGTTGCATAAGAACACATCCAAGCCCTTGATTAGAAGCATCACAGTGCACTACGAAGTCCTATGTCCCTTCAGGAAGAGACAAGATCGGTGCACTGCACAGGGCTCGCTTCAGCATTTGGAACGTTGTTTCTTGTTTCTCTCCCCAGCTAAAAGTTAAACCCTTTTCTGTCAAGGTGGTAAGTGGTTTAGCAACTTGGGAGAAATTCTGGATGAATCTGCGATAGTAGCCAGCAAGACCTAAGAATTGACGGATTTCTGTAGGTGTTTTAGGTGCTGACGAGTTCTCAATTGCCTTTATTTTGGAAGGGTCCACGTGTATTCCCTCTTGACTGACCACGTGGCCCAGGAAATCTACCTTCCTGATCCAAAATTCATATTTTGAGAACTTCGCATAAAGTTTCTCTGTTCTCAGAGTTTGTAATACTTGACGAAGATGTTGGTCATGCTCCTCTTTACTTCTTGAGTAGATAAGGATGTCGTCAATGAAGACAATGACAAATTTTTCCAGGAACGGACGACACACTCTGTTCATTAATTCCATGAACACAACAGGTGCATTCGTCAATCCGAAAGGCATCACTACAAACTCGTAATGACCATAACAAGTTCTGAATGTTGTTTTAGGAACATCCTTTTCTAGAATTCGTAATTAGTGATACCCGGATCTTAAGTCTATTTTCGAGAAGTAACTCGCACCTTGAAGTTGGTCGAACAGATCGTCAATGTGAAGTAGAGGATATCGGTTCTTGATGGTAAGTTTATTCAGCTCGCGATAGTCTATGAACATACAGAATGATCCATCATTTTTCTTCACGAACAAGACCGGTGCTCCCCATGGTGAGAAGCTTGGTCTTATGAAGCCTTTGCTAAGTAGTTCGTTCAGCTGGATGGATAATTCCTGCATTTCTGAAGGTGCAAGACGATAGGGGGATTTGGCTACAGGGGTAGCCCCAGGGATGAAGACGATTCTGAATTCGACTTGTCGTTCGGGAGGCACTCCTGGAAGATCGTCGGGAAATATGTCAGGAAAGTTGCAGACCTCAGGAATGCTCACGATGTCTTTCATGTCTTGCTTTTTTTCTACCACGTGAGCTAAGAAAGAACAGTACTCCTTGCGAAGGTACTTTTGTGCCTTGATACAAGAAATGATCTGAAGGTTCGTTTCGGGTTTGTCTCCGTAGATGATAAGATTTTCGTTAGTTGGCAAGTTCAGGCGAATGGCTCTTTCATAACATAGGATGTCGGCATGGTTAGAGCATAACCAATCCATACCAATAATGACGTCGAAACTTTTGATAGAGACCGGCATAAGGTCTATTGGGAAAGAAAAGTTATTCAAGGTAAGGGTACATCCTATGTATATATCGTTAGTGTATTCGGACTTCCCGTTAGCCATTTCTACTGTCAAGGTTTCATTTAGTGGTTGGGAGTTTTTATTTAGTAGGTGCTCGAATTTATGGCTCACGAAGCTCTTCTCAGCACCACTATCAAATAAAATGCATGCATAAGTATTGTTGAGAAGAAACGTACCCGTGACCACCGTAGGGACTGCCACAGCTTCTTCGTGACCAATTGTCAGTACCCTCCCAACTCCACCAACATTTCCAGCTTTCGGACAATCTCTTTTGAAATGTCCAACATCAATGCATCCATAACACGGTTGACCTACTCCAGCGGCAGGTACTTGGTTAATCGGTTGGGGTGGTGATTTACATAATCGGGCAGTAAGCCCTTTTCTGTTGCAGTTTCGACACTGCATTTCTCGGTAATTTCCGTTGTGGTGGAAATTACACTTGTTACATTTAGGGAGGTTACCAGCATAAGGCTTAGTTGGTGCAGGGTTAGTAGGAACAGCCAGTGGTCGAGGCAATGTAGAAGGAGTGGGGTGTGTGGACCCCACTTAATTTATATTTTTCAATATTAATTTTTTTTATAAAGGTGCCCCCCCCCTTTGACTTTAGATGGCACCCACTACTTCCATTGAATACCCAAACCACGTTTCCTTCTTCAGTTTTTAATCAATCTTCTTCTTTTTTTTTAACCTAGCCACACACACCCTCCACCAAATCAGATTCCGACTCTGCCGGAGATCAGAAAGGATATTCTCGCCTGAGTCAGATGTCGACTGCCTGAGTGCGCCTTCGACCTCCGACCTCCGCTTCCCTTGTTCTCTCTCTCTCTCTCTCTCTCTCTAGCTCGGTAAATCACTACCTTGAAATATACTTTGATTTTATTAGAGGAAATTGATTTTCGTTGGTTTAAAAGCTTCTATGTTGGTTTGTGGAATTGTTACTCTTATTTTTTTTTTATTGAAATTAGTTAATATTTGGTTGTATTGTGAATTTTTGGATTTTTGTGGGTAAATTCAAACAATGTCGGCAGTGAGTGTAATTGGAAATTTTTAATTTTTGTTTTGGGATCAGTGGGTGGATCCATAACTTGTTTTGTTATTGTTAGCAGAAAAAAAAACTTAAATAATATATAGTTTCATTCGTTTGTCCCCTGTATGTCCCCTGTATGCATTATGAATTTGATTTGTTTCATAGTTAAATATAATAGATTGCCAATTGAGTTTTATTATATCAATAAATTATAAATTGTTAATTTCTATTAACAGATAAATGGAAAGATATCTAAAAAGACGGATAGGTTGGATATTCTAAATGAACTTTCGGTTTACCCCAATCATATGCAACAAGATGGAAGATTTGCAACTTTGAAGAAGATATCCGACCTTGCTAAAGTGATGGTGGAAACCAAGATGCATCAGTTCTTTCCGTTGATTTACCGTTTAGTGAAATTGTCATTGGTTTTGCCGGTTGCAACCGCAACGGTGGATAGATGTTTTTCTGCGATGAAGCTTGTAAAGTCGGATTTGCGGAATCAGATTTCGGATGATTTTCTAAATGATTATGTCATTTGTGCGGTTAAAAGAGAAGGATTTTCAAAGATTACAAATGAAAATATCATCAAACGTTTCTTAGCTATGTGTCCTCGTAGATTTCAACTGTAAAAAGACATTTAGTTGAAGGTTTTAATGTTATTCTACTTTTTCGTAAAAAAAATATTATTAATTTCAATTGGTCAACGGTCAACTATGCACCCACACAACTTCCGGGCTAGATCCGCCACTGGGAACAACAACAGGTATAGTAGCAGCATGGACCGCCACTAATTGTTGCTTTTTCGAGGGTTCCTGAGAAGATTTGTCCTTCCTTTTATTCCAGCTTTTCTTCTTGTTCTAGTTGTTGTTATTGTTGTTGTTGTTGTTTCCCTTCGGTTCTTATGGAGCAGTAACCACTAAGTTTTGACGGGCTCCATGGTCAATAAGCGACTGTGCTAACTCCTTGGCACTGTCAAAGGTAACAGGCCTAGAAGCAATAACACTTCCCTGAATTTGGGGTGACAGCCCCCAGATGTACCTTTCAATCTTTTTGCTCTCCAGAGCAACCATTTCTGGACATAGAATCGCTAAGTCACAGAACCTATTAGTGTAGGGTGTTATGTCTGAACCAACGATAGTAAGACCCCAGAGCTCTTGCTCGAGCTTCTGAATTTCACCCTGCGGGCAGTACTCCCGCATCAGCATTGTCTTCAAGTTCTCCCAGCTTATAGAGTTAGCCACTACTAAGGTCAGTGACTTAACACGGCCGTTCCACCATGTTAGGGCTCTATCAGCAAAAGTACAGACAACAAATTTAACTTTGCTACCCTCCGGGCAGGAGCAGATCTCGAAGACTGCCTCTGTTTTCTCAATCCATTGCCTTAACGCCATAACTCCCCCAGTCTCGTTAAAGCTCCTGGGTTTGGCGTTTGAAAAGTCTTTGTAGGTACACTCCCGATGGTGCCCGTGACTATCACCCTGATTGGAGGGCTGTGCGCCACTTCCCGATCCACTTGTGACAGTGGTGGTTATATGAGACATAGCAGATGCAACCGCTGCAGTGACCGCTGCTTGAAACATGGCAGCGTCAAATTGAGGAGGTGGTGGCGGAGGTGGTGTTGGCGCTTCATTAACATGGGTACGTCTTGGGTTTCTCCATGGAGGCGTCTTTCACTTTAAGAATTAAAAGATGAAAAGACAGTTAGATATCAAGAATGAACATGAATATGATATCTCTGAACTAAAACACTTAGTTCAATATGAATCTTGTAAGGAATTGGAAATAGAAGTCTATTACAAGTATTACTTGCAACAGGATAATATGAATTTGAGTGGTTATTTTTCAAAGAGTATGAAAGTGCATGTAGATTGTATTGGTATATTAAGTACATAGAGTTCGGAAAACTTGACCTTAAACAGGTCTACAATACACCACAATACTGGGAAAACATCGACATTAAACCGACCTATCGAAAATAAAATTTTTGCGGTCGTACCGAAAATCATGAAAAATAACGCTAGACATATCCGAAGACTTAGGCTATAACCAAAAGAGTAAGTAGTGAACGAGTAGAGTATAATCTACTTCCTACTAGATCCGGCCCTGGATTTGGCTAACTGGCGTTCTATTTCGCACATACGCCTTTCTTGTGTTATTTGTCGTTCTCGCAGTTCTCTAATTTTGGCTTGGGATGCCGCCAGTTCTCTTAGTAAGAAATTAGTACGATCCCTTTTCACATAATGACTGTCTTCTAGGTTGCGAATATGAACGGTGTTGACTCCAGTAGTAGCATCGACCTGCATGACTCGGTCGATAGCAACTCTTCCTTGTTCGTCATTACGCGCCACATGACGAACTAACACCGGGAGTGCTCTGTCTGCTGAGCCTCCTGTATCCAGATTGTAGAGGCTTCGGTCTCCTTGGTAAGGATGGTTCTGACCCTATTCGTTACTCCATCTGTTTAAGTTTACCACCCACAGAGGCGTCGGGCCTTGGAAGTTTTGTCGTGGATTGGCATTCTGGTGACTTGATGTTTTTGGGAAAAAACATAAGTTTATAAAATTATTTAAAGAATTTAAGTTTTTGAAATACTTTTGGTGGCTTGATGTCATTTTAACATAATTTGAAACCATTTGATTTGATGATAATTGAAATCCATTTTGGTGAGATATTTTGAAACCATTTGTTTGTAACACAAAATCCATGTGTTAGACTTGTATTCCCCCCCCCCCCCCCCCCCGCGCCCTTAAAACTGTAAAAACTATGAAAATACGGAGAAGTATGTCACCTTTTTAGAGGGTGATTCGATTGATGATTCGATATAGGACGTTTATTTCCACAAGTGAAATCCTGTAGTGAAATAAGTCCTATAAAGCAGTTTATATAGCATATATGCAACCAATTAGCTAATATAATCATAGAATGATTGGAACTTGGACTAATTTGTAAGTATAACTTACAAATAGGAGTGTTAGAATCTAAAATGGAGGCTGAAATAAGTTCACGACCAGGAGGGTTCACGGCCCAAGAGGTGTTCACAGCCCTGTGTGCTTGAAGAATGAAGAACACCTGAAGATCCTAAGCAAGTTTCTAAGAAGATTCAAAGGTTTTCAGATGGGTGTTCTTTGTGTTCTTCGTGTGTTCTTCGAGAAAACTAGTGAAATTAATGGATTTCAGCGTAGTATATGAAGATTGAAGGATGTTCTTGAAATGATAACGAGATCAAGAAATGATACCTGTTAGATCTTATGAAGAACAAGTGATTATCACTTGAATATGATGAGAAAGGATGAATTTAGCATGTTCTTGAGGAGAGAGGTTGTTCTTGGCTGATGATACTTGAGAGAAAATGGTTGGAATTTCGTTTGAAAGTGTTGAAATGAAGTAAAATCAGCTGAAACATATATATATATATATATATATATATATATATATATATATATATATATATATATATATATATATATATATATATATATATATATATATATATATATATATATGCGAGGGTTCACGGTTTAAAGGGTTCACGACCGTGAACCTCGTTTGCGGCCCGAAGCCTGATCACGGCCTCGTTCACGGCTGCGAGGTCCTGGTCCTGTTCACGTCTGCGAGATTGCGGTCCGAAGGGAAAGAAAGAAGAAGGATAATGCGAATGCCCTCGGATCCCACTTATTCCCTTTTTAACACCTAATATTCCTAGGGTTTTAAGATGCAAAGGTTGTTATACTAACCTTAATAAAAATCCAAATAATAAAGAGGATTTTAGTTGACCCAAGTTTGACTTTGGTTGACTAGGGTTGACTTTACAAGTGAAATAACGGGATGTTACACCGTCTTCTCGGTGCTGTATTACCCTTTGGTCGCTATATTGGATTTGTTTTTGTAATTCTCATGGTATTTTTTAGTAAAAGGTTTGTAAGCGCCTTTCGTTTGATGCTCATTCAGGGATGGTAGTTTATATCATGTTCCCCTAATTCGATGACCCACTTTGCAAGGCGCCCTGAGGTTTCTAGTTTTAGGAGTACTTGTATGATTGGGCAGCTGGTTAATACCTCTATTTGGTTGGCTTGGAAGTATCCTCGTGATCATCGGGCTACGTAGATCAGGGCTAGCACTAGTTTTTCTATGATGTGATAGCTGATCTCCGGCCCTTGCAATGCTTGGCTAACGAAGTAGACTGGGAGTTTCTTTCCTTGCCGTTCCACTACCAAAACCGATGAGATGGCCTCATTGCATGCATATAGGTATAATTGTAGCGTTTCGTCGGGGGTTGGGCTGGCCAGTGTGGGTAGTGTATGCAATGATTCCTTTATCCGGTGCAGTGCAGTTTCGGCTTCTGGTGTCCAGCGAAAGTTGCTTTTCTCGATGCATGCTTTGAGTGTGTTGAATAACGGCATGGCCTTCTCGGCCGAATTAGATATGAAACGGCTTAGTGCTGTCAGTTTGCCATTCAGGCCCTGGGCATCTCTTAATGTGTGTGGTGATGGCAGTTCCTTGAGATCATATGTTTGCAAAACATACAATCTTATATGTGCATGCAACCCCAATTGAAGATCTACGTTTTCTCTAATTGAACATAAAGTAATGAACAACAAAGTATAAACCCTAGATCTATGGATAATAATCGAAAATCACATAATAGGGTTATAATACA
This sequence comes from Lactuca virosa, assembly GCF_052849685.1. Classification (NCBI taxonomy): domain Eukaryota; kingdom Viridiplantae; phylum Streptophyta; class Magnoliopsida; order Asterales; family Asteraceae; genus Lactuca; species Lactuca virosa. The sequence continues at coordinate 488,540,360 of NC_136429.1, forward strand.
TAGCTTTAAGATAGTTATTGTAAACAATCTTGAATCCTTGCTTGAAAGACCTTTGGTAGCAAGCGCCACAAGTGTCGCACCTCTAATGGTTCACAAACACACCAAGAAAGAGGATGATTATGAGTGGAGGAGAAAGGAGGTAAATTTCAGTTTTTCCTTCTAAGGAATCATGGCCGAAATTGAGAGGGTTAGGACCCTATTTATAGTGCACCAAGGATGCTATGGATAACCCTAATTTGAATAAAATATCATTATCTCAAATATGATAATTATCCACCTCCTTTGATTATCCATATATGATAAGATACTCTAGAAATTCTAGAATCATCTTATATATTATATATTTTCATCCAACACCTTCCTAGGAAGGTTCTGGACCCTTTTGCCCAACTATTGAACAATTGCACTTTTAGTCCCTTACTTTTAATTAATTCTTTTAATCCTAAAATTAATTCCAAATTAATTTCTAATTAAATATTAATTAATAATATGATTTCTAATTAATATATTATTTCCATAATGCATTAATAAATCATTTATTCCAATTCATTGTTCCAAATAACAAATTCTTCCTCTTTCTCAATAGTTCATCCTGTCTAGTTGCTAGTGTGAAGGCAACCCAAAAAGGACTGTGCTACTATCAATTCAAGTACATACCAATTATAGTTATGAGCTTAGACACCTAATCCAACAGTCTCCCACTTGGATAAGTCTAATAACTATAGTTGCAAGTATAACTTTAAAAATTGATTAGCAAATTGTAGCTACCAAAAGCCGATGTCGAACTCTGACTTAGTCAGTGGCGTGTCCTAAGATAAGTGATCAAATATTCCTCCATTCTACAAGATATCATATAGACATGAGACATGGATTATAATCAATCTATCTGTCCAATATTTGTTTCCCGATTTTCGATTCCATCACGTTTTTTAACCATGACCGGGTGGCCATCCATGTTAGGAAAATTGCCTCCCGGAGAATCCCAGCCTTGGTCAGCTTGGCCATTTATGCATTGATTGCCTTGTTTCGGTCTCTCCCCTTGATGCGTTTCTTCTGCTTTATCTCCTTGGTTCTAGGTCTGATCATCAGCTTATGTTCTATGACCCCTCGATCGACCATTACCATGTATGTTGGTGTCCATGCAAGTACGTGCTTGCACTTATTCAGGAGTTCTGTTAATGCATGCCTCGTTTTCTGAGGGAGAGAGGTCCCTACACTTACTGGTTGGTCTGGGTGCTCCCTGTTGATGATTTCCTTTCCTTCTGGTAATTATGATTGGGGTCTCTTTCATTCCTCAGAATTTTCCTTTGGTTGCATGATCTCGTAGCATTTTAGAGCTTGTGGGGATGTGGCCAGGATCGTCCTTGCCCCTGGCTTGTGCCAAATTTTAGTATACCGTGGATAGTGGATGGTATCGCTCCAAACTTGAGCAACGTGGTTCGTCCCAATATTACATTTTGTTCGGATAGATGTCGTACGACGACGAAGTCTATGAGGTTCGTCTTGCTCTTAGCTTTGTCATGACTAGTAAGTGTGAACGACAGATGAATCGTACCTAGGGGCCACAGGCTCTGCCCCGTGAAGCCTATCAGCTGGCATGTTGCCGGTTTTAGGGCTTCCTTCCATTTGTATGGGAGCAATCGGAAACAATGCTCATATATGATTTCTGGCTAGCTTCTCGTGTCGACGTACACACGGTGAATGACGGTGTATCGTATGGATCCTTAGATTACTAGCGGATCGTCTCCTTTCCATCCGGATGGGCTTACATCATCTCCGTAACGCGGCATATATTGTTCGTGTGTTCCGTCATTCCTCTTTTGTGGCGTATAATCAAGATCTCTTGGCGGTAATTTTCTCCTCTTGTGTTGTCCTTAGGGTTTTCTTCGTCGAACTTGGCTCATAGGCTTCGTGTGATTTCTACTAGATTTCCCTTTAACTGTTTTTCCTCCATCTCTCAATTCAGGACTGAGTAGTTGATTGTGTCATGCCTTCTGCTTTTGTGGTATTAGTTGTAGCGCATCTTTGTTCCTTTGGCCACTAGTTTATCGGTGACAGTGTATACATCTGCCCGCTGCCCCCATCTGTCGTCTCTTGCAAAGGGTTGGAAACGTCTGTCTCGACCGTGGTATCTATTTCCCCATCGATTTTCATGATGGGTATTTGGGTATGGTGTTTCACGGCAGGGGCCGCCATGACGTTAAGGTATGCCTATTTCGATGCTTCTCCTTCTTCTTATCATAGGTATCTTTCCACCTTTCCTTTCAATTCCGCTCGCGTCTTAGGCTTCTTTCCCATGAGTTTCTAGCAAAGTGGACAAGGAAGGAGGCCTCATGTGAACGCTCATGCTATCAGTCCTTCATCATGCCCTGGGACGTCTAGAGTTGCATTAGTGAATCGAGCAAAGTAGTCCTTGACTGTCTCTCCTTCTCTTTGTTTGCTTCCGATGATGGAATGGGAATCCCCTTTGTAATTGCGTAGTTGCAAGAAGTTGGTCAAGAAAAGTTATTTTAGCTGGCTAAAGTTGTAAATGCTCCCTGGTCGGAGTGTCTTGAACCACGTCCCTGTGTTGCCATCGAGGGTTATGGGGAAATGCATGCAACAGAAACATTCATCGAGTTTTAGGGATGTCATGGTCCACTCGTACGTGTCAATGTGGCTATCAGGGTCTGTGGTACCGTTGTAGGTTTTTAGGTGAAGCAGATTTGCGATGTTTGGGATCTCATACTCTAGGAGTTCTTTCACAAATGGAGAGGTGACACATCGTGAGAGGCAGTCTTGGTTTGGGATTTGTTGGATATAGTGGTAGTTGGGTTGCTTCATTGTCAAGTATGGTTGCACCAACATGTTGTTGTACGCCGCTAGGTTTGGTGGTGTTGGTTCGTAGAAGTTTTTTTTGGATTAGTGTCTAAGTCCATAACTATATTTGGTATGTACTTGACCCGACTCGGCATGGTCCATTTGGGTTGCATGGCATCATGCATTTGGATAGACTAAAATGAGAGAAATAACACTTAAGGTTTGGTAATATATTATAAGTTCTAATATATTAATAAGATTATTTAATTAGTATTGATCAAGAATTAATTTGGAATTAATTAAGTGATCAAAAGGAGACTAAATAAATATATGGGTTGATTGTGTAAATCATCCATACTTGTATAGTGGGCTAATGCTCCATGGATTATCAAGTTGGGCTAAAACCCATAGGATTCTCCATGGATGCTCTATGTTTTTTTTGTACCCATGGATCATGGAAATGAAAGGCCATGACAATTAGGGTTTACATGGTGTAACCCTAATTGTGACACACTATATAAGCATCTTATTCTTGTCAAAATCGGCCACCATGAGAGACTATGAAGGAATGGTGAGGGCTAGCCGATTTCATGAAGTGTATCATTTCTCTCTAAGTTATTCCATGTACATTTGATGTTGTGTGAACCATTTGAGGTGTCACACTTGGGGCACTAGGCTCTCGAGCTTCATGGAGTCAAGCTACATCAACAAGGTATGTATTCTATCTATTTTATTACCCCAAGTATCAAGGAATTGTATGCTAGTTAGGGTAATACCTTGGAATATTCATATTTGCATGTATAACAGAGAAACCATAGATCCAAGGTATTTAGGGTTGCATGTACACTTAGGAGTGTTAGAATGCTCATAACCCAACAGTGGTATCAGAGCCTAGGCTTGTTTTCTTGTTATACTTGCAAAATCTCCTTAAAAATCGAAGTTTTTTGCTGTCTGGGCAAGTGACTCGGCGAGTCCATCAGGTGACTCGACGTGTCCATACCTTAAAAGTGTTCAAAACGATCCAACTCGTCGAGTTGGTTCATGCACTCGACGAGTTGGACCCCCAGACAGCATATCTTCGACTGTTTTGGCTGGAAATGGACTAGGAACATTACCCTAAGCTGTTTTTCAACTTATAAACTTGTTTTTGATGTGGTAATGTTCATGCTAATCCAATTTCAAATATAATTGTCAATAGATTAATGTTTTGTATTAGTTTAAGGTTTAGGCTAATTACATGAAAAAGTTTGATTTGAATTTTCTTGTTCTTATGAGTTGCTTAGATTAAAAGAAAAGTTATGTGAAATTGTTGTTTTCAATCCAAATTAATCTAAGAGTTGATTCTAAAATGTGTTTTTGTAACTTGTCCTCTAGTTATATGAAAAGTCACATTTAAGGTTCATAAAACACATAAATATTTCCATAGGTTATGAATAAAGAAAAGTCACATTCTTTTAATAGTTTAAAGTCTTCCATAACTTGTCCTCAAGTTATGGAACTTGAAGAGTTTTTGGATTAAAACTACTTTAAACACATAAGTTATGGAATTGAATAGTTTTGAATAGTTTCAAAACTTGCCCTCAAGTTTTGGAATTTGAAAAGTTTTCCCTTATGAATACTTTAATTCCAAGTTAAGCCCTTAGAATTTTGAAAGTTAAAATTCAACCCTTATACTTTATAACATTATAAGTTAATAACATATATATATATATATATATATATATATATATATATATATGTATAAGAGCAAGTCGTCTTACCATTAGTAGGCCTCATTCACTAAGCCAGCCTATAAGGGGGGGGGGGTATAAGGTTACTGCCTATAAAATGGCAGTTTAATGGGTGTCCACTCTCACCCACCACTTCCTTGACTGGTGGAGGGTCCTTCGCTGAACAGGTAGGACAAGGACTATAATTCTCCCTTCATTAAAAGTATTAACGATAAATACTAAGTAACTAAAATGTTTTTATAATTCCCAATCTTAGTTACTTTAGGAAAATGTGAATAAGGTGCTAATCCATGAAATTACACTTTGCACTTTGTTTAAGTCGGTTAGTGGAGCGTGTGCGGTTAACCGGTACACTAGCTTGATTTAACAAGGTAGGCAAAGGGTAACTTAATATTTATCATAGTATCGGTGGAGCGCGTGTGGTTAACCGGCACATCGATTAGAGGGTAAATATTAAGGGTACCAAGTAATTTGCATGGTTACTTCACACCTTGTTTTGTGATCCTCGACATCCCAGTCACAAAACCTGAAGGGCACACTCGAGATTGAAACATGCCATTGAACAGTTCAATGAATCTCAAAAGATCTAGGAGTTTCAAATCCAATTAAAACCTAATAAATTATTTTGTTTTTCATGGTGGAAAATGGTGAATCGTAGTTCACCTACCTTCAAATATTCTATAGCTTGGATTACGACATCCCTCTTCCAAGTTATAAAATATTGTGTTGGGTCCTAGCCTTAGTATTTCATATTGGGTGTTATATTAAGGACTTTAGATCAACTATCTTGAATATCTCCCAAAAGATGTCTAGTTTAGACATCTATGATCTTCCCAAATCTCTTGGAACTTCACTTCCTCCATCTCCTCCAATTATTCTCCCTAACCCACAAGTTCAAGGTCACTCAAGCCCTAATGGCAAGCAAGGTCTATGTGTGCTCACATCTTGGAGATGAAGTCACATATTGACAAGCCAGGAGAGTTGGGTGTCAAAGTCTTAAGAAAGTTGGATGTTCAATCACTTTCTAAGTCACATAGTGAGTTCCTTTGGGACTACTATGAAACAGACTATGACATGACCCTTAATGATCTTATCTATTTGCTTGGTGCTGCTGAATCAAAAATGATTTGAGGACTAGTAAAGCAAATTTGATTAGGAGATCAACTTCCCAATGGACATTGACAATGGAAACATTGGATATCTAGAAAAGCCTTCTCTTCCCACGGAAAGGGATTGACCATAGTCAACTCAGTTGACCAAATGGTAAAGAGAAAGGAAAGTCTGCGATAGTCCTATGTACCATTTCCAAAGAGTCCATATGTTTCTCTTGCCAGAGGAAGGGGCATTGATTGTGAAGCTGCCTATTTACCTGAAAGATCATAAGGTTGATCAAGTAAAGAAGTTTGACTCTACTTCAGGTAAAGTCCACTATCTAACTCGGTTAAGTTTCTATTCTGAGATTCTTATTACATGATGTGACTGGGTCACATGTTGATGTTTTAAGAATCAAAGGAAAAGTGAAGGAAACTGAAAGAAAGAGTATGCTGAATCTGACCGCGAAGATGGACTTCTATCGCTTGATTGAAGATCAGATTCCTAAGCTACTCTTAGGAGTTATGATAGATTGCTAGGAAACATGTAATAACATAGTTCATATTTAAAGTTGCATTGTAAGGAAATTTTTTTTCCGCATTTTATAAATAAATAAAAGTTTGTTTTACTTTATTTTATATCTCCTTGCAATGGCATTTATGAAAGTTGATGTTTGTATGTTTCTAGCAATATTGGAAATATGAATTTGATCCTTTCATTTGTGGTAGTGTCTAAATTTACCAAATAAGGATAGCTTCTCATCACCCAAGATTTCAGTTGGATAGAAACTTGGAATCATACAAGTTCTACGGTATGATGAATGAGAACTTTCAGCTTTGGAAAATTAAGACTAGTTCCTTGTTCACATGTATATGTGAGTCAAGTGAAGGACTAAGGGATCGAGTACACTTTCTTGTGCACTGGTCAAGTCCACCACAAAAGATCGATAAGACTATTCGTCATGATTTACTAAAGTTTAGTAAATATGGTTATACTTACAGGCTTAAGTATAATTCTGAAGCATTGGAAAAATTTCAGTGTATGGCAGGACGAATGAGAAGAATCAAATTAGGCAGAAGGATAAAAGTTTATCAAATCTGAAAAGATGGGAGAGTACTTTAGTATCAGGTTTTGTGATCATCTTAATGATTTAGAAATCATATCACAATTAGTCCTCTAAGGAAATCTGAGTGCATTCTTATGACTAACAAGAGGAATCTTGAATTGTTGGAATGGTTAAATCAAGAAGATGAGTCATACTTCGTTCCAAAACAAGTCCTAGAGTCATACTCCAAGACTGTAAGTTGAGTGACATATCTTAAAGAAAGGTTTAAAACAGTTGTCAAATGTAAGAGTAAAAGTGTCCTACTCTTGTACATTTGAAATTGGTAAGTTGTGATGTTTTGAATAAAACAAAGACCAACTTAGGCCAATTGTGTGAAGTGTTTGTCTTGATAAAGAATCCGCACTATCTCTTGAATATTTGGCAAGATAGTCTTATATGTCAAGAGGACAGTGGGAGTCTTAGAGATTCTGAAAGCTTCATCATCTAATCAAGAATAAAAACCAGTAGTTTGACACTAGCACACGACGTGAGCTTTATAACCTATCGTGTTGACATACTCCTGTGCCCATTCCAGTTAAAAGTTGGCTTTTCATATGAGTTCTGAGAGTTCTCAATTGATTGCATAACAACTTGGAAGCAATGGCAGGCCCTTGTGCTGCCAGGTGGCAAGAAGTTAAGATTGCACAAGTTCAATCCATAAGAGTTTGGATTTGTCACTAACCTTGTCTTGTGATTATGGTTTTGACAAATTCACATGGATAGGAACACATACACCATAAAATCTAAGTGTTATAAGGTTTCTCTTCGATTCATGAAAATGATGGTGAGGAAACACTTTCACTAAGTAGATTTTAAGGAGATAGCAAATGTGATATTTGCATTCTCAAAGTCGTTAGTGGAGCGTGTGTGGTTAACCGGCACACTAACATGGACTTGTGAGGAATGGCAAAGGTCTAAACAATTGAGACTATGATTACGACATCCCTTTTCATAGTTCTGAAATTGCTTAGAGACACATGTGTGCTATCTAAGGAAAGGGGTATGATTTTGATTAAGCATCTCGTATCAGAAATTTGAAATTTGGTAAGAAAGTCAATAAAGTATTGATTTCTAGAAGTTCAGCTGATTTCTGAGTACATGTCAAAGCTAGTGGGAGCATAAGTATTATGTTAATAATCCTCATGTTAGTGGGAGCATGAAAATTATTGTTAGTATTGCAAGATAGCAATGTTAATTATAGAAAACAAAAGTTTCAATTCGTGAAGTTGCAAGGGTTGAAAAGTTGTTTTGCTATAATTAAGGGAGAGGAAATTATACTTCATCTCAAATCTATAATCTTAGATCGTGAGATTTTAATCAAATTTAGTCACGTATATATATGAATGTTATGTTGGAATGGCTCAACATAAGGAAATTCTATATATGGGTACATTATTTGCGTTCTAAAATTGGATTATGATTACGACATCCCTTTTCATAATCTGAATTATGAGAACTTGGCAAATAGAAATAGAAATATTATAGCAAAAGGCTGGTCTAGTATCATGTCTTTATGAATCATGTCCCATATGTTTCAGATATAGGATCGATTGCATGTTCTATAATATTCATCCTTTCTAAAATTTTCCAAATGCCTGGGGCATTAAGAAGGGAAAAGGTCTAGAATTGGATATGACTAAAAAGATTAAGCAATTGTCGAGGACAATCTAAGGTTTACCAAAGATTGGTTGCTCAGGGACAGTTGGAAGTATAATGTTAATTTTGGAAAGACCATATTGACATATTCTGAAAAAAGGCAACTCTTGTTCAAGAGTAATAGTAAAAAAAGGGAATATGGAAATGTTCCCATAGGTGGAAGTTATTCATTAAACCTGTGTAAGATTAGGAAACTTAATGCAAGAAGAATGTTCAAAGGCAATGAACTTTGAATATGAGAATTCGGTTCCATGGAATTGGTCTCCATTGGAATACTCTGTAATGTATGTTGACAAGTCTTTGTGACTTTGTGCATAATCAATACAAGAGGACCAATGCATATAAGTTTAGAATCTAACAGATTTAGGTAAATGGCAGGAATTTGGAATTCTTGCATTTGTGGTAAGGAATTGGGATTGTGAAATGAGGATCATTGGAATTATGTTCAATCGGTCATAGACAAACTTAGTATGCATACTTGGTGTATGGCATGACTAGTGTTTAGAAAAACATAGTGTACATGCTTGGAGCATGGGACAACTATTGTTTTAATTCAAGTATAAAGTTGATAGTTTGAAACAATATGCAATGAATGATGGGTAATCAATATGGTGATAAATAAAAGATGTTTTATTTATATTCATAAGTTCTGAGACCATATTGGATTCGATTATTCTTGTGTTTCACTTTGCATGTTTTGACTTCCAGAATAACTAGGTCGTTCTTCCTGATTGACTAAGTTATTCAAACCATCCACAGTCGGTCATATGGTGGAAGTAAATATGAATCAAGACTGTCATGGGTTGGCTTCTAGAGGTCTTAGATGTTGGACAAAGTGGTGCTACAACACTCATGAGTGCTCATAAGTTCTGAGTATTGGATTCAACCCACGCTCATTAGAATCACTGCATGGATTTTATCACGAGTGATCATGAGACGATAATATTGTATATTCTTCAAACCTAGAGATATGAGTTGTTACTATGAGTTAGTTATACATTGATTGTACGAAACTGCATTGGTAACTCGATGTTATAAAACGTGTCTTTGTGTATGATTCAACAAGTAGTAGAACAAGCTATATGAGTCGAAGTTTATCCATTCCTTTTACCTTCGGGATAAAAGCGATATCTGTGGGCCCCTCGATGATTTAGTGATGACACCCCGAAGTGCTTGGCCAAGCCATGACTAATGTGATTTGTTCAATTAGTCGGTCGTCATGAATCGGAAACCGGGAAACAACAAATAGACAGAGAGAATGATTTATAATCTATGTCTCAGTCGATATGATATCTAGAATGGAGGAATATATGATCCCTTATCTAATGGACAAGTCATTAACAAAGGTCAGAGTTCATCGACAAGGTCAGCGTTCGACAACGGCTTTTGAGAGCTACGATTGCCAGTTGGTTTTTGAAGTCATACGCAATAATAGTTTTAGACTTATCCAATTGGGAGACTGTTGGATTAGTGTCTAAGTCCATAACTATATTTGGTATGTACTTGACCCGACTCGGCATGGTCCATTTGGGTTGCATGGCATCATGCATTTGGATAGACTAAAATAAGAGAAATAACACTTAAGGTTTGGTAATATATTATACGTTCTAATATATTAATAAGATTATTTAATTAGTATTGATCAAGAATTAATTTGGAATTAATTAAGTGATCGAAAGGAGACTAATTAAATATATGGGTTGATTGTGTATGATAGTTAGGGTAATACCTTGGAATATTCATATTTGCATGTATAATAGAGAAAATATAGATCCAAGGTATTTAGGGTTGCATGTACACTTAGGAGTGTTAGAATGCTCATAACCCAACAGTTTTATGGCTGGAATGGAGCAGTGACTTGCTGAGGTATGGAGGGTTGTTGGTATTTTCGTAATGGTGGTGGCAACATAGTTCCCGATGTGAACGTCGGGTAGGTTGACGTCTGGGATGCGATATTTGGGACGTTGGCGGAGTTGTTTATCTGGGGTGTCGGGGTTTGCAGAAGAGGTGGTGGTCCATTAACGGTTTGTGGTGTTAGTAGCGGCGTTGCTTGTGTAATTTGTTATGGGCCGCTTATTGTTTTGAAAATCGGTGGTAATGGATTTTGCATAAAGACATTTGGTCCACCGACAGTGTGGAGGATCGATGGTGTCGTACTACTGAGGGTGGGTGTTAGGTGTTGGTTGTGGAGTATGTTTTGGGGTGGTACCGCCGTGAACGAGGGTGTTGGACCGTCAGATGATTGTGACGACTTGCTCTGATGGCTTTACGGGAGTGACAACCGGCTCCAATGATATCAGCGGTCGTACCGGGCTTCTTGGTTGTTCTGAAGGTTCATTGACGGTTTCGTTCGTCATTCTGAAGGTGAGCTGGAATGAGGTTTTGTGTATCGTTTGTCACACAAATGAACAACGTCAACTGATTGGCTCCGACCACCTCTCTAAGGATGTGCTCCTATGTTGGAGGGAATCTGCGAGGTCACAACAAACAAAGCTGTCAGCCATTCTCCGGTAGGAGGTCCCAGAAAGCATTTTAACGGTCAAGTTAGTGGGAGATATCTGAGAGAGTAGTGAGAGTCGGGAGAGATAGCTTACCTCTCAAAGCAAGGAAAAGCTCCTTTTATACCGAGGAACCTTCGCTGGTCCGTGCGAGGGACAGGGACTACAAATCCGACATGATCTGCCGTCCTAATTGGTTAATCGTGTTCCTCGTTATGTCAGGGTCAACGATTAGTTCAGGCGGTAATGCTCTGAGCATACTCCTTATCGCTTGGAGCCGTTACGCTCGTCGTATAGCGGAAGGTGTCGTTGGAGAGGCCGGACCTTCCGTGTGGGCGTCCCGCCCTGAGGGAACGCCCGGGGGGTCGGAGGCCTGCTGGGGCGGCTATGCTAGGCCTAGTCAAGCTAGCTGAGGGATCGTCTAGCCCGGGGGATCCCTACTCCTGGCCCGTGCTAAGGGGCGCGTTATATATATATATATATATATATATATATATATATATATATATATATAGATATATATATATATATATATATATATATATATATATATATATATATATATATATATATATATATAAATTATCATATTTTATTAATATAATAATTTAATTTATATATTAGTTATAATAGATATTATTATATATTTACTACTAATTTTATCCTAAAATTCAAATTAAAAAAAAAACGTAATTATACAAAAATATACTCCCTCTGTCCTAAAATTATTGTCCGCGTTTGATTTTTGAAGTTTTTCCATGTCAACTTTGACCATAAATAATTTTATTTGTCTTATATAAATTTTGATGAAACTTATAACAATGAAAATACATTTAAAAAACAATCTATTCATATATCCTGCATAAAAAGTTATATAACAAAAAGTAAATTATTTAAAGTCAAAGTTGAACAAAAGAAACTTAAAAAGTCAAACGTGTAGAATAATTTTGGGACGGCGGGAGTAATTGATATAAATAACAATTCAATTGGTTTCAAAATAATAAAATTTAGAACGTATTTATACATAAAAAGATAAAAGTAACAATTTATATAATTTTGATTAAACCTTTAATGATTTCAAGTCTCAAAATTATGACGATAATAATGATTATATATGTTTGGTCGTTAGTTACACAAAATACACAAAATGACCAATTATAAAGATAATAATGATTATACATTCATTTTTTGTATAGTAATATATAGATTAAAATTTAGTAAATATATTCTAAATTTATCATCAAAAACATATAATTACTAATTTCATATTATTAATTGTGAAATATATAATTATATACGATATTTGTTTTATTTAAATGTTTTAGCCCACATGCAATTATACAAATCGGAGGAAAGTCTAGGCTTCGCCCCATGATGTTTTTTTTTTGTGTTTTTTATGTTAAAATATAAAGTTTTGACTACAATAACCAAAAGTGTCAAAGTAGGTTATGTTAAAATATAAAGTTTTGATTACAATGACCAAAAGTGTTAAAATGGCTAAAAAATGATAGCTAAAAAATGATGGCAAAAACCTAAAAGCGATAAATGTTACTATGGCATCTTACAACATTTTTACTCATCAACTTTTCATTTTACACCTTTGTAATCTCTATACTATTTTGCCTTTTTTTTCAAGAAAATGTCTATCCTGGTTTTACAAAAGAAAAAACATATCTACTTTTATAGAATAAAAAAACTTCGAGTGGCTTGTGGTCGCCGTGAAAAGAGAGACCGGGAATCTGAAGTAAAAACAACATTTTCATTTTCTTTAAGCCATATCACACTTGTTTTTAATTTAACTTTGTGCTGATTAATGGTAATTCCTATAGTTCAGGAATTTAAAGTTGTATTCAAAGTAAAAATAGAATTTTTGATTTCCTTTAAACTGCATATTTTAGGGAATTCAAATTTAATAATATATGTTGGATATTAAGTGGTGTAGGAATTTAAAACAAAAGAATGACATGATGATCAAATCAGTTTCAAGAATTATGGGATGTGGAAATTGATGGGATTTAAAGGTTATAAAATTACATGTGAATGCGAAAAATACACTTAAGACTAAGGATAACCTATAAATGATCTATGTCTTCACAAATAATAGCAACATACTATGAATAACAAGAACCCCAGAGAAACCCTATTGAAATCGAAAATTCAAGAGTAGGTATTACATACCTTTTTAATTATTATAGACAATAATTATTTTGATTCCTATCTTTGCTTTTCAGAAAACTAGCACCAAAAGCTTAGTACCTCTAATGGCTTGTACCCAAACTCTAACGAATAGAAGACAATAGGAGAGAGGATGAGAGTGGAAGAAATTTGGCTATTCCTTTGGTAGAAGTGGTGGTCGAAAATAGCTAGCTAATGGATCTTATTTATAGATGATAGGAAAATCCTAAAAACCCTAATTTGGAATATAATAATAATATTTCAAATTCAGGTTGTTATCCACAATCCTTATCATCAAGAGGCTTCCAGAAACCCTAATTAGGGGTTGGGGCTGGGGGTGTGTTTATTTAAATAAATTAAAAAATCAAGTGAAAAATAATATTTTTAGGTAAGACAGGGACCAAACGCGTAACCAAAACAAGAGTAGGGACCTTTCGAGTTAAAAAAATAAGTTTGGGACCAAACACGCAAATTACCCTAAACCATAGGGATCATTCGTGTAATTTACTCAAATAAGAACTCTAGAAACCCTACAAAATTTTCGAAAATAGCATAAAAGGGTTTAGGATTACACACTTTATTATTATTATAAAAAATAACAATTATCCTTCACTTGTAGAAGCTTTGGAAGCAAACACCACAAATTTCGTGCCTCTAATGGTTCACACTCAAGCTAGCAAGAAGGAGATTATGGAGAGAGGAGAGATGTGAGAAAATTTTTGGCCAACCCTTGGGAAAGAAGTGATTTTTTAAAAGCAAAGCATAGGGGGCCTTTATATAGTGCAACAAGGAAGCCATTGACAACCCTAATCTGAATATAATAATAATATTTCAAATTGGTAATTATCCAACTCCATATTTATCCACATGGGATAATCTAGAAACCCTAAATTATCCTCTACAAACCGTCCACCCTCCTGGTGGAAGGTTCTGGACCCTTTTGTTTGACTACTAAACAGTTACACTTTAGACCCTGCACTTTTAGTTAATTACATTAATCCCGAAATTAATTCCAATTAATTTCTGATTAGTTATTAATTCAATATTACTATTTCTAATTAATATATTAGTCTCATAATATATTAAAAAATTATTTATTTCAATTTATTAATCAAAGAATAAATCAGCCTCTCTCCAAAATCATCTTGTCCAATTGCTAGGTTTGAGGACAACCAAAAAGGAATGTGCTGCTATCAATTCAAATTTATACCAATTATAGTTATGGGCTTGGACACCTAATCAAACAGTCTCCCACTTGGATATTTCTATAACTATGATTGCCAGTATAACTTCTGAATCAATCAACAAATTGTAGCTTCCAAAAGTTGTTGTCGAACTCTAACCTAGTCAGTTACGTGTCCTAAGATAAGTGATCATATAATCCTCCGTTATGCAAGATATCATTCGGACTTGAGATATGGAACATAATGAATCTCATTGTCAAATACTTTGCTTCCCGATTTATGATTTGTAATGACATAGAACTTCTAATCGAACACATCAATTTAGTCCTGGTCGGGCCCGACACTATAAGTCAACACCAAATCACTGAGGGGCCCAAAGATATCGCTTTTCCCGTTTAGGAAAAAGGAACAAATAAACTTTGACTTATATGCTTGCACCATTTACTCATCAAATCATGCACAACAACACATTTTATAACATCAGGTCACTAATGCTTTTATCTATCATCAATGCACGACTGACTTGTAAACCACAACTCATATATCTTCGTTTTAAGATTATAAGATATTATCGTCTCAGAATTACTCGTGATAAATTCCAAGAAGTAATTCTATGAGCGTGGTTTAATCCAATACTTAAATCTCCATTTCAAAGTACTCATGAACATTGTAGCAATACCATTTCTATGTCTAAAACGCTTTAGACAATCTACAATTCAATTCATGACAGTCTTAATTCACTACTTACTTCCAAAAGTATGATCGAATGTGGAGTTTGAATAATCGAATTATTCGGGAAGAAAAACATGCAAAATGAAACACAAGAATAAACAATTAACAAAAGGTAGTAAACAAGCTCATAAATAATTTTGTATTATTTAATCACCAAAAGTCAATTACATTTCCTTTGTTACAAGTTTCAAAATAACTATCTAAGTACTAAAACTAATATCATTTTTCAGACCAATGTTGCTTGCATGTTGAATGTGTTTATCCCTACTCAGACCCTTTGTGACTGGATCTACACGATTCTCTTCAGATGATACCTTCTTCACAACGAAGTGGCCTTCTTCTACTCTATGTCTGATGAAATGGTATTTTCTGTCTAAATGTCTTGATCTGCCATGATCTCTTGGTTCCTTTGTCAAGGCAACCGCTCCTTCATTATCACAGAAAATTTCCATTGGCTCATTGATGGTTGGCACAACTCTAAGATCTTCGATGAAGTTCTTCAACAAAATTTCCTCCTTTGATGCTTCTCTTGCCGCTATGTACTCTGATTCGCATGTAGAATTAGCCACTGTCTCTTGCTTGGAACTTTTCCAAGTAATTGCTACTCCATTTAAGGTAAACACCCAGCCAAATTAAGAACGGAAGTTGTCTCTGTCTGTTTGAAAGCTGGCATCACTATACCCAGTTATTCTCAACGTATCACTGCCACCAAGTACAAGGACCCAGTCCTTTGTCCTTCGTAGATACTTGAGAATATTCTTAACCGCTATCTAATGAGATTTACCTGGATTTCCTTGATAATGACTGACCATGCTCAAAGCAAATGACACATCAGGGCGAGTACATGTCATAGCATACATGATAGATCGAACGGCGAAAGCGTATCGAACTCTACTCATTTCTGCTCTCTCCGCATCGGTACTCGGACTCTGAGTCTTACTCGGGTTGGTATTACTCTGGATGAGCAGTTCTCCTTTCTTGAAATTTTCCATACTAAAACGTTTTAGCACCTTTTCCACTTTGGTCTTACTCAGTTTGGTATTAGTCTTTTACTCCTGTCTCTTAGAATTCTTATCCCCAGAATATAAGCAGCCTCTCCTAGATCCTTCATAGCGAAACACTTTCCAAGCCAATACTTAACCTCTTGAAAAGTTGGAATGTGTTGGGGGTCAGAAATGGCATCGACCAATTCCTCGTACGATGGTTGTTGTGCCGCAATCGAATGCCTGGTCCTGGAGGGATGAATGCATTATATGGGTTAGGTTGCGCCATTTCTAACGCCAATTGGTTTTAGATCAACCAGTAGCGCTGATGTCCAACAAGTGGTATCAGAGCCAGTGGCAAGGGTTCGATTCTCTCAGGTAGCAATTTTTGAGGGGGGATTTTGGGGGTCAGAAATGGCATCGACCAAGTCCTCTCACGATGGTCGTTGTGCCGCACGCGAATGCATGGTTCCGGAGGGTTGACTGCGCTATATAGGTTAGGTTGCACCATTTCTAACACCAATTGGTTTTAGATCAACCGGTAGCTCTAATGTACAACAGAATGTCATTTCCTATAAGATGTATGTCATCAACATACAATACTAGAAAGGTTACTATACTCCCACTAGCTTTGGCATATACATAGGATTCATCTTCACTTCTAGAGAAGCCAAAATCTTTGACCTTCTCGTCGAAACAAAGATTCGATCTGCAAGAAGCTTGTTTCAACCCATAGATGGATTTCTCAAGCTTGCACACTCTATTGGGAAACTTTGCATCAACAAAACCCTCTGGTTGACTTATGTAAACATCCTCAGCCAACTTTCCCTTAAGGAAAGCGGTTTTGATATCCATCTTCCAAATTTCATAGTCATGAAAGGCAACTATGGCTAACATTATCCTAATAGATTTTATCTTAGCCACTGGTGAGAATGTCTCATCATAGTAAACCCCTAGGGTTTGATTAAAGCCCTTCACAACCAGTCATGCTTTGAATGTGTGCACATTACCATCCATGTCGGTCTTCTTCTTGAAGATCCATTTGCAACTTACTGTCTTCCAACCAGGTATTTGATCAATCAAATTCCAAACTTGGTTGTCATACATGGACTTGATCTCACTGTCCATTGCCTCTTTTGGCTGCCTAGGGGCTTGCCATTGCTTCCTTGTAGTTAGCAGGTTCATCCAAATTTACCAGTGTACTATCAGTGATAAATGTATCATCATTTGTAGTAATATGGAAACCATAGAACTCAGGTGGCATGCTAACTCTACTGGAACGCTTAAGAGGTAATGAATTGTCAACTTGTTCAACTAGAGTCTCTTCCTCTGGTTGAACCCTAGCGCCTTCATAGGTTCCTTCATTGTTTGATTCTTGAATCTTTTCAAGGTCAATGGTACTCCGACTGTCCTCTTTGCATGTGAGCTCTCTCTATCGCGAAAGACTCCTCTTCATGCTACAAAGACCACATTCTCACTAGGTCTGTAGAACAAATAGCCAAAACAATTATGTGTGTAGCCGATGAAAATACATCTCTTACTATGAGGTTCAAGCTTGTCGTGAGTCTCTCGTCTAACAAAAGCTTCACAACCGCAAACCTTGATATGTGCTAACGAAGGAACCTTCCTTGTCCACATCTCGTGAGGTGTTTTGGCAACCTTTTTATTTAGGACAAGATTAAGAATATGGGCAACAATATCTAAGGCATAGCCCCAGAACGAAATTGGAAGAAAAGCTCGACTCATCATGGAACGAACCATGTCCAAGAAGGTTTGATTGTGCCTATCAGCCACACCGTTAAGTTGTGGTGTCCTAGGAGGGGTTAATTGCGAAACTATTCCACATTCCTGGAGGTAGTCGTGGAACTCAATACTAAGATACTCTCCGCCTCTATCTGATCGGAGCGTCTTTATCTTCATGCCTAATTGATTCTCGACTTCATGTTTAAACTCTTTGAACATTTCAAAGGTTTCCGATTTATGTTTGATTAAGTACATATATCCATATCTACTATAATCATCTATAAATGTTACATAAAATTGATTTGCATCCCTTGTGGTGGATCTGAAGGGCCCACACACATCTGTGTGTATGAGGTCCAACAAACATTCACCTCTTTGACAAGATCCAGTGAAAGGTGATTTAGTCTTCTTACCTAAAAGACAAGATTCACATGCATCATCCGACCTAAGGTCAATTTATTCCAAAAATCCATCCTTTTGGAATTGGGCGATGCGTTTCTTGTTATCGTATCCTAGACGGCAATGCCATAAGCATGCTTTGTCTATACCATTAGACGAATCAATTTGAAATACACTATTGCCTAAATTGTCTACACACATCACAGTTTCATACACATCATCACAAGGTAAAGCTTCAAAATAAAAAAAATACCATTTTTATAAGCAGAAATTGAACCATTCAAATCATTAAAAGTATATCTAAAACCTTGTCTAAACAATGCATGAAAATAGATAATGTTTCTTGTCATTTCTGATGAGTAACGACAATTCATTAAATCCAGACTAACATCATTACTAAAAACTAGACCATAAATTTCAATCTTGGGGACAAGTGAACATCGCCTATTCCCTATGATCAAGTTCATTCTATCGTGCTCCACCTCCTCACTTCTTCTTAGCCCCTGCAAATCAGAACAATTGTAAATTCACATCCTGTATCAAGGACCCAAGAATGAGAAGATGATGAGTTATTAGATGAAATAGTGTATATACCTGCAGAAGTTGGCTTCACCTTGCCATCTTTAATATCTTGAAGATACTTTGGGAAAGTTCGTTTCCAATTCCCTTTGCCGTTGCAGTAAAAGCAAGTGACCTCTATGGTATCAGAGACAGCAGGTGTAACATCCCATTATTTTCTTCTTGTAAAGTCAACCCTATTCAACCAAAGTCAAACTTGGGTCATCTAAAGTCCTCGTTATCGCTTGGATTTTTATTAAGGTTAGAATAATAACCCTTACTTATTAAAAACTCTAAGAATATTAAGTGTTAAGAAGGGAGTAAGTGAAATCCGAGAATGTTCGCATCCTTTTCTTTCTTTCCTTCGGACAGTAGCCTCGCAACCAAGAACAAGATTCGGCCATGAACGAGGGCCGTAAACCCTCAGACCGTGAACACTTCTCGGCCACAGCCGCCTTTGGACCGTAAACGAGGTTCACGGATGTGAACCCCTCAGACCGTGAACCCTCGCATATATATATATATATATATATATATATATATATATATATATATATATGTTCCAGGTAGTTTTTGATTCATTTCTTCACTTTCACTCGAGATTTCAACCTTTTTCTCTCAAGTATCATAAAGCAAGAACACCCTCTCTCCTCAAGAACATGCTAGGATCATCCTTTCTCATCATATTCAAGTGTTAATCACTAGTTCTTCATAACATCTAACAGGTATAATCTCTTGATCTTCTTATCACTTCAAGAACACCCTTCCATCTTTTTATACTAGGCTAAAATCCATTGATTTCACTACTTTTCATGAAGAACACAAAGAACACCCATCAGAAAACCTTTGAATCTTCATAGAAACTTTCTTAGGATCATCAAGTGTTCATCATTCATCAAGAACTCAGGGCCGTGAACACCTCCAAGGCCATGAACCCTTAATATTCTTGGGCCGTGAACACCCCTCCTGGTCGTGAACACCATTCAGCCTCCATTTTAGCATCTAACACTCCTATTTGTAAGTTATACTTACAAATTAGTCCAATTTCTAATCATTCCTATGATTATATTAGCTAATTGGTTGCATATATGCTATACAAATTACTATATAGGACTTGGTTTACTACGGGATTACACTTGTGGAAGTAAACATCCTATATCAAATCATCAAGCGAATCACCCTTTAAAAAGTGAGTTCATACCCCCCATATTTTCATAGTTTTTACTGTTTTAGGGGGGGGGGGGGGAATACAAGTCTAACACAAGGATTTTGTGTTACAAACAAATGGTTTAAAAATATCTTACCAAAATGGATTTCAATTATAATCAAATCAAATGGTTTCAAAATTTTGTTAAAATGACATCAAGTCACCAAAAGTATTTCAAAATGTTAAATTCTTTAAATGATTTTATAAACTTATATTTTTTCCCCAAAAATCATATATATATATATATATATATATATATATATATATATATATATATATATATATATATATATATATAAGATTTAAAAGGTTTAGGACTGATAACTCAATTTGGTTCCTTTTCCTTGTTTGGATGTGGGCTTATAGTATCGGTTATTTGTCCGAATGTCATTTAAATTTTACTTATATATATTTGTATATGTATATAAATATAAAAGTTATTTCATTCAATTTCAAATACCATTTGTCACATGTTGAGCAAAGGGGTTGCATTCATGAACAATTAGTATCAATTCAGAAAGTACATATAAATTATAATAGGTATAACTTATGATTCATAGAACATTAATTCATGATTCAAGTATACTAGAGTACAACATTTTACAAGAACAAGGGTTTGATTCAAAACTAATCAAGAGTATACATCTTTCATATACATGTTAAGAATACTAATTCAGGATCATACTATCAATCATTTATTTCAGAATGATTGGGTTTTCACAACTATTATACACGTAACGTCTATATGCTTTTTATGAGTCAATATATTCAGGTTGTTTATTCATTTAAACAACATAGTTAAAGTCCTGACATTATAACCAAAATCTCCAGTAGGGGATCGAAACAAGTGTGTATAGATCTATATTGGGATTGACAACCCCGCACTTAGACTGCTAGCTACAGTCGGGCATACACGCCTACGAGTGACAGTTGTTATCAACAGTTTTAACACCTTCAAAGCGTTGTTTCAGGCCATCTAGTCTCAGTATGGTTATAATAACTCATTAAAAAGATATTAACAATACGGTTAGTGTATAACTAACTAAACATAAGTACATTTTCAAAGTACCAGTTTACTAAAATACAGTCTACAGTATTACATCTCGGTTTACAATAACAGTTGGTGAAGCCAGGCACACTCACTTTTACAGGCTATACAAAAGAATACAAATACAGAACGCTGGTTTACAAACAGAACGGTTTTATATGATTAAAACTACTTTTCATATACAGCATAAAATATAGGATTTTCTGGCACAGTTTACATATTCAAGAAACAGAAAACATACTTTCAAACATAAATACTTATGCACTCACTCAAATTTATGTTGATACTCTCTTTTCAAATTACTTGTATTCTCAGGGAATCAGTAGACAGGTACTCCCCGAGCTTTTGAGAAGATGGAGATATTTTGAGTCATGTCTTTTTCTTTTGTATAACTATTTTGGTGTGAATATACATTGGTTGAACACATGTAAAAACTTATACATATTAATGCAATGGTTGTTTGTACTTTGATTACTATAATTCATGTGTTGTGGTACTACATATGAAGTCATCCACCCCCGAACGTTTCCGACGTCTGGTTTGGAGGTGTAATAGATTGGTATCAGAGCATTGTTTATAGTGAACTTAGTATATCAATTCATAAAAGATATACAAACTATAAATACATTGGGGCTGAGAGCTCTGACTACAAGTATACTTTTAAAATTTAAGTATTTTTACAAGAAGTATACTAACACTCATACCTACAAGAACAGTATCACAGTCGTAACAACTTAAAAGTATTTGGATGTTGGACACTGCAGTCAAACCTGGGCAGTTATGTAATCATATCTGAGATTAATATAGCCGGATCAACTATATTGGTTTGAGATATGACCAACATGTGTTTGGAGAGATGGTAGTGTTGCGACATGTCTAAAACTTACCAACTATTCATATATACAGAAGAACTCTAGAATAGAACATAAAGTTAAAATACTATAGGAGTATTTTAGGCACTATATACTATTATCAAGTATGTGAAAAACAAAAGAACCATTGTTGGTAGAGCTATAAATATTAAGTGTATATTACAGTTATATATAATTTAAGTTTTATAGACTTAGAATATGTAATGTAGCTTATTTCCTGTTCCTTGTTTGGTTGTGTACTTAGAGCAGGATCATTTAATAGAAGGTCTATTATACCCAAGTTATATATAATTAGTATACACTTTGTAGTTATAGAAGTACCCAAAACAAGTCATGTCATAGAGAATTCATTACATTTTAACTGTAAGTTTCTCTCGTAGAAACTTGTATTTGCAAATCTATCGTTACTAACTATATTCAATATCTCTTATATCCCTATTCTCGCTTAGATAACAATGGATGGATTCCATTTACCCGGAGACCCGTACTTTCCCAATTAGGGAAATGGAGGATGGCTTGATGAGGAGCCAGAGGAGAATCCTGAGATCCCTTTAGATGATGATTTTGCAGAAAATTTTCCTAAAGATACTGATTAGGAATCAGAAGCCTATAATCCACCACCAGTTGCACAGAATCCCAATCCACGACAAAACTTCCAAGGCCCGACGCCTCTGTGGGCGGTGAACCTAGACAGGTGGAGTAACGAACAAGGTCAGAATGAAGCTTCTACAATCTAGACATAGGAGGCTCAGCAGACAGAGCCCTCCCGGTGTTAGTTCGCCGTGTGGCATGTAACGATGAACAAGGAAGAGCTACTATCGACCGAGTCATGCAGGTTGATGCTGCTACTGGAGTCAACACCGTTCGCATTCGTAACTTAGAAGACAATCATTATGCGACAAGGATCGTACTAATTTCTTACTGAGAGAACTGGTGGCATCCCAAGCCGAAGTTAGAGAACTGCGAGAATGACAAATAACACAAGATAGGCGTATGTGCAAAATAGAACGTCAGCTACCCAAATA
Source organism: Lactuca virosa (assembly GCF_052849685.1). NCBI lineage: Eukaryota > Viridiplantae > Streptophyta > Magnoliopsida > Asterales > Asteraceae > Lactuca > Lactuca virosa. The sequence continues at coordinate 488,563,166 of NC_136429.1, forward strand.
TAGGGCCGGACCTAGTACGAAGTAGATTATACTCTACGTGTTCACTACTTACTCTTTTGGTTATAGTCTAAGTCTTAGGATATGTTCTAGCATTATTTTTCATAGTTTTCAGTACGACCGCGAAAATTTCATTTTCGGTAGGTCGGTTTAATGTCGATGTTTTCCCAGTATCATGGTATATTGTAGACCTGTATACGGTCAAGTTTTCCAAACTCTATGTACTTAATATACCAATACAATCGACATGCGTTTTCATACTCCTGAAGAATAACCACTCACATTCATATTATCCTGTTGCAAGTTGTACTTGTAGTAGACTTCTATTTCCAATTCCATACAAGACCCATAATGAACTGAGTGTTTCAGTTCAGAGATATCATATTCATGTTCATTCTTGATATCTGACTGTCTTTGCATCTTATAATTCTTAAGGTGGAAGATGCCTCCTCGGAGAACCCCAAGGCGTGCCCATGTTAATGAAGCGCCAACACCACCTCCGCCACCACCTCCTCAATTTGGCGCTGCCATGTTTCAGGCGGAGGTCACAGCAGCTATCGCGGTTGCTATGTCTCATATAACCAACACTGTTGTAAGTGGACCGGGGAGTGGTGCACACCCTTCCAATCAGGGTGATAGTCACGGGCACCATCAGGAGTGTACCTACAAGGACTTATCGAACGCCAAACCCAGTACTTTTAACGGGACTGGAGGAGTGATGGCGTTAAGGCAATGGATTGAGAAAAAAGAGGCAGTCTTCGAGACCTGCTCCTGCCCGGAGGGTAGCAAAATTAAATTTGATGTCTATACCTTTGTTGATAGAGCCCTAACATGGTGGAACGGACATGTTAAGTCACTAACCTTGGTAGTGGCAAACTCTATAAGTTGGGAGAACTTGAAGACCATGCTGATGCGGGAGTAGTGCCCGCGGGATGAAATTCAGAAGCTTGAGCAAGAGCTCTGGGGTGTTACTATGGTTGGTTCAGACATAACAACCTACACTAATCGATTCTATGACTTAGCGATCCTATATCCATAAATGGTTGCTCTGAAGAGCAAAAAGATTAAAAGGTACATCTGGGGGCTGTTACCCCAGGTTCAGGGAAGTGTTATTGCTTCCAGGCCTGTTACCTTTGACAGTGCCAAAGAATTGGTACAGTCCCTTATCGATCACGGAGCCCGTCAAAACTTAGTGATCGCTGCTCCAGAACAACCCAGGGGAAACAACAACAACAACAGTAACAACAACAAGAAGAAGAAAGCCTGGAATAAAAGAAAGGGAAAATCTTCCCAGGAACCCTCGAAAAAGAAACAGCTAGTGGTGGTCCATGCTGCTACTGTACCTGCTGCTGTTCCTGCTAACCCTGCACCAGCTAAGCCTTATGCTGGTAATCTCCCCAAATGTAACAAGTGCAATTTTCACCACAACGGAAATTGTCGGGAAATGCAGTGTCGTAACTGCAACAGAAAAGAGCATACTGCCCGATTCTGTAAATCACCACCCCAACCGATTAACCAAGTACCTGCTGCTGGAGTAGGTCAAGCATGCTATGGATGCGGTGATGTTGGGCATTTCAAAAGAGATTGTCCGAAAACTGGAAATGTCGGTGGAGTTGGGAGGATTCTAGAAATGGGTCACGAAGAAGTTGTGGCAGACCCTGCGGTGGTCACGGGTACGTTTCTTCTCAACAATACTTATGCATGTATTCTATTTGATTGTGGTGCTGAGAAGAGCTTCGTGAGCCATAATTTCAAACACCTACTAAATCAAAACTTCCAACCACTAAATGAAACCTTCACAGTAGAAATGGCTAACGGAATGTCCGAATACACTAACGATATATACATAGGATGTATCCTTACCTTGAATCACTTTTCTTTCCCGATAGACCTTATGCCGGTCTCCATCAAAAGTTTCGACGTCATTATTGGTGTGGATTGGTTGTCCTCTAACCATGCCGACATCCTATGTTACGAAAGAGCCATTCGCCTAAACATGCCAAGAAACGAAACTTTTATCATCAACGGCGACAAACCCGGAACGAACCTATAGATCATTTCTTGCATCAAGGCACAAAAGTACCTTCGCAAAGAGTAATGTGCTTTCTTAGCTCACGTGGTAGAAAAAAACCAAGAAGTGAAAGACATCACGAGCATTCCTGAGGTCTGCAACTTTCCTGACATATTTCCCGATGATCTTCCAGGAGTGCCTCCCGAACGACAAATCGAATTCAGAATTGACTTAATCCCTGGGGCTACCCCTGTAGCCAAATCCCCCTATCGTCTTGCACCTTCTGAAATGCAGGAATTATCCAGCCAGCTGAACGAACTCCTTAGCAAAGGTTTCATAAGACCAAGTTTCTCACCATGGGGAGCACCGGTCTTGTTCGTGAAGAAGAAGGATGGATCATTCTGCATGTGCATAGACTACCGTGAGCTGAATAAACTTACCATCAAGAAACGATATCCTCTGCCTCGCATTGACGATCTGTTCGACCAACTACAAGGTGCGAGCTACTTCTCGAAAATAGACTTAAGATCCAGGTATCACAAATTACGGATTTTGGAGGAGGATATGCCCAAAACAGCGTTCAGAACTCGTTATGGTCATTACGAGTTCTTAGTGATGCCTTTCGGATTGACGAATGCACCTGCTGTGTTCATGGACTTAATGAACAGAGTGTGTCGTCCATTCCTGGAAAAATTCGTCATAGTCTTCATTGACGACATCCTTATCTACTCAAGAAGTAAAGAGGAGCATGGCCAACATCTTCGTCAGGTATTACAAACTCTGAGAACAGAGAAACTTTATGCGAAGTTCTCAAAATGTGAATTTTGGATCAAGAAGGTAGATTTTCTGGGCCACGTGGTCAGTCAAGAGGGAATAAACATGGACCCTTCCAAAGTAAAAGCAATTGAGAACTGGTCAGCACCTAGAACACCTATAGAAATCCGTCAATTCTTAGGTCTTGCTGGCTACTATTGTAGATTCATCCAGAATTTCTACCGAGTTGCTAAGCCACTTACCACCCTGACACAAAAGGGTATAACTTTTAACTGGGGAGAGAAACAAGAATCAGCGTTCCAAATGCTGAAGCGAGCTCTGTGCAGTGCACCGATCCTGTCTCTTCCTGAAGGAACAGAGGACTTTGTAGTGTACTGAGATGCTTCTAATCAAGGGCTTGGATGTATTCTTATGCAAAGAGGAAAGGTTATATCCTACGCATCGAGACAGCTAAAGACGCATGAGGTCAACTATACAACACATGACCTTGAGCTGGGAGCAGTGGTACTTTCTTTAAAGATCTGGAGACATTACTTATATAGCACGAAATGCACAATATTCACGGACCATAAACGTCTTCAGCATATCTTCGACCAGAAGGAGCTGAACATGAGACAACGACGGTGGGTGGAGCTACTGAACGATTACGAATTTCAGATTCGTTATCACCCTGGTAAAGCCAATGTAGTAGCTGACGCCCTTAGCAGAAAATAATACTCGGGACACCGAGTAAAGTCATTGACCATGACAATCCATTCACATATGCCCACACAGATCAAATAGGCTCAACTCGAGGCCTTGAAACCCGAAAACATGGCAGGTGAAACCCTGAGAGGAATGGATAAGAACTTCAAAATTAGGGATGATGGAGTCTATTGTTTCATGAATTGGATCTGGACACCAAAGTTCGGTGGTTACAGAGACGTGGTTATGAATGAAGCACACAAAACCCGATACTCCATTCATCCTGGTTCAGACAAGAGGTATCTGCACCTCAAGAAACTGTACTGGTGGCCTAACATGAAGGCCGAAATTGCTACCTTTGTGGGCAAGTACCTTACTTGTGCCAAAGTCAAGGTAGAGTACCAAAAACCATTAGGTTTATTGCAACAACCTGAAATCCCATAATGGAAGTGGGAGCGGATTACGATGGATTTCATAACTAAGTTACCCAAGACATCGGGTGGTTACGATACTATTTGGGTGATCGTCGATAGATTGACCAAATCCACACACTTCTTGCCAATAAAAGAAACTGACAAGATGGAGAAGTTAACAGCAACTTACCTCAAAGAGATTGTTAGACTGCATGGTGTGCCTATATCTATTATTTATGACCGAGATAGCAGATTCACCTCTCGTTTCTTGCAGTCTTTACTAAAATCTTTGGGAACTAGGCTGGACATGAGTACAGCCTACCATCCACAAACTAATGGACAAAGTGAGAGGACGATTCAAACTCTAGAAGATATGTTGCGAGCCTACGTGATAGACTTTGGAAAGGCATGGGATACTCATTTACCCCTTGTCGAATTCTCTTATAACAACAATTATCACATTAGCATAAAGGCTGCTCCATTTGAAGCCCTCTATGGCCGCAAGTGCAGATCACCTTTGTGCTGGGATGAAGTGGGTGATACGCAGCTAGCTAGAGGTCAAGTTCCTAACAGTACTCTCATTGGTCTGGAAATCATTCGTGAAACTACGGAGAAAATCATACAAATTCGGGAGCGACTTAAAGCTTCCAGGGATAGACAAAAAAACTACGCTGACAAAAGGAGAAAACCCTTGGAGTTCCAGGTTGGTGACCGCGTCTTGTTGAAGGTCTCACCCTGGAAGGGCATGATACGCTTTGGAAAACATGGCAAGCTGAACCTAAGGGTCATAGGACCATTTGAGATTCTTGCTATAATTGGTCCAGTAGCTTACAAACTCTGACTACCTCAAGAACTAAGTAACATACATCCTACCTTCCACATCTCTAACTTGAAAAAGTGCTTATCCGACGAGACTCTTGTTATCCCACTCGACGAGATCGAGGTAAACGAAAATCTCAACTTTATGGAAGAACCCGTAGAGATCCTAGGTAGGGAAGTAAAGAGAACCAAACAAAGTCGTATCCCGATAGTGAAGGTTTGCTGGAATGCAAAACGTAGACCTGAATTCAGTTGGGAGCGGGAGGATCAAATGCAACAGAAGTATCCACATCTGTTTCCCTAGTCTTTCTGTAACACTATAGTCCTAATTTCGGGAAGAAATTCTCTCTAACGGGGGAATAATGTAACATCCCATTGTTTTCTTCTTGTAAAGTCAACCCTATTCAACCAAAGTCAAACTTGGGTCATCTAAAGTCCTCGTTATTGCTTGGATTTTTATTAAGGTTAGAATAATAACCTATACTTATTAAAAACTCTAAGAATATGAAGTATTAACAAGGGAATAAGTGAAATCCGAGAATGTTCACATCCTTTTCTTTCTTTCCTTCGGACAGTAGCCTCGCAACCGAGAATAAGCTTCGACCGTGAACGAGGGCCACAAACCCTCGGACCGTGAACACTTCTCGGCCACAGCCGCCTTCGGACCGCAAACGAGGTTCACGGCCGTGAACCCCTTGGACCGTGAACCCTCGCATATATATATATATATATATATATATATATATATATATATATATATATATATATATATATATATATATGTTCCAGCTAGTTTTTGATTCATTTCTTCACTTTCACTCGAGATTTCAACCTTTTTCTCTCAAGTATCATCAAGCAAGAACACCCTCTCTCCTCGAGAACATGCTAGGATCATCCTTTCTCATCATATACAAGTGTTAATCACTAGTTCTTCATAACATCGAAGAGGTATCATCTCTTGATCTTCTTATCACTTCAAGAACACCCTTCCATCTTCTTATACTAGGCTAAAATCCATTGATTTCATTAGTTTTCACAAAGAACACGAAGAACACGCGAAGAACACCCATCGGAAAACCTTTGAATCTTCTTTGAAACTTGCTTAGGATCATCAAGTGTTCATCATTCATCAAGAACTGAGGGCCGTGAACACCTCCAGGGTCGTGAACCCTTCATATTCTTCGGCCGTGAACACCCCTCCTGGCCATGAACACCATTCAGCTTCCATTTTAGCTTCTAACACTCATATTTGTAAGTTATACTTACAAATTAGTCCAGTTTCTAATCATTCCTATGATTATATTAGCTAATTAGTTGCATATATGCTATACAAATTACTATATAGGACTTGTTTTACTACATGATTACACTTGTGGAAGTAAACATCCTATATCAAATCATCAATCGAATCACCCTTTAAAAGGTGAGTTCATACCCCCGTATTTTCATAGTTTTTACTGTTTTAAAGGGGGGAATACAAGTCTAACACAAGGATTTTGTGTTACAAACAAATGGTTTCAAAATATCTTACCAAAATGGATTTCAATTATCATCAAATCAAATGGTTTCAAAATTTTGTTAAAATGACATCAAGTCACCAAAAGTATTTCAAAATGTTAAATTCTTTAAATGATTTTATAAACTTATATTTTTCCCCAAAAATCATATATATATATATATATATATATATATATATATATATATAAGATTTAAAAGGCGTAGGATTGATAACTCACTTTGGTTCCTTTTCCTAGTTTGGATGTGGGCTTATAGTATCGGTTATTTGTCCGAATGTCATTTAAATTTTACTTATATATATTTGTATATGTATATAAATATAAAAGTTATTTCATTCAATTTCAAATACCATTTGTCACATGTTGAGCAAGGGGTTGCATTCATGAACAGTTAGTATCAATTCAGAAAGTACATATAAATTATAATATGTATAATATATGATTCATAGAACATTAATTCAGGATTCAAGTATACTAGAGTACACAATTTTAGAAGAACAAGGGTTTGATTCAAAACTAATCAAGAGTATACATCTTTCGTATACATGTTAAGAATACTAATTCAGGAGCATACTATCAATCATTTATTTCAGAGTGATTGGGTTTTCACAACTATTATACACGTAACGTCTATATGGTTTTTATGAGTCAATAGATTCAGGTTGTTTATTCATTTAAACAACGTAGTAAAAGTCCTGACATTATAACCAGAATCTCCAGTAGGGGATCAAAACAAGTGTGTATAGATCTATGTTGGGATTGACAAGCCCGCACTCAGACTGCTAGCTACAGCCGGGCATACACGCCTACGAGTGACAGTTGTTATCAACAGTTTTGACGCCTTCAAAGCGTTGTTTCAGGCCATCTAGTCTCAGTATGGTTATAATAACTCATTAAAAAGATATTAACAATACGGTTAGTGTATAATTAACTAAACATGAGTACATTTTCAAAGTACCAGTTTACTAAAATACAGTCTACAGTATTACATCTCGGTTTACAATAACAGCTGGTGAAGCCAGGCACACTCACTTTTACAGGCTATACAAAAGAATACAAATACAGAACATTGGTTTACAAACAGAACGGTTTTATGTGATTAAAACTACTTTTCATATTTAACAGAAAATATAGGATTTTCTGGAACAGTTTACATATTCAAGAAACAAAAAACATACTTTCAAACATAAATACTTATGAAATCACTGAACTTTATGTTGATACTCTCTTTTCAAATTACTTGTATTCTCAGGGAATCAGTAGACAGGTACTCCCCGAGCTTTAGAGAAGATGGAGCTATTTTGAGTCATGTCTTCATCTTTTGTATAACTATTTGGTGTCAATATACATTGATTGAACACATGTAAAAACTTATAATTATTAATGCAATGGTTGTTTGTACTTTGATTACTATAATGCATGTGTTCTGATACTACAAATGAAGTCATCCACCCCGGACGTTTCCGCCGTCTGGTTTGGGGGTGTGACGGCAGGAGCATCAGAACTGGATTTACCTTTGGGTCCATTGCTTGACGACCCACCATGAGACTTTCCCTTCTACTTTTGCTTTTTAGGACCTTTCCTCTTCTTCCCCTTCCCTTGACCAATAGCCAGGACGGGAGCACTAGTACAATTGGAGGCAAAACTATTTCCCTTCATACCTGCTTCAGCTGTCTCCCGGAGGTTGTGCAATTTAGCCAAGGTGGTTTCACTGCTGTTCAAATGATAGGTCAAGATGAACTGATCATAACAACTTGGTAAGGAGTTCAAGACTATTTCAATAGCCAACTCCTCATCAAAATGCACATTAAGCCTCACAAGGCGCTGCACGTAACGTTGCATTCTCTGTACGTGGCCACAAACAGATTCTCCCTCTTTCATTTCGCACGCCATAAGGGACTTTACCACCTCATATTTTTCCTGACGAGCTCGATTGCGGTACTACTGCACAAGGTCCTTGTTCATCTCATACGGCCATCAATACTCGTAGAATCTCTACAACTCAGGGGTCATCGTGGCGACCATGATGCAAGCAACTTTTATTTCATCATTTTAGTGCCTCTTGTAGGCGGCTAGTTCTTCAAGAGTGGCCTTCTCTTCATCAATATCAGTTAGTTCTTTCTCAAGGACGTACTCCTTGTCCTCAAAATGAAGGTTCATTTTGATGTTGCATATTTTGTCATTGTAGTTGGTGCCATCCAATGTCACCTTTGGCAGGTGTTCAACATCGAGAAGTTTTGATTGGAGAAGGAGGAATCAGAAGCATCATTTGGTGTAGACATCTGAAAAAGGAAGGTAGTTTTAGTCAGATAAGAATAATCCTTAATATAGCAACCTAAAATGAAATATTAAAGCTAGGATCTAATTATATGTAATTCACAACTTAGAAAAGGGATGTCGTAATCTAAATGTAAATTTTATAAACGTAGGTAAATGACGATTTACCAATTCTAACAATATAAAACGAGATTTTAAAATGAAATTAAGATTTGATGAAATTCCTAGATCTTTTGAGATTCATTGAAACTATTCAATGGTATGTTTAATCTCAGATTATGCTCTTCTATTTGTGACCGGGATACCGGGGATCACAAACAAGATGTGAATAACCATGTAAATGTGCATGGTAACCTCATTTTCATTTATCATCTTAATTGATGTGCTGCTAAACCACACACGCTCCATCAACAATGATAATTTATGAGATACCCATTAAGACTCTTTATTACTCCCTATTAGTGTATCAGTTAACCTGTAACACCCGGTTCCTGCTATGTATTTAAAGTTATAAGTTATTCATTTTTGTACAGGAACTCGAGGAGTTGGAGGCCCCAAACTCGTCGAGTAGAGATGGATTCAGACGTGGGTTATGAAGCCTACTCGACGAGTTGAGAGCTTAAACTCGACGAGTAGGCCTGGAAGAATGGAATCCTAATTTTCAGGGTTTTGCACCCTATTTAAACACCTTAACCTCCAAAGGCTGGCCTCATTTACAGCATCCATCGTCCCAAACCCTAGCCAAGAAACCCTAATCCACTTTTGGAGAGTTTTAAGCCTTTTTGTGCATTCTTTGTGATTTTGAAGCTTGTGAAGGAAAGAGAAGCTTGGGGATTCAAGAGGAAGCTAGTAGATCCAGAGTTTGAGCTGCATTTCAGACTCATTTGAGGTATAAAGTTGATACCTTGGTCTTCTATTACTTAGATCTTCATTTAGGGTAGCATGTTGTCACTTTTGGGCCATATTGAAGTCATTTTCAGGATTTGAGTATATCATGAAGTTGTGACTTCATATCTAGGAACTCATGAGCTTATGAGGCTTAAAGTTGCCATCTTTATCAAGCCTTGGCCCTTCTCCATGCCCTAGATCTCTTATATAGCTTAGTTTTAGTGTTTCTAGCTTCATGACACCATGCATGGACGTAAAGTTAGCAACTTTACGTGGTAACTTAGTCCTAGGGGACCAGGTCTATGGTTTGGAAGCATTGAACTCGATTGGAAACGACTGAATGGATGTAGACTAAGGGAACTCTACGAGTTGTTCATGCAAATCGGCGAGTTGGATCGTGATCCCCAACCTTTTCTGATTCCTGAGAAAACTTGGTGAGTCTAGTAGACGACTCAGCGAGTTGGTCAAGGTTTTTCGAGTTTTGAAGATTAAAGAACTCGACGAGTTCAAGGAAGGACTCGACAAGTTGTAGTGAAATGTCCCGATTCTGTTGATAGGAGAAACTCGACGAGTTCGTGCAAGAACTCGACGAGTTGGATCGTGATTTAAGGGTTTATGATTCATGGAACTCGATGAGTTGATGGACCAACTCGGCGAGTTGAGTCAACTCAGGATGTTAACTTTGACCAGAAGGTTGACTTTGACCAGGGTGTTAATAGTGACTTTGAATTTGACCAAAGTTGACCCGTAAGGGGTCATGGGTATGAAAGGGTAATTAAAGAAGACCTTTTGTGTGTAGGAGATTGAGTGGAGTTGATTTCAGAGTCGAGGACAGTTCAACTACTTCACGACATTGAGGTGAATTACCTTCCAGTAAAAGTGGATCGAAGGCACCAATGTTGGCCCACTAGTAAGTGTTATAGTAGAGATAATTGTCTTTGTGATAATTATCTGGTATGCCATTATATGTTATGCTTTATGTGCTAGTATGCTATGATATTATGTGATAGTAGTAGGAGGGGTAGGATAGCCCCAGTACCGGTTGAAAGGACCGAAGGGGTAGGCCAGCACCCTGATATGTTAGGCAGTATGTGACTTATGTGTTTATGTACTAGGAGGTTATATGGTAGAAGTAGGGGTGAAATAGTCCCCGATACCGGTTGAAAGGACCGAAGGGGTAAGCCGGCACCCTGATATGCTAGGCAAGTTACCTGTTGAAAGACACCAAAGGGGTAGGCCAGCACCCTGATATGCTAGGAAAGTTACCGGTTGAAAGAGACCGAATAGGTAGGCCAACACCCTGATATGCTAGGCAGTTACCAGTTGAAAGAGACGGAAGGGGTAGCCCAGTACCCATACATGTTAGACAATATGTTTATTGTATGGTATGTGGTATGATGGGGGAACTCACTAAGCTTTGTGCTTATAGTTTTCAGTTTTTGTTTCAGGTCCTTCTTCTTCGAAGGGAACGGAGCCGACACGATAGCAGCGCATCACACCACAATTTTCTGCAATATGATGTTCTTGGGATTTGTACTCTGAAAATTATTATCTTATGACTTGTTTTGAGACATATGACTTACGGGATTTTATGATATGAGATAAATTAATGATGTTTTCAATAATTTGTTTTATGAATTAATAAATTAAAAATGAAAATTTCAGTCTTGGATTTTGGGATGTTACAAGTTGGTATCAGAGCCTTTCTTTGAGGGATTCAGACATACCTTCGGGGGTGCCTGGACTCAAATCGAGGGTTTGAAAGATTTTTACAAGAAAATAATTTTTCTAAAATTTAAAAATAAAGGGTTTTTGAGAAAAAACAAGGTGTGTGATGCGTGCAATCGGCCGAGCTCAAGTAAGTTTCCCCAAGATACCTGTTGGGTATTTTGTGTTGCGTCATGGTCTTAGTTTTTGTATATCCGGATTGGGCCTGTCCATCCGTGATTATTAATTAGGGTTAAGCTATATATAGTGCATGCATGTATGCCTTAGATACGATCGTCATTATTATTATTATTGCTTTGTAACCCTAAACACCTCTACAGTCGAAGTTCTTAATCGAGCTTTTCTAAGGTGTTAAAGCTTAATCATTCGACATCAGTTAAACCATTCATGTGTTCTTTATTACGTAATTTATTTCTTTTCTGCTTAGAATCAATCAATCCTACTAGAACATTGTTCTAACAATTGGTATCAGAGCTGGAGACTGTGTAATCAATACACATTCCTTCTGTTTGAAGAATTCTTAAGGGTTTCCGCTTTTATCGAATATAAAGAAGTCGTCTTCTTCCTGTCGACGGTAACTCTTGTGTTTGATAAAACCCTAATCTCAAGTTTACAGGTCTGATTCTAGCAGTTCCAAGGAAGGGCTCATCATGTCTCACGACGATTCACAAACTAATCCCATCAACATCTCCAACAGCATTGGATCCACTACAAGGGTTCCCATTCTTTACACTCAAGACTATGAAGTGTGGGCGCATCACTTTGAAGATTACGTAGTTGGATCTGAAGACAATGGTTATCTCACCTGGGAAGCTATCACGATTGGGCCATTTGTTCACTCTGGAACGAACAGGACAGTGAAGACTCAAAAAGAATATAATCAGCTTGTGGCGGACGTAGATAAGATGCCACGGGATGAAAAGGACAAGGTGCTATGTAATGTGAAATCCATGAGAATGATCAGATTCGCATTGCAATCTGACACTTTTCGTTTAGTCGGTTCATGCACGACAGCTAAAGAAATCTGGGATAGGTTAAAAGAACTGTACTCAACCGATGAGGATCTAGAACACTCGATACAAACCTTGTTGCTCTCAGAATTTGGAGTTTTCGAACAGAAACCTGAAGAGAAACTGATACAAACCTTCGATCGCTTCAATCATCTCCTTAGCAAGATGATCAAGCATGGTATTGAAAGAAAATTAATTGAGCAAAAGGTGACCTTCATGAATGGTTTAAGACCAGAATGGATGGTAATGGTTTCAACAGTGAAAGCTCATGAACAATTTAAATCATACTCGCTAGCGAAATTGGTGGGTATTCTTAAATCCCATGAAAGCGTGGTAACCAAGGAGGCAAAGATAGTTTCGGGTGTGGGTTTGTTGGTCCTTGTCTCAAAAGGCAAAAGTGTTGCAGAAGAAGTGGAGGATTCAGATATGTCTGAGTGTGACCTTACAGGCGAAGAATATGCAATGATGGTCACCAACCCAAAGAAGTTTGCACGAAAGAAGTTCCCTGTCAATAAGAACAGAAACTGGCAAGGAAGTTACAGCTCTGAGAAGGTGAAAGAAGAAACGAAGAACACCTCTCAAAAGGATGACGACAAGAAAGAAAGCAAGCTTGCAGGAGACTCTGGATTCGACTGCAATTATTGTCATGGCAAGAACCACTTTGCCAAAGATTGCATGTTGAGGAAGATGGTTGAGAAAAGGGACGGTGAAGATGATGAGGCGTATTATACGCGAAAGTTGGAAGAAATAAAGAAAAAGAAGGCAACTAATAGTTCAATGAATGCCTTGATTGTGCAGGAAAATGTGGATGAAGATGAGTTCGGTGGCGTTGAAGTCTGGTCAACCGATTCTGAGGATGAAGAAGTGAGAAAACCCACACATGGAAGAGCTTACGTGGTGAAAGATACTGGTTCGGCTGGAAAATGTTTGATGGTTACTGCTGGAAGACCAACTGAAGGTGAGCTTAAGGAGCCGAACCTGACTGAGGACAAGTGCTTTGCAGCCAAGCCCGTGAGTGAGAAGATCAACGACTGTGATCGGCTGATCAAAAAGGTACAATCCATCCTTGAATCACTTAAAGTTCCCGTAACAAATTATGAAGAAGAATTAAATGAACTAAAATTTAAATTCTCTAACTTAAGTGGTAGTCTCATGCAAACTCGCTTAGCGAACTCTAACCTAACTGACCAACTCAGCAGGGTGTCTTCGAAGAGTGAGGAGATAAGGATGTGGATTGAGCTGAAGGAGACGGAGTTAACTAGGGCTAGGGATGAAATTATTTATTTGCAACGAGACAATTTAAAGTTTTTGAAACAACGGAATGTCTTTTTCTTGATTGCTAAACGCTTATATACGAATATTACTCAGTTGCACTTAAATTGTGAAATAGGAAAAAAGATTCACAAGATGATCTTACCCTTCCTTGAATTTAAGGAGGATGAGGTCATCGCTGAGTGTGAATCCATAATGTCCTCAGAAGAGACTTCCATCACTTATAAAATCGGACTAGACAAGATAGAGACCTTTATTGACTCTAAGGAACATAAATGTATGCTCAAAAATCTTTTAGATGAAAATGATAGGTTGAAAATTAAGTCCGAGACCATTCAAACATTTGACTCATCTAACGCCAAATTAATATCAGAACATAAAATGAATATAGAAAACACGTCTGAATTTGATGAGGAAAGTGAGATGAGCGAAATCTCGGTGGAAGATGTGGTTGATTGCTCTGAATTTATGAAGAGCGAAACCGAGAATGAAAAACCACTCATATCTGAGAACTCGGTTGAATATGCTCGCCTGTCAAAGGACAAGCTGCAGAAACTCAAAGAGAAAGCAATGGTCTATCAGAAAGTTCAAACAGTGCCAAATCAAGTATATGCTGTTACAGGGGTCACTGAAAAACAAACAGCAGAATTGAAAATCTTGGTCGACACAGACAATGCTGAAGGGTGCGACGATTATTTCTGGTCAGCCCCTATTGGTAATGCAGACGAAACCATCGGCTTATCAGAGCGAACCTCGTGGAGGGTAACAGGTAGATACGTTGTTGAACCCATCAACAAACCCTCAAGTTTTGATAAACCAAGCACGAGTGGAACAAAAGAGATACCAGGAGAACCAAAGAAAGCATCCAATGTACCTTCCAAGACAACCAAAACTCAAAAGGAGAAGCCAAAATCAAGCTTCAATATTCATAAATCTCAAAAGCAGCTGGCTGAACAGAATCACCAAAGAAATCAGAGATACATGAAGAATCTGAATGAGCGAAAATAGTTTTGGCAATCTCAAAACCCTAACCACGTTCCTTCCAAGAAAGAGTCGAATGTCAAAGAAAGTAACAAGCCAAACGGAAAGGAAAGTTTTAGTCCAAGCTCCTATTATTCCAAAGCTCAGAACCGAACATCTAGTTTTGGTTCCAACACCAGAGCTCAGAACCGAACATCCAGTTTCGGTCACAACATCAAGGCTAACAACCGAAAGTCAAGCTTCGGTCCTTCTTGCTACCAACAAAAGCCGAATTATTGAAGGACATCAAAGGAAAGGGAAAGTTTGATTCGAATTCTGATATCAATAATAAGAAAAAGTCAACTAACCCTAGGATTCAAAAGAAGATTCCAAAACCATCTAACAACACACCATCTGATATACCACAATTTAAACAAGATAAAAAAATAAATCAAGGTGTATACCATCAAAAGAAAAGACGAAACCACTCTAATAAAAAGAACTTATTTGGTTGATCTTTCTGCTGCTATTCCTTTTTCTGTAATAGACTCACCAGGGCCCAAGAGACTTTGGGTTCCTAAATCTGCTTGAATTTGCAGGTTATAAGTGACGAGCAGTTCGATGACGAATGGTACATTGACAGTGGCTGCTCTCGTCACATGACAGGAAGGAGGGAAGAGCTGAGGGAGTTTCAGTCCCTTAAGAATGGTGGATGGGTGAAGTATGGAAACAATTCTTTTGGCACAATCAGAGGATATGGAATGATAACCAACGGAGAATTCACAATTCGAAAAGTGGCTTACGTGGAAGGATTGCAGTACAACCTCATCAGTGTATCTCAATTGGTTGTGGCAACTGGTTTGAAAGTTTCATTCAATGATGAGGGATCAGAAATTATTGAAAAGAAATACAAAAGAGTTCTGTTGAAGTCTGAACGCAAGGGAGAGATGTATCCTTTAAATCTCAACCCAATTCGAGGAAAACCAGCAATATGCCTGCTGTCAAAGGCGAACTCTGATGAAAGTTGGTTATGGCATCGACGCCTATCGCACCTGAACTTCAAAGACATTAATAAGTTGGTGTTTGTTGATCATGTTCGAGGCCTTCCTCTTCTCAAGTATGATAAGGAACACCTGTGTGCAACGTGTGAGATGGGCAAACAAAGCAGAAAGAGCCATCCAACACGTATCAATACAAAGATTGTTGAAGCTGTTGAACTTCTGCATATTGACTTATGTGGACCTTCGGCTATCGAAAGCATCGGTGGTAGTAAGTTCATTCTTGTCATAGTAGATGATTTTTCACGCTTCACCTGGGTTTTCTTTCTTAAACAGAAATCAGAAGCGACTCCCAAGTTGAAGGCGTTTATCAAGCAAGTGGAACTGCAGCTGCGAAAGCTGGTGAGGAATATTAGAAGCGACAATGGGCTTGAATTCAAGAATAAAGATTTTGAAGATTTTCTGGCTGAAAAGGGTATATCTCACAACTTCTCGGCCCCCTATACACCACAACAGAATGGAATTGTTGAGAGATGAAACCGTTCCTTATGTGAGGCAGCCCGAACCATGCTAAGCTTCGCTTCTCTACCGCTATACTTCTGGGCCGATGCAGTTGTAACCGTGTGCTATACTCAGAACCGATCCTTACTTAACAAACGATTCTCCATCACTCCGTATGAGATTCAAGATGCTTCATTTTCAATTCTAAAGAGAACCGAAACAAGTTCGACGTCAAAGCCGATGAGGGAATTTTTCTTGGTTATTCACTCAATTCAAAGGCATATAGGATTTTGAATAAACGCTCCAAACGTATTGAAGAATCCTACTATGTAACCTTTGATGACAATTACATGAAGAAAGTTCAAACAACCGAAAGTACCATGGGGGAAATATTTCTAGAATCAGGACAAGTCTCGGTTCCCATTTCCAACTTGTTTGAAGAGTATATAAGGCTATTTGATGAACCAGAAAAGGCCATACACTCAGAAGCGAAAGCAGCAGACAACAAAATTGACAATATGAAAAAGATCATCGATGAAGCTGCAAAAGATATGGAAAGTGAACCTCCTAAACCGACTGGTGGTCAACCCTCAACTAACCCTCCAAACAACAGCTCAACGTTCAAGGGGGGGGGGGTTCATCTGTACCAAAAACAACTGATTTGTCTTTCGAGGGGGAGAATCCAACTCCAACCCCAACCCATAATAGTCCAATCGAGGGGGAGGATCCAACTCCAACCCCAACCCATAATAGTCCAATCGAGGGGGAGAATCCAACTCCAACCGATGGTGAAAATCCTGAACCTGACATGGGATACGCTTTGCCATTTGAAGGGGAGAATGAGAATACAAATGACGAAGGTGATCAATCAGAATTTGAAGAAGAGGTAAATGCAGAGTTGGATCCTATCTATGACCCAAATTACCCTCCTCTAATGAAATGGACTAAGGATCATCCCAAAACATAAATAATTGGTGAATCATCTGAGCGAGTTCTCACACGTTCTCAATTGAAAGCGAAACAAACTGCCTTATTCTCTCATGTTGAATTCTGCATGTTTAATTTGTTTGTCTCGAAAATCGAACCGAAGACGGTTAATGCTGCACTTGATCACGCTGATTGGGTACAAGCAATGCAAGATGAACTCCATGAGTTTGAACGTAATCGAGTTTGGAGACTGATTCCCACTCCAAAGGATGCTTCTGTGGTCAGCTTAAAATGGGTCTTCAGGAATAAGTTGGATAAAGAGGGCAACGTCATTCGCAATAAGGCTCGGCTGGTGGTGAAGGGATATTGCCAAGAAGAAGGGATAGACTATGAGGAGACCTTCGCTCCTGTAGCAAGGTTGGAATCAGTTAGAATCTTTCTGGCATATGCTGGTCATAAAAACTTCGAAGTTTTCCAGATGGACGTGAAATGTGCTTTTTTAAATGGAGAACTAGAAGAAACGGTGTATGTTGAGCAACCACCTGGGTTCGTGAACGAGAAATACCCTGATCACTGCTATGTGTTGGATAAAGCTGTATATGGTCTGAAGCAAGCACCAAGGGCCTGATATGAAACATTAACTCGCTTTCTTAAAATGTCGAAATTCAAGCAAGGTTCGGTTAACCCAACATTCTTTCGAAAGAAAGAAGGTGAACATCTAATGATAGTTCAGATTTATGTCAATGACATCATCTTCGGCTCCACGAATCCTAGCTTAACGGCTGAATTCATGAAGTTGATGGAGACTAAATTTGAAAAGAGTGCAATGAGTCCAATTAACTTTTTCCTTGGATTGAATATAAGACAGGGACCAGAAGGTATTTTTATAAACCAGGAGGCCTACACAAAGAACTTGTTGGCGAAGTTCGCTATGACCGGAGATTCGAAGGTGAAGGTTCCTATGGCGTTTGGCACAAAGTTAACACCATCTCTGGAAAAACCTGCTGTTGACGTAACACTTTATCGTCAAATGATAGGGTCTCTTATGTATCTAACAGCTAGTAGACCAGACATTATGTTCTCTGTTTGTTATTGTGCCAGGTTTCAAGAAAATCCAAGAGAACCTCATATGGTGGCAGTGAAAAATATTTTCCGTTATCTGAAGCGAACCTTTTCTCTCGGTCTTTGGTACCCTGCTAAATCCGGATTCTTTGTTCAAGCCTTTTCTGACGCCGATCTTGGAGGATGCGGTCTGGACCGAAAAAGCACAACTGGAGGATACCAATTCCTTGACGGTAAACTTGTTAGCTGGCATTCCAAGAAGAAAACTTGTGTGTCTCTTTCAACAACCGAAGCTGAGTACATAGCTGCAGCATCCTGTACCTCACAAGTGATATGGATACAAAGCCAACTAAGAGACTACGGACTGAGTATGAAGAAAATACCTCTCTATTGTGACTCTGAAAGCGCGATAAGAATATGTCACAATCGAGTGCAACACTCAAAGACAAAGCATATTGCACTAAGATACCATTTCATCAAGGACCATGTTGAAGATGGAAACGTGGAAGTTTATTTCGTTCGGTCCTCTAATCAACTGGCTGACATCTTCACTAAAGCCTTACCAGAAGCAAGCTTCAATAAAATTCTACAAGGTTTGGCAATGATGGAAGCAGAGTCGGTACCGAACCCTCAAACCTCTCTCTAAAAATTAGACAAGAGAAATAGAGTGAACGCTCGGTCTATTTCGGCTCCATAATTTTCGGGAACCGAAATGAACCGAACGCTCGGTCTATTTTGGCTCTGGAATTTTAGGGAACCGAAATGAACCGAACGCTCGGTCTATTTTGGCTCCATAATTTTTGGGAACCGAAATGAACCGAACGCTCGGTCTATTTCGGCTCTGGAATTTTAGGGAACCGAAATGAACCGATCGCTCGGCTTATTTCGCTTCATTCCTTTTAAGGTTTGATTTCGGCTGTATACTTTGTGAACTCTCTTTTAAATCTTTTTCTTGCTATGTTTTATCTTTATTCCTAGAGTTTTATTAACATTAATTTCGTTTATTCTTGTTTCTTTTTTTTCCTTTTTTTTTTGTTTTTATTATTTTTTCAGAAAACTTCAAAATTCAAAAATATTATTTCTGTTTTTATTATTTTTCAGAAAACATCAAAAATCCAAAAATATTTTGTTTTTATTATTTTTCAGAATATTCAAAATTCCAAAAGGTTTTATCTTTTAATTATCTCTTTTGTTTTTATTATTTGTTTTGTTTGTGTGTGTCTTTGTTTATTCTCTTTACTAGGTACCAAGTACATCGTTACTACATAAATTTGAGCTAGGGCAGGTACAACCATTTTAATTTAAACTAGTTAAGTGTTCCTAGAAGCGTGCTGCTGCATGTAGACCGAAGCCTCTAAGACTATCAGTAAGGCCTTAATGATTCGATCTATACCTATCGTTTCTTCCCAATCAGGCTGCTAAATTTACTCAAGTCATGAGCTACCTTCTCTTCTCAAATGAGTTAAGAGTTTTATGCTTTGTCATTTTTATATAGCAGGGGTACTTTCGGTTCCTTAACCACCTCCTCTACATTCTCCATCAACTTTCGGTTCACCAAGGTAGCCCTTGAGACTCTCAGATATTACCACTGAGGTTTATGGTTACACAAAATCTGTGTTTCTGATCATAGATGCGTACACCACGTGCTAAGTGAGACCCAAAATCCATCACCAATAATGAATTGACGGTGAATATTTATATTCAAGATCTCACTTGTTACCTAAAGAAATCTCATTTTTTTAGTGGTCTTTTATGAAATTGTCTAACACCAAGGCATTTCTTCCCAAAAAGATCCAGTTTGTTTTTTTTTTTTTTTGAGATTTTTTATAACATCATTAGTCACAACAAATTCTATCAAACCTACTTGTTCAACACACCACATCGGTCTGACAAGTACTTCATCCAACTTTCGGTCTTATGTAAAGTATCGATGTTCGGTTGAAGATAAGCCATCCTTAGACACATTATTTGAAAGGAAGCCTTTCGGTGTTTCTTTACAAGCACTCGATCATATTTTCTCTGGGAACCACACAAGCACTTCAAGTCTCTCTTGACTTTGAAGGAATAGATTCTTGCCCGGAATCATCTGCTTCATGTCTTATTAAAGACATCACTCACATCCTATACACATTTTGCTTTATTTCTTTTTTTTTGGCACACTCTTACACGAAAATTCTTTGTGATTTTCCAAACTTCTGGTTGATGTTCTTTATGGCCCTTTTAAAGTTTTTGGAGCGACAGTGGTTATTTTGACATATGGAGCGAAAGTGAATTTGAAAAGACGATATGTGGATAAGATTTTGCATCACGTCATCGGATAATCATTCATATTGGGCGCGTGAATTTGAAACGGTTCCTAAACCCATGCTTGATGACGTCTATCTGGGGAAACCAAGCTGTCAAATCGCGCTTTTTCAGGCGACGTTTCAGTGATCGCATCATCATCACGGAGATTCTTTCTCTCTCCTGGCAAGGGTATATAAAGGGTTTCTCGCACATATTGTACCTTCTTACCTTCTTCAACTGTTCATCTTCTTCCTTACATCAACAATGGCGGAATCATCATCTGTTCAAGATCAAACTGCTTCATCGTCATTGCTCGTGATCAAACCTAATCAGAACATGATTATTCAACTAAACCCCTTTTTGTATGATTCGTACATGCTCCACGTTGTTAAATGTCTCAAGTACTACCCACTAGTTATCGCTCTTACGCAAGTGGAATCTGTTCCCATATCTCTGCTGTCACAAGTGTATTCTACTGCGTCTTACGACAAGAACAAGGAGAGGATATATTTTCAAATCTTCACTCACAAGGCATCAATTTCGAAAGGCCGATTATGTTCCTTGTTAAGGCTTGCCGGCGATGCTTCTGTCATCTCTCCTGATTTCATCACTACAACCCAGTTGTTTATGATGCTTTATGAGATGGGGTATACTGATGTTCTTACCATGGTGATGAAGTTTAAGAAGTCATGTTTGCCGCCACAGTGGAATGAGTTACTTACTCTTATCAACAAAGGTTTAGCGGAACGAGTAGCTGGGTCAGATGGTACGAGTAAGGGTTTTTTGACCATTCTCTATGGTCTCTACAATAGGATAAACCTAGATTATGGCTCTATTATTTGGGCGCAACTGGTGCAAAGTCTCAACACCTCAACGAGACATTCAGAGATTTCCTGTGGTCGTTTCTGGACCATCATCACCCGACGGGCCATTGACAACTTACAGATTCCCGTTATGAAAGATGCATTGCTCTCCTCTGTGGCTACTTTTCATACAAAGAAGATTATCTTCTCAGATGCCACCAAGTTTTCTCACAATGGTTCGATACCTGAAACAATGTATCGGTGTGTGTCGAGCGAAAGTAATGTGATGACTGACTACCAGAAGCTTCCTCCCAAGGGCCCAAGAGAACTGACTCCTAAACAGAAGGCTGCCTTAGATGCTGTGGAAAAGCAAGCAAAGCGAAGGAAGAGGGCAGATCCCAAAAAGGTGGAAACCGAAGGTCCTTCTTCTAAGCTTGTCAAGTCCAAAAAGCGAAAGGCTGAAAAGGCTGATTCTTCGGCTCCAAAGAAAGTTAAGAAGATGGAAAGGAAATCAAAGAGTCCTTCTCCTTCAAGTTCAGATCATGCTGAGGAGAAATCGGCTGATGAGGAAGAAGAGGTTCAGCATCACGGTTCACCAAGAGGTAATACACCTCCTCGTTCTCTAACTCCCACTGAACCACTCAATGACGAAATTCCAACTCCTCCTCTATCTCCACCGAAGACTATTGTTCCAGTTTCGGTTGCTCCAATTCCACCACCACCACCAGTTAGTACCGTACCAATATCTACAACTCCTTTACCCCCTCCCATCTTTTCACAAGCAACTACCACAACTACACCTATTTCCACCACTCCAACCGAACCTCCAGTAAACGTCAACGTATCTGATACGGGGGCTACTACTGAAACCGAAACCCCTGTTACATCCAAACCTCTTTCACCCTCACCCTCAACTGATTCTGGTGCTACTCTCCGTGGTGACAATCTTGAGTTTGACTCTAACTATTACAGTCCTTATAGACTTCCCACTGATGAAGATGATGAGGCTCCAATAACCAGACAACAAGTGCAAAGTCTCGATGAAAAGCTTGATCAATTGCTCGCTTCTTCTTCGAAGTATAATGATGTTGTGCTGAAGGCTTTCCTGGACACTGCTTTTGAACAGTATACAGGAGCAATTGATAAATCCACAAAGGCGGTTGAAGCATCCACATCTTCATCTCAGAAGGCTTCTACAGATGTTGCTGAACTCATTCACAGTTCTCAGATCTTTCTTGAATCCCTTAAGGGTCATGCTGATGCGAATACAGCTAAAGTGAATGCTTCAGTTAACTCTCTCTCAAAGTCACTACAAGGGGAGCAAGCCAAGTTCGAGACTGTTCGTTCTGAAATTCAAGCTGAGAACAGTTCTCTTCTTAGTTCAGTGAACTCTCGTCTTGAAAAGCTCCATGTTGATTTAGCAAAGGAGAGCGCATTAAGGGAGGATCTTGCTCGTCAAACATCTACCGTTGAAGTCCAGAAGGTTCAATTGGCTCAAGCTGAGCGGGAGATTTCATTGTTGAAAACTGAGCGTGCTGTTTTCCGAAGTTGTGCTGGTGACGTTCAGAATATGCTGCACAATGTTCTTAATGCTCATGATCTGATTCTTACACTGACCATCCGGAATCACCTAACCTCGAAGCTTCTTCCTGCCCTTGAACTTCTACATGAGATGATGGATGTTTCGGAGCGATTCGTACCTCCAAAACAAGGGGGAGAAGGTGCTCAGAAAACTCAACCGAAGGTCACTGTCAAAACAGAACCGAAGGGTAATGAAGCTTCGGGTTCTGGGAATCAAGAAAAGAAGAAAGGACTTGCTGATGATAGTGATGATTAAGAAACTATTGTTGATGCCCTGAAACGGAAGAAAAGGGATAAGGAGTTAGATGAAAACCTTCGGGTTGCAAAGTAAGCAGAAGAGAGGGAGCGAAAGAACAAGGAAGAGCATGATGCCTTAGTTTGCAAAAAGGCTTTGTTTCCTCCTTAGACTAGGGAAACGCCCATCAAAGAAGCGATAGAGTTTCCTAGCATGTACTGGCTGGAACCTGTAGCTTCGTTTAATTGTGAGAATACGACGGACTCACAGTTTGATATGCCTATAACACGAAAGGCATTTACTTTTCACTGCTTTGATTCAACAGTTCAAGTTCCCTCACCTCACCCTCAAGTTGATCGTGACCTTATCGATTTTTATCTGAAGTTCGGTCAGCCTCAGTATCTGACTTGGAGTGCACAGAAGATTACAATAGTCAAGGTGCTGAAACCTTCACCTGCATGGAAGTTTGTTAATGTTAATTTCAAGATAACCCGAGGTTCAGACAACTCGGTTTCTATGATTTCCCTGGCAGATCTTCCTAACTTGAATCCTCATGATTGGATCTTATTGTACAACATTTTGCTCACTAATGCGAAGGAGTATGAGTCGATCCTAGATCATCTGAAGAGGATGTTGGCTTCCTATGTCCATGAAGTTGCTACAATGGATCAGGAGATTGCTAATGTTTTGAAGAAGAAACCAACTGTGAAGCCAACCGCAAAGCCTGGAGATGTGAACAAGATGAAGTTGGGTCAAATTGATTCTACACATCTCACAGTGATGTTCACAAGAGGCGAAGCTAACATATTTCTTTTCACTCTTGTTGATAAGCATCTGTTCTCAACTGACTGCTTGGAGCATATAATCAATATTATCCATCGATGCAAGCAAACCACTGAGTCAGACAAGAAGAACTTCACTGACATGCTTCGGTGGTATATTACTTTTTGTCATACTCTACTGGCCATTATACCGAAGGTGTTCAAGACTGTCAAGAAGTCTTCTATAGCTCAACCAAACTCAGCTCTCGGCTCCATTGACGCAAAGGGGGAGATTGTTGGGTATTTTGTGTTGCGTCATGGGCTTAGTTTTTGTATATCTGGATTGGGCCTGTCCATCCGTGGTTATTAATTAGGGTTAAGCTATATATAGTGCATGCATGTATGCCTTAGATACGGTCGTCATTATTATTATTATTGCTTTGTAACCCTAAACACCTCTACAGTCGAAGTTCTTAATCGAGCTCTTCTGAGGTGTTAAAGCGTAATCATTCGACATCAGTTAAACCATTCCTGTGTTCTTTATTACGTAATTTATTGCTTTTCTGCTTAGAATCAATCGATCCTACTAGAACATTGTTCTAACAATACCCATACATGTTATGTTATGTTATGTATGATATGAACTGAGAATATGAGAAGTGCATGCTAGATTAGGGCTAAGGATCTTGGAAGGATGCCTTATATGCCTATTGTATGTGTATGAGAACTGCATGCTAGATTAGGGCTAAGGATCTAGGAAGATGCCTTATGTGCCTGTTGTATGTGCTTACTGATTAGTCAGTGATATGATGGCCTGATTAGGATATGCTTGGTTTTGGTTACTCAATGCCCGAATGTTGCTTGCTTTGTGCTTTTAGGAGTTCTGGTTATCTTTAGCTAAGTAGTAAACGAATATGTTAAGTTACATATTACGAGAACTAAATAATTTCAGAAGGTTAGGTTTAGCCCTATTTCGCAGCTCTCGTTTGAGTCTAACCGTTGTAGGGAGAGACCTCTCATTCGAAGAATTATTTGGTCTTAGTAATATGTAATGGTATTCGCGAGCTAGTTAGATAAGGGTAGCAGGGATTCCTTATGCAGGTGATGGCGGAAAGTGGGTTGGAGTTTACCTTAGGGTAAGCCTAGGATGAGATTAGTGCAGCGAGCAGTAGTAGTGAAAGGGACTTGGTGAAGTCAAGGCAATCCTTGAGGAAAGTACAGATAGATGTTGAAGGTAGTATGGGCCCGTACTACTGAAAGTAGTGGATCCGTACTCGAGTCAAGGAGGGCTGAGATAGAACCAGGGAACTTCTAGAGTGTGTGAGGTCTCTCGAGGTTATGTATAACCCTGACGATTATGTGTTTTGTTTCAGAATGGTGGTGACACGTCACGGAGCAGGAGGTTCAGGGTCTGGGTCAGGCTCAGATTCAGGTTCGGGTGCAGGTTCCGAGTCGGTTGATGATGGACTACGTGAGTTCATCGCATCTGAGATTACGAGAGGCATCCTTCAGGTGATGTATTGCAGACTCGAGTCTATATAGTTGACGAGCTTCTACCCTGAGGGGTTGAAGGTCCAGTATGCTGCAGGATGTTTGAGAAACAGAGCTACAGACTGGTGCGAGGCAGTCAGTGACACATTCGTAGCCCCAGCCATTGAGGCTATGACTTGGTCGGACTTTGTGATCAGGTTTAGGGTTGAGTTTGCGCTAGCTGTGGAGATCCAGCAACTAGCCAGGGAGTTTTTATTATATGAGGCATATTACTGAGTCGGTGACGGAGATTACAGCCAAGTTCAGGGAGAGGGCCGTACTGGTGCCTCAGTACGCGGGTGACGAGGACATGAAGAAAACTCGGTACCATGATAGGTTGAGAGCTGACATTTGGAAACATGTCAGCTACTCGGCATGCCCGACTTTAGAGGACATGATAGCGAGGGCGAGGGAGAGGGAGATCGATATAGAGCACATTAAGAAGAGGAACGCAGAGAATGGGCAGGCTACTGGGGTTTTAGGAAAAAACCCAAGCGATTCGACTCTATGTCGAAGGGACAGCAGGGTCAGAGCCACTGTGGGAAATGCGGCAAGACGCATGAGGGAGTTTTCAAGTTAGGGTCATCTGGCTGCTACAAGTGCGACAAGCTTGGGCAATTTGGCAGGGATTGTACTGCCCTTACCCCACCCTTTAGAAATCAGACCTGATTTGCTTTCATTGCAATCAGAAGGTCCATAAAAAGGCCAATTGCCCGAGATTGACATCAGGAGCTCCAGTGACGGCGCCAGCTCCAACGACCCTGCGGATTACAGATGGCCGGCAAGGCAAGACAGATGCTCCAGTGGTGAGGAGCCGAGCCTTCCAGTTGACCGCCGAGGAGGCACGTGCCGCACCGAATGTGGTGACGGGTATGTATTCTTCTCCCTGACTCTTATTACATGTCAATTTTGATATTTATGTTTTATGTGTTTCGTTTAGGACCGTTCCATGTGAACGGCATCCCGGTTTAGGTGTCATTTGACTCGGGGGCTACCCGATAATTCGTATCTCTTGCACTTAGCAAGAGGTTTGCTGAGTCTTCGGGCATGTTGGATTGTCCTTTAGAGGTCGAGATCACTGACGACCGATCTGTCCGGGCATCTGAGGTTTTCAGAGATTGCGTTTTGAGGATGTATGACAAGGGTTACCTTATGGATTTGGTTCCCATTCCTTTGCGTGGGAACAATGTTATTATAGGCATGGATTAGTTTAGCCCTAATGGGGCGGTGATCGACTTTGAGCAACAGTTGGTGCGTGTCAGGACCCCGAGTGGGGGAGAGTTGGTGATTCTGGGTGAGAGGCCGCAACGTGGACCAGCTTTGAGTTTAGTAGTGAGGGCTAGGCGCTACCTTCAGCAGGGTATGTCACGTACGTTATGGATACCCGGGAGGCGGGTAAGGCGACCGTGGGTGATGTGCCAGTTGTGCGAGAGTACCCAGATGTATTTCCAGAGGAGTTACCTGGGATCCCTCCGGAGAGGCGGGTGGAGTTCAAGATTGACCTACTTCCGGGTGTGGCTCCGATAGCCAAGGCACCATATCGGTTAGCTCCTCCCGAGATGCAGGAGTTGTCTACACAACTGCATGAGCTGTTAGACAAGAGATTTATCAGGCCGAGTAGTTCGCCTTGGGGAGCCCTGATCTTGTTTGTGAAGAAGAAGGACAGGTCGCACCGGATGTTAGACTACCGGGAGCTGAACAACATAACGGTGTAGAACCGTTACCCACTCTCGAGGATTGAAGATCTCTTCGACCAACTTCAGGGGGAATCTTGGTTTTCCAAGATCGATTTGCGTTCAGGCTATCACCAGATGCGAGGCAGAGAGGAGGATGTACAGAAGATGGCTTTTCGGACTCGCTATGGCCACTATGAGTTCGTGTGATGCCCTTTGGGCTCACCAATGCCCTCGCCGCATTCATGGAGATCATGAACCGCGTATGTAAACCGATGTTGGATCGGTATCTGATCAACTTTATTGATGACATCTTGGTTTACTCCAAGACGCAAGAGCAGCACGAGGAGCACTTGCGAGAGGTGTTGGATACCCTGAGGAGGGAGAGCTTGTATGACAAGTGCTCCAAGTGCGAGTTCTAGTTGTGCGAGGTGCAGTTTCTGGGGCACCTTGTCAACTAGAACGGTATTTTGGTTGACCCGGCCAAATTGGAGGCCGTGATGAGATGGGAGGTTCCAAAGTCTCAATCTGAGATTCGGAGTTTCCTTGGTTTAGCAGGCTATTACCAGAGATTCATATAGGATTTCTCCAAGATAGCGGTACCCCAGACCCGACTGACGAAGAAGGCCATTGTACTTCGTTGGGGGCCTGTGCAGTAGGTAGCATTTGAGACTTTAAGGCAGAGGTTGTGCGAGGTGTCGATCTTAGCCCTGCCAGAGGGCGTGGAGGTTTTTGTAGTGTACTGTGATGTGTCCATCTCGGGTTTGGCGCAGTTTTGATGCAGAGAGGGCACGTCATCACCTACGCCTCGAGGCAGCTGAAGCCTCACGAGACAAACTACCCGATGCACGACCTGGAGTTAGTGGCGGTTGTTTAGCGACACTACCTCTATGGGGTCAGTTGTACCATTTACATGGATCACAAGAGCCTGAGGTATATTATGGACCAACCAAATCTGAAAATGATACAGCGACGATGGTTGGATGTGCTGAAGGATTACGACTGTGAGATCCTTTACCACCCGGGGAAGGCCAATGTTCTGGCCGATGCACTTAGCCGTATGGCATTCGTAGCCCCGATCAGAGACATCTGTTTGAGGATGACAGTACTGACTCCACTTCTGGAGAAGATCCGGGAGGCCCAGCAGGAGGCTGTGAGGAGTAACACTGGAAGAGTGAGCGTATCGTGGGCCAGATTTCCTCCTTCGACTATGATAGTCGCGCGCTGTTGACACTTCACCGCAGAGTGTGGGTTCCGTATGCAGGCGGTGTGCACCAGATTCTGATGGAGGAGGCACACAAGTCCAGATTTTCCATCCACCCCGGGGCGACGAATATGTATAGAGATCTTCGTCCTGATTACCGGTAGCCGTGCATGAAGCGGGATGTAGCCTGATACGTCGAGAGGTGCCTGGACTGCAGGAAGGTCAAGGCCGAGCACCAGAGACCTCACAGCAAGATGCAACCGTTGGATATCCCTGTGTGGAAATGGGATGATATTACTATGGATTTCATCATGAAGCTTCCCAGGACCGCACGGGGAGTGGATTTGATTTGGGTCATTATGGACCGATTGACCAAGAGTGCCCATTTCATCTCGATCAAAGAGAGCATTTCGAACGAGAAGCTGGCTTACATCTACATAAGAGAGGTAGTAGCTCGACACGAAGTGCCAGTTTCCGCGATTTCTGACCGAGACGTACGATTTACTTCCAAATTGTGGAAGAAATTTCATGACGAGTTGGATACTCGTCTGCACTTTAGCACGGCTTTTCACCCACAGACTGATGGTCAAGTGAGCGGACCATCTAGACCTTGGAGGACATGCTGTGGTGTGCGTATTAGACTTCGGTGGTAGCTGGGATACCTACCTTCCCTTGGCAAAGGTTTCCTATAATAACAGCTACCACGCCAGCATCGACCGTCCTCCCTTTGAGATGCTTTATGGGAGGAAGTGCAGAACCCCCGATATGCTAGGGTGAGGTTGGACAGAGGGTCATGGGGAGTACCAAAGTGGTACTCAAGACGAAAGAGAGGATCCAACAGGTCTGGAGTATACTCAAGATGGCCTAGAGTCAGCAGAAGAGCTACACCGACAGACGACGATCAGACATGGAGTTTCAGGTAGGAGATATGGTCCTCCTGAAGGTGTCACCGTGGAAAGGTGTCATCCGGTTCAGGAAGTGGGGCAAGTTGGGCCCCATATACATTGGACCATTCAGGGTTATAGCCCGGGTGGGCAAGGTTGCGTACCGACTCGATCTGCCAGCCCAGCTTAGTCAGATCCACAACACCTTTCATGTCTCCCAGCTGCGGAAATGCTTGGTAGATGACTCCGCAGTGGTGCCCTTAGAGGATATTCAGGTGGATGACAGCCTGAACTACATCAAATGACCAGTAGCGATCCTCGACAGGAAAACGAAGGACCTGAGGAACAATAGGGTAGATTTGGTGAAAGTGCAGTGGCAGCACCGCAAGGGCTCAGAGTGGACATGGGAGTTGGAGGATGAGATGAGGGAGCACTACCCCGAGCTATTTCCAGGCGCAACAGACTTCGAGGATGAAGTCTAAAATAAGTGGGGGAGATTTCTAACACCTGTTTCCTGGTATGTATTTAAAGTTATAAGTTATTCATTTTTGTACAGGAACTCGACGAGTTGGAGGCCCCAAACTCGTCGAGTAGAGATGGATTTGGACGCAGGTTATGAAGCCTACTCGACGAGTTGCGAGCCTCAACTCGACGAGTAGGCCTGTAGAATGAAAACCTAATTTTAAGGGGTTTGCACCCTATTTAAACACATTAACCTCCAAAGGTTGACCTTATTTACAACCTCCATCGTCCCAAACCCTAGCCAAGTAACCCTCATCCACTTTTGGAGAGTTTTGAGCCTTTTTGTGCATTGTTTGTGATTTTGAAGGTTGTGAAGGAAGGAGAAGCTTGGGGATTCAAGAGGAAGCTAGTAGATCCAGAGTTTGAGCTGCATTTATGACTCATTTCAGGTATAAAGTTGATACTGTACTTAGATCTTCATTTAGGGTAGCATGTTGTCACTTTTGGGCCATATTGAAGTCATTTTCGGGATTTGAGTATATCATGAAGTTGTGACTTCAGATCTAGGCACTCATGAGCTTATGAGGCTTAAAGTTTCTAGCTTTATCAAGCCTTGTCCCTTCTCCATGCCCTAGATCTCTTATATAGCTTAGTTTTGGTGTTTCTAGCTTCATGACACCATGCATGGACGTAACGTTAGCAATTTTACGTGGTAACTTAGTCCTAGGGGACTAGATCTATAGTTTGGAAGCATTGAACTCGATTGGAAACGACTGAATGGGTGTAGACTAAGGGAACTCAACGAGTTGTTCATGCAACTCGGCGAGTTGGATCGTGATCTCCAACCTTTTCAGATTCCTGAGCAAACTCGGTGAGTCTAGGAGACGAATCAGCGAGTTGGTTAAGGTTTTCCGAGGTTTGAATATTAAAGAACTCGACGAGTTCAAGGAAGGACTCAACGAGTTGTAGTGAAATGTCCCAATATGTTGATAGGAAAAACTCGATGAGTTCATGAAATAACTCGACGAGTTGGATCGTGATTTCAGGGTTTATGATTCATGCAACTCGACGAGTTGATGGACCAACTCGGTGAGTTGAGTCAACTCAGGATGTTGACTCTGACCAGAAGGTTGACTTTGACCAGGGTGTTAACAGTGACTTTAACTTTGACCAAAGTTGACCCGTAAGGGGTTATGGGTATGAAAGGGTAATTAAAGAAGATCTTTTGTGTGTAGGAGATTGAGTGGAGTTGGTTTCAGAGTCGAGGACAGTTAAACTACTTCACGACATTGAGGTGAGTTACCTTCTAGTAGAAGTGGGTCGAAGGCACCAATGCCGGCCCACTAGTAAGTGTTATAGTAGAGATGATTGTCTTTCTGATAATTATCTGGCATGCCACTATCTGTTATGCTTTATGTGCTAGTATGCTATGATATTATATGATAGTGGTAGGAGGGGTAGGATAGGCCCAAGTACCAGTTGAAAGGACCGAAGGGGTAGGCCAGCACCCTGATATGTTAGGCAGTATGTGACTTATGTGTTTATGTACTAGGAGGTTATATGGTAGAAGTAGGTGGTGAAATAGTCCTCGATACTGGTCGAAAGGACCAAAGGGGTAGGCCAGCACCCTGATATGCTAGGCAAGTTACCGGTTGAAAGAGACCAAAGGGGTAGGCCAGCACCCTGATATGCTAGGCAGTTACCGGTTGAAATAGACCGAAGGGGTATCCCAGTACCTAGACATGTTATACGTATGTTTATTGTATGGTATGTGGTATGATGGGGGAACTCACTAAGCTTGTGTGCTTACATTTTTCAGTTTTTGTTTCAGGTTGTAACATCCCAAAATTCAAGGCTAGAAATTTTGTTTTTAATATAAGAAAAACACTTAACAAATTTGTTCCGAACAATGAAAACATTTCATTTAAAATAAATATCAGAGTCTAATCCCAAAGATCACATGATGCAGAATAATATGGGTGAATGTGTTGGGTGACAACCCGATATTTCAAGTCAATGTAATGACCTAAGCCAAGTATTGTAATCTATTTTGAATTAATAAATAAGAAAAATAGCATCAGAAATGAAATGTTCAAAAAGTCTCAATTGGGATACATAAAGTAGTAGACATCGTAACAAGGTTTTCAGAAATATAAAGAACACAAAAATCCGAGTTATAACGAAGAAGTTATGACCAATCGAAAATCCGCAGCAAAACCGGTAAAACACTGTTAAGCATAAAATACGAAATTTCAATAAAATACTTCTTAGCATTAAGTATCTAAACGAATGTTGTAGATATCATTAAACCGTGAACGTACATAAAAAGAACGTCCAAATATGACTTCGTATGAAGAAGTTATGATTTTTCTAAGTTTCGGAGTAGCAGTAGACAGCTAAAAACTCGAAATAGAGATCAAGCGATATTTAACCGACACGACCTAAACGAGAATTGAGGATCTCGACAATAGTAGTACAACGGTAAAAAGACAGACGAAAACGGACATCGGATGAAGAAGTTATGAATTTTTAACGGTCTTTTCCTGTCCCGGCCTATTAAAAATATATAATGAAAAATAAAGTCAAAATTTGCCAACAAAGTCTAAATGAAAGTTGTAGATTATATTCTCACCTACGCGTGGATATAAAGAACGTCAAAAACGGAGTTCGTACACGAAAGTTACGGATTTTACAAGTTCGGGGCACAAAATCTGAGGCTGGTCCAAGAAGGAACGCACTGCGTTCCCTAAAGGAAGGCACTGCGTTCTTCGACCAGAGCCATCCCATCGTCCATCAGAGGAAAATACGTAAGCGCTTACCTCACAGGGGGAACGCGCTGCGTTCCCTAAAGGAACGCCCTGCGTTCGTGGTGCTTCCCAGCACTATAAAAAGGAGGCTAGGGTTCCGGGTTTAGTTGCTTCTCTCTCAACTCCTATACACTTAAACGCCTCTCTAGCCCCTCTAAGCTACCTCGAAGCCCCGGTATCACCACTAGCTCACGACGCAAGTCTCGACGCCCCCGAGATTCCCGAGAAATCGACTTTCTCCAGTCGAAGTACTGCTCGAGTTTAGTCTCGCCTTCTTCAAGCTACCACTTCTACCAAGTGAGTTCATACCCCTATATTTTCACGTTTTTACTATATTTTAGGGGGAGGAATACAAGTGATACGCAAGAAAAACTTATGTTAAAATACAAATCGTTACATACAGTTTCTAATGCTTTATCTACATTTTGTGTATAAATGCTAAATAAGTAAAATAACGTTATTACAAATGTTATACTTTACATGCAAAGTTGGTAATACACCAAGGTTTATCATTCAAATGAAACACACTTTTGAAAAACTATGATAGGTATAGTTTACGATATATTCATGACATTTTCCACTCTATAAACACTATTGAAAGGAAATAATTACATTTACAAGAAAAATGGACTTTTCATACGTAAATCTATCTGATACAAACTTTTGTGAGACATTCGACGTCACGTACTTTCAAGTACACATTTCAAGTCATGTATTATAAACCATAATATCTTGTAGGGAGAGCGTGATACTTGTGTATAGATCTATATGGGATTGACAATCCCGCACCTAAACTGTTAGCTACAGTTAGACCGGCAGGTATGGGGTGACAAACGTCATATCATTTCAACGCCTGAATAACGTTGTTACAGGCAGTTTGGGTCATTAGCACGGTTATAAAACTCACACAACGGATTAGAACATTTGATTTACGGGGCTATCAAACGTCTTACTTGTTTATATATACATATATAAATCTACTTACCCTATTTTAGGTATGGATAATACTTATACATTTCGGTTTTCGAATCTTTCAAAACAACTATACATTTATGGAAAATATTGGATTTTCTAAGAAACAAAACACAATTATTTTTACAAAAAGCCATACAACTCTAATACAAAAACGCTTATGAACTCACCAACTTAATTGTTGACACTTTTTCGAAAACTACTTGTATTTCTCAGGGATTCAGTAATACAGGTAAAACAACAGCTTTTGGGGAAGGGACGCTAAGGCGTCAATTTCAAACTTAATATATCATCATAATGTAATTTCTTTTGAAACATGTAATACTATCAACAATTTAACTTTTTAAATTATAGATATGATGGTTGTGTTTGCTTTCTTTACTATTTACTCAACTGTTATGATACTACATGAAGTCATCCACCCTCGAACGATTCCGCCGTTCTGGTTTGGGGGTGTGACAGATTGGTATCAGAGCATTGTTTATAGTGAACTAAGTATATCGAACCACATAAGATATACAAACTATAAATGTTTAGGGACTAAAAATCTCTGTCAAAACGTTTTACACGCGAACCATATTTTATTAACTTAAATTGTTAGTTTCATAAAAGTACAAGTACATGCATGCAACGATTTATTTTCATAGTTAGGACTATACAAAAGTATTAAGACAAGTTGGACACTACGACTAGGCCTCGAGATATGTAATCAGATCTGGGACGAATATAGCCTGATCAACTATATTTATCCGAGATGTGACCAATGTATGTCGAGGAATAGTCGTACTGAGCAACAAGTCAAAACTTACCAAAATAACACTAGTATCAAACTTACAAATTTAAATACTATAGGAGTATTTATGACACAATAAAAACAATAACAAGTGAGTAAACCCCGACATTTCGTTAGGACTAGGATCGTCAATTAAAAATAAAAAATTAGCTTATAAGAACTAAAAACCTTCACTGACAGGGCTATAATTGCAAACTGCATTCTTTAAGGTTACACATGAGTGAGGTTGCATGGACTTAGGATTTATGATTTAGCTTTGGGCCCTTTTCCTTGTTTGGATGTGGGCTTGGAGTGAAGCTACTTATCCAACGGTCCATTCAATCTCAATTATATGTAATTCGTATACACTAGGTAATTATAGGAGGACTCGGTGTAGGTCTTATCATAAAAAAAATTCTCTTTACGCTCAAATTCTATATATAATTCTCTTATCTTTATTCTCGATCAGACGAAATGGCAGGATTTCATATCCCCGGGGATCCCTACTACCAAAATCAGGGCAATGGTGGTTGGATCGAAGAAGATCCAGAAGAGGATCCCGAAGATATTATCGAAGAAGATCCAGAAGAGGATCCCGAAGAGGAGGAAGAGGAGGAAGAGGAAGTAGAAGGAGATGCAGACGATGAAGGCACAGACTCGGAACCAGAGGTCTACAACCCTCCCTAAGCAATGCCAAATCCCTGATGGAACTTTCAGGGCCCGGCGCCCCTATGTGCTGTAGATCTGAAACTATGGAGCAGGGAACAAGGACAACGTCCACCCTACGACATGGGACAAGGCTTTTATAACCTCAGTAACAGAGGTTCGGCTGAAAGAGCACTCCCTGTCATGGTTCATCGCATCGCCAATCAAGGAGAGCAAGCAAGGGTAAACGCCAACCAAATCATGGACGTTGATGCCACAGCCCAAATCATGGCAGTACGTCTTCGTCGCCTGGACGAAGAACATGATCGAACAATAGAACACACCTTTTCCCTTCAGAAGGACATTACCGCTGCTAGAGCCAAGGCAAGAGAGTTCCGGAAAAACCAAGCCGCAATGGAGAGGCGCGTCATCGAGGTTGAACGTCAAGTAGCTCGAGCTCGGACTTCCACTACAACGTACCAGGGTCCGCATCATACCACCCGATCGGAGTAGAGCGCGTACTTCTTGCGCTATATGTATATACTTATCGAGTGAGCGTTGGTGCTACTCTTTCCTTCATGTATGTAAACCCGACGGATTGTGAGTACACAATTCGGGGGTCTGAATGCGGTCAAATTTTCCCATTTTCATTGATGTACTCTAGACCTGTGTTAAGGTCAAATTTTCCTGATCGATGTATCGAATATTAATATCAATGAGATTGACACGCATTTATTATTTCATTGGGTATTTCATTAAATTCTTAAAATACTAAGGAAAATCATACACTTATTATGGGAAGTTTCCATTTTGCAATTAACTTACAAATTCGTTAATGTTCGGAACGTAAAACATATAATACTAAGACTTTCCATAATTATTTCTGAAGACTTATCAATAATTCGTCTTTTAATTTATGGCAGAATCATGCCACCAAGAAGGAATCCCCGACGCTCCAATACTACAGGACCACCACCTCCTTCACCACCACCGCCACCACCATCGATGGACGGTGCTGTGTTTCAAGCTGCCGTGACAGCAGCAATGGCTGAAATGAGTAACAACGGGTTGGGAGGAGGGGTAAATAGCTCTACCAATGGTCAGCACCAAGGTCGTCCCGGGGAATGCACTTACAAGGACTTCACCAACAGCAAACTCATAACCTTTAATGGTACGGGAGGAGTTATGGCTCTATCCCAATGGATAGAGAAAACGGAAGCAGTATTCGAAATCTGCTCATGCCAAGAAGGAAGCAAGGTAAAATTTGTTGCATGTACTTTCTCCGAACGAGCCCTAACATGGTGGAATGGCCACGTCAAGTCACTAAATCTGGTAGTGGCTAACTCCATGGGATGGGAAAACCTGAAACAAATGCTCATGCAAGAGTACTGCCCGAGAGGCGAAGTACAGAAGCTCGAACAAGAGCTTTGGGGCCTTACGATGGTAGGCTCGGACATCACTGCCTATACCAAAAGGTTCAGTGACTTAGCGATACTTTGCCAGGGAATGGTTGCTCTAGAGAGCAAGAAGATCGAGAGGTATATCTGGGGACTGTCACCCCAGATTCGAGGAAGTGTACTAGCTTCCAAGCCAGTTACTTTTGATAGTGCCAAACAGTTGGCACAGTCCATCGTCGATCATGGCGTCTGCCAAGGATTCGTGACTGCTATTCCGAAGCAAACCATAAAGAGCAACAACAACAACAATACCAACAACAACAGCAAGAAGAGGTTCTGGAACAAAAGGAAGGGTCAATCTTTGCAAGAACCTTCCAAGAAACAACAGATAGTGGCAGTCCATGCCGCTACTACTCCCACCACTGTTCCTATCACCCCTACACCAGCAAAGCAATATGTTGGGAACCTACCAAAGTGCAGCAAATGCAATTTCCATCACAACGGAAATTGTCGGGAGATGCACTGTAATAACTGCAACAGGAAACGGCACACTGCCCGTTTCTGTAAGGCACCGGCGCTACCAATCACCCAAGTTCCTGGAGTCGGTGTGGGCCAGGCGTGTTATGGGTGTGGTGAAGCTGGACACTACAAGAGAGATTTCCCTAAGGCAAGGAATGTTGGCGGCGTAGGAAGAGTGCTAGCAATACGGCAGAACGAGGCAATAGCCGACCCCACGGTGGTTACGGGTACGTTTCTCCTCAATAACGCTTATGCATGCATACTTTTTGACTGTGGTGCAGAGAGGAGTTTCGTGAGCCATGAATTCAAAAACTTACTTAAACAAAGCCCCCACTCACTTAATAAGATATTTACAGTAGAAATGGCAAACGGTAAAACAGAAAGCACAAACGATATGTACATAGGCTGCACGTTAGATTTAAATGAACACTCGTTCCAAATCGATCTAATGCCGATCACTATAAGAAGCTTTGATGTCATCATCAGTATGGATTGGTTAAGCGTTCACCATGCCGATATACTTTGTCACGGAAGGGTCGTTCGCCTTAATCTTCCAAACGGAAAAACTCTTATCATTTATAGGGATAAACCCGGTACCAATTTACAAATCATCTCTTGCGTCAAAGCCCAAAAATACCTGCGCAAGGAATACCATGCTTTCCTAGCCCACGTAGTAGATAAGGAAAAAGAAACGAAGGATATCAAAGACATTCCAGAAGTCTGCGATTTCCCCGACGTCTTCCCTGAAGATCTTCCAGGAGTTCCACCAGAACGTCAAGTTGAGTTCAAAATCGACTTGATTCCCGGAGCTACCCCTGTAGCAAAATCGACGTACCGTCTAGCCCCGGAAGAGATGAAGGAGTTATCCAGCCAAATAAATGAGCTACTCAATAAAGGATTCATCAGGCCGAGCTTCTCACCTTGGGGAGCACCAGTCCTATTCGTAAAGAAGAAGGATGGATCTTTTTGCATGTGCATCGACTACCAAGAACTAAACAAACTCACAATCAAGAACTGATATCCCTTACCGCGCATAGACGATCTATTCGACCAACTCCAAGGAGCAAGCTACTTCTCAAAGATCGATTTGAGATCGGGGTACCATCAGCTGCGAGTCCTGGAAGGAGATGTTCCCAAGACGGCCTTCCGAACTCGCTATGGTCACTACGAGTTTGTAGTGATGCCCTTTGAATTAACAAATGCACCGGCGGTGTTCATGGACTTAATGAACAGAGTGTGTCGTTCTTTCCTGGACAAATTTGTGATTGTGTTCATAGATGATATACTCATCTATTCGAAGAGTGAAGAAGAACATAGTCAACACCTCCGGCAGGTCTTAGAAACATTAAGGGCAGAGAAGTTATATGCAAAATTCTCAAAGTGCGAATTTTGGATTCGGAAAGTAGATTTCCTTGGTCATGTGGTTAGCAAAGAAGGGATACACGTGGACCCTTCCAAAATCAAGGCAATCAAGAACCGGTCAGCTCCAAGAACGCCAACGGAAATCCGACAATTCTTGGGCCTTGCTGGCTATTACCGAAGATTCATACAAAACTTCTCAAAGATTGCCAAACCTCTTACCACTCTGACTCAGAAGGGTGTAACCTACAACTGGGGAGAAAAGCAAGAAGTTGTGTTCCAAACGCTGAAACAAGCCCTATGCATCGCACCTATATTATCCCTGCCATAAGGAACAGAAGACTTTGTGGTCTACTGCGATGCATCAAACCAAGGTCTTGGATGCGTTCTAATGCAACGACGAAAGGTCATCGCATACGCCTCAAGACAACTCAAGACGCACGAAGTCAACTACACTACCTACGACCTTGAATTGGGAGCAGTCATTTTCGCCCTAAAGATCTGGAGGCACTACCTCTACGGCACGAAATGCATAATCTTCACCGATCATAAGAGCCTTTAACACATTCCCACCCAAAAAGAACTCAATATGAGATAGAGACGATGGGTTGAACTACTGAGCGATTACGATTGCGAGATTCGTTATCATCCGGGAAAAGCTAATGTAGTAGCTGATGCTCTCAGTCAAAAGGAATAGATGGGCCGTCGAGTGAAATCCTTAACCATGACGATCCATTCACACCTGTCCACGCAAATCAAGGAAGCTCAAATGGAAGCCTTGAAAACAGAAAACGTGGTTGGCGAAGCCTTAAGAGGAATGGCAAAGAATCTTGAAGTCAAGGGTGACGGAGTTCGTTACTTCATGGATCGAATCTGGACACCGAAGTTTGGTGGATTCAGAGACGTGGTCATGAATGAGGCTCATAAGACTCGATACTCCGTGCATCCTGGTTCAGACAAGATGTATTTGGACCTCAAGAAATTGTATTGGTGGCCGAACATGAAAGCCGAAATTGCTGCCTATGTCGGCAAGTGTTTGACTTGCGCCAAAGTCAAAGTATAATACCAAAAGCCCTCGGGATTGTTACAACAACCTGAAATACCCAAGTGGAAGTGGGAGCGGATAACCATGGATTTCATAACCAAGTTATCGAAAACAGCGGGCGGACATGACACCATTTGGGTGATCGTCGATAGATTAACCAAATCCGCGCACTTCCTACCAATAAAGGAAACTGACAAAATGGAGAAACTAGCTCGAACATACATTAGAGAGATTGTGCGACTGCATGGTGTACCAATATCCATTATCTCCGACAGATATAGTAGATTCACCTCACGATTCTGGCAGTCACTACAAAAATCTCTAGGGACGAGACTAGACATGAGTACCGCTTACCATCCACAAACCGATGGTCAGAGTGAAAGGACCATTCAAAATTGGAAGATATGCTAAGAGCTTGTGTAATCGATTTTGGTAAGGCATGGGATACCCATTTAACACTAGTCGAGTTCTCGTACAACAATAGCTATCACACTAGCATCAAGGTTGCTCCATTCGAAACCCTCTATGGCTGCAAGTGCAGATCACCTCTGTGTTGGGCTGAAGTGAGTGACACGCAACTAGCTAGAGGACAAGTACCCGACAGCACTCTCACAGGCCCGGATATCATAAGAGAAACAACCGAGAGGATTGTCCAAATCCAGGAACAACTAAAAGCTTCAAGAGACAGACAAAAGAGTTATGCAGACAAAAGACGGAAGCCCTTGGAATTTTAGGTTGGGGACCGGGTACTATTGAAGGTCTCACCCTGGAAGGGATTAATACATTTTAGAAAACGTGGGAAACTAAATCCAAGGTATATCAGACCGTTCGAGATCCTTGCCAGGATTGGCCCGGTAGCATACAAGCTTCGGTTACCGCAGGAACTCAATAAAGTACATCCTACCTTCCACGTGTCCAACTTAAAGAAATGCTTGTCCGATGAGACCCTCTTCGTCCCTCTGGACAAAATCGAAATCAACGAGAGTCTCCACTTTGTAGAAGAACCAGTAGAGATCATGGATAGGGAAATAAAAAGAACAAAACAAAGTCGCATCCCATTGTGAAGGTCCGCTGGAATGCAAAGCGAGGACCTGAATACACCTGGGAGCGCGAAGACCGGATGAAACAAAAATACCCGCATCTTTTCCCTAGTCCATAAATACTTATCTTAGAATAAATTCCGGGACGAAATTCTCTCTAACGGGGGGATGATGTGACAACCCGATATTTCAAGTCAATGTAATGACCTAAGCCAAGTATTGTAATCTATTTTGAATTAATAAATAAATAACTAAAAAATAGCATCAGAAATGAAATGTTCAAAAAGTCTCAATTGGGATACATAAAGTAGTAGATATCGTAACAAGGTTTTCAGAAATATAAAGAACACAAAAATCCGAGTTATAACGTAGAAGTTATGGCCAATTGAAAATCCGCAGCAAAACCGGTAAAACACTGTTAAACATAAAATACGAAATTTCAATAAAATACTTCTTAGCCTTAAGTATCTAAACGAATGTTGTAGATATCATTAAACCGTGAACGTACATAAAAAAGAACGTCCAAATCTGACTTCGTATGAAGAAGTTATGATTTTTCTAAGTTTCGGAGTAGCAGTAGACAGCTAAAAACTCGAAATAGAGATCAAGCGATATTTAACCGACACGACCTAAATGAGAATTGAGGATCTCGACAATAGTAGTACAACAGTAAAAAGACAGACGAAAACGGACATCGGATGAAGAAGTTATGAATTTTTAACGGTCTTTTCCTGTCCCGGCCTATTAAAAATATATAATGAAAAATAAAGTCAAAAGTTGCCAACAAAGTCTGAATGAAATTTGTAGATTATATTCTCACCTACGCGTGGATATAAAGAACGTCAAAAACGGAGTTCGTACACGAAAGTTACGGATTTTACAAGTTCGGGGCACAAAATCTGAGGCTGGTCCAAGAAGGAACGCACTGCGTTCCCTAAAGGAAGGCACTGCGTTCTTCGACCATTGCCATCCCATCGTCCATCAGAGGAAAATACGTAAGCGCTTACCTCACAGGGGGAACGCGCTGCGTTCCCTAAAGCAACGCCCTGCGTTCGTGGTGCTTCCCAGCACTATAAAAAGGAGGCTAGGGTTCCGGGTTTAGTTGCTTCTCTCTCAACTCCTATACACTTAAACGCCTCTCTAGCCCCTCTAAGCTACCTCGAAGCCCCGGTATCACCACTAGCTCACGACGCAAGTCTCGACGCCCCCGAGATTCCCGAGAAATCGACTTTCTCCAGTCGAAGTACTGCTCGAGTTTAGTCTCGCCTTCTTCAAGCTACCACTTCTACCAAGTGAGTTCATACCCCTATATTTTCACGTTTTTACTATATTTTAGGGGGAGGAATACAAGTGATACGCAAGAAAAACTTATGTTAAAATACAAATCGTTACATACAGTTTCTAATGCTTTATCTACATTTTGTGTATAAATGCTAAATAAGTAAAATAACGTTATTACAAATGTTATACTTTACATGCAAAGTTGGTAATACACCAAGGTTTATCATTCAAATGAAACACACTTTTGAAAAACTATGATAGGTATAGTTTACGATATATTCATGACATTTTCCACTCTATAAACACTATTGAAAGGAAATAATTACATTTACAAGAAAAATGGACTTTTCATACGTAAATCTATCTGATACAAACTTTTGTGAGACATTCGACGTCACGTACTTTCAAGTACACATTTCAAGTCATGTATTATAAACCATAATATCTTGTAGGGAGAGCGTGATACTTGTGTATAGATCTATATGGGATTGACAATCTCGCACCTAAACTGTTAGCTACAGTTAGACCGGCAGGTATGGGGTGACAAACGTCATATCATTTCAACGCCTGAATAACGTTGTTACAGGCAGTCTGGGTCATTAGCACGGTTATAAAACTCACACAAAGGATTAGAACATTTGATTTACGGGGCTATCAAACGTCTTACTTGTTTATATATACATATATAAATCTACTTACCCTATTTTAGGTATGGATAATACTTATACATTTCGGTTTTCGAATCTTTCAAAACAACTATACATTTATGGAAAATATTGGATTTTCTAAGAAACAAAACACAATTATTTTTACAAAAAGCCATACAACTCTAATACAAAAACGCTTATGAACTCACCAACTTAATTGTTGACACTTTTTCGAAAACTACTTGTATTTATCAGGGATTCAGTAATACAGGTAAAACAACAGCTTTTGGGGAAGGGACGCTAAGGCGTCAATTTCAAACTTAATATATCATCATAATGTAATTTCTTTTGAAACATGTAATACTATCAACAATTTAACTTTTTAAATTATAGATATGATGGTTGTGTTTGCTTTCTTTACTATTTACTCAACTGTTATGATACTACATGAAGTCATCCACCCTCGAACGATTCCGCCGTTCTGGTTTGGGGGTGTGACAGATTGGTATCAGAGCATTGTTTATAGTGAACTAAGTATATCAAACCACATAAGATATACAAACTATAAATGTTTAGGGACTAAAAATCTCTATCAAAACGTTTTACACGCGAACCATATTTTATTAACTTAAATTGTTAGTTTCATAAAAGTACAAGTACATGCATGCAACAATTTATTTTCATAGTTAGGACTATACAAAAGTATTAAGACAAGTTGGACACTACGACTAGGCCTCGAGATATGTAATCAGATCTGGGACGAATATAGCCTGATCAACTATATTTATCCGAGATGTGACCAATGTATGTCGAGGAATAGTCGTACTGAGCAACAAGTCAAAACTTACCAAAATAACACTAGTATCAAACTTACAAATTTAAATACTATAGGAGTATTTATGACACAATAAAAACAATAACAAGTGAGTAAACCCCGACATTTCGTTAGGACTAGGATCGTCAATTAAAAATAAAAAATTAGCTTATAAGAACTAAAAACCTTCACTGACAGGGCTATAATTGCAAACTGCATTCTTTAAGGTTACACATGAGTGAGGTTGCATGGACTTAGGATTTATGATTTAGCTTTGGGCCCTTTTCCTTGTTTGGATGTGGGCTTGGAGTGAAGCTACTTATCCAACGGTCCATTCAATCTCAATTATATGTAATTCGTATACACTAGGTAATTATAGGAGGACTCGGTGTAGGTCTTATCATAAAAAAAATTCTCTTTACGCTCAAATTCTATATATAATTCTCTTATCTTTATTCTCGATCAGACGAAATGGCAGGATTTCATATCCCCGGGGATCCCTACTACCCAAATCAGGGCAATGGTGGTTGGATCGAAGAAGATCCAGAAGAGGATCCCGAAGATATTATTGAAGAAGATCCAGAAGAGGATCCCGAAGAGGAGGAAGAGGAGGAAGAGGAAGAAGAAGGAGATGCAGACGATGAAGGCACAGACTCGGAACCAGAGGTCTACAACCCTCCCTAAGCAATGCCAAATCCCTGATGGAACTTTCAGGGCCCGGCGCCCCTATGTGCTGTAGATCTGAAACTATGGAGCAGGGAACAAGGACAACGTCCACCCTACGACATGGGACAAGGCTTTTATAACCTCAGTAACAGAGGTTCGGCTGACAGAGCACTCCCTGTCATGGTTCATCGCATCGCCAATCAAGGAGAGCAAGCAAGGGTAAACGCCAACCAAATCATGGACGTTGATGCCACAGCCCAAATCACGGCAGTACGTCTTCGTCGCCTGGACGAAGAACATGATCGAACAATAGAACACACCTTTTCCCTTCAGAAGGACATTACCGCTGCTAGAGCCAAGGCAAGAGAGTTCCAGAAAAACCAAGCCGCAATGGAGAGGCGCGTCATCGAGGTTGAACGTCAAGTAGCTCGAGCTCGGACTTCCACTACAACGTACCAGGGTCCGCATCATACCACCCGATCGGAGTAGAGCGCGTACTTCTTGCGCTATATGTATATACTTATCGAGTGAGCGTTGGTGCTACTCTTTCCTTCATGTATGTAAACCCGACGGATTGTGAGTACACAATTCGGGGGTCTGAATGCGGTCAAATTTTCCCATTTTCATTGATGTACTCTAGACCTGTGTTAAGGTCAAATTTTCCTGATCGATGTATCGAATATTAATATCAATGAGATTGACACGCATTTATTATTTCATTGGGTATTTCATTAAATTCTTAAAATACTAAGGAAAATCATACACTTATTATGGGAAGTTTCCATTTTGCAATTAACTTACAAATTCGTTAATGTTCGGAACGTAAAACATATAATACTAAGACTTTCCATAATTATTTCTGAAGACTTATCAATAATTCGTCTTTTAATTTATGGCAGAATCATGCCACCAAGAAGGAATCCCCGACGCTCCAATACTACAGGACCACCACCTCCTTCACCACCGCCGCCACCACCATCGATGGACGGTGCTGTGTTTCAAGCTGTCGTGACAACAGCAATGGCTGAAATGAGTAACAACGGGTTGGGAGGAGGGGTAAATAGCTCTACCAATGGTCAGCACCAAGGTCGTCCCGGGGAATGCACTTACAAGGACTTCACCAACAGCAAACTCATAACCTTTAATGGTACGGGAGGAGTTATGGCTCTATCCCAATGGATAGAGAAAACGGAAGCAGTATTCGAAATCTGCTCATGCCAAGAAGGAAGCAAGGTAAAATTTGTTGCATGTACTTTCTCCGAACGAGCCCTAACATGGTGGAATGGCCACGTCAAGTCACTAAATCTGGTAGTGGCTAACTCCATGGGATGGGAAAACCTGAAACAAATGCTCATGCAAGAGTACTGCCCGAGAGGCGAAGTACAGAAGCTCGAACAAGAGCTTTGGGGCCTTACGATGGTAGGCTCGGACATCACTGCCTATACCAAAAGGTTCAGTGACTTAGCGATACTTTGCCAGGGAATGGTTGCTCTAGAGAGCAAGAAGATCGAGAGGTATATCTGGGGACTGTCACCCCAGATTCGAGGAAGTGTACTAGCTTCCAAGCCAGTTACTTTTGATAGTGCCAAACAGTTGGCACAGTCCATCGTCGATCATGGCGTCTGCCAAGGATTCGTGACTGCTATTCCGAAGCAAACCATAAAGAGCAACAAC
This sequence comes from Lactuca virosa, assembly GCF_052849685.1. Classification (NCBI taxonomy): domain Eukaryota; kingdom Viridiplantae; phylum Streptophyta; class Magnoliopsida; order Asterales; family Asteraceae; genus Lactuca; species Lactuca virosa. Next base: position 488,608,061 of record NC_136429.1, read on the forward strand.
AACAACAATACCAACAACAACAGCAAGAAGAGGTTTTGGAACAAAAGGAAGGGTCAATCTTTGCAAGAACCTTCCAAGAAACAACAGATAGTGGCAGTCCATGCCGCTACTACTCCCACCACTGTTCCTATCACCCCTACACCAGCAAAGCAATATGTTGGGAACCTACCAAAGTGCAGCAAATGCAATTTCCATCACAACGGAAATTGTCGGGAGATGCACTGTAATAACTGCAACAGGAAACGGCACACTGCCCGTTTCTGTAAGGCACCGGCGCTACCAATCACCCAAGTTCCTGGAGTCGGTGTGGGCCAGGCGTGTTATGGGTGTGGTGAAGCTGGACACTACAAGAGAGATTTCCCTAAGGCAAGGAATGTTGGCGGCGTAGGAAGAGTGCTAGCAATACGGCAGAACGAGGCAATAGCCGACCCCACGGTGGTTACGGGTACGTTTCTCCTCAATAACGCTTATGCATGCATACTTTTTGACTGTGGTGCAGAGAGGAGTTTCGTGAGCCATGAATTCAAAAACTTACTTAAACAAAGCCCCCACTCACTTAATAAGATATTTACAGTAGAAATGGCAAACGGTAAAACAGAAAGCACAAACGATATGTACATAGGCTGCACGTTAGATTTAAATGAACACTCGTTCCAAATCGATCTAATGCCGATCACTATAAGAAGCTTTGATGTTATCATCAGTATGGATTGGTTAAGCGTTCACCATGCCGATATACTTTGTCACGGAAGGGTCGTTCGCCTTAATCTTCCAAACGGAAAAACTCTTATCATTTATAGGGATAAACCCGATACCAATTTACAAATCATCTCTTGCGTCAAAGCCCAAAAATACCTGCGCAAGGAATACCATGCTTTCCTAGCCCACGTAGTAGATAAGGAAAAAGAAACGAAGGATATCAAAGACATTCCAGAAGTCTGCGATTTCCCCGACGTCTTCCCTGAAGATCTTCCAGGAGTTCCACCAGAACGTCAAGTTGAGTTCAAAATCGACTTGATTCCCGGAGCTACCCCTGTAGCAAAATCGACGTACCGTCTAGCCCTGGAAGAGATGAAGGAGTTATCCAGCCAAATAAATGAGCTACTCAATAAAGGATTCATCAGGCCGAGCTTCTCACCTTGGGGAGCACCAGTCCTATTCGTAAAGAAGAAGGATGGATCTTTTTGCATGTGCATCGACTACCAAGAACTAAACAAACTCACAATCAAGAACTGATATCCCTTACCGCGCATAGACGATCTATTCGACCAACTCCAAGGAGCAAGCTACTTCTCAAAGATCGATTTGAGATCGGGGTACCATCAGCTGCGAGTCCTGGAAGGAGATGTTCCCAAGACGGCCTTCCGAACTCGCTATGGTCACTACGAGTTTGTAGTGATGCCCTTTGAATTAACAAATGCACCGGCGGTGTTCATGGACTTAATGAACAGAGTGTGTCGTTCTTTCCTGGACAAATTTGTGATTGTGTTCATAGATGATATACTCATCTATTCGAAGAGTGAAGAAGAACATAGTCAACACCTCCGGCAGGTCTTAGAAACATTAAGGGCAGAGAAGTTATATGCAAAATTCTCAAAGTGCGAATTTTGGATTCGGAAAGTAGATTTCCTTGGTCATGTGGTTAGCAAAGAAGGGATACACGTGGACCCTTCCAAAATCAAGGCAATCAAGAACCGGTCAGCTCCAAGAACGCCAACGGAAATCCGACAATTCTTGGGCTTGCTGGCTATTACCGAAGATTCATACAAAACTTCTCAAAGATTGCCAAACCTCTTACCACTCTGACTCAGAAGGGTGTAACCTACAACTGGGGAGAAAAGCAAGAAGTTGTGTTCCAAACGCTGAAACAAGCCCTATGCATCGCACCTATATTATCCCTGCCATAAGGAACAGAAGACTTTGTGGTCTACTGCGATGCATCAAACCAAGGTCTTGGATGCGTTCTAATGCAACGACGAAAGGTCATCGCATACGCCTCAAGACAACTCAAGACGCACGAAGTCAACTACACTACCTACGACCTTGAATTGGGAGCAGTCATTTTCGCCCTAAAGATCTGGAGGCACTACCTCTACGGCACGAAATGCATAATCTTCACCGATCATAAGAGCCTTTAACACATTCCCACCCAAAAAGAACTCAATATGAGATAGAGACGATGGGTTGAACTACTGAGCGATTACGATTGCGAGATTCGTTATCATCCGGGAAAAGCTAATGTAGTAGCTGATGCTCTCAGTCAAAAGGAATAGACGGGCCGCCGAGTGAAATCCTTAACCATGACGATCCATTCACACCTGTCCACGCAAATCAAGGAAGCTCAAATGGAAGCCTTGAAAACAGAAAACGTGGTTGGCGAAGCCTTAAGAGGAATGGCAAAGAATCTTGAAGTCAAGGGTGACGGAGTTCGTTACTTCATGGATCGAATCTGGACACCGAAGTTTGGTGGATTCAGAGACGTGGTCATGAATGAGGCTCATAAGACTCGATACTCCGTGCATCCTGGTTCAGACAAGATGTATTTGGACCTCAAGAAATTGTATTGGTGGCCGAACATGAAAGCCGAAATTGCTGCCTATGTCGGCAAGTGTTTGACTTGCGCCAAAGTCAAAGTATAATACCAAAAGCCCTCGGGATTGTTACAACAACCTGAAATACCCAAGTGGAAGTGGGAGCGGATAACCATGGATTTCATAACCAAGTTATCGAAAACAGCGGGCGGACATGACACCATTTGGGTGATCGTCGATAGATTAACCAAATCCGCGCACTTCCTACCAATAAAGGAAACTGACAAAATGGAGAAACTAGCTCGAACATACATCAGAGAGATTGTGCGACTGCATGGTGTACCAATATCCATTATCTCCGACAGAGATAGTAGATTCACCTCACGATTCTGGCAGTCACTACAAAAATCTCTAGGGACGAGACTAGACATGAGTACCGCTTACCATCCACAAACCGATGGTCAGAGTGAAAGGACCATTCAAAATTGGAAGATATGCTAAGAGCTTGTGTAATCGATTTTGGTAAGGCATGGGATACCCATTTAACACTAGTCGAGTTCTCGTACAACAATAGCTATCACACTAGCATCAAGGTTGCTCCATTCGAAACCCTCTATGGCCGCAAGTGCAGATCACCTCTGTGTTGGGCTGAAGTGAGTGACACGCAACTAGCTAGAGGACAAGTACCCGACAGCACTCTCACAGGCCCGGAAATCATAAGAGAAACAACCGAGAGGATTGTCCAAATCCAGGAACAACTAAAAGCTTCAAGAGACAGACAAAAGAGTTATGCAGACAAAAGACGGAAGCCCTTGGAATTTTAGGTTGGGGACCGGGTACTATTGAAGGTCTCACCCTGGAAGGGATTAATACGTTTTAGAAAACGTGGGAAACTAAATCCAAGGTATATCAGACCGTTCGAGATCCTTGCCAGGATTGGCCCGGTAGCATACAAGCTTCGGTTACCGCAGGAACTCAATAAAGTACATCCTACCTTCCACGTGTCCAACTTAAAGAAATGCTTGTCCGATGAGACCCTCTTCGTCCCTCTGGACAAAATCGAAATCAACGAGAGTCTCCACTTTGTAGAAGAACCAGTAGAGATCATGGATAGGGAAATAAAAAGAACAAAACAAAGTCGCATCCCATTGTGAAGGTCCGCTGGAATGCAAAGCGAGGACCTGAATACACCTGGGAGCGCGAAGATCGGATGAAACAAAAATACCCGCATCTTTTCCCTAGTCCATAAATACTTATCTTAGAATAAATTCCGGGATGAAATTCTCTCTAACGGGGGGATGATGTGACAACCCGATATTTCAAGTCAATGTAATGACCTAAGCCAAGTATTGTAATCTATTTTGAATTAATAAATAAATAACTAAAAAATAGCATCAGAAATGAAATGTTCAAAAAGTCTCAATTGGGATACATAAAGTAGTAGATATCGTAACAAGGTTTTCAGAAATATAAAGAACACAAAAATCCGAGTTATAACGTAGAAGTTATGGCCAATTGAAAATCCGCAGCAAAACCGGTAAAACACTGTTAAACATAAAATACGAAATTTCAATAAAATACTTCTTAGCCTTAAGTATCTAAACGAATGTTGTAGATATCATTTAACCGACACGACCTAAATGAGAATTGAGGATCTCGACAATAGTAGTACAACAGTAAAAAGACAGACGAAAACGGACATCGGATGAAGAAGTTATGAATTTTTAACGGTCTTTTCCTGTCCCGGCCTATTAAAAATATATAATGAAAAATAAAGTCAAAAGTTGCCAACAAAGTCTGAATGAAATTTGTAGATTATATTCTCACCTACGCGTGGATATAAAGAACGTCAAAAACGGAGTTCGTACACGAAAGTTACGGATTTTACAAGTTCGGGGCACAAAATCTGAGGCTGGTCCAAGAAGGAACGCACTGCGTTCCCTAAAGGAAGGCACTGCGTTCTTCGACCATTGCCATCCCATCGTCCATCAGAGGAAAATACGTAAGCGCTTACCTCACAGGGGGAACGCGCTGCGTTCCCTAAAGGAACGCCCTGCGTTCGTGGTGCTTCCCAGCACTATAAAAAGGAGGCTAGGGTTCCGGGTTTAGTTGCTTCTCTCTCAACTCCTATACACTTAAACGCCTCTCTAGCCCCTCTAAGCTACCTCGAAGCCCCGGTATCACCACTAGCTCACGACGCAAGTCTCGACGCCCCCGAGATTCCCGAGAAATCGACTTTCTCCAGTCGAAGTACTGCTCGAGTTTAGTCTCGCCTTCTTCAAGCTACCACTTCTACCAAGTGAGTTCATACCCCTATATTTTCACGTTTTTACTATATTTTAGGGGGAGGAATACAAGTGATACGCAAGAAAAACTTATGTTAAAATACAAATCGTTACATACAGTTTCTAATGCTTTATCTACATTTTGTGTATAAATGCTAAATAAGTAAAATAACGTTATTACAAATGTTATACTTTACATGCAAAGTTGGTAATACACCAAGGTTTATCATTCAAATGAAACACACTTTTGAAAAACTATCATAGGTATAGTTTACGATATATTCATGACATTTTCCACTCTATAAACACTATTGAAAGGAAATAATTACATTTACAAGAAAAATGGACTTTTCATACGTAAATCTATCTGATACAAACTTTTGTGAGACATTCGACGTCACGTACTTTCAAGTACACATTTCAAGTCATGTATTATAAACCATAATATCTTGTAGGGAGAGCGTGATACTTGTGTATAGATCTATATGGGATTGACAATCTCGCACCTAAACTGTTAGCTACAGTTAGACCGGCAGGTATGGGGTGACAAACGTCATATCATTTCAACGCCTGAATAACGTTGTTACAGGCAGTCTGGGTCATTAGCACGGTTATAAAACTCACACAAAGGATTAGAACATTTGATTTACGGGGCTATCAAACGTCTTACTTGTTTATATATACATATATAAATCTACTTACCCTATTTTAGGTATGGATAATACTTATACATTTCGGTTTTCGAATCTTTCAAAACAACTATACATTTATGGAAAATATTGGATTTTCTAAGAAACAAAACACAATTATTTTTACAAAAAGCCATACAACTCTAATACAAAAACGCTTATGAACTCACCAACTTAATTGTTGACACTTTTTCGAAAACTACTTGTATTTATCAGGGATTCAGTAATACAGGTAAAACAACAGCTTTTGGGGAAGGGACGCTAAGGCGTCAATTTCAAACTTAATATATCATCATAATGTAATTTCTTTTGAAACATGTAATACTATCAACAATTTAACTTTTTAAATTATAGATATGATGGTTGTGTTTGCTTTCTTTACTATTTACTCAACTGTTATGATACTACATGAAGTCATCCACCCTCGAACGATTCCGCCGTTCTGGTTTGGGGGTGTGACAGATTGGTATCAGAGCATTGTTTATAGTGAACTAAGTATATCAAACCACATAAGATATACAAACTATAAATGTTTAGGGACTAAAAATCTCTATCAAAACGTTTTACACGCGAACCATATTTTATTAACTTAAATTGTTAGTTTCATAAAAGTACAAGTACATGCATGCAACAATTTATTTTCATAGTTAGGACTATACAAAAGTATTAAGACAAGTTGGACACTACGACTAGGCCTCGAGATATGTAATCAGATCTGGGACGAATATAGCCTGATCAACTATATTTATCCGAGATGTGACCAATGTATGTCGAGGAATAGTCGTACTGAGCAACAAGTCAAAACTTACCAAAATAACACTAGTATCAAACTTACAAATTTAAATACTATAGGAGTATTTATGACACAATAAAAACAATAACAAGTGAGTAAACCCCGACATTTCGTTAGGACTAGTATCGTCAATTAAAAATAAAAAATTAGCTTATAAGAACTAAAAACCTTCACTGACAGGGCTATAATTGCAAACTGCATTCTTTAAGGTTACACATGAGTGAGGTTGCATGGACTTAGGATTTATGATTTAGCTTTGGGCCCTTTTCCTTGTTTGGATGTGGGCTTGGAGTGAAGCTACTTATCCAACGGTCCATTCAATCTCAATTATATGTAATTCGTATACACTAGGTAATTATAGGAGGACTCGGTGTAGGTCTTATCATAAAAAAAATTCTCTTTACGCTCAAATTCTATATATAATTCTCTTATCTTTATTCTCGATCAGACGAAATGGCAGGATTTCATATCCCCGGGGATCCCTACTACCCAAATCAGGGCAATGGTGGTTGGATCGAAGAAGATCCAGAAGAGGATCCCGAAGATATTATTGAAGAAGATCCAGAAGAGGATCCCGAAGAGGAGGAAGAGGAGGAAGAGGAAGAAGAAGGAGATGCAGACGATGAAGGCACAGACTCGGAACCAGAGGTCTACAACCCTCCCTAAGCAATGCCAAATCCCTGATGGAACTTTCAGGGCCCGGCGCCCCTATGTGCTGTAGATCTGAAACTATGGAGCAGGGAACAAGGACAACGTCCACCCTACGACATGGGACAAGGCTTTTATAACCTCAGTAACAGAGGTTCGGCTGACAGAGCACTCCCTGTCATGGTTCATCGCATCGCCAATCAAGGAGAGCAAGCAAGGGTAAACGCCAACCAAATCATGGACGTTGATGCCACAGCCCAAATCACGGCAGTACGTCTTCGTCGCCTGGACGAAGAACATGATCGAACAATAGAACACACCTTTTCCCTTCAGAAGGACATTACCGCTGCTAGAGCCAAGGCAAGAGAGTTCCAGAAAAACCAAGCCGCAATGGAGAGGCGCGTCATCGAGGTTGAGCGTCAAGTAGCTCGAGCTCGGACTTCCACTACAACGTACCAGGGTCCGCATCATACCACCCGATCGGAGTAGAGCGCGTACTTCTTGCGCTATATGTATATACTTATCGAGTGAGCGTTGGTGCTACTCTTTCCTTCATGTATGTAAACCCGACGGATTGTGAGTACACAATTCGGGGGTCTGAATGCGGTCAAATTTTCCCATTTTCATTGATGTACTCTAGACCTGTGTTAAGGTCAAATTTTCCTGATCGATGTATCGAATATTAATATCAATGAGATTGACACGCATTTATTATTTCATTGGGTATTTCATTAAATTCTTAAAATACTAAGGAAAATCATACACTTATTATGGGAAGTTTCCATTTTGCAATTAACTTACAAATTCGTTAATGTTCGGAACGTAAAACATATAATACTAAGACTTTCCATAATTATTTCTGAAGACTTATCAATAATTCGTCTTTTAATTTATGGCAGAATCATGCCACCAAGAAGGAATCCCCGACGCTCCAATACTACAGGACCACCACCTCCTTCACCACCACCGCCACCACCATCGATGGACGGTGCTGTGTTTCAAGCTGTCGTGACAGCAGCAATGGCTGAAATGAGTAACAACGGGTTGGGAGGAGGGGTAAATAGCTCTACCAATGGTCAGCACCAAGGTCGTCCCGGGGAATGCACTTACAAGGACTTCACCAACAGCAAACTCATAACCTTTAATGGTACGGGAGGAGTTATGGCTCTATCCCAATGGATAGAGAAAACGGAAGCAGTATTCGAAATCTGCTCATGCCAAGAAGGAAGCAAGGTAAAATTTGTTGCATGTACTTTCTCCGAACGAGCCCTAACATGGTGGAATGGCCACGTCAAGTCACTAAATCTGGTAGTGGCTAACTCCATGGGATGGGAAAACCTGAAACAAATGCTCATGCAAGAGTACTGCCCGAGAGGCGAAGTACAGAAGCTCGAACAAGAGCTTTGGGGCCTTACGATGGTAGGCTCGGACATCACTGCCTATACCAAAAGGTTCAGTGACTTAGCGATACTTTGCCAGGGAATGGTTGCTCTAGAGAGCAAGAAGATCGAGAGGTATATCTGGGGACTGTCACCCCAGATTCGAGGAAGTGTACTAGCTTCCAAGCCAGTTACTTTTGATAGTGCCAAACAGTTGGCACAGTCCATCGTCGATCATGGCGTCTGCCAAGGATTCGTGACTGCTATTCCGAAGCAAACCATAAAGAGCAACAACAACAACAATACCAACAACAACAGCAAGAAGAGGTTTTGGAACAAAAGGAAGGGTCAATCTTTGCAAGAACCTTCCAAGAAACAACAGATAGTGGCAGTCCATGCCGCTACTACTCCCACCACTGTTCCTATCACCCCTACACCAGCAAAGCAATATGTTGGGAACCTACCAAAGTGCAGCAAATGTAATTTCCATCACAACGGAAATTGTCGGGAGATGCACTGTAATAACTGCAACAGGAAACGGCACACTGCCCGTTTCTGTAAGGCACCGGCGCTACCAATCACCCAAGTTCCTGGAGTCGGTGTGGGCCAGGCGTGTTATGGGTGTGGTGAAGCTGGACACTACAAGAGAGATTTCCCTAAGGCAAGGAATGTTGGCGGCGTAGGAAGAGTGCTAGCAATACGGCAGAACGAGGCAATAGCCGACCCCACGGTGGTTACGGGTACGTTTCTCCTCAATAACGCTTATGCATGCATACTTTTTGACTGTGGTGCAGAGAGGAGTTTCGTGAGCCATGAATTCAAAAACTTACTTAAACAAAGCCCCCACTCACTTAATAAGATATTTACAGTAGAAATGGCAAACGGTAAAACAGAAAGCACAAACGATATGTACATAGGCTGCACGTTACATTTAAATGAACACTCGTTCCAAATCGATCTAATGCCGATCACTATAAGAAGCTTTGATGTCATCATCAGTATGGATTGGTTAAGCGTTCACCATGCCGATATACTTTGTCACGGAAGGGTCGTTCGCCTTAATCTTCCAAACGGAAAAACTCTTATCATTTATAGGGATAAACCCGGTACCAATTTACAAATCATCTCTTGCGTCAAAGCCCAAAAATACCTGCGCAAGGAATACCATGCTTTCCTAGCCCACGTAGTAGATAAGGAAAAAGAAACGAAGGATATCAAAGACATTCCAGAAGTCTGCGATTTCCCCGACGTCTTCCCTGAAGATCTTCCAGGAGTTCCACCAGAACGTCAAGTTGAGTTCAAAATCGACTTGATTCCCGGAGCTACCCCTGTAGCAAAATCGACGTACCGTCTACCCCCGGAAGAGATGAAGGAGTTATCCAGCCAAATAAATGAGCTACTCAATAAAGGATTCATCAGGCCGAGCTTCTCACCTTGGGGAGCACCAGTCCTATTCGTAAAGAAGAAGGATGGATCTTTTTGCATGTGCATCGACTACCAAGAACTAAACAAACTCACAATCAAGAACTGATATCCCTTACCGCGCATAGACGATCTATTCGACCAACTCCAAGGAGCAAGCTACTTCTCAAAGATCGATTTGAGATCGGGGTACCATCAGCTGCGAGTCCTGGAAGGAGATGTTCCCAAGACGGCCTTCCGAACTCGCTATGGTCACTACGAGTTTGTAGTGATGCCCTTTGAATTAACAAATGCACCGGCGGTGTTCATGGACTTAATGAACAGAGTGTGTCGTTCTTTCCTGGACAAATTTGTGATTGTGTTCATAGATGATATACTCATCTATTCGAAGACTGAAGAAGAACATAGTCAACACCTCCGGCAGGTCTTAGAAACATTAAGGGCAGAGAAGTTATATGCAAAATTCTCAAAGTGCGAATTTTGGATTCGGAAAGTAGATTTCCTTGGTCATGTGGTTAGCAAAGAAGGGATACACGTGGACCCTTCCAAAATCAAGGCAATCAAGAACCGGTCAGCTCCAAGAACGCCAACGGAAATCCGACAATTCTTGGGCCTTGCTGGCTATTACCGAAGATTCATACAAAACTTCTCAAAGATTGCCAAACCTCTTACCACTCTGACTCAGAAGGGTGTAACCTACAACTGGGGAGAAAAGCAAGAAGCTGTGTTCCAAACGCTGAAACAAGCCCTATGCATCGCACCTATATTATCCCTGCCATAAGGAACAGAAGACTTTGTGGTCTACTGCGATGCATCAAACCAAGGTCTTGGATGCGTTCTAATGCAACGACGAAAGGTCATCGCATACGCCTCAAGACAACTCAAGACGCACGAAGTCAACTACACTACCTACGACCTTGAATTGGGAGCAGTCATTTTCGCCCTAAAGATCTGGAGGCACTACCTCTACGGCACGAAATGCATAATCTTCACCGATCATAAGAGCCTTTAACACATTCCCACCCAAAAAGAACTCAATATGAGATAGAGACGATGGGTTGAACTACTGAGCGATTACGATTGCGAGATTCGTTATCATCCGGGAAAAGCTAATGTAGTAGCTGATGCTCTCAGTCAAAAGGAATAGATGGGCCGTCGAGTGAAATCCTTAACCATGACGATCCATTCACACCTGTCCACGCAAATCAAGGAAGCTCAAATGGAAGCCTTGAAAACAGAAAACGTGGTTGGCGAAGCCTTAAGAGGAATGGCAAAGAATCTTGAAGTCAAGGGTGACGGAGTTCGTTACTTCATGGATCGAATCTGGACACCGAAGTTTGGTGGATTCAGAGACGTGGTCATGAATGAGGCTCATAAGACTCGATACTCCGTGCATCCTGGTTCAGACAAGATGTATTTGGACCTCAAGAAATTGTATTGGTGGCCGAACATGAAAGCCGAAATTGCTGCCTATGTCGGCAAGTGTTTGACTTGCGCCAAAGTCAAAGTATAATACCAAAAGCCCTCGGGATTGTTACAACAACCTGAAATACCCAAGTGGAAGTGGGAGCGGATAACCATGGATTTCATAACCAAGTTATCGAAAACAGCGGGCGGACATGACACCATTTGGGTGATCGTCGATAGATTAACCAAATCCGCGCACTTCCTACCAATAAAGGAAACTGACAAAATGGAGAAACTAGCTCGAACATACATTAGAGAGATTGTGCGACTGCATGGTGTACCAATATCCATTATCTCCGACTGATATAGTAGATTCACCTCACGATTCTGGCAGTCACTACAAAAATCTCTAGGGACGAGACTAGACATGAGTACCGCTTACCATCCACAAACCGATGGTCAGAGTGAAAGGACCATTCAAAATTGGAAGATATGCTAAGAGCTTGTGTAATCGATTTTGGTAAGGCATGGGATACCCATTTAACACTAGTCGAGTTCTCGTACAACAATAGCTATCACACTAGCATCAAGGTTGCTCCATTCGAAACCCTCTATGGCTGCAAGTGCAGATCACCTCTGTGTTGGGCTGAAGTGAGTGACACGCAACTAGCTAGAGGACAAGTACCCGACAGCACTCTCACAGGCCCGGAAATCATAAGAGAAACAACCGAGAGGATTGTCCAAATCCAGGAACAACTAAAAGCTTCAAGAGACAGACAAAAGAGTTATGCAGACAAAAGACGGAAGCCCTTGGAATTTTAGGTTGGGGACCGGGTACTATTGAAGGTCTCACCCTGGAAGGGATTAATACATTTTAGAAAACGTGGGAAACTAAATCCAAGGTATATCAGACCGTTCGAGATCCTTGCCAGGATTGGCCCGGTAGCATACAAGCTTCGGTTACCGCAGGAACTCAATAAAGTACATCCTACCTTCCACGTGTCCAACTTAAAGAAATGCTTGTCCGATGAGACCCTCTTCGTCCCTCTGGACAAAATCGAAATCAACGAGAGTCTCCACTTTGTAGAAGAACCAGTAGAGATCATGGATAGGGAAATAAAAAGAACAAAACAAAGTCGCATCCCATTGTGAAGGTCCGCTGGAATGCAAAGCGAGGACCTGAATACACCTGGGAGCGCGAAGATCGGATGAAACAAAAATACCCGCATCTTTTCCCTAGTCCATAAATACTTATCTTAGAATAAATTCCGGGACGAAATTCTCTCTAACGGGGGGATGATGTGACAACCCGATATTTCAAGTCAATGTAATGACCTAAGCCAAGTATTGTAATCTATTTTGAATTAATAAATAAATAACTAAAAAATAGCATCAGAAATGAAATGTTCAAAAAGTCTCAATTGGGATACATAAAGTAGTAGATATCGTAACAAGGTTTTCAGAAATATAAAGAACACAAAAATCCGAGTTATAACGTAGAAGTTATGGCCAATTGAAAATCCGCAGCAAAACCGGTAAAACACTGTTAAACATAAAATACGAAATTTCAATAAAATACTTCTTAGCCTTAAGTATCTAAACGAATGTTGTAGATATCATTTAACCGACACGACCTAAATGAGAATTGAGGATCTCGACAATAGTAGTACAACAGTAAAAAGACAGACGAAAACGGACATCGGATGAAGAAGTTATGAATTTTTAACGGTCTTTTCCTGTCCCGGCCTATTAAAAATATATAATGAAAAATAAAGTCAAAAGTTGCCAACAAAGTCTGAATGAAATTTGTAGATTATATTCTCACCTACGCGTGGATATAAAGAACGTCAAAAACGGAGTTCGTACACGAAAGTTACGGATTTTACAAGTTCGGGGCACAAAATCTGAGGCTGGTCCAAGAAGGAACGCACTGCGTTCCCTAAAGGAAGGCACTGCGTTCTTCGACCATTGCCATCCCATCGTCCATCAGAGGAAAATACGTAAGCGCTTACCTCACAGGGGGAACGCGCTGCGTTCCCTAAAGGAACGCCCTGCGTTCGTGGTGCTTCCCAGCACTATAAAAAGGAGGCTAGGGTTCCGGGTTTAGTTGCTTCTCTCTCAACTCCTATACACTTAAACGCCTCTCTAGCCCCTCTAAGCTACCTCGAAGCCCCGGTATCACCACTAGCTCACGACGCAAGTCTCGACGCCCCCGAGATTCCCGAGAAATCGACTTTCTCCAGTCGAAGTACTGCTCGAGTTTAGTCTCGCCTTCTTCAAGCTACCACTTCTACCAAGTGAGTTCATACCCCTATATTTTCACGTTTTTACTATATTTTAGGGGGAGGAATACAAGTGATACGCAAGAAAAACTTATGTTAAAATACAAATCGTTACATACAGTTTCTAATGCTTTATCTACATTTTGTGTATAAATGCTAAATAAGTAAAATAACGTTATTACAAATGTTATACTTTACATGCAAAGTTGGTAATACACCAAGGTTTATCATTCAAATGAAACACACTTTTGAAAAACTATGATAGGTATAGTTTACGATATATTCATGACATTTTCCACTCTATAAACACTATTGAAAGGAAATAATTACATTTACAAGAAAAATGGACTTTTCATACGTAAATCTATCTGATACAAACTTTTGTGAGACATTCGACGTCACGTACTTTCAAGTACACATTTCAAGTCATGTATTATAAACCATAATATCTTGTAGGGAGAGCGTGATACTTGTGTATAGATCTATATGGGATTGACAATCTCGCACCTAAACTGTTAGCTACAGTTAGACCGGCAGGTATGGGGTGACAAACGTCATATCATTTCAACGCCTGAATAACGTTGTTACAGGCAGTCTGGGTCATTAGCACGGTTATAAAACTCACACAAAGGATTAGAACATTTGATTTACGGGGCTATCAAACGTCTTACTTGTTTATATATACATATATAAATCTACTTACCCTATTTTAGGTATGGATAATACTTATACATTTCGGTTTTCGAATCTTTCAAAACAACTATACATTTATGGAAAATATTGGATTTTCTAAGAAACAAAACACAATTATTTTTACAAAAAGCCATACAACTCTAATACAAAAACGCTTATGAACTCACCAACTTAATTGTTGACACTTTTTCGAAAACTACTTGTATTTATCAGGGATTCAGTAATACAGGTAAAACAACAGCTTTTGGGGAAGGGACGCTAAGGCGTCAATTTCAAACTTAATATATCATCATAATGTAATTTCTTTTGAAACATGTAATACTATCAACAATTTAACTTTTTAAATTATAGATATGATGGTTGTGTTTGCTTTCTTTACTATTTACTCAACTGTTATGATACTACATGAAGTCATCCACCCTCGAACGATTCCGCCGTTCTGGTTTGGGGGTGTGACAGATTGGTATCAGAGCATTGTTTATAGTGAACTAAGTATATCAAACCACATAAGATATACAAACTATAAATGTTTAGGGACTAAAAATCTCTATCAAAACGTTTTACACGCGAACCATATTTTATTAACTTAAATTGTTAGTTTCATAAAAGTACAAGTACATGCATGCAACAATTTATTTTCATAGTTAGGACTATACAAAAGTATTAAGACAAGTTGGACACTACGACTAGGCCTCGAGATATGTAATCAGATCTGGGACGAATATAGCCTGATCAACTATATTTATCCGAGATGTGACCAATGTATGTCGAGGAATAGTCGTACTGAGCAACAAGTCAAAACTTACCAAAATAACACTAGTATCAAACTTACAAATTTAAATACTATAGGAGTATTTATGACACAATAAAAACAATAACAAGTGAGTAAACCCCGACATTTCGTTAGGACTAGGATCGTCAATTAAAAATAAAAAATTAGCTTATAAGAACTAAAAACCTTCACTGACAGGGCTATAATTGCAAACTGCATTCTTTAAGGTTACACATGAGTGAGGTTGCATGGACTTAGGATTTATGATTTAGCTTTGGGCCCTTTTCCTTGTTTGGATGTGGGCTTGGAGTGAAGCTACTTATCCAACGGTCCATTCAATCTCAATTATATGTAATTCGTATACACTAGGTAATTATAGGAGGACTCGGTGTAGGTCTTATCATAAAAAA
This sequence comes from Lactuca virosa, assembly GCF_052849685.1. Taxonomy (NCBI): domain Eukaryota; kingdom Viridiplantae; phylum Streptophyta; class Magnoliopsida; order Asterales; family Asteraceae; genus Lactuca; species Lactuca virosa. The sequence goes on from NC_136429.1 coordinate 488,623,372, forward strand.
AATTCTCTTTACGCTCAAATTCTATATATAATTCTCTTATCTTTATTCTCGATCAGACGAAATGGCAGGATTTCATATCCCCGGGGATCCCTACTACCCAAATCAGGGCAATGGTGGTTGGATCGAAGAAGATCCAGAAGAGGATCCCGAAGATATTATTGAAGAAGATCCAGAAGAGGATCCCGAAGAGGAGGAAGAGGAGGAAGAGGAAGAAGAAGGAGATGCAGACGATGAAGGCACAGACTCGGAACCAGAGGTCTACAACCCTCCCTAAGCAATGCCAAATCCCTGATGGAACTTTCAGGGCCCGGCGCCCCTATGTGCTGTAGATCTGAAACTATGGAGCAGGGAACAAGGACAACGTCCACCCTACGACATGGGACAAGGCTTTTATAACCTCAGTAACAGAGGTTCGGCTGACAGAGCACTCCCTGTCATGGTTCATCGCATCGCCAATCAAGGAGAGCAAGCAAGGGTAAACGCCAACCAAATCATGGACGTTGATGCCACAGCCCAAATCACGGCAGTACGTCTTCGTCGCCTGGACGAAGAACATGATCGAACAATAGAACACACCTTTTCCCTTCAGAAGGACATTACCGCTGCTAGAGCCAAGGCAAGAGAGTTCCAGAAAAACCAAGCCGCAATGGAGAGGCGCGTCATCGAGGTTGAACGTCAAGTAGCTCGAGCTCGGACTTCCACTACAACGTACCAGGGTCCGCATCATACCACCCGATCGGAGTAGAGCGCGTACTTCTTGCGCTATATGTATATACTTATCGAGTGAGCGTTGGTGCTACTCTTTCCTTCATGTATGTAAACCCGACGGATTGTGAGTACACAATTCGGGGGTCTGAATGCGGTCAAATTTTCCCATTTTCATTGATGTACTCTAGACCTGTGTTAAGGTCAAATTTTCCTGATCGATGTATCGAATATTAATATCAATGAGATTGACACGCATTTATTATTTCATTGGGTATTTCATTAAATTCTTAAAATACTAAGGAAAATCATACACTTATTATGGGAAGTTTCCATTTTGCAATTAACTTACAAATTCGTTAATGTTCGGAACGTAAAACATATAATACTAAGACTTTCCATAATTATTTCTGAAGACTTATCAATAATTCGTCTTTTAATTTATGGCAGAATCATGCCACCAAGAAGGAATCCCCGACGCTCCAATACTACAGGACCACCACCTCCTTCACCACCACCGCCACCACCATCGATGGACGGTGCTGTGTTTCAAGCTGTCGTGACAGCAGCAATGGCTGAAATGAGTAACAACGGGTTGGGAGGAGGGGTAAATAGCTCTACCAATGGTCAGCACCAAGGTCGTCCCGGGGAATGCACTTACAAGGACTTCACCAACAGCAAACTCATAACCTTTAATGGTACGGGAGGAGTTATGGCTCTATCCCAATGGATAGAGAAAACGGAAGCAGTATTCGAAATCTGCTCATGCCAAGAAGGAAGCAAGGTAAAATTTGTTGCATGTACTTTCTCCGAACGAGCCCTAACATGGTGGAATGGCCACGTCAAGTCACTAAATCTGGTAGTGGCTAACTCCATGGGATGGGAAAACCTGAAACAAATGCTCATGCAAGAGTACTGCCCGAGAGGCGAAGTACAGAAGCTCGAACAAGAGCTTTGGGGCCTTACGATGGTAGGCTCGGACATCACTGCCTATACCAAAAGGTTCAGTGACTTAGCGATACTTTGCCAGGGAATGGTTGCTCTAGAGAGCAAGAAGATCGAGAGGTATATCTGGGGACTGTCACCCCAGATTCGAGGAAGTGTACTAGCTTCCAAGCCAGTTACTTTTGATAGTGCCAAACAGTTGGCACAGTCCATCGTCGATCATGGCGTCTGCCAAGGATTCGTGACTGCTATTCCGAAGCAAACCATAAAGAGCAACAACAACAACAATACCAACAACAACAGCAAGAAGAGGTTTTGGAACAAAAGGAAGGGTCAATCTTTGCAAGAACCTTCCAAGAAACAACAGATAGTGGCAGTCCATGCCGCTACTACTCCCACCACTGTTCCTATCACCCCTACACCAGCAAAGCAATATGTTGGGAACCTACCAAAGTGCAGCAAATGCAATTTCCATCACAACGGAAATTGTCGGGAGATGCACTGTAATAACTGCAACAGGAAACGGCACACTGCCCGTTTCTGTAAGGCACCGGCGCTACCAATCACCCAAGTTCCTGGAGTCGGTGTGGGCCAGGCGTGTTATGGGTGTGGTGAAGCTGGACACTACAAGAGAGATTTCCCTAAGGCAAGGAATGTTGGCGGCGTAGGAAGAGTGCTAGCAATACGGCAGAACGAGGCAATAGCCGACCCCACGGTGGTTACGGGTACGTTTCTCCTCAATAACGCTTATGCATGCATACTTTTTGACTGTGGTGCAGAGAGGAGTTTCGTGAGCCATGAATTCAAAAACTTACTTAAACAAAGCCCCCACTCACTTAATAAGATATTTACAGTAGAAATGGTAAACGGTAAAACAGAAAGCACAAACGATATGTACATAGGCTGCATGTTAGATTTAAATGAACACTCGTTCCAAATCGATCTAATGCCGATCACTATAAGAAGCTTTGATGTTATCATCAGTATGGATTGGTTAAGCGTTCACCATGCCGATATACTTTGTCACGGAAGGGTCGTTCGCCTTAATCTTCCAAACGGAAAAACTCTTATCATTTATAGGGATAAACCCGGTACCAATTTACAAATCATCTCTTGCGTCAAAGCCCAAAAATACCTGCGCAAGGAATACCATGCTTTCCTAGCCCACGTAGTAGATAAGGAAAAAGAAACGAAGGATATCAAAGACATTCCAGAAGTCTGCGATTTCCCCGACGTCTTCCCTGAAGATCTTCCAGGAGTTCCACCAGAACGTCAAGTTGAGTTCAAAATCGACTTGATTCCCGGAGCTACCCCTGTAGCAAAATCGACGTACCGTCTAGCCCCGGAAGAGATGAAGGAGTTATCCAGCCAAATAAATGAGCTACTCAATAAAGGATTCATCAGGCCGAGCTTCTCACCTTGGGGAGCACCAGTCCTATTCGTAAAGAAGAAGGATGGATCTTTTTGCATGTGCATCGACTACCAAGAACTAAACAAACTCACAATCAAGAACTGATATCCCTTACCGCGCATAGACGATCTATTCGACCAACTCCAAGGAGCAAGCTACTTCTCAAAGATCGATTTGAGATCGGGGTACCATCAGCTGCGAGTCCTGGAAGGAGATGTTCCCAAGACGGCCTTCCGAACTCGCTATGGTCACTACGAGTTTGTAGTGATGCCCTTTGAATTAACAAATGCACCGGCGGTGTTCATGGACTTAATGAACAGAGTGTGTCGTTCTTTCCTGGACAAATTTGTGATTGTGTTCATAGATGATATACTCATCTATTCGAAGAGTGAAGAAGAACATAGTCAACACCTCCGGCAGGTCTTAGAAACATTAAGGGCAGAGAAGTTATATGCAAAATTCTCAAAGTGCGAATTTTGGATTCGGAAAGTAGATTTCCTTGGTCATGTGGTTAGCAAAGAAGGGATACACGTGGACCCTTCCAAAATCAAGGCAATCAAGAACCGGTCAGCTCCAAGAACGCCAACGGAAATCCGACAATTCTTGGGCTTGCTGGCTATTACCGAAGATTCATACAAAACTTCTCAAAGATTGCCAAACCTCTTACCACTCTGACTCAGAAGGGTGTAACCTACAACTGGGGAGAAAAGCAAGAAGTTGTGTTCCAAACGCTGAAACAAGCCCTATGCATCGCACCTATATTATCCCTGCCATAAGGAACAGAAGACTTTGTGGTCTACTGCGATGCATCAAACCAAGGTCTTGGATGCGTTCTAATGCAACGACGAAAGGTCATCGCATACGCCTCAAGACAACTCAAGACGCACGAAGTCAACTACACTACCTACGACCTTGAATTGGGAGCAGTCATTTTCGCCCTAAAGATCTGGAGGCACTACCTCTACGGCACGAAATGCATAATCTTCACCGATCATAAGAGCCTTTAACACATTCCCACCCAAAAAGAACTCAATATGAGATAGAGACGATGGGTTGAACTACTGAGCGATTACGATTGCGAGATTCGTTATCATCCGGGAAAAGCTAATGTAGTAGCTGATGCTCTCAGTCAAAAGGAATAGACGGGCCGCCGAGTGAAATCCTTAACCATGACGATCCATTCACACCTGTCCACGCAAATCAAGGAAGCTCAAATGGAAGCCTTGAAAACAGAAAACGTGGTTGGCGAAGCCTTAAGAGGAATGGCAAAGAATCTTGAAGTCAAGGGTGACGGAGTTCGTTACTTCATGGATCGAATCTGGACACCGAAGTTTGGTGGATTCAGAGACGTGGTCATGAATGAGGCTCATAAGACTCGATACTCCGTGCATCCTGGTTCAGACAAGATGTATTTGGACCTCAAGAAATTGTATTGGTGGCCGAACATGAAAGCCGAAATTGCTGCCTATGTCGGCAAGTGTTTGACTTGCGCCAAAGTCAAAGTATAATACCAAAAGCCCTCGGGATTGTTACAACAACCTGAAATACCCAAGTGGAAGTGGGAGCGGATAACCATGGATTTCATAACCAAGTTATCGAAAACAGCGGGCGGACATGACACCATTTGGGTGATCGTCGATAGATTAACCAAATCCGCGCACTTCCTACCAATAAAGGAAACTGACAAAATGGAGAAACTAGCTCGAACATACATCAGAGAGATTGTGCGACTGCATGGTGTACCAATATCCATTATCTCCGACAGAGATAGTAGATTCACCTCACGATTCTGGCAGTCACTACAAAAATCTCTAGGGACGAGACTAGACATGAGTACCACTTACCATCCACAAACCGATGGTCAGAGTGAAAGGACCATTCAAAATTGGAAGATATGCTAAGAGCTTGTGTAATCGATTTTGGTAAGGCATGGGATACCCATTTAACACTAGTCGAGTTCTCGTACAACAATAGCTATCACACTAGCATCAAGGTTGCTCCATTCGAAACCCTCTATGGCCGCAAGTGCAGATCACCTCTGTGTTGGGCTGAAGTGAGTGACACGCAACTAGCTAGAGGACAAGTACCCGACAGCACTCTCACAGGCCCGGAAATCATAAGAGAAACAACCGAGAGGATTGTCCAAATCCAGGAACAACTAAAAGCTTCAAGAGACAGACAAAAGAGTTATGCAGACAAAAGACGGAAGCCCTTGGAATTTTAGGTTGGGGACCGGGTACTATTGAAGGTCTCACCCTGGAAGGGATTAATACGTTTTAGAAAACGTGGGAAACTAAATCCAAGGTATATCAGACCGTTCAAGATCCTTGCCAGGATTGGCCCGGTAGCATACAAGCTTCGGTTACCGCAGGAACTCAATAAAGTACATCCTACCTTCCACGTGTCCAACTTAAAGAAATGCTTGTCCGATGAGACCCTCTTCGTCCCTCTGGACAAAATCGAAATCAACGAGAGTCTCCACTTTGTAGAAGAACCAGTAGAGATCATGGATAGGGAAATAAAAAGAACAAAACAAAGTCGCATCCCATTGTGAAGGTCCGCTGGAATGCAAAGCGAGGACCTGAATACACCTGGGAGCGCGAAGATCGGATGAAACAAAAATACCTGCATCTTTTCCCTAGTCCATAAATACTTATCTTAGAATAAATTCCGGGATGAAATTCTCTCTAACGGGGGGATGATGTGACAACCCGATATTTCAAGTCAATGTAATGACCTAAGCCAAGTATTGTAATCTATTTTGAATTAATAAATAAATAACTAAAAAATAGCATCAGAAATGAAATGTTCAAAAAGTCTCAATTGGGATACATAAAGTAGTAGATATCGTAACAAGGTTTTCAGAAATATAAAGAACACAAAAATCCGAGTTATAACGTAGAAGTTATGGCCAATTGAAAATCCGCAGCAAAACCGGTAAAACACTGTTAAACATAAAATACGAAATTTCAATAAAATACTTCTTAGCCTTAAGTATCTAAACGAATGTTGTAGATATCATTTAACCGACACGACCTAAATGAGAATTGAGGATCTCGACAATAGTAGTACAACAGTAAAAAGACAGACGAAAACGGACATCGGATGAAGAAGTTATGAATTTTTAACGGTCTTTTCCTGTCCCGGCCTATTAAAAATATATAATGAAAAATAAAGTCAAAAGTTGCCAACAAAGTCTGAATGAAATTTGTAGATTATATTCTCACCTACGCGTGGATATAAAGAACGTCAAAAACGGAGTTCGTACACGAAAGTTACGGATTTTACAAGTTCGGGGCACAAAATCTGAGGCTGGTCCAAGAAGGAACGCACTGCGTTCCCTAAAGGAAGGCACTGCGTTCTTCGACCATTGCCATCCCATCGTCCATCAGAGGAAAATACGTAAGCGCTTACCTCACAGGGGGAACGCGCTGCGTTCCCTAAAGGAACGCCCTGCGTTCGTGGTGCTTCCCAGCACTATAAAAAGGAGGCTAGGGTTCCGGGTTTAGTTGCTTCTCTCTCAACTCCTATACACTTAAACGCCTCTCTAGCCCCTCTAAGCTACCTCGAAGCCCCGGTATCACCACTAGCTCACGACGCAAGTCTCGACGCCCCCGAGATTCCCGAGAAATCGACTTTCTCCAGTCGAAGTACTGCTCGAGTTTAGTCTCGCCTTCTTCAAGCTACCACTTCTACCAAGTGAGTTCATACCCCTATATTTTCACGTTTTTACTATATTTTAGGGGGAGGAATACAAGTGATACGCAAGAAAAACTTATGTTAAAATACAAATCGTTACATACAGTTTCTAATGCTTTATCTACATTTTGTGTATAAATGCTAAATAAGTAAAATAACGTTATTACAAATGTTATACTTTACATGCAAAGTTGGTAATACACCAAGGTTTATCATTCAAATGAAACACACTTTTGAAAAACTATGATAGGTATAGTTTACGATATATTCATGACATTTTCCACTCTATAAACACTATTGAAAGGAAATAATTACATTTACAAGAAAAATGGACTTTTCATACGTAAATCTATCTGATACAAACTTTTGTGAGACATTCGACGTCACGTACTTTCAAGTACACATTTCAAGTCATGTATTATAAACCATAATATCTTGTAGGGAGAGCGTGATACTTGTGTATAGATCTATATGGGATTGACAATCTCGCACCTAAACTGTTAGCTACAGTTAGACCGGCAGGTATGGGGTGACAAACGTCATATCATTTCAACGCCTGAATAACGTTGTTACAGGCAGTCTGGGTCATTAGCACGGTTATAAAACTCACACAAAGGATTAGAACATTTGATTTACGGGGCTATCAAACGTCTTACTTGTTTATATATACATATATAAATCTACTTACCCTATTTTAGGTATGGATAATACTTATACATTTCGGTTTTCGAATCTTTCAAAACAACTATACATTTATGGAAAATATTGGATTTTCTAAGAAACAAAACACAATTATTTTTACAAAAAGCCATACAACTCTAATACAAAAACGCTTATGAACTCACCAACTTAATTGTTGACACTTTTTCGAAAACTACTTGTATTTATCAGGGATTCAGTAATATAGGTAAAACAACAGCTTTTGGGGAAGGGACGCTAAGGCGTCAATTTCAAACTTAATATATCATCATAATGTAATTTCTTTTGAAACATGTAATACTATCAACAATTTAACTTTTTAAATTATAGATATGATGGTTGTGTTTGCTTTCTTTACTATTTACTCAACTGTTATGATACTACATGAAGTCATCCACCCTCGAACGATTCCGCCGTTCTGGTTTGGGGGTGTGACAGATTGGTATCAGAGCATTGTTTATAGTGAACTAAGTATATCAAACCACATAAGATATACAAACTATAAATGTTTAGGGACTAAAAATCTCTATCAAAACGTTTTACACGCGAACCATATTTTATTAACTTAAATTGTTAGTTTCATAAAAGTACAAGTACATGCATGCAACAATTTATTTTCATAGTTAGGACTATACAAAAGTATTAAGACAAGTTGGACACTACGACTAGGCCTCGAGATATGTAATCAGATCTGGGACGAATGTAGCCTGATCAACTATATTTATCCGAGATGTGACCAATGTATGTCGAGGAATAGTCGTACTGAGCAACAAGTCAAAACTTACCAAAATAACACTAGTATCAAACTTACAAATTTAAATACTATAGGAGTATTTATGACACAATAAAAACAATAACAAGTGAGTAAACCCCGACATTTCGTTAGGACTAGGATCGTCAATTAAAAATAAAAAATTAGCTTATAAGAACTAAAAACCTTCACTGACAGGGCTATAATTGCAAACTGCATTCTTTAAGGTTACACATGAGTGAGGTTGCATGGACTTAGGATTTATGATTTAGCTTTGGGCCCTTTTCCTTGTTTGGATGTGGGCTTGGAGTGAAGCTACTTATCCAACGGTCCATTCAATCTCAATTATATGTAATTCGTATACACTAGGTAATTATAGGAGGACTCGGTGTAGGTCTTATCATAAAAAAAATTCTCTTTACGCTCAAATTCTATATATAATTCTCTTATCTTTATTCTCGATCAGACGAAATGGCAGGATTTCATATCCCCGGGGATCCCTACTACCCAAATCAGGGCAATGGTGGTTGGATCGAAGAAGATCCAGAAGAGGATCCCGAAGATATTATTGAAGAAGATCCAGAAGAGGATCCCGAAGAGGAGGAAGAGGAGGAAGAGGAAGAAGAAGGAGATGCAGACGATGAAGGCACAGACTCGGAACCAGAGGTCTACAACCCTCCCTAAGCAATGCCAAATCCCTGATGGAACTTTCAGGGCCCGGCGCCCCTATGTGCTGTAGATCTGAAACTATGGAGCAGGGAACAAGGACAACGTCCACCCTACGACATGGGACAAGGCTTTTATAACCTCAGTAACAGAGGTTCGGCTGACAGAGCACTCCCTGTCATGGTTCATCGCATCGCCAATCAAGGAGAGCAAGCAAGGGTAAACGCCAACCAAATCATGGACGTTGATGCCACAGCCCAAATCACGGCAGTACGTCTTCGTCGCCTGGACGAAGAACATGATCGAACAATAGAACACACCTTTTCCCTTCAGAAGGACATTACCGCTGCTAGAGCCAAGGCAAGAGAGTTCCAGAAAAACCAAGCCGCAATGGAGAGGCGCGTCATCGAGGTTGAACGTCAAGTAGCTCGAGCTCGGACTTCCACTACAACGTACCAGGGTCCGCATCATACCACCCGATCGGAGTAGAGCGCGTACTTCTTGCGCTATATGTATATACTTATCGAGTGAGCGTTGGTGCTACTCTTTCCTTCATGTATGTAAACCCGACGGATTGTGAGTACACAATTCGGGGGTCTGAATGCGGTCAAATTTTCCCATTTTCATTGATGTACTCTAGACCTGTGTTAAGGTCAAATTTTCCTGATCGATGTATCGAATATTAATATCAATGAGATTGACACGCATTTATTATTTCATTGGGTATTTCATTAAATTCTTAAAATACTAAGGAAAATCATACACTTATTATGGGAAGTTTCCATTTTGCAATTAACTTACAAATTCGTTAATGTTCGGAACGTAAAACATATAATACTAAGACTTTCCATAATTATTTCTGAAGACTTATCAATAATTCGTCTTTTAATTTATGGCAGAATCATGCCACCAAGAAGGAATCCCCGACGCTCCAATACTACAGGACCACCACCTCCTTCACCACCACCGCCACCACCATCGATGGACGGTGCTGTGTTTCAAGCTGTCGTGACAGCAGCAATGGCTGAAATGAGTAACAACGGGTTGGGAGGAGGGGTAAATAGCTCTACCAATGGTCAGCACCAAGGTCGTCCCGGGGAATGCACTTACAAGGACTTCACCAACAGCAAACTCATAACCTTTAATGGTACGGGAGGAGTTATGGCTCTATCCCAATGGATAGAGAAAACGGAAGCAGTATTCGAAATCTGCTCATGCCAAGAAGGAAGCAAGGTAAAATTTGTTGCATGTACTTTCTCCGAACGAGCCCTAACATGGTGGAATGGCCACGTCAAGTCACTAAATCTGGTAGTGGCTAACTCCATGGGATGGGAAAACCTGAAACAAATGCTCATGCAAGAGTACTGCCCGAGAGGCGAAGTACAGAAGCTCGAACAAGAGCTTTGGGGCCTTACGATGGTAGGCTCGGACATCACTGCCTATACCAAAAGGTTCAGTGACTTAGCGATACTTTGCCAGGGAATGGTTGCTCTAGAGAGCAAGAAGATCGAGAGGTATATCTGGGGACTGTCACCCCAGATTCGAGGAAGTGTACTAGCTTCCAAGCCAGTTACTTTTGATAGTGCCAAACAGTTGGCACAGTCCATCGTCGATCATGGCGTCTGCCAAGGATTCGTGACTGCTATTCCGAAGCAAACCATAAAGAGCAACAACAACAACAATACCAACAACAACAGCAAGAAGAGGTTTTGGAACAAAAGGAAGGGTCAATCTTTGCAAGAACCTTCCAAGAAACAACAGATAGTGGCAGTCCATGCCGCTACTACTCCCACCACTGTTCCTATCACCCCTACACCAGCAAAGCAATATGTTGGGAACCTACCAAAGTGCAGCAAATGCAATTTCCATCACAACGGAAATTGTCGGGAGATGCACTGTAATAACTGCAACAGGAAACAGCACACTGCCCGTTTCTGTAAGGCACCGGCGCTACCAATCACCCAAGTTCCTGGAGTCGGTGTGGGCCAGGCGTGTTATGGGTGTGGTGAAGCTGGACACTACAAGAGAGATTTCCCTAAGGCAAGGAATGTTGGCGGCGTAGGAAGAGTGCTAGCAATATGGCAGAACGAGGCAATAGCCGACCCCACGGTGGTTACGGGTACGTTTCTCCTCAATAACGCTTATGCATGCATACTTTTTGACTGTGGTGCAGAGAGGAGTTTCGTGAGCCATGAATTCAAAAACTTACTTAAACAAAGCCCCCACTCACTTAATAAGATATTTACAGTAGAAATGGCAAACGGTAAAACAGAAAGCACAAACGATATGTACATAGGCTGCACGTTAGATTTAAATGAACACTCGTTCCAAATCGATCTAATGCCGATCACTATAAGAAGCTTTGATGTTATCATCAGTATGGATTGGTTAAGCGTTCACCATGCCGATATACTTTGTCACGGAAGGGTCGTTCGCCTTAATCTTCCAAACGGAAAAACTCTTATCATTTATAGGGATAAACCCGGTACCAATTTACAAATCATCTCTTGCGTCAAAGCCCAAAAATACCTGCGCAAGGAATACCATGCTTTCCTAGCCCACGTAGTAGATAAGGAAAAAGAAACGAAGGATATCAAAGACATTCCAGAAGTCTGCGATTTCCCCGACGTCTTCCCTGAAGATCTTCCAGGAGTTCCACCAGAACGTCAAGTTGAGTTCAAAATCGACTTGATTCCCGGAGCTACCCCTGTAGCAAAATCGACGTACCGTCTAGCCCCGGAAGAGATGAAGGAGTTATCCAGCCAAATAAATGAGCTACTCAATAAAGGATTCATCAGGCCGAGCTTCTCACCTTGGGGAGCACCAGTCCTATTCGTAAAGAAGAAGGATGGATCTTTTTGCATGTGCATCGACTACCAAGAACTAAACAAACTCACAATCAAGAACTGATATCCCTTACCGCGCATAGACGATCTATTCGACCAACTCCAAGGAGCAAGCTACTTCTCAAAGATCGATTTGAGATCGGGGTACCATCAGCTGCGAGTCCTGGAAGGAGATGTTCCCAAGACGGCCTTCCAAACTCGCTATGGTCACTACGAGTTTGTAGTGATGCCCTTTGAATTAACAAATGCACCGGCGGTGTTCATGGACTTAATGAACAGAGTGTGTCGTTCTTTCCTGGACAAATTTGTGATTGTGTTCATAGATGATATACTCATCTATTCGAAGAGTGAAGAAGAACATAGTCAACACCTCCGGCAGGTCTTAGAAACATTAAGGGCAGAGAAGTTATATGCAAAATTCTCAAAGTGCGAATTTTGGATTCGGAAAGTAGATTTCCTTGGTCATGTGGTTAGCAAAGAAGGGATACACGTGGACCCTTCCAAAATCAAGGCAATCAAGAACCGGTCAGCTCCAAGAACGCCAACGGAAATCCGACAATTCTTGGGCTTGCTGGCTATTACCGAAGATTCATACAAAACTTCTCAAAGATTGCCAAACCTCTTACCACTCTGACTCAGAAGGGTGTAACCTACAACTGGGGAGAAAAGCAAGAAGTTGTGTTCCAAACGCTGAAACAAGCCCTATGCATCGCACCTATATTATCCCTGCCATAAGGAACAGAAGACTTTGTGGTCTACTGCGATGCATCAAACCAAGGTCTTGGATGCGTTCTAATGCAACGACGAAAGGTCATCGCATACGCCTCAAGACAACTCAAGACGCACGAAGTCAACTACACTACCTACGACCTTGAATTGGGAGCAGTCATTTTCGCCCTAAAGATCTGGAGGCACTACCTCTACGGCACGAAATGCATAATCTTCACCGATCATAAGAGCCTTTAACACATTCCCACCCAAAAAGAACTCAATATGAGATAGAGACGATGGGTTGAACTACTGAGCGATTACGATTGCGAGATTCGTTATCATCCGGGAAAAGCTAATGTAGTAGCTGATGCTCTCAGTCAAAAGGAATAGACGGGCCGCCGAGTGAAATCCTTAACCATGACGATCCATTCACACCTGTCCACGCAAATCAAGGAAGCTCAAATGGAAGCCTTGAAAACAGAAAACGTGGTTGGCGAAGCCTTAAGAGGAATGGCAAAGAATCTTGAAGTCAAGGGTGACGGAGTTCGTTACTTCATGGATCGAATCTGGACACCGAAGTTTGGTGGATTCAGAGACGTGGTCATGAATGAGGCTCATAAGACTCGATACTCCGTGCATCCTGGTTCAGACAAGATGTATTTGGACCTCAAGAAATTGTATTGGTGGCCGAACATGAAAGCCGAAATTGCTGCCTATGTCGGCAAGTGTTTGACTTGCGCCAAAGTCAAAGTATAATACCAAAAGCCCTCGGGATTGTTACAACAACCTGAAATACCCAAGTGGAAGTGGGAGCGGATAACCATGGATTTCATAACCAAGTTATCGAAAACAGCGGGCGGACATGACACCATTTGGGTGATCGTCGATAGATTAACCAAATCCGCGCACTTCCTACCAATAAAGGAAACTGACAAAATGGAGAAACTAGCTCGAACATACATCAGAGAGATTGTGCGACTGCATGGTGTACCAATATCCATTATCTCCGACAGAGATAGTAGATTCACCTCACGATTCTGGCAGTCACTACAAAAATCTCTAGGGACGAGACTAAACATGAGTACCACTTACCATCCACAAACCGATGGTCAGAGTGAAAGGACCATTCAAATTTGGAAGATATGCTAAGAGCTTGTGTAATCGATTTTGGTAAGGCATGGGATACCCATTTAACACTAGTCGAGTTCTCGTACAACAATAGCTATCACACTAGCATCAAGGTTGCTCCATTCGAAACCCTCTATGGCCGCAAGTGCAGATCACCTCTGTGTTGGGCTGAAGTGAGTGACACGCAACTAGCTAGAGGACAAGTACCCGACAGCACTCTCACAGGCCCGGAAATCATAAGAGAAACAACCGAGAGGATTGTCCAAATCCAGGAACAACTAAAAGCTTCAAGAGACAGACAAAAGAGTTATGCAGACAAAAGACGGAAGCCCTTGGAATTTTAGGTTGGGGACCGGGTACTATTGAAGGTCTCACCCTGGAAGGGATTAATACGTTTTAGAAAACGTGGGAAACTAAATCCAAGGTATATCAGACCGTTCGAGATCCTTGCCAGGATTGGCCCGGTAGCATACAAGCTTCGGTTACCGCAGGAACTCAATAAAGTACATCCTACCTTCCACGTGTCCAACTTAAAGAAATGCTTGTCCGATGAGACCCTCTTCGTCCCTCTGGACAAAATCGAAATCAACGAGAGTCTCCACTTTGTAGAAGAACCAGTAGAGATCATGGATAGGGAAATAAAAAGAACAAAACAAAGTCGCATCCCATTGTGAAGGTCCGCTGGAATGCAAAGCGAGGACCTGAATACACCTGGGAGCGCGAAGATCGGATGAAACAAAAATACCCGCATCTTTTCCCTAGTCCATAAATACTTATCTTAGAATAAATTCCGGGATGAAATTCTCTCTAACGGGGGGATGATGTGACAACCCGATATTTCAAGTCAATGTAATGACCTAAGCCAAGTATTGTAATCTATTTTGAATTAATAAATAAATAACTAAAAAATAGCATCAGAAATGAAATGTTCAAAAAGTCTCAATTGGGATACATAAAGTAGTAGATATCGTAACAAGGTTTTCAGAAATATAAAGAACACAAAAATCCGAGTTATAACGTAGAAGTTATGGCCAATTGAAAATCCGCAGCAAAACCGGTAAAACACTGTTAAACATAAAATACGAAATTTCAATAAAATACTTCTTAGCCTTAAGTATCTAAACAAATGTTGTAGATATCATTTAACCGACACGACCTAAATGAGAATTGAGGATCTCGACAATAGTAGTACAACAGTAAAAAGACAGACGAAAACGGACATCGGATGAAGAAGTTATGAATTTTTAACGGTCTTTTCCTGTCCCGGCCTATTAAAAATATATAATGAAAAATAAAGTCAAAAGTTGCCAACAAAGTCTGAATGAAATTTGTAGATTATATTCTCACCTACGCGTGGATATAAAGAACGTCAAAAACGGAGTTCGTACACGAAAGTTACGGATTTTACAAGTTCGGGGCACAAAATCTGAGGCTGGTCCAAGAAGGAACGCACTGCGTTCCCTAAAGGAAGGCACTGCGTTCTTCGACCATTGCCATCCCATCGTCCATCAGAGGAAAATACGTAAGCGCTTACCTCACAGGGGGAACGCGCTGCGTTCCCTAAAGGAACGCCCTGCGTTCGTGGTGCTTCCCAGCACTATAAAAAGGAGGCTAGGGTTCCGGGTTTAGTTGCTTCTCTCTCAACTCCTATACACTTAAACGCCTCTCTAGCCCCTCTAAGCTACCTCGAAGCCCCGGTATCACCACTAGCTCACGACGCAAGTCTCGACGCCCCCGAGATTCCCGAGAAATCGACTTTCTCCAGTCGAAGTACTGCTCGAGTTTAGTCTCGCCTTCTTCAAGCTACCACTTCTACCAAGTGAGTTCATACCCCTATATTTTCACGTTTTTACTATATTTTAGGGGGAGGAATACAAGTGATACGCAAGAAAAACTTATGTTAAAATACAAATCGTTACATACAGTTTCTAATGCTTTATCTACATTTTGTGTATAAATGCTAAATAAGTAAAATAACGTTATTACAAATGTTATACTTTACATGCAAAGTTGGTAATACACCAAGGTTTATCATTCAAATGAAACACACTTTTGAAAAACTATGATACGTATAGTTTACGATATATTCATGACATTTTCCACTCTATAAACACTATTGAAAGGAAATAATTACATTTACAAGAAAAATGGACTTTTCATACGTAAATCTATCTGATACAAACTTTTGTGAGACATTCGACGTCACATACTTTCAAGTACACATTTCAAGTCATGTATTATAAACCATAATATCTTGTAGGGAGAGCGTGATACTTGTGTATAGATCTATATGGGATTAACAATCCCGCACCTAAACTGTTAGCTACAGTTAGACCGGCAGGTATGGGGTGACAAACGTCATATCATTTCAACGCCTGAATAACGTTGTTACAGGCAGTCTGGGTCATTAGCACGGTTATAAAACTCACACAACGGATTAGAACATTTGATTTACGGGGCTATCAAACGTCTTACTTGTTTATATATACATATATAAATCTACTTACCCTATTTTAGGTATGGATAATACTTATACATTTCGGTTTTCGAATCTTTCAAAACAACTATACATTTATGGAAAATATTGGATTTTCTAAGAAACAAAACACAATTATTTTTACAAAAAGCCATACAACTCTAATACAAAAACGCTTATGAACTCACCAACTTAATTGTTGACACTTTTTCGAAAACTACTTGTATTTCTCAGGGATTCAGTAATACAGGTAAAACAACAGCTTTTGGGGAAGGGACGCTAAGGCGTCAATTTCAAACTTAATATATCATCATAATGTAATTTCTTTTGAAACATGTAATACTATCAACAATTTAACTTTTTAAATTATAGATATGATGGTTGTGTTTGCTTTCTTTACTATTTACTCAACTGTTATGATACTACATGAAGTCATCCACCCTCGAACGATTCCGCCGTTCTGGTTTGGGGGTGTGACAGATTGGTATCAGAGCATTGTTTATAGTGAACTAAGTATATCGAACCACATAAGATATACAAACTATAAATGCTTAGGGACTAAAAATCTCTGTCAAAACGTTTTACACGCGAACCATATTTTATTAACTTAAATTGTTAGTTTCATAAAAGTACAAGTACATGCATGCAACGATTTATTTTCATAGTTAGGACTATACAAAAGTATTAAGACAAGTTGGACACTACGACTAGGCCTCGAGATATGTAATCAGATCTGGGACGAATATAGCCTGATCAACTATATTTATCCGAGATGTGACCAATGTATGTCGAGGAATAGTCGTAGTGAGCAACAAGTCAAAACTTACCAAAATAACACTAGTATCAAACTTACAAATTTAAATACTATAGGAGTATTTATGACACAATAAAAACAATAACAAGTGAGTAAACCCCGACATTTCGTTAGGACTAGGATCGTCAATTAAAAATAAAAAATTAGCTTATAAGAACTAAAAACCTTCACTGACAGGGCTATAATTGCAAACTGCATTCTTTAAGGTTACACATGAGTGAGGTTGCATGGACTTAGGATTTATGATTTAGCTTTGGGCCCTTTTCCTTGTTTGGATGTGGGCTTGGAGTGAAGCTACTTATCCAACGGTCCATTCAATCTCAATTATATGTAATTCGTATACACTAGGTAATTATAGGAGGACTCGGTGTAGGTCTTATCATAAAAAAAATTCTCTTTACGCTCAAATTATATATATAATTCTCTTATCTTTATTCTCGATCAGACGAAATGGCAGGATTTCATATCCCCGGGGATCCCTACTACCCAAATCAGGGCAATGGTGGTTGGATCGAAGAAGATCCAGAAGAGGATCCCGAAGATATTATCGAAGAAGATCCAGAAGAGGATCCCGAAGAGGAGGAAGAGGAGGAAGAGGAAGAAGAAGGAGATGCAGACGATGAAGGCACAGACTCGGAACCAGAGGTCTACAACCCTCCCTAAGCAATGCCAAATCCCTGATGGAACTTTCAGGGCCCGGCGCCCCTATGTGCTGTAGATCTGAAACTATGGAGCAGGGAACAAGGACAACGTCCACCCTACGACATGGGACAAGGCTTTTATAACCTCAGTAACAGAGGTTCGGCTGACAGAGCACTCCCTGTCATGGTTCATCGCATCGCCAATCAAGGAGAGCAAGCAAGGGTAAACGCCAACCAAATCATGGACGTTGATGCCACAGCCCAAATCACGGCAGTACGTCTTCGTCGCCTGGACGAAGAACATGATCGAACAATAGAACACACCTTTTCCCTTCAGAAGGACATTACCGCTGCTGGAGCCGAGGCAAGAGAGTTCCGGAAAAACCAAGCCGCAATGGAGAGGCGCGTCATCGAGGTTGAACGTCAAGTAGCTCGAGCTCGGACTTCCACTACAACGTACCAGGGTCCGCATCATACCACCCGATCGGAGTAGAGCGCGTACTTCTTGCGCTATATGTATATACTTATCGAGTGAGCGTTGGTGCTACTCTTTCCTTCATGTATGTAAACCCGACGGATTGTGAGTACACAATTCGGGGGTCTGAATGCGGTCAAATTTTCCCATTTTCATTGATGTACTCTAGGCCTGTGTTAAGGTCATCCACCCTCGAACGATTCCGCCGTTCTATTTTGGGGGTGTGACACGTTGTGATCGTCCCAAGCTCCTTTTCTAAAAACTGACGGTACCTGAAACCAAAATTGTAAACCGTAAGCACGAAGCTTAGTGAGTTCCCCAAATATCACATACCATACATATCAATTAGGCCATACATGCCATACATACTGTGAGCCATACATATCAATTAGGCCATACATGTCATACATACTGTGAGCCATACATATCAATCATATATCAAATAAGGTGCTATGTGCCGCACATAGTCTTACTGTTATGCCACGGGCCGCCACGTGGTCTTTCTTGCCAAGCCGGGAGCCACCCCCTAGGTCTTACAGACAAGTGCCAAGAGCCGCCTCCTGGTCTTCCATGCAAGTATCACAAAGACAACTAGCATACATACTACTCTACTTAGCTAATGAGCATACAGTGTGCCAGGAGCCACCTCCTGGTCTTCCATGCATATTGCCTAAGGATAACCCGCAGGTCTTCCTATCATACATAATAACATATTGTGTGCCAGGAGCCACCCCCTGGTCTTACATACATAGTGCCTAGGGCTAACCCCCGGGTCTTCCTACCATACATAAACTAAATGGGTCAGCATTGTGGCCGTAGACCCATACACATAGTGAGGAGACTCACCTCACAAGCTGACTGTAGAATCCTGCGAATAAACCTCTTGCTGCTAGCTGGCAATTCCCGAACAGCTACTCCTTCGGTTCCCCGAGCTATCAGTACCAAATAACACTTACTCCAAAACCAATAATCACTCTTAGGGTTAAATGACCATTTTACCACTGCTCTAATCGGGACCATATCCAAAGCCTAATCCCATCTAATCTTTCTAAGTCCACTAATGGCCCACTAAAAGCCCACTAATAGCCCAATTTGCTTAATTACACCCAATCCCTCTAATGGGCCTTACCCTAAGCCTAAACATATTCTTGGCCCAAATTATCTGACTTCTGATGGCCCACTAAGGCCCAATAGACTAAAATCCAATGCATAGCCCAATCCGAGGCCCAATAACACAAAGCCCACTCTGACAGAGTACGCGGGGCGTACTCAGCTGTACGCAGGGTGTACTGCGCTAGTGGCCTGTACGCTGCGCGTACCAACTTGACACCTAACGTACTCCCCGGTTAAGCCCTTTCTTCTATTAAGCACTTAATGCTTCTATCCAATGGTCCAAATCATAGATCTAAGTTCCTCTTAACGTCTGAATCCATAAAGTCACTGAATTGGTTACTTTGCATGTTCCAAACAAGCCCAAACTCCAAAAATGGTATTCTACTTCCATGAAAATGGTCTTAACTCTTGCAAGAGCCCATTAAGATCATCAAGGTGACACATTTCTGCCTTAGGGACTCATTTGGAACTGAGAGTGGCAACTCTAAGCCTAGGAGTCGGATTTGAACCATAAAGCTCCATACTTGGGACCAAAATGACTCTAAAACCAAACTACACTAGATCTAAGCATACTTGAGGAAAGTTTCAAGCTTTATACCCCAAGGTGATCTGAAATGGAACCACAATCTTGGATCTGCTGCTTCTCCTTTGATTCCCCACCTTGCTATGCTCTTCTCTTGCTTGGAAAATGGTTTCACAACTCCAAAATGCTCTCTAATGGCCTCCAAAGCTCCAAGGACACTCAAAGGAGGTTTAGGGTTTTGTGGTGGCTGTCTAAGAATGAGATGGAGGTTGAACCCTGAGGCACATTATTCCTTTTATAGTGACATGTCCCTAAAATTAGGGTTTAGTGACTCTGACCGTACGCTGGGCGTACACCTCTCCGCACCCGCGACCATTCTCACTTATACGTTGGGCGTAACCCAGCCGGACACGTGCATGCATCCCTTGCATGCATGGGACTTACTTGCCAAACATTTCCATTAGGGACCATTTATGCCAATAACTTCAAAGTGCTATAACTTCTTCATTCTAAGTCCGTTTCCGACGAACTTTATATCCACGAAAAGGTGGCAGAAAACCCTACGCTCTTAGTCATGCCCCCAAGTCGAAAACTTTATGAATAAACCCGAGACCCGTAAAAGACCGAATCGCCCCTACCCTTTGGCCTCCGAGACCACAGCAAAGTACTTTCAAAATTGGGTGTTACAGCTCTCCCCCACTTAAACTAGACTTCGTCCTCGAAGTCTGTCACATCCCCTAATTTCTCGGCCAGAAAAGACCGATTTAATTTATGCTTTTTAAAATAAAATCAGAGAAATCTTTTAAAAGATGTTGTGGAATTGGTCCCCAATACAAAACATGATAAAAGTTTGTCAAAACCTTTCTTTAAGAAATATATAATTTCATTTCATATCAAAACCTCGGGATGTCATGTTCCGATACAGATCAAAAGCATAAACAAGACATTATAAGCCTTTCAACAATTATTTACAACTACTGGCCTATAATCCAAAAAATCTCTCATCATCCACCGACTATGCTCGGGGTCCACTACCTGTAACATAAAAAGCTGAGTGGGTCAGGCTTGGGAGCCTGGTGAGCATATAGGGTTTTAAAACCACAATAATAATAAACTTATTAAGTTCACCAATCAACAATAACCCTGATTACCCGTTCCCGTTATCCTCACTTTACGTCCCTAAACACTTATCACAAGGGACCTAGCCTAAAGAATATCATAGGGATGGACACTACTGCTAAGGGGTTTCCTCAGCCATACATGTCCTAAAGGTAACCATGAGGGGGATGGAGTACAGCGAATGAACACCCAAGTTCATTACACCTACAGGTTGCGGGTCTGCCAGTGTTCCACTGGACTGTCTAGAAAGTCCGTGGTCGTCAACCAAACTCCGCTAGATGGCTGGATCACAATCACATCGAGGCCTCTCATCACTTTTATTTCATCACACATCACTATCTACCCATGTTTTACCCAACATATTTGTAGATAAAAATACATATACAATTTAAAACTTGTAAAAAACATCAATTCAACAGTCACCTCAATTAAACAATTAATATAATTACACGTAGCACGTATTTTATATAAAATACTTCATATCTAGGTGTAAGATGAAGGTGACTATACACTCACTTGATTTGATGAAAATCGGGCAGCAATTCGTTTCCTAAAACGATCGTTTCTAATAAAACCGGGAGTTTTATTCAAAAACCGGGCTCTGCGAGGGTCGGGCTTTGAAACCGAAAAGATAAATTTTTCGGGCTTCTCGGGCTCTTCGTGGCGTATTCCGAGGGTTATAATCGATACCGGGGCTTTGGGGGAAGTTGGAATGAAAGAAATATGGGTTTAGGGATGAAAAATGTCACTTTTCCAAAATATACCCGGGAGGTCTCGCACCCTCCTATTTATAGGATGCGAGGCTCTTGATCGGACGGCTAGGAGAGAAGCCACGCGGCAGCAGATGCGAGAAGGGGTCACGTGGGCTGCGCATGCGAGGGCCTTGCTGGCAGCCTCTGATTGGACCAAAGTTCGGATCCGAGGAGGGGGGCACGTGGCTCATGCGAAGCTCGGATACGATGAGTCACTGTACACGCGTCGGACGTAGGCGAGGCGGCTTCGGACAGCTCTCCGGATTCGAACACGCGTCTGCCAGCTGCTCGGATGACTCAGCCATTTCGGACACGTGTTGGATGCGAAGCGAGGACACGTGGCCGAAGTCCACGTATGCGAGATTCCTCGGTTTTGGGGATTTTTTCTCGATTTTCGCGCCAAAACTTCTAAAATCCATAACTTTCGCATACGGGCTCCGGTTTTGGGGATTTTTTCTCGATTTTCGCGCCAAAACTTCTAAAATCCATAACTTTCGCATACGCGTAGGTAAACTTATGCTCTACAACTTTCGTTTAGACTTCGTCGGCTAATTTTGACTTTAATTTTATATTATTATTTTTAACAGACCGGGACAGGAAATCCGTTAAAAATTCATAACTTCTTCATCCGACGTCCGTTTTCGTCTGTCTTTTTACGGTTGTGCTACTATTGACGAGACCTTCGATTCTCATTTAGGTCGTGTCGGCTAAAAATCACTCGATCTGAAATTCGAGTTTTTAGCTGTCTACTGCTAAGCTGAAACTTCGAAAAATCATAACTTCCTCATACGAAGTCAGATTTGGGCATTCTTTTTATACCTACTCTCGGTTTAACGAACACTACGAGTTTCGTTTAGATCACTAAGGCCAAAAAGTAGTTTATCAAAAACTCACTTTTTACGACATTCGGCATCATGCCGGTTTATCGCGAAACTTCGACATGTCATAACTTCTTCGTTATAACTCGGATTTCGGTATTCTTTATATATCTGTAATCCTTGTCACGCCCACTACAAGTTTCTTAATAGATATCGGCTTTATCTAATATTTATTTTTGACGCTCATTTTTATTGTTAATTAATTAAACCCTAATAATTAAGCATAAAACACATAATTCACATAATATTCACATAATTCCTTTTCATTTCTTCAAAATGAGTTACAAAGGTTAACCTACACTATAATGTCAATATTAATGCCTAGCCTAGAAACACGGGCATTACAATTCTCTCCCCTTTAGGATGATTCCGTCCCCGGAATCACACATCAGCAAACAAATGCGGGTAGCGACTCATCATGTCACTTTCCATTTCCCAGGTGAGATTTGGCCCATATGTATGTTTCCAATGCACCAGCACTAAATCGACCATCTTGCGTCTCAGCTTCTTAGTCTTACAGTCAACGATTGCCTCAGGTTCTTCAATCAACCTCTTGTTTTCATCCAACCTTAATTCAGAAATGGGAATTATGTCGGGCACATCTCCCGTAAACTTTCTCAAATAACACACATGAAAGGTGTTATGAATACCCTCCAGTTCTTCCGGTAATTCTAGCTTGTAAGCTTGATTCCCGATCCTCTGAAGAACTTTAAATGTTCCAATAAACCTTGGACTCAAGTTTCCCCTTTTACCAAATCTTATAAGTCCCTTCCACGGCGAGACTTTAAGTAAAACCGAATCTCCAACTTCGAAAGATATCACTTGTCTTTTCTTGTCAGCATAACTCTTTTGTCGATCTTGAGCAGCTAACATCCTTTCTCTAATCACTTTTAACTTTTCAGCAATCTGATGGACTATTTCAGGTCCCATAAACTGCTTTTCCCTAGCTTCCAGCCAACATGACGGCGTTCGACACTTTTCTCCATACAAAGCGTGACAAGGTGCCATCTTGATGCTTGAGTGGAAACTATTATTATAGGAAAATTCTACTAGAGGTAAGTGTTCATCCCAGTTACCTTGGAATTCTAGGGTACATGCTCGCAGCATATCCTCCAATGTTTGAATCGTTTGTTCGCTTTGACCATCAGTTTGCGGATGGTAAGCTGTACTCAAACACAACTTGGTACCCAATTCCTCTTGTAGACTTCTCCAAAACCTTGAGGTAAAACGGCTGTCACGATCGGATACAATCGTTAACGGAACACTGTGAAGCCTCACAATTTCCTTCACATAGGAATTCGCAAGTTTATCCATAGACCATTTCTCGTTGGAGGCTATGAAGTACGCACTCTTAGTGAAGCGATCAACGACCACCCAAATCACGTCGTGACCGTTCCTTATTCTGGGCAGTTTAGTCACAAAATCCACAGTGATATCTTCCCATTTACCCATTGGTACAGGTAAAGGTTCTAAACTCCCATACGGTTTCTGATGTTGTGCCTTAACCCTAGCACAAGTTACACACTCGGCCACATACTTAGCAACATCGAGCTTCATCGTCGGCCACCAGTAATAGGGTTTTAGGTACCTATACATTTTCGTACTGCCGGGATGAATCGAGTACATGGTCTTGTGAGCTTCTTCCATCAGAAGATCTCTTACTCCTCCCGTCTTAGGTACCCAAATCCTATCTTTGAA
The DNA here is from genome assembly GCF_052849685.1 of Lactuca virosa. NCBI lineage: Eukaryota > Viridiplantae > Streptophyta > Magnoliopsida > Asterales > Asteraceae > Lactuca > Lactuca virosa. The sequence goes on from NC_136429.1 coordinate 488,647,422, forward strand.
TACCTTCAATCCTTGACCGTTTGTATCAAACACCAACGTTTTGCCCAAACGTTCTTCCTTTCGGTCAATTTTCTCTAAAGCTTCCTCCTGAGCTTTCTTTATACTTTCCACAATTGTAGAGACAACTTCAATTCTCAACGCTCTTGGCCTTTTCTTTTCAAGGTTTACCTTCCGACTGAGAGCATCAGCAACAACATTTGCTTTACCAGGGTGGTAAAGTATCTCACAGTCGTAGTCCTTGAGTAACTCTAGCCAGCGTCGTTGCCTCATGTTCAATTCCTTCTGATTAAAGAGATATTGAAGACTCTGATGATCAGTGAAAAGTTTGCATTTAGTACCATAAAGATAGTGCCTCCATATCTTTAAGGCGAATACTACCGCTGCCAACTCCAGATCATGAGTGGGGTAGTTCTTTTCATGCTCTTTCAATTGCCTCGATGCATACGCTATCACTTTATCCCTTTGGGTCAGATTACATCCTAACCTAACTCCAGAGGCATCACTATAGACTGCGAAGTCATCAACTCCTTCAGGTAATGAAAGAATCGGTGCTTCACACAATCTCTTCTTCAACTTCTCAAAGGCTTCCTTATGCTTCTCATTCCAAGCATAAGTAGCTCCTTTGTGGGTCAAAGTTGTTAATGGAGTAGCGATCGAAGAAAAGCCTTGGATAAATCTTCGATAATATCCGGCTAATCCTAAAAAGCTTCTAATCTCCGTAGGACTATTTGTCTGTTCCTACTTCATCACAGCTTCAATCTTTGCTGGGTCAACCATTATTCCTTCTTGGTTAACCACATGACCTAAAAATTGGACTTCTTGAATCCAAAATTCACATTTGGAGAACTTTGCATACAGCTTCTCCTTTTTCAGGACTTCTAACACCTTACGCAGATGCTTTTCATGCTCCTGCTTGCTTTTCAAATAGATCAAGATATCGTCTATGAATACTATCACGGATTTATCAAGGTATGGTTTACAAACCCTGTTCATCAAATCCATGAAAGCTGCTGGGGCATTGGTTAGTCCGAACGACATAACCAAAAATTTATAGTGTCCATATCTTGTTCTGAACGCAGTCTTTTCGATATCCTGCTCTCTCACCTTCAGTTGATGGTATCCCGACCTAAGATCGATCTTTGAAAAATAGCTCGATCCTTGCAACTGATCGAACAGGTCATCGATCCTCGGCAACGGGTACTTGTTCTTTATCGTCGCTTTATTCAGCTCTCTGTAATCGATGCACATTCTCATGCTCCCGTCTTTCTTCTTTACAAATAACATGGGGGCTCCCCAGGGCGATGAACTAGGTTGAATGAAACCTTTGTCCAATAGCTCCTGAAGTTGTGTCATAAGTTCTTTCATCTCTGTTGGTGCTAATCGATACGGTGCTTTTGCTATCGGCGTCGTTCCTGGTAACAAGTCGATACGAAATTCAACTTGTCGATCAGGGGGCAATCCAGGAAGATCTTCGGGAAAGAATTCCAGATAATAACACACCACCGGAATATTCTGTACCTCCTTCTTTTCCTTCTGAGCATCGATCACGAACGCTAGATATGATGTACATCCCTTGGCCAAACACTTTCTGGCTTTCATTAGGGAAATGATTCCAGAGTTTACTCTGCGTTTGTCTCCATACACCATAAATGACTCTCTCCCTGGCGGGTTTACTTTTACTATCTTTTTCCTACACAATATCTCGGCATCATTGGCGCTAAGCCAATCCATTCCTAAAACTATGTCGAATCCATTTAACTCGATAGGCAATAATTCCTCGTGGAACTTATTCCCATCCAAGTCAATGAGGATGTTCTTCATACGATGGCTAACAGGTACAAACTTGCCACTAGCAATCTCGACTACTATAGCATTAACTAGTCTATCTACAGGCAAAGCTAGTTTTCTACCAAATTCATGCGACATAAAGGAGTAATTGGCTCCAGAATCAAACAAAATTTAGGCAGGCAATTCGTTTACAAGAAAGGTACCTGAAGCGACATCGACTTCTTCTTTTGCAGCCTCAAGTGTCATCTGAAAGGCTCTCGCCTTCGGCTTTGGTGGTAGATTGGGCTTTGCTGCATCCTTCCTCTTTGGACAGTCTTTAAAAACATGTCCTTCTTCATGGCACTCAAAACATACCCTCTTGTTGGACGGACACACGTTGGCATAATGCCCAGTCTTTCCATATTTGTAGCAAGTCACCCCCTCACTACATTTCCCAGAGTACTTTTTCTTGCACTTCTCACACCACTTCACTTCGGCTCCTCCTCCGAATTTTCTCGAACCAGTCTTCGAGAACTTGTTCTTTTTATTGGAACCTGAAGTTCCTTCAAACTTTCTCTTTTCACCAACTTCTTCCCTCTCCAAACCCTTCTCTCTGATCTGAATCTCCACATTCTTAGCAGCCCAGATGGCGGCTTTCAAAGTGGTTGCTTGCTTAACCATTGAACCAAAGTCCGCTGGTAATCCGAGGGCAAACTTGTTGACCTTAGAGAGTTCAATTGGAACTAGATGAGGAACAAGCTTCATCTTTTCTGTATAACTAGTAGCGTATTAAGTAACGCTCATCTTTCCTTTCTTTAAATTCTGGAACTCATTATTAATTTCCAGAAGATCCTGCTCTGAGCAGTATTGCAATTTCAGTTGTACCACAAAGTCTTCCCAAGACATCTTTCTAGCTTCTCCCTTAGGCATCGAATCAGCTAGTAACTTCCACCAGCTCAATACACCAGACTTTAACAGAGGAATTGCAAGTGCGTTCTTTTGTTTGTTGCTACACTCACAACTTTCAAAACATCGTCTCCATTTCGGAGATCCAGTTCATGACTTCCACCGGTGTCGGACTTCCAGATAGACATGGTGGTTAAGATGCCATGAAATCTTTGTATTTGCATCCGCGTCCATCAACTCCTCCATCCTGGTTGTTTTGTCTAACTATCGGTCGCTTGGCTTGACCAAGAGTCCCACTGTAGTTCCCTCCTACTGATTGGCCTTCATTCAATTCGAGCTGTTCAACAGGCATCATAGTTTCTTCCCTATGCTGTTGTAGTAATCGCCTTGTCTCCTCCATCTGTAGATCTAACATCATTTGCATCATTGCTTGTACCCCAGCCATCGTCATTGGCTCAGGTGCAGCTCCTACAACAGGTACCTACTCAACTACTTGAGGTTGAGGCTGTTGATCCCTGTTTCCATTTGCATTTGCAACTCCATTGCGAGTTTTTGTCATTACAATCTATATACCGAATAAGGCGAATTTAGGTCCTTATCCTCGATAGGTATTTAAATTCCCTTATCACTCCGAAACGTTTACATGTTAGTTCTAATCTCGTAATCATACGCTTAGAATCCTACACACATAAGGTTTCTAGATCCGGTCGGCAACAGACCATAGATCCAAACAAATAATGGCATATATGGCAAACATATAACATTTAGCACATAAAATCATTTTAGGCATCTTTCCTAAAATAAACTAGTGCTTGTGTCTAAAATATGGTAGACACTCATCTCACAATCATCACTTAGCATTCTAAGTTTAAGTCTAGAAATTCTACAATTTCTTAGTTCGCTTAAACTAATGCTCTGATACCAACTGTGACATCCCCTAATTTCTCGGCCAGAAAAGACCGATTTAATTTATGCTTTTTAAAATAAAATCAGAGAAATCTTTTTAAAAGATGTTGCGGAATTGGTCCCCAATACAAAACATGATAAAAGTTTGTCAAAACCTTTCTTTAAGAAATATATAATTTCATTTAATGTCAAAACATCGGGATGTCATGTTCCTATACAGATCAAAAGCATAAACAAGACATAATAAGCCTTTCAACAGTTATTTACAACTACTAGCCTATAATCCAAAAAATCTCTCATCGTCCACCGACTATGCTCGGGGTCCACTACCTGTAACATAAAAAGTTGAGTGAGTCAGGCTTGGGAGCCTGGTGAGCATATAGGGTTTTCAACCCATAATAATAATAAATTTATTAAGTTCACCAATCAACAATAACCCTGATTACCCGTTCCCGTTATCCTCACTTTACGTCCCTAAACACTTATCACAAGGGACCTAGCCTAAAGAATATCATAGGGATGGACACTACTGCTAAGGGGTTTCCTCAGCCATACATGTCCTAAAGGTAACCATGAGGGGGATGGAGTACAGCGAATGAACACCCAAGTTCATTACACCTACAGGTTGCGGGTCTGCCAGTGTTCCACTGGACTGTCTAGAAAGTCCGTGGTCATCAACCAAACTCCGCTAGATGGCTGGATCACAATCACATCGAGGCCTCTCATCACTTTTATTTCATCATACATCACTATCTACCCATGTTTTACCCAACATATTTGTAGATAAAAATACATATACAATTTAAAACTTGTATAAAACATCAATTCAACAGTCACCTCAATTAAACAATTAATATAATTACACGTAGCACGTATTTTATATAAAATACTTCATATCTAGGTGTAAGATGAAGGTGACTATACACTCACTTGATTTAATGAAAATCGGGCAGCAATTCGTTTCCTAAAACGATCGTTTCTAATAAAACCGGGAGTTTTATTCAAAAACCGGGCTCTGCGAGGGTCGGGCTTTGAAACCGAAAAGATAAATTTTTCGGGCTTCTCGGGCTCTTCGTGGCGTATTCCGAGGGTTATAATCGATACCGGGGCTTTGGGGGAAGTTGGAATGAAAGAAATATGGGTTTAGGGATGAAAAATGTCACTTTTCCAAAATATACCCGGGAGGTCTCGCACCCTCCTATTTATAGGATGCGAGGCTCCTGATCGGACAGCTAGGAGAGAAGCCACGCGGAAGCAGATGCGAGAAGGGGTCACGTGGGCTGCGCATGCGAGGGCCTTGCTGGCAGCCTCTGATTGGACCAAAGTTCGGATCCGAGGAGGGGGGCACGTGGCTCATGCGAAGCTCGGATACGATGAGTGACTGTACACGCGTCGGACGTAGGCGAGGCGGCTTCGGACAGCTCTCCGGATTCGAACACGCGTCTGCCAGCTGCTCGGATGACTCAGCCATTTCGGACACGTGTTGGATGCGAAGCGAGGACACGTGGCCGAAGTCCACGTATGCGAGATTCCTCGGTTTTGTGGATTTTTTCTCGATTTTCGCGCCAAAACTTCTAAAATCCATAACTTTCGCATACAAGCTCCGTTTTTGACGTTCTTTATATGCACGCGTAGGTAAAGTTACTCTCTACAAATTTCGCTTAGACTTCGTCGGCTAATTTTGACTTTAATTTTTATATTATTATTTTTACCAGACCGGGACAGGAAATCCGTTAAAAATTCATAACTTCTTCATCCGACGTCCGTTTTCGTCTGTCTTTTTACCGTTGTGCTACTATTGACGAGACCTTCGATTCTCGTTTAGGTCGTGTCGGCTAAAAATCACTCGATCTAAAATTCGAGTTTTTAGCGGTCTACTGCTAAGCTGAAACTTCGAAAATTCATAACTTCCTCATACGAAGTCAGATTTGGGCGTTCTTTTTATACCTACACTCGGTTTAACGAACGCTACGAGTTTCGTTTAGATCACTAAGGCCAAAAAGTAGTTTATCAAAAACTCACTTTTTACGACATTCGTCACCGTGCCGGTTTGTCGCGAAACTTCGACAGGTCATAACTTCTTCGTTATAACTCGGATTTCGGTATTCTTTATATATCCGTAATCTTTGCCACGCCCACTACAAGTTTCTTAATAGATATCGGCTTTATCTAATATTTATTTTTGACGCTCATTTTTATTCTTAATTAATTAAACCCTAATAATTAAGCATAAACACATAATTCACATAATATTCACATAATTCCTTTTCATTTCTTCAAAATGAGTTACAAAGGTTAACCTAGACTATAATGTCAATATTAATGCCTAGCCTGGAAACACGGGCATTACAAAGTCTTCTGCGGATACTCATCTCGGGTACTTCTCCTGGATCACAGTAGCCACTCCTAGCTAGCGTGAATGCTTGCAACCATTCTTATACAACGCTTAACCTTGTCTACTCAGTCCGATCCCCGAAAGGACCGCTATACTTACCTCCTGAGGTCCAACCATTACCATACGCAAGCAATGGCCTTCCCAAGGAAACTGTACATAAGCGGGAACCTTTCCTATCTCTACGAAGGACAGATCATTCGATGTAAATAATATTCAGCCACTCCCAGTGTCGGTCCCTTCGCCGCTACCTACTGAATGTTTCCTCTTTCTATGTTCCGGTGCTGAACACCCAACCCCAGCGAATGGATCAGGTAATCCTTCGAGTGAAAGATTCATCCCTACAACGGTTAGTGGCGTAGTGTCTCTCGGTCAATTAGCTGCTCCATACTAAAATTCTCTCATCATTACATGTCCGTAGAACCTGTGCCCCTAATCCTCTTACCGAATGAACCAAGACCACTCTGGCCCCAACTGCTCTATCATTACCTGGGTTACCGGACTCCCATCGGTTGCTGAACCCAAGCTCAATCGCTCAGTCGCTCCCCGCGACTCTCGAAGTAACTTCGGCTAACTAAAACTACTATATCCACCAAGCCACTTGGTGGTTGTCGAGGCCAACAAAACAAATACCCTAAATATTACACACTAAAATAGTGTATAGTGGTAAAGGGATCGTATCCACGGAGATTGGTTCAATTTAAATCTCTATGTAATCACTTGTTCAAGTACTTATAAAACAAAAGTAAAAGTAAAATGGGGGGGGGGGGTTAGTTCTTTTTGATTGTTTGACAAAATTAAAACTAGCTAGAATGTAAATATGACAAGTAAACAAGTAAAAGATTTGATTAAATTCAATGAAGTGAAATTGGTTGATTTTGGGTACACTCCACATGGATGACATGGTTGACTTATCATTAGACTAAATGGAATAACACTTGTGAATTGGTTTAACTTGGCTATAGCAATTCATAAGCACAAATTACCTCAACTCTTCTTAGATATTAAAATGGTTAGAGAAGCCCTAACACATTCCCTTAATTAAAGTCACAAAATCAATGAAGCATATAATCTTGAGAAAATCAATTAGCTTTGAGTTCTAAGAGTCACCAAATCCATAAGATAATCAAATGCTTACATTATCATTATGGAGGAAACATTCCCATGGTTTAAATGAAATGAAAACAAACATATAAACCATTTGTTGCTTACCAACCTCAAATTCCATTACTTAACCAAGAAATTGATCATCAAAAATATATGTTCACTCATCCAAGCTCATGATCAAAGATAAACAAACATAACAAGAAGTTTAACTAGAAAACATTTCCATAAACTTCAAACATAAGGTAATAATAGTCTTCAAAACAACCAATCATCCATGGGATTAAACCCTAATCAACCAAGTAAAAATCTAGCCAAGCATGGCTAAAATAAAAGCCATGCAATATAGTTTAGTGGTACCAAACATTGTTCTAGTTGCAAGATGGAAAGAAATTACACTAGTCTTCAAAAATCTTTCAAATCTTCCAAAGCTTTCTTGAGAGAAAAAATGTGTGTGTTCTTCAAGTCATGGATGGCAATAATACCTCCAATCCCCAGCAAAAAGGGGCTCATTTCCGGATTCAAAAAGGTGCCAAAAGCCACCCACCAACCTTCCACAAATAGAGTCAACAAGTGAAACTCGGGTTCACTTCATCACTCTTCACGCGGACCGCGTATGGGTCCACGCGGACCGCGTGGGTCTCGCTGATTTTGGGACTTGGGCAATTTAAAATACAATCTAGCCCAATCTTCTCATTCACACTTCAGCCCACATGCATAACTCTTGAGAGCCCAATTGTGCCATTCCAAAGCCTCCAATGATTGGTCCAATGCTCCTTCAATCTTCCATAGCCCGAGTACGTGTCGCCTCATCATCATTCTCGCTCAAAAATTAAGTCCAACTTGATTTCTTGTTTATGCTGACACCAAGCTCAATCGCACCACTTCAAGTCCACAAGCAAACCGCAAGCCTCCAAAAGTCCCGCACTCCTTCCATACCTCCAATGACAAATAGTCTTCAATAAATCCTGCAAATAAGCTCAAAAGACTGGAAAGCACCCGGTAAAGGAGAAAAATAACAAAAAGAGAACATATGCATGAAGATTAACTAAAATGAGATGGAATGTGCTAAAATAAACTATAAAAAGAAGTAAATAAAATGAAACTATCACCACTCATGGCTCCATTATTCCTACTGATCCTCCCGATCACATTGTCTGACCACTCATTGCCAACATAATCTACTACAAAAGATGAGTGCTACCCGAACTGTTGTAGTTTTACATCATACCTGGTCTCCAACGACCTACCACCTTCCGACCAAAACATACAGTGGCCTACTCACATCCGTGTGGCTGCCCCGCCCTATCTTAATCCATCTGAAGAATTCCGTGAGTGAATCACACATTTGTCGCATTCTCACCGCCGAATAGGGTCCGGCGAATGCTACGGTCCACCCCCCATTATTTCTATACCCATATACCATTGGCTAACCAACAAATGCTACGGGCCACCCCGCAGTCTTACTAATTGCTAACTAACAAATGCTACGGGCCACCCCGCAGTCTTACTATACCCTTCCTGCCTACTCGTGAATGCTACGGGCCACCCCCATAGTCTTACAACACTCCTACACTATCTGCCAACTAATGCTACAGCCCACCCCACAGTCTTACCACATTTCTCATACTATTTGACCACTGGTGAATGCTATGGCTATCCCGTAGTCTGACAACACCTTCCACATCGACTGGCTGCTAGTGGATGTTAAGGCTAACCCGCAGTCTTACAACACTTTCCACACTGACTGACTGCTAGTGAATGCTACGGCTAACCCGCAGTCTTACAACACTTTCCACACTGACTGACTGCTAGTGAATGTTACGGCTAACTCGCAGTCTTACAACACTTTCCACACTACTCAACCGCTGACCATGGTCCTTCGCTGACTACTAATCCAAACATACCCGTAATCGAGCATACATGCACGATCTAATATCCTGAGCTGAACTCTTGTCCTGATTGAAATCCCCATCCTGATTTCTTAAGACCTGCTATCAATCATCACGAGTGCACGACCTCAATCTTGGCAAGTTTTCCGAACTCCCAACTTACACTACACCCAATCCATACAGTCGCTTGATCCGTTCTTCCCCCTGACAAGGATGCAAAACCCATCCTGGTTTCACAACTATTTCTGCTTCTGAATCCCTGGACAATTCTCCCCCACTTGGATTCTACTAAGTCTTCATAGTACTTGATAACTGAAGGATTCCCATTCCTTCCTTCTTTACACGATAGACACACTGACTACCAACACTCAGTCTTGCTATTGATCCATTACTAACACATTCTAAAGATCACACAATTACTGAAGACTAGATGAGCACTTTCTTAAATCCCAACACTAATGACCCCAAAAGCTTAACCTGATGTCCCTCTCAACCTTAAAGTCCAATTAGCCGATGCTTAGAGCAACCTCTTTAGCAATAGACTGCTTCTCTTGATGCTTCCAAAAGCTATTCCTAGCACAAAGACTGAACTTCACCGAATCCTAACGATGGTGAATAACCACCCTGTTGAACCCTGACCACAGATTTTCTCATGATGCTCCTGAACTGATCTCGGCTGTAACCGAGATAACACTGGACACTTCGAACCAGAAAAGGGACATGGCCTTACACTAGCTACTAATAATTATTGGTATGTAATTGGCATATGACATTTTTTTACAAATACAATCCGAATACTAACAGGGAGATAACTCATACATAATCTTACCTGAGACCAAGGCAAGAACAACCATAATACAGATAGAATCAAAATGGGCAATTCATACATACCTGAAACATTGCCTGCTTTCATCCGGATCTCTCCTGCATGTCACTGCAAAGTCTATCTCCTCTCTGCTAGGGCTCCTGTCCTACCCTCTCGTCCATCGGTGATCCTCAAAATGTCTGGAGCAAACGTGCTTACTACCCCTCCCCTCACCGTTGGACAACCGGCCTTCTTGTGGCCCACCTGATCGCAGTGAAAACATAATGGGCTTGGCCCCTGTGGGCAGTCCCTGTTGACGTGACCATCCTTTCCATACTTGTAGCAGCCTGAACCCCTGGAACGACAAAGTCCCTCATGCAGTTTTCCGCATGCGCTGCACTGACTTCGGCCCTATCGGCCTACCAATCGCTGATCTGAAGTCTTGGGCCTCTTCCCGGGACCCTCCAAAGTATACACTTGATCTGACCTCCTCTTATCAATGTGCTCCAAATCAATCTCCCGCTCTCGGGCTCTAGAGATCCTATCATTCAGGGTCTCGCACCCTGAAATACTCACAAACTTCCTAATGTCATCCCGCAGCATGTCGTGATACCTCACTTTCTTCATCTCCTCATCTGCCACATATTGCGGTACCAATAAAGCCATCTCCTGCAACTTGGCAGTGATCTCTACCACAGTCTCCGTAGTTTGGCGGAGATCCAGAAACTCTCGCGCCAACTGTTGTACCTCGATCGCTAGTGCAAACTCAGCTCGAAATCTGGACAAGAAATCATCCCACGACATAGCATCGATCGCATCATCACCCAACTCACTACCGACCTCTTCCCACCAATCACGTGCCCGATCCTTCAACAGTAGGAAGCATATATGACCTTCGCCTCCTCGGGGCAAAAACTCATCTTGAATGCATTAGCCATATCCGCTAACCACCTCCTACTGATAATGGGATCCCTCTCCCCATGAAACGCAGGAGCTCCACAAGCACGGAGTTCTTGAAAAGTCAGTGTGAGAGCTCCAATGATAGCCATAACCTCCGTACGAAATGCACTCAAGTGCTCATCCACTATCTCTGAAACACATCGAGAAACCTCTGATGAAAAGAACTCTCGCAACTGCTCGCTAATCGGCTCATCGTCTGCACCTGATCCAGAACCCGATCCCGGACCACCTCCCTGAGAGCTCATCTCCAACTGAAATACAACATTCCAAAAGTCAAAACATAACCAAGTGTCCTTCCCCCATAAGCTTCTTAGATTCTCCAAGACTTTCACTGATTCGAGTATGGATCATGTGCTTTCAGTAGTACGGGCCCAATACTACCTTCCACACCTATCCATACTTTCCTCAGCAATCATCCTGAATCCTCTAAGTCACCTTCTCAACACAAACACCAAAACTCACTATACCGCACTGCTAGGCTCACTGAAACACATCCTAGGCTTTCCTAGGTTCCCAAACCCACCCAGTCCTCAGCTGCTGAAAGATTCCCAGTAATGTCAACTAGCTACCTCATGAATATAGCCACATGCAACAGAGATCAGATAATCCTTCAAGTAAAAGACTCATTCCTAGAACGGTTGGACTTAGACAAGAGTTGTGTAATAGGTTCAAGTCCATCACTCTGAGATTATCCGGCATGTGTCCCATGTGACTTAGCATATTCACTTAGTAGCTAACTCATATTAATAAGAGTCCCACAAAGCACAAAGCAAACAACATTCAGAAAATGGTAAATCTAACCATCATACTCCAATCAAATCATTTTATCCTCTTATCAGGAATCTATGCTAGCATGTAATTCAAGGCTCATACAATCAGGCATAATCTAAACAGGCTATCCTACCACTAGCTGATCAGTTCTGGCATGCAATTCTACAAGCTCATATAAACATACAAAGGCATCTTTTCTAGATCCTTATCTCTAATCTAGCATGCGGATCACATAATCATATCATATCACAAAACAAACATGTATCGGTATTTTGGAAACCACTTACTTGAGCTCGGTCGATTGCACGCATCACCCCTTTTTTTCTTTTTAAAACCTTTTTATAAAAATGATTCTCTTTTGAAAATTTTCATACCGAGTCCTCAGTTTGAGTTCAGACACACCCGAAAGTATATCTAAATCCCTCAAACCAAGGCTCTGATACCAACTTGTAACATCCTAAAATTCAAGGCTAGAAATTTTGTTTTCAATATAAGAAAAACACTTAACAACTTTGTTCCGAACATGGAAAACGTTTCATTTAAAATAAATATCGGAGTCTAATCCCAAAGATCACATGATGTGGAATAATATGGGTCAATGCGCTGCGATCGTCCCAAGCTCCTTTTCTGAAAACTGAAGGTACCTAAAACCAAAACTGTAAATAGTAAGCACGAAGCTTAGTGAGTTCCTCAAATACCACATACCATAGATATCAACTGGGCCATACATGCCATACATACTGTGAGCCATACATATCAATCATATATCAAATAAGGTGCTATGTGTCGCACATAGTCTTACTGTTATGCCACGGGCCGCCACGTGGTCTTTCTTGCCAAGTCGGGGGCCACCCCCTGGGTCTTACAGACAAGTGCCAAGAGCCGCCTCTTGGTCTTCCATGCAAGTATCACAAAGACAACTAGCATACATACTACTCTACTTCGCTAATGAGCATACAGTGTGCCAGGAGCCACCTTCTGGTCTTCCATGCATATTGCCTAGGGATAACCCCCGGGTCTTCGTATCATACATAATAAGATACTGTGTACCATGAGCCACCCCCTGGTCTTACATACATAGTGCCTAGGGCTAACCCACGGGTCTTCCTACCATACATAAACTAAATGGGTCGGCATTGTGGTCGTAGACCCATACACACAGTGAGGAGAGTCACCTCACAAGCTGACTGTAGAATCCTGTGAATAAACCTCTTGCTGCTAGCTGGCAATTCCCGAACTGCTACTCCTTCGGCTCCCCAAGCTATCAGTACCAAATAACACTTACTCCAAAACCAATAATCCTTCTTAGGGTAAAATGACCATTTTACCACTGCTCTAATCGGGACCATATCCAAGGCCCAATCCCATCTAATCATTCTAAGTCCACTAATGGCCCACTAAAAGCCCACTAATAGCCCAATTTGCTAAATTGCGCCCAATCCCTCTAATGGGCCTTACCCTAAGCCCAAACATATTCTTGGCCCAAATTATCTGACTTCTGATGTCCCACTAAGGCCCAAAGGACTAAAATCAAATGCATGGCCCAATCCGAGGCCCAATAACACAAAGCCTACTCTGACTGAGTACGTGGGGCGTACTCAGCTGTATGCAGGGCGTATTGGGCTGGTGGCATGTACGCTGCGCATACCAGCTTGAACGCCAGCGTACTCTCCTGTTAAGCCCTTTTTTCTATTAAGCACTTAATGCTTCATAGATCTAAGTTCCTCTTAACGTCTGAATCCATAAAGTCACTGACTTGGTGACTTTGCATGTCCCAAACAATCCCAAACTCCAAAAATGGTATTCTACTTCCAAGAAAATGGTCTTAACTCTTGCAAGAGCCCATTAAGATCACCAAGGTGACAACTTTCTGCCTTAGGGACTCATTTGGAACTGAGAGTGGCAACTCTAAGCCTAGGAGTCAGATTTGAACCATAAAGCTCCATACTTGGGACCAAAATGACTCTAAAACCAAACTACACTGGATCTAAGCATTCTTGAGGAAAGTTTCAGGCTTTATACCTCAAGGTGATCTGAAAAGGAACCACAATCTTGGATATACTGCTTCTCCTTTGATTCCCCACCTTGCTATGCTCTTCTCTTGCTTGGAAAATGGTTTCACAACTCCAAAATGCTCTCTAATGGCCTCCAAATCTCCAAGGACACTCAAAGGAGGTTTAGGGTTTCGTGGTGGCTGTCTAAGAATGAGATGGAGGCTGACCCCTGAGGCACATTGTTCCTTTTATAGTGACATAGCCCTAAAATTAGGGTTTAGTGACTCTTAGCATACGCTGGGCGTACGCCTCTCCGCACCTACGACCATTCTCACTTATACACCGGGTGTAACCCAGCTTACGTTGGGCGTACCCAGCCGGACACGTTCATGCATCCCTTGCATGCAAGGGACTTACTTGCCAAACATTTCCATTAGGGACCATTTATGCCAATAACTTTGAAGTGCTATAACTTCTTCATTCTAAGTCCGTTTCCGACGAACTTTATATCCACAAAAAGGTGGCGGAAAACCCTACGCTCTTAGTCACGCCCCAAGCCTAAAACTTTATGAATAAACCCGAGACCCATAAAAGACCGAATCGCCCCTACCCTTTGGCCTCCGAGACCACAACCGAGTACTTTCAAAACTGGGTGTTACACAGGTCCTTCTTCTTCGAAGGAAAACGAGCTGGCACGGTAGCAGCGCATCACACCATGATTTTCCGCACTATGATGTTCTTGGGATTTGTATCTGACATTATTATCTTATGACTTGTTTTGAGACATATGAATTATGGGATTTTATGATATGAGATAACTTAATGATGTTTTCAATAATCTGTTTTATGAATTAATAAATTAAAAATGAAATTTTTAGTCTTGGATTTTGGGATGTCACATAACCACACACGCTCCACTAACGAATTATAAAAAGTAATGTGCAATTTCATGGGTTAGCATACAAATTCACATTTTTCCTAAAGTAACTAAGATTAGGATTCTTTATAAAAAGTTTAGTTACTTTTTAATATCATTATACTTATAATGAAAATTAATTGTCCTATCAAACCCGTTCGGCTAAAGACTATTCACTAATAAAGGAAGTGTTGGGTGAGAGTGGACACCCATTCAACTACCATTTTATAGGGAGTTTCCTTATACCCCCTTATAGACTAGCATCGTGAATGAGACGTAGTATAAGGTGTATTTTAAAACATTTCAAAATATTAGGTTTATAATTAAATTTCGAAAATTAAATAATTAATTTAAATTTAAAAATAAACCAAATGATTTAATATTCATCTATTAATTAACATTAAGTCAAATATATTAAATCAAATAACGATTATCTAATTAAATTAATCAAATAATTTAATCCTAATCCTTACCCTCTAGATTTTTGAAAAAATGGGTATATGATTTATCCAATTTTAATTATCTCTTTTTAGGCATGTAAAATGATAATTACCAAATTTTGGAAAACCCTAACAACATACCTAGTTTTCGAAAATTGCTTGGGGATGAAGGTTAGGGTTTCAAACCCCTAACCCTAATTTCGACACTTGGGATGAGGGTTAGGGTTTCAAAACCCTAACTCTAATTTCGACAATTAAGCCTTTTAGGGTTTAATTTTCATAAACCCTAATTTGATCAAATTCAAAAATTATAGCAAATTCAATTGAAAACAAACTGAATGCTCTGATACCACTAATGGGTTTTAGGCATAACAAAACAAACATAAAACTCTTAAGTGTGCATGCAACCTACAACAAGATCTATGTTTTTTCTATTGAACCTATAACTATGAACATCAAAATAAGAACCCTAGAAACCCTAGGTAATTTTCAAAAATAACATAAAAGGGTTTAGGATTACATACCTTATTGTTATTATAGCAAATAATAATTATCCTTCACTTGTAGAAGTTTTGGAAACAAGCACCACAAATGTTGTGCCTTTAATGGTTCACATCCAAGCTAGCAAGAAGGAGATTATGGAGAGAGGAGATATGAGAGAAAAATTCCGCCAACCCTTGGGAAAGAAGTGATTTTATGAAAATCAAAGCATAGGGGGCCTTTGTATAGTAAAACAAGGAAGTCCTGGATAACCATAATCTGAATATAATACTAATATTTCAATTTGATAATTATCCAGCTCCATATTTATCAACATGGGATAATCTAGAAACCCTAGATTATCCTCTAGAAACCGTCCACCTTCTTGGTGGAAGGTTCTGGAGCCTTTTGTTCAACTATTGAACAATTGCACTTTAGACCCTACACTTTTAATTAATTCCATTGATCCCGAAATTAATTCCAATTAATTTCTGATTAATTATTAATTAAATATTACTAATTCTAATTAATATATTGTTCTCATAATATATTAATAAAATATTTATTTCAATTTATTAATCAAATAATAAATCAATCTCTCTCTCCAAAATCATTTTGTCCAATTGCTAGGTTTAAGGGTAACCTAAAAGGACTGTGCTACTATCAATTCAAATTTATATCAATTATAGTTATGGGCTTATACACCTAATCCAACAAATATATTAATAAATAATTTCTAATTATTTATTATTCACATAATAAACTAACAAATTATCTTCTATCTCCTAATGTCATTCTAATTAATTACTAGTTGTGAAGGCAACCCAAAAAGAACTTTGCTTTTAATTACAAGTGTATACCAATTTAGTTATGAGCTTAGACACCTTAATCCAACATTCTTTCACTTGGATAAGTCTATAAATGCAATTGCAAGTATAGCCTTGAACCAAATAGCAAAGTGTGCTTTCCGAAGCAACTGCCAAACTCTGATTCAAATCAGACATTGTCCCTATGATAAATGATCAACTATCCGTTCGTTCTTCATGATATCGTATGGACACGAGACATGGAATCCATTCAATCTCATTGTCCAAAAATGTTGTTTCCCAATTTTTGATGACGTCATTAGACTACAAATTGAACACATCAATTTAGTCTTGGTTGAATCCAGCACTATAATGTCAACAACCAAATCACCGAGGTTCCCGAAGATATCGCTTTTACTGTTAGGGAAAAAGGAATGAACAAACTTTACTACATAAATGTAACCTTTACTCATCAAATCATACATGACACTGCATTTTTTAACATCATGTTAGTGATGCGTTTACACAACATGAATGCACAACCGACTTGTAAATTACAACTTACGTATCTCTGTTTGAAAAATAGAAGATATTATCATCTTAGAATTCCTCGTGATTAAATCTATGAAGTAATCTTTAAGCATGGGTTTATCCAATACTCAAAATATCTATTTTAAAAGTAGTTATGAATATTGTAGCAATCCCATGCAATATCCAATCTCTATGGACAATCTACAATCAATTCATGACAATCTTAATTCACTAATAACTTCCAAAAGTGTGAGTTACTGTGGAGTTTTGAATAATTCAAAATTACTCAGGAAGTAAAACATGCAAAATGAAACACAAGAATAAATAATTGAAGAAGGTAGTATACAAACTTATAAATAATTCTCTATTATGTAATCACCAAAATCAATTATATTTACTTTGTTACAAAGTTTCAAACTATCAAATAACTGCTAAAAAATTGTCTCTTAAGCCAATGCTCTTAGCATACCGGTTGTGTTTGACCCTGCTCAGAGCCTTTGTGAAAGCATCTGTAAGATTGTCTTCTGATGATACTCAGTTCACTAGGAGATGCCTATCTTCAACCCTATGTCTAATGTAGTGGTACTTTCTGTCGATATGCTTAGACCACCCATGGACTTTTGGTTCTTTGGTCAAGGAAACAGCACCTTCATTATCACAAAATAGTTTTATTGGCTCTTGAATGGTCGAGACTACTCCGAGGTCTCCGATGAAATTCTTCCACAAAGTCGCTTCCTTTGTTGCATCACTCGTTGCAATGTACTTTGATTCTCAAGTAGAATCAATCACCGTTGACTACTTGGAACTCTTCCAAGTCACTGCTCCAACATTTAACAAGAATACCCAGCTAGATTGAGAACAAAAGTTGTCTCGATCTGCTTAAAAGTTGGCGTCACTGTAACCACTCACTCTCAACGTATTATTTCCGCCATGAACTAGAAACATGTACTTTGTTCTTCTCAAATACTTAAAAATGTTCTTGACTGCAGTCCCTTTCTTGGAGTTCTCCATACTAAAACGTTTCAATATTTTATCCAAGTATGTACTCTGGTTATGACCAATAATACGTTTCTTTCCATACCTCAAATTCTTATCCCAATAATACATGTCGCTTCCCGTAGATCCTTCATAGCAAAACAATTACCAAGCCAAGATTTTACTTCTTGTAAGGTTGGAATGTCCTTTCCTATAAGGAGTATGTCATCAACATACAATACTAAGAAAGTTACTATACTCCCACTAGCTTTAAGATACACACAGGACTCATCCGCACTCCTAGAGAATCCAAACTCTTTGACTTTCTCGTGGAAGCAATGATTCTAGCTGCCAGATGCGTTTTAATCTATAAATGGATTTCTCCAGCTTACACACCTTATCTTGAGATTTGGCATGTATAAAACCTTCTGGTTGACTCATGTAGACTTCATCAGTTAACTTCCCATTTAGGAAGGCTGTTTTAAGATCCATTTTCCATACTTTATAATCATGAAAGACAGCAATGGCAAGCATTATCCTGATTAAATTGATCTTAGCCACTAGTGAGAAGGTCTTATCATAGTCAACCCCTTGGATTTGAGTAAAGTCCTTCGCACCCAGTCGAGCTTTGAACGTGTATACCTTTCCATCCATCTCGGTTTTCTTCTTGAAGATCCATTTACAACCTACCATCATTCGACCAGGTACATGATCAACCAAGTTCCACACTTGGTTATCATACATCGATTAGATCTCGCTTTCTTTAGCCTCTTTCCATTTTTCAGCCTTAGGGCCTGCCATCGCTTCCTTGTAGTTAGCAGGTTCATCCAAATTCACCATGTGTGTTATCACTGATGAATGTATCCCTATATGTAGTTATATGTAAACTGATGAAGTGTGGAATCAAGTATGTATCAAATCAGAGTTATATGAATATAGATTGAAACCGAGATGTAAATATGATCTGGTTTCAGCTCTATTATGCTTTCAACTGTTACAGAGAGAAAAATAGACAAGTTGTACAAAAGACTCTTATCTAACTCTAAGTAATTTCCCTATTTATAGGAAACGAGAAAGCATACAAAAAAATTACAAGGACTAAACAATACGCTTCGATACAAAAGTGCCTTGTAAAATAAACTTAGGTCTTCGACATATTACAACTGGTCTTCGACCCTTACATTCTGCCCCTTTGTAATAATGTCGACCATCTTCAGTTCAGAAGAATCTCTATAACATACAGCATCACCCTTCGAATTTCAGAGTACCAAGAAATAATCTTTTTCAACTCTTTCTTGTCCCCTTCATTATTCTTCTTGCAGCTATTCATACGAACAATGAAGTTCGTATACTGGGACGTTGTGTATCTCTCCACTTCGCAAGCTTGGAATAAGAATCTCTTGGCTTTTCCATTTTTGTCTTTTCCTGCGAAGACCATGCCAAAAGGCTTCAAGCATATTTCCCCATCAGCATACTTCTTTAACTCAGGTTGAGTCTTTGTTGGTTCCATGGGTACTTTCACTTCTAACCCCTTCGCAGTAGCTAACTCCACATCCGTTAGATCCAAACACTCATAGTAGATATCTATGAATATTTTGATGTGAGCTAGACCAAGACGAAACACTTATGGATCAGTCTCTCGAAGGTAAGAAGCATCTTTGTATTTCAGAAGTAATGCAACTTGTATAAGATCATACAAGTTCATTAATGGAAAATCAGCTATCGAGAAATTACATTCCTGACCATTCGCCCTTGCAACGTAAAATCGAAGGTTCTGCATCATGTCTTCGAAAAGAACATCCCTCTTAATACTAATCACCTTCTTTATCTTCACGAGTGACCAAATTTCCTCTGGAAGTTTCCCTAACACAGCATGAAACCTGAGCTTCATGTATGTGTAATCATCATCATTATCAAACTTCTCAGCAATTTTGTACTGAGCCATGATAAACATCATTTCATTGATTGGGAAATCCAGTTGTCTCATATCCGTATTAACAACTGCATAGCTTTGCTTCGGCTTCTTCTCAAAAGCATACATATGGTTATATGCAACTATTGCTTCAATTGTTTCGTAGTTGTAATGCTTCGCAGGATCACCCTTATTCATTCCAGGTGGGTCACTTGCACGAAGACTTAAAATGCTTTGTACAACTCTTAGCTTCTCTACCACAGCCTCAGCTTCAACTTTCTTTTCTTCTTTCGACCTTTCAACCATAATTGTTTTTCCTTTATCTTTGATTGAGGAACTATCACCAACTTCCTTGGGCTTCAAACTACTACCACCTTCCCCAATCACAATTCCTTTGGAAATTGGTCTTGAAATTGGCTTCGTAGAAATTGGCATTGTTGTCACAACAGTCGAAGTAACAGGCCCAGCAGTTGAAATAATTGGCTTCGATACTGGAATTGTTGTTTGAAAAATCTTCCCAACAGTTTTACCAGCTTCAGTTTTCTCAGCTACATGCGAAATCTCACCAACTTTCGCACTACCAACCTTCTTTTCTCCCCCTTGCACCCCTGTGACCACAGGTGGGGCATCCCTTGGTAGAAGACTGGAAAACTTGGATAATGGAGCCAATTGTTTGTGCAATACAGCCTCGAACTGAAAAAACTTTTGAGACAAGAATTATGGAGTTATGATCGAAGAGGCAACAGGTGTGGTAGACAAATCTTTCAACTCCTTCGACAAAGAGGTAAGCTCCACAAAGTTTGGACTGTTATATGTAGAAAGTTGAGCTACTTGAGGACTCAAGCTTTCATACAGTTTGACAAATTTTGTGACAGCATCACAAATAACATCCACTTTTTGATTGAGAGATGCATAGTCTTGCTGAGCACTAGCAATCTCTTTGATCATGTCTTCACGAAGTTCTTGAAGCTTTAGGTTGACATCTTCTCGTACTTGCTTTACATCTTTAACAAACAAGACATGTCTTTCTTTTGCAACCCTTCATAAATCTTGAACTTCACTCACAAAGTTCGAATATTGAGACTTCACCCGTAGTTCGTTGCACTTATCATTTTGATCCACCTTCTCCATGATTTTAGACTCAGAATCTTGAATCATGCCAGACACTTTACTAACCATCCTGGCTTCGAATGCTTTGAGCATAACGTCAAGTTCCAAATTTGAAAGAGATGAACTTCCCCCCATGTCAGCTTGAGACTGAATAATAGAATTCATCTTCTTATTCAAAATCTTAAATTGGTTCATCGTCATTAACATGTTGTCGAGGTAAGTTTCTTCTTCTTCGTCAAATTCCATCTCTTCAAATGTTCCCCCAAAACCCCCTTCGTCGATATCAGTATCTTCAGTAGTTTGAAGTGGATCAGTGGTTTGCAATGAGAACAATGTAGTGATGGGTTGGGTAAGAATGGTTTCAAAGGTGGGTGAGTTTGTAGTGTTTGTGATCGGTACAATAAACGGTGGTAAAGAAACAAGAGTAGCAAAAGATGCAGGAATACCTTGAGTAGAAACAACAAGTTCTTTATTCGTATTGCCTTCACCCATATTGACATTTACATCTGTATCAGATACGTGTGTAGTGATGTCTGAAGTTCGAACCTCCTCAAGAACTGATTTAGTTATCGAAAATTCGGGTGGTGTGACCTTAGTCTGCTCAGGAATAGATGTTGATTGGAGAATTGTAGCTTCAGGAGTTTCAGGAACTTTCTCCCCTTCTTCGAAATATGAGTAGCAACATCTTCAGCTCTTCGTTTCTTGGAAGAAGGAGAAACAGGAGCTGGAACCTCACGAATAAGAATGCCTTGATGATTCAAATATGGTTTACGAACCATCGAAGAAGACTTGAATGAACCATCAGAAAGCTTTCGTGATCGACGAGACTTTTTATTTATTCTTCGAAAAATACCTGATTTGGATGGGAGTGTTTCCTTTTCTTGAGTATCATCAACAGGCTCAACTGGGTCAACCACAACAGTCGAAACTTGTGCATCAGACTTCGTCTGTTTAGGTGGTGATTTATTTTTCTTGGGCTCTTGTACTGGTTTCTCAGGAGTAATTGTTACATCCTTCTTTGACTTGTGAGACTTCTCCGAAGGACCAACAGTTTCTTTTGGTAACAACTTCCCAGAGCCATCATCCGGATTGATTGTTTCCAAGTACTCCATTAGAACCAAATTCGTTGGATCAACACGTTGTAACATTGCATCTAGAATTCTTGCAACGTGTGTAAGATTTCAGCATCATCTGTAACCTCCTTCGGAAATTGATACTTGATAAATTCAGCAGTCTCCTCATCAGTAGGCACTGCAATTCCTTCTTTTGCATAGAAATATTGAAGGATTAAACTCCAATACCTAGCACACTAAATCCCTTGAACGACATTCGTGTTTTCGACACTCTTTTGAAACTCTTTCCATAGTTGTGTAGAATAACACACAGAGATGTCATAGTACAAGCCAACCACCATTGCATACACCTCCATTCGACCTTTGTCCAAACCTACACTGCAACCAGTCAAGCAACGTAAAAAGATTCCGAAGGGAAAATTCCAAACAGTTGGAAGTCCTGACTTCTTGAAATCACTGATCTTGGTGAGTGGGGGTTGATAACCCATCTCATTTAACATATGGATGATTTGTGCAGAAGAAAGATCAGTATAGATTGGAGAAGGGTAAATGTCACTGTAACCCAACAAACTTACGTGTTTTGGTTTAAAAGGTCCCTCATCTTATTTTTTTGCTTTCTAAGGGTACGAATTCATGTTTTTAAGATTTAAAAGGTCCTTTTGAAAAAAATGAAGGGGTCATCCGGTGAACCCCTTCCTAGTCAGCAGGTAAAGTCAATTGTTAAAGTCTTCCCTCAATTGACACGGTACATGACTTACAATAACCCTAAATTCAATAGCGGTGGCCATGAAATCAACGAAGACTCCATCTGCTTCTCATTTTGTATGAATCACATCACAACAAATCGGAGGTTTAAATCAGAAAAGATAGCAGCGGTGTCTCTTCTGATTTCAATCAACATTCTTCACTCTGTTCTTCGTCTTCTTTGTTATTGACAGAGTAACCTAATCATGAACATCAAATCTGATCGACGATGGTGTGTGTGTGTGTGTGTGTGGCTCAATTGAATAATTGTTACCCAGAAACCAATCGCCACCCTCATTTTCCTTTGTTCACCACCAATTTGTTTAGGTATCAGATTGAATACTCGTCTTCATTAGATCACTAATATATACAAAATAGGGGGCCTTCGTCTTAATTAGATCGGGAAGGGAAATTGATGCGGACGGAAACAGGAAACGATGGGGTGATTGTTTGTGGCTGATCAGCGAGCACCGGTCGAGGAAGGAAGACGGAAGCAGTAGGCGGTTGCAGTCCGTCTCCATCTTCAACGATCAGGTAACGAATGTACAGTCGAAGTCGCTAGGGAACTCTGACGTTGGATGGCGATCGCGAGAAGGGGAGGGCGTCAATCTTCGGCGATGGCTGGGAGGTCATGAGGAGGGGCGCCGACACTCCAGGGCTGCTCCGGTGACTTCCTTCTTCTTCTGGTCCGATCGACTGCAACATAGGAGGGGACGGAAGGTTCATCGGAAATTGAACAACAACAATTGAGGGGTGGTTGTGAGGAGCTCGATTGAGCAAGGAGTGCTTAGATTAATCCCCAAAGTTGCTAATGAGGCAAAAGTCTACTAGGCTCCAAGTATTGCTGACGAGGCTACATGTCATCATTTTCTAACCTATTTGGCAGATCTAACCGGTTATAATGGGTTGTTTACCCAAATTGGCCGGTAAAATACAAGTTGATTCCCTTAGAAAGCAAAAAAATAAGATGAGGGACCTTTTAAACCAAAACACGTAAGTTTGTTGGGCTACAGTGACATTTACCCAACAAAGAATTAGGAATATCAAGAATCTGACAAAAAATATTCTTGGACAATCGGATCTTCTTGTCATTCACCAGTTGAAAAGTGATGATATCCATTGCTTTGTTGTACGTAGCAGTGGATCCTGCTTGAGAAAGCCATGAATGTGGAACTGCAAACGAATTAAACATGGCAGTGGAAAGAACAGAACTCTTCAAGGCGACTACCAACATCTTCAATTCGTCTGGGTAAAGAGAAACATCATCTTCAACTTGATAGTTTGTGCCTTGAATCTTCATGATTGGTTGGGAAGTAACGTCTTCAGTGTTTTGGGATTGAACAACGACTTCAGCAGAATTGGCCATGATTAGGGTTTTTGAAAGCTTTGAAGAACAATCGGAAATTTGCAAAGAGAGTAGGAATTTTTCGTTTGGAAGTGTAAACTGAGAACACGCTTTGATTCCCCTTTTATATGTAACCCTAGTGTTTGAATTTGAAGCGGGATTGACATTAAATAAGATCTGACGTGGCACCTTGAATCTCGCACCATACTGCTGATAAAGTAGCCATGCGTCAAAAAGTAGCTGTCACATCACCTAGAAACCCGGACTGAATACAGAACGTCTTTTCAAACAGTCTGATCTTATATTCCAAGTGAATTGTAACTGTCACCAACCTTCGGATGGAGGTAAGGCTCTTTAACTTTTGGGATAAAAAGCGAAGTCATTTGCCAGATGTTTGAAATCATCAGCCTGAGTTGGTTTTACCCAGAACCTCAAGGATTTCGTGAGTGCAGTGTGCCAAAGAAAAAATAAGAAGCAAATTAACGAAATTTTGGATCTGTGATGTCAAAACAAATTTCGACACAAAAGCAGACAAACCCCGGGAAAAGGTTGCTTCATTAATTATCAAGAGAGATAATCAACTGCTTGTGTATGTTCCCGTGAATTTCAATCGAATACTTATAGAGAAGTATCGAAGGGCTTCTTTTATAAGGCTTCGTGGGTGGTTTACAATTTCGTTACATATCAACCTAAACATAAGGTGAGTAATTGTAACCGAAATTACCTGTTTGACCAGTGTAGTCAGTGACAAGTATGCTTTGAATTATTTTGAAAGTAACTTCGAAAACAAATGAAACTCACACGGAAATCATATTCATGAAAGAATTGATACTGAATCCTGTTGGGTAACAAACATCGTGTGCTTCGATAGTTTGATCAAGATTACGCATAAGAAATGAATATGATTTGGAGTTTCGAAAAGTGGTACTGAAACAAATGTTTCGTCAAAACTGGAACAAAGTTCCCCGTCAATTCCTTTCAAAGATAGAATGTTGGGTTTCACTTTCATCACGGTCTCATGATGTCAGATCATTAACACAGAATTTTGATATGCCTAAGTCATGATTGGTTTGATCGATGATCTCTCGGACATATTTCATTGTGTGTGAAATGTGTTAGAATTTTGTGATGAAAAAGATTGGTTCACGAAAATAGTTGTACCTCTGTTATAATTGGACCAAAATGACAACTCTTAACTCATTTGAGAAGAGTAAGGTAGCTCATTCGACTAATGTGAATATAAGCCTGACTTGGGAAGAAATTTTCGTATGAAAAATTTCAATAAGGCTATCGTAAACACACATTGAGTCTGTGGAGGCTTGGGTCGACATGCTGCAACATGCTTCTAGGGACAGTCTAACTAGTACAAAGTTGTCGAAATTGTACCTTCCCAGAGAAACACAAGCATGACCCTTGTATGTCCTTCGTGAAATCTGTACAAACAAAAGATAAAAGAACAAAAATCTTTTTGATGTTTTTGATTTTTCTTAAAAGAAACAATTAACAAACAAAAGAAAATCTTTTTGGATTTTGAGATTTTTCGAAAGTAAAACGACAAAACAGGAATAAAATCTTTTTGAGGTTTTTGATTTTTCGAAACTAAAATGACAAAACAAAGATAAAATCTTTTTGTTGTTTTTGAGTTTTCGAAAATAAAATGACAAAATAGAGATAAAATCTTTTTGTGGTTTTTGAGTTTTCGAAAAGAAAATAAAATACAAAAAGAAATTTGGAAATCTAACGAAGAGTGTTACTCCAAACGAAAATGTACAATGTCACGAAGTCGAAGCATGTCGAAGCGTTGACTATGAACACTAACCTCTGAACGGTTAATACTATCAACCTCTGAACGAATCATGATGACCTCTGAATCGACATATTTATATAACACTTGGTTGTTATACATTTGAAATCATTCCTGGAACTGAACTTGCTTCGATCATCCCCAATCCTGTCAAAACTTGAACAAATGATTTTTATCCAAAGCTTTTGTAAAAATATCAGCAAGCTGATCCGTTGTTTTTACAAAATGGACTTCTATATTGCCATCTTCCACATGATCTTTGATAAAGTGATAACGAAGAGCAATATGTTTTGTTCTTGAATGTTGTACTGGATTATGACAAATGCGTATAGCACTTTGTGAATCACAATACAATGGTATCTTTTTCATATTAACAGCATAATCTCTCAATTGACTCTGAATCCAAATAATTTGTGATGTACAAGCAGCAGCTGCAACATATTCAGCTTCAGCAGTAGAAATCGAAACACACGTCTGTTTCTTCGACTGCCAACTAACCAACTTGCCATCCAAAAATTGACAACCACCACTTGTGCTTTTTCGATCCAAAATACACCCTCCTAAATCTGCATCTGAAAATGCCTGAATGAAAAACCCTGTTTTCGAAGGATACCACAATCCTAATGAAATTGTTCCCTTTAGATAACGAAAGATATTCTTCACAGCAGTTAAATGTGGTTCTCGTGGATTTGCTTGATACCTAGCACAATTACATACAGAAAACATGATATCAGGTAGGGGTGAGCATTTGGACCGGACCGGACCGGACCGGCTCTTGGACCAGACCGGTTATGGAGAATTTTGTGGACCATGGACCGGACCGGATGAGTCGTGTCCGTGTCCGTGTCCGTGTCCTGGTCCAGGTCCGGGTTTTCCTGTTTTTGGACCCGTTTGGACCGGTACAACTTTAATTGCATAGAGTATAAGTAATCTACATTGATGTATAATATTATAACTTGCAAAATTAATACGTTTCCGTTTCATGCATAACTAATCTACATTGATGTATAATATTATCACTTGCAAAAATTAATTTTCCAAATAAAAGCAACTAACATATAAATCAAGTTCACCAACAAAAGTTAAACAATTTTAAGACAAACATACAAAAGTATTACCGTAACAACAAAAATCATAGTTTAAACTTTAAAATCATTCAAACTAACAAACTTCATAAACTCATAATCTAATCTTCCATTGGCCTCTTCCCCATATCATTGTCATCCATATGTAACATATTTAAAGCTTATACAATCTCTACATAAACACAAATGAAAATGTTGTTAGTATTTAATAAAAAGTAATAATTGTATAAAAAAAGAACAAAGATTGTAATTTTTTTTACCCAAAGCTATATCATCATCGTTCAAGATGTCATCAACGTTGTCAACTATCGGATTTGTAGACTTTCTCACCCAATCTTGGGTGCATAACAAAGCTTCAACTATCAACGTCGATAAACTAGTCCGATACTCACTTACAACTCTACCACATGTGCTAAACGCAGACTCGGACGCTACACTTGAGATTTGTATCACCAATATGTCTAACAACAAAGAATTAAATGGTAACAAAATTAATTTATAAAGAAACTATGAAAGACTAAAAAAAAGTAATCACCTTTCGCCATCCGAACAATTGTTAGGAACCTAATTGTGTTTACTCTCCACCACCCGAGAATTGAGAAATCTTTTTTATAATTAACTATATTCTCTTTCAAATAAGTTCGTAACTCGTTATCCGTTGGATCCGAGTTGCTACCTCCCGTACAAAGAATATCACCGAAAAAATCGTTATCATCATCAACATCAATGACTATTTGACTCGCTTCTTGTTGAGATGATCCACCGTTGTCAAATCGTTCCAAGTAGGTCATAAATAAATTCTCCATCCTATTCTCAACCTCTCGGACCATTTGACGTGCTTTTATGTCTATGCCCGCGGGGGTCAATGACGGTTCCATGTACCCGATCATTTTTTTAAAAGCATGTAACAAAAAAGGTGATTTGGTGGTAGGATCAAGTAAAACCGCAAAGTACATAAAATCGTTCATCTTGTTGTATGCACCCCAATACTTGTCGTATTTTGTCTTCATATCTTTTACCATATCGAGAAACATTGGTTTGGTTGACCACCTCTTAGATGTATGTCCACATCTAAGACTTCCCGGATAAAAAGATTAACCAAAGGTTTTGATGTAGCCGAAACAAGCTCCGTTTTTGTTTTGAATTTTTCAAAGAACTTCACCATTTCGGTTACAACTTCAAAGTCATAATTTTCCGGTACTCTACCGAGATCCCTTTCATATGATTTATCTGTCAAAGATACATAAAATTCAGAATTATAGTATAAAATAATACTAAAAAGCTGAAATATTTCAGCTTTGATAGCTCTACTTTGAAGGATTGTAACTCAGTGAATATAACACCAAAATAAACAAAATTATAGTCTAAATTCATCTACAAACTGTAAAATAAATGTTGGAAAAAACCGGAGGTCAATCCGACTTAAAACGAATGAGTTATGGGTATTTAAAAAACGTCACAGATTACAAAATCTTGCTGAAAAGCTGAATTTTTTCAGCTTTGATAACTCTATTTTGAAGGATTGTAACTCAGTGAATATAACACCAAAATAAACAAAATTATAGTCTAAATTCATGTACAAACTGTAAACTAAATGTTGGAAAAAAACCGGAGGTCAATCCGACTTAAAACGAATGAGTTATGGTTGTTTAAAAAACATCACAGATTACAAAATCTTGCTGAAAAGCTGAATTTTTTCAGCTTTGATAGCTCTACTTTGAAGGATTGTAACTCAGTGAATATAGTACCAAAATAAGCAAAATTATAGTCTAAATTCATCTACAAACTGTAAACTAAATGTTGGAAAAAACCTGAGGTCAATCCGACTTAAAACGAATGAGTTATGGGTGTTTAAAAAACGTCACAGATTACAAAATCTTAAAAATCTTGCTGAAAAGCTGAAATATAACTTAAAAATAAATATTACCTCTTACGCCAAATTCCGTAAATGCCTCTTGTAACTGATATGCGGACTTCAATAACTCGAAAGTCGAGTTCCATTGGGTAGGAGTGTCACCACATAGAAACTTCTTCATTTGTAAGCCACAATCTTTCATCGCCTTCTTGAACTTGTTTATTCTTTGTGGTGACAATCTAATATATCGTACCGCCTTTTGGATACACTCAACAAGATAGTTTTGGTATTTTAGTCCATCCTTTACGATAAGGTTTAAAATGTGGTCCATACACATAACTTGGAAATGCTTTCCACCCTCGTAAAGATTGGACAACTTTTTGACCAAAAAGTCAATTGCCTTGTCGTTTGTAGCGGCGTTGTCCAAGGTAATGGTCATGACATTTTTCATTCCCCATCCACGAATACAATCGAGTAATTCTCGGCCCATATCCTCTCCCTTATGGCTATCTATCTCCCTAAAGTTTATAATTCTCTTGTGCATCATCCAATTCTCGTCTATGAAGTGAGTCGTGACCACCATGTAAGTAGTCCTTTGACAAGAAGACGTCCAAGTGTTCGTTGTCAAATGTATAACGGTCTTTGGGTTACTTAAAATTTGAAGCATTTTGGTTCTTTCTTCTATGTAAAACTTGGAAACATTCCAGGATATTGTATGTCTAGATGGCAACACGACCTTAGCATTAAGTGCATTGGTGTATTCCACAAAACCCTCGTTTTCAACGAACTTGAAAGGTAGTTTGCCTACCACAAAAAGGTTAAGTAATGCTTTTTTGATCCTTGCATTATCGTGTTTCCATGTTTTAACACTAGTATCCCCATTTGTATCCTTCTTTAGATTCAATTTGGTTTGAGTTGGATCTTGTAACTTATCCGGGTTTTTTTGACACCTACCTACGTGTTTGAGTAAACTAGAAGTCCCGTTTCTTTCCACATCCGCCTTTAGTAGCCTTTCACACCAATGGCATTTTCCATATCTTCTATCGACACCATCATCCTCTTTTATCATAACTTTATCAAATGTGTCCCAACAAGAGGATGTTTCTTTGCCACTTGTTTGTTTGTTTTTTTTGCGATTTGTTTTCGTTTTGCCATTTGTTCTTTTTCGTTTGTTAAAATTTGATTGATCATCTTTTGCCGAATCATCAACTAAATTGATTTGTGGTGTATTCTCAATAAATTCCTCTTCATCAACATTCGTAACCTAGTTTACATATAGTCACAACAAAAATGTTTTCACAATTAATCAACAAAATATAAGGACATACTTTATAACATTCAAGAAAAATTAACAAAATGCAACCAAAAATTGTAACCCTAGTTTACATATAGTCACAACAAAAACTTTTTCACAATTAATCAACAAAATATAGCAACATACTTTATAACTTTCAACAAAAATTAACAAAATTCAACCAAAAATCATAACCCTAGTTTACATACAATCACAATAAAGAAATTTTGACAACAAATAAACTAAATATAACAACATACTTTATGACATTCAACAAAAATTGAAAAAAATCAACAAAAAATCATAACCCTAGTTTCCATATAATAACAATAATTTTTTTTTTGACAAGTATTCAACTAAATATAACAACATTCTTTGTTATTTCAACAAAAATTAACAAAAAAACAACCAAAAATCGTAACCCTTACTTGAGTTTCATCATCATCAACTCCAATCCAATTAGCATTCCGGATTTTTGATTCCATTACTTCTGAATCGAGACTTGAGTTTCACAGAAATCGTTTTTCACTTGAATCGACACTTGAGACTTGAGAGAGGGAGAATCGACACTTGAGAGTTGAGACTTGAGAGAGAGAGAGAGAGAACTGAGAAGCCGAGAAGGTTGAGAGAACTGTGAAGGAACGAAAACCTGAAATTTACATCCGACTTGCGACTTGAGAGAAGGGCTACGAGTCCGACTTGCGACTTGAAACTTTCGATGATCGAGTCGATGTCGATCTTTCTTTGCGTTTGGTAATTGGTACGCTGCGTACTGTTAT
The DNA here is from genome assembly GCF_052849685.1 of Lactuca virosa. Lineage (NCBI taxonomy): Eukaryota > Viridiplantae > Streptophyta > Magnoliopsida > Asterales > Asteraceae > Lactuca > Lactuca virosa. The sequence goes on from NC_136429.1 coordinate 488,678,068, forward strand.
GGGAAAGGGAACGTCAAAAGCCTATTAATTTAATGTTAAATTTCATATATATTTTGCTTTCTTTTTAATAAACGGGAATTGATATTTAATTTACTAAGAGAAAACTATAAGAAAAAGAAAATCAATTGGATTTGATATTTGTGTGCCAAATGGGCTTTTATGCATTTTTGGGGTTTTGACGTTAGATAAGGGAATCATACAGATGACATTTATAAACAAATCTCTTGTGCCAAATGTGCTTAATTTAAATTGATTTTTTTTTAAACATGTCCAACCGGTTCTAAACCCGGTAAAAACCGGACCGAACCGGGAAAAAAACCGGACCGGACCGGATAGAAATCTTAGAACCGAGGAACTGGCGCGGGGGTCCAAAAAAACGGTCCGGTCCGGTCCGGTCCACCGGTCCAAATGCTCACCCCTAATATCAGGTCTACTTGCAGTAAGATAAAGCAATGAACCTATCATACTCTTGTATAAGGTAAGATCAACCGCAGGCATTTCTAACGAAGGTGATAGCCTTATACCAACTGTCATTGGAACTCTTAGCTTCGTGCTATTTGTCATTCCAAAATTTTCGAGCAAATTCCTTGTATACTTTTCCTGATTGATGAAAATGTCTTCTCTGCTTTGATGAATGTTTAAACCAAGAAAATTATTGATTTTACCCATCATGCTCATTTCAAATTGGCTTTTCATCAAATTTTCAAATTCACTAGACAAAGCAGGGTCAGTAGATCCAAAAATAATATCGTCGACATAAATTTGAACAAGCATTAGATGATTCCCAAATTTCTTTCGAAATAATGTGGGGTCAACTGATCCTTGTTTAAATTTCGACTGTTTTAAGAAACTGGTAAGAGTTACATACCATGCTCTTGGTGCTTGTTTTAACCAATATAGAGCTTTATCTAAAATGTATACATGATCAGGATGCATTTCATTTTCGAAACCTGGAGGTTGTTCAACATAAACAATTTCTTCAAGTTCACCATTGAGAAAAGCACATTTCACATCCATTTGATAGACATCGAAATCCTTATGAGCTGCATAAGCTAAAAATATTCGAACAGCCTCGAGTCTTGCAACAGGGGAAAAGGTTTCTTCATAATCAATCCCTTCTTGTTGCGAATATCCTTTTACAACTAAACGTGCTTTATTTCGAACAATATTTCCATCTTTTTCGGTTTTGTTTTTGAAAATCCATTTTAACCCGACAATCGAAACATTTTCAGGTTTAGGAATTAATCGTTAAACCTTGTTTCTATCAAATTCAGCCAGTTCAGATTGCATTGCAACAACCCAATCTGAGTGTTCCATTGCAACCTTAACTGTTTTTGGCTCAATTTTCGAGATGAAAACATTGAACATGCAAAATTCTTGATGAGTATTTAATACCTCATTCTTTGCACGAATTTGAGCTCTTGTTAACACTCCATCTTGAGGATTCCCAATGACTTGATCTTTTGGATGAGTCTTTGTCCATTTCTCTAACGGTGGATATGCTGGATCAAATTTCAAAGGTGCATCTTCGTACATCTCTTCATGTTCAGATCCTGCAACAGAAAGATTATCATTAATTTCGTGAAATTCATCATTTTCATCAAGACTTATCAAATCATTATTATTTCGTTCAATTTCAACAGAAAGATCATTCTGATGCTCCCCCTCAACAACTTCATCCATTCTCCCATTCTCCCCCTCGAAAGAATGCTCCCCCTCAACCAGAGTATTGGAATCCAATTGCTCTCCTTCTACTGGATTATTATGCATACTTTCGCCAACTCCTAGAGAATTCGTTGTTGAATTATCATCTACAATATTTTGAGGAATTTCCAAGTCATATGCTTCGAAGATTCAGAGTGATGATTATCATTCGCATGAATTTCAGCATTCACAACCCTGTCAGGAATACCAAAAATGAAATCATAATCAAAATCAGATGAATTTGATTCTTCAGTTTCATCAGATGATTCATTAATAATTGGTTTTTGTTCAAATTGATTTTCAACTTGTTTGACATAATAATCATCAAAAGTAAGATTGAATGTCTCTTCGACTTTTCGTGTGCGCTTATTTAACACTCTTTATGCAACCGAATTGTGTGAATATCCCAAAAATATGCCTTCGTCAGCCTTAGCTTTAAATTTTGAGAGGCTATCTTTAAGATTCATTATAAAGCACCTACAACCAAAAACATGAAAGAATTTGACATTAGGTTTTTGATTATTGATAATTTCATACGGAGTGATATTGAATCGACAATGTATGAAAGATCGATTTTGAGTGAAACATGCTGTCGAAACTGCTTCCGCCCACAGATATTGAGGAAGATTTGCATATGTTAACATAGTTCTCGCGGCTTCGCAAAGTGACCTATTTCGTCTTTCAACAACACCATTTTGCTGAGGTGTATAGGGCGAAGAGAAGTTATGCGAAATTCCTTTTTCTATTAAGTACGAATCCAACACTTTGTTCTTAAACTCAGATCCATTATCACTTTTGATCTTTCGAACATTTTTCTTCAGACTCATCTCAATTTTCTTTATAAACTCGATCATTGTTTCAGCAACTTCAAATTTTAACCTGAGAAAATATACCCAAGTAAATCGTGAAAAATCATCAACAATAACCAACATGTACCGTTTCTTGTTGAGAGTTTCAATAGTTGATGGTCCACAAAGATCGATGTGAAGAAGTTCCAACGGTTCCACAATTTTCGAATCTATCACAATTGGATGTCCTTTCCTGTGTTGTTTCCCTTGTTCACAAGCTGCACACAAGGTATCATTGTCAAACTATAGTACAGGTAAACCTCGAACAAGATCATCAACAACCAATTTATTCAAATTTCGAAATTTTAAATGCGATAATCGTCGATGTCATAGCCAGCTGATGTCTGAGGAAGCTTTCGAAAGTAAACACACTGAGGGTTTGCCGATGATTGGTTTGATATCAAGAGTAAACATGTCACCATGTCGTTTGGATTTGAGCAAAACTTCGTTAGTTTTCCACATTCGAAATGATGTTGCCTTCTTCGTTAAACACCACTTGATTGCCAGTACCCACAACAAGTTGTGAAACACTTATCAAGTTATGTTGAAGACCTTTGACATAAGCTACGCGATTAACAGTGAACTTTCCATTTGTGACTTTGCCATATCCTTTCACCTGGCACTTGTGATTATTGCCAAACTTCACAACTCCTGCATTTTCCAAACTTCGAAAATCTCTTAAATTTTCCTTTCGACCAGTCATGTGACGTGAGCAACCACTATCGATATACCATTTTTCATCATATTGCTCGTCACATAGTACCTGCGATCAATGAAAAAATTTAGGTACCCAAGGCTGTTTGGGTCCTTGGAAATTAGTTTTGAAAACAGAATGAAATGAAGAACTTTTAACCCAATCACAAACTTTAGTTTTGAGACTATCAATTAAGTCCACATCACTAGGTAAAGAAACAGAAACATAAGGTTTTGTTAGTTTGGGATTGTCACTGACACAAGCCTTCGTCTTTTTAGATTGTGTTGGTACATGCTTTTCTTTCGAAACCGGTTGCCAAGGTTTTACCGAAACATTCGAATCTTTTGAAGATGAGCTTTTAGTTGACGAATTATTCACATACTTCTCATAAGCTTCGTGAATTTGTTGTTGAGAATATTTCCTTGATTGATACAATCGGCCTTTTCCTTCAAGCCAATGATCGATGTTTTTGTTACAAGACAACCCTTTTGTATATGAAACTTTTAAGGTTTGTTTGCCTGTTGAATTTGGAAATTTTGGTTTTTGTGGGACGAAATCAACATAGTGTATCGACTTCCATCATTGTTTCCAACACTTTTATTTTGAGAAAATCGATTTTGAGATTTTTGTTTTTGAGAAAACCTTGTTTGACGATTAGAATAAAATCGTTGTTGTGATGGTTGATTTTGAACACTTTTTGAGGTATTTTTGTTATCTTTAGAACATGATGATTTTGAAACTTACGAAGAATTTGTTTTTGAATAAAATTCAGATCTTGTTTTATCTGTTTGAGCGGGATTTTTCTTGTGATCAGAATGATTTGCTGAATGTGAAGACTTGTTCTCAACAGATTTAGTCTTTTTGTTTTCATTTGTTTTTAATGTCAAACCATTTTGTTGCTTTCGTAACTCTACGGTTTGCCAAAAAATCTTCTTTCGTGCTTGTCTTTTTGAAATTGAATTTTCTTTTGAAAACTTGTCAATTTGTTCTTTCAATTCTTTGGAATTTAATTTGACAACAGTTTCATTTTCCACAATAACCTCTTTTGTAACTTCTTTCACAATTTTCGATTTTTCAACCCATTTGCGTTGTGGTTTTTGTCTTTGAAAAACATACGAATTTTGTGTTAGATTATTTTCAACAGTGCTTTGATTTGAAAAGAACCCTTCGTCTGTTGTTTTCTTGTTGTCATCTTCGACCATTTTGTTAAATTCTGGTTTAATGTTCTCAACATTTCCAGTGGTAACAAACACTTGATTTGGGAAAACAACATCGTCAGTACACTTGAAATTCGGATACACCACTTGATTTGTTTCCAAATAATAAGCTCCTTTTTCAGACAACACTTTATCGAAATTTTTAGTGTCCCCAAACACTTGATCAACAACCACACGTGGAATTTCATTTTCTTTCGAATCTTTGTTTGATGAGACTTTTTTGTCCGAATTATCATCATCATTTTCATCATCACTGCTATCCGTTTGACTATCTCGGATATCTACAAAATCACAATCTTTCGAAGTAGAAGGTTTGTCAGTGTCAATCTTAACCTTCAAATCCTTAAGTTTTTCTTTTCCTTTAGATTTTGATGCAACATTAGTGACAGACAACTGAGAACAATCAACATCCTCAATATCACTGATTTCGCTAATATTTTCAGAGTTATCTTCAATATCGGCAAAATTAGATTGAGAATCAGATGTCGAATTCTCAGTCTTTTTCAAAATTTTGATTTGTTCTGATTTTGTTAAAGTATCATTCACAATGTTAACTAATTCACTTGAATCAAGACATTCGTCAATTTTGACAATTCCATAAGTATATCTATCATCAGGAATTTTGTCAAACTCAGCAATATTTTTCTCACAATCATACGAAATATTATCAACCTTCGCTCTCTCATATGCTAGAAAAGGTAATAATTTCTTATGTTGTTCCTTGCTAATATCACACGAATGATGCAATGCAGTTAGCTTGCCATATAAACATTTAGCAGAATTACAGTAGATATTTCGTTGAGCTAATAAGAGTTTTCTATCACTAGACAACGAATCTTGATCACACATAATGTTTGTTATTTGCAATTCTAAACGTTCTATCTTGATAACTTTTGAATCTAACTTCTTCTGAGTCTCTAACAACTGATTGCTTAATTTCTTAGGTTCATTGCTAGCAGAAACAACCAAATTATCAAAAAAAGCAACAGTATCATCAAAAGCAACGATTTCAGAATCATATGCACTCAAAGGAATATTGAAAGATTGAAGAATATTACGTACCTTTGTTGTCATTGGAGACTTATCAGCAGACTTTGACATAAAGTATCGACCCTTGACCTCTTCGTCTGAATCTTCCTCCAGCTTCGCATACATGGCCCCATGCGTAGGATTACGCATTTCCTTATCATCGGAGCCCGAAGACCAGATTTGATATGTGCCATCATTCTCCTGTTCACCTTGAGCCACCAAAGACAAGTTTTTCGCCTTCGTACGCACCTCTTCCAACCTCTCCACATAATATGCCTCATCCTTCACTCTATTCTTTTTCTCATCCTTCTATCGAAGCATGCAATCATTTGCTAGATGATTGGCTCCATTGCAATAATGAAAATCCATACCAGAATCTCCTTTCAGTTTCTTTTCTTTCTTCTCCTCAGCAACCTTTCCATAATTCTTCTCATACTTCTTCTTCTCCTCTCCAGCAGCTTTATTCACAAAATTACCTTTTCCATCATTCTTCATCTTCGAAACAAACGGTTTCTTAAAAAACGTTTTGACTCTATTGTTTGAATAGAAAGCTACCGCCTCATCATCCGAATTCATGAGAAACCCCTCTTCATCATCAGAATCACCTTTTTCGACTGCTTCCTTTTCAGACACTTTAGAGACAAGTGCTAATGGACCTCCAAGACTAAGCATCGACTCTTTTGTAATTTCATTTAATTCACTTTCGTGAGTTTTTAGTTGATTGTACAAATCATTTAGAGAAGATGTGTCGAAACTTTGCTGATTTTTCACCATCATACTAACACTCCTCCATTCTTTACGGAGTCCCATAACAAATGTGAGATTGAATTCCATGGAAGACCTCGTGATTCCATAACGATTGCATTTGTAAATTAGCTCGTTCAACCTATCATAGTAACATTCAATCGTTTCACCATCTTTTTGCTTGAAATCCTTCAATTCAATCAAACATTGCTTAACTGAATTGATTTTCGTCTTCTCGCTACCTTGAAACTTGTCTTTGAGATTATTCCAAATATCTTTTGCAGTTGTACAACTCCTGACATATTTATACAGAACTGGAGGTAATGCACCACGTAACTCCCTTATGCATCGTTTTTCAAGTTTCTTCATTCGTCATTTTGATTTTCCACACTCGTAGTACTAGATGACGATCCAATTGGTTGAAGGTTCGTCGGAAGAGTAACATTCTCTGAGATACATGACTAAAGCTCTTCATCGATTCCATTCAAGTAATCTTGCATCCGATCTGCCCACTGATCATAGTATTTCGGAATGAGCATAGGAATCTTAGTTGAAGATCCTAGCAAGTGAGAGAATGAAGTCAACGAGTTGAGATTGAAGTTCGCCATTGTTGTACGGAAGAAAATTTTTGAGAATTTTGAGAAATCAAAGAGAATTTCAAATCAAATTGCTGAATTGATCAGAAATATCAAGTAGAATACTCGATTCAACAAATCAGTTGCAGAATCGAATCACAATTGAAGATCTAAAACGCTTTTTCACGTCAAAAGGTGCGGAACTTTTGAACCAGAAATTTGATTCAAAAACCTTTTGAATCAGAGTGAAATTAGATTTTAGATCATGATTCCTGCTCTGATACCAATTAATGAAGTGTGGAATCAAGTATGTATCAAATCAGAGTTATACGAATATAGATTGAACACTAGATGTAAATATGATCTGGTTTCAGCTCTATTATGCTTTCAACTGTTACAGAGAGAAAAATAGACAAGCTGTACAAAAGACTCTTATCTAACTCTAAGTAATGTCCCTATTTATAGGAAACGAGAAAGCATACAAAAAAATTACAAGGACTAAACAATACGCTTCGATACAAAAGTGCCTTGTAAAATAAACTTAGGTCTTCGACATATTACAACTGGTCTTCGACCCTTACAGAAACCATAGAACTCAGGTGGCGTGCTAACTCTACTGGATTGACGAAGAGACAATGAATTGTCAATCAGCTCAACAGGTGTCTCATCCTCTGGTTGAGTGCTAGTGTCAATTAAGGTTCCTTCATTGGATGACTTTGGAATTTCTTCCCGTTCAATAGCACTCCCTCTGTCCTCCTTGAATATGAGCTCTTTCTCATGAAAGATTCATCTTCGAGCTACAAAGACCACGTTCTCACCAGGTCTGTAGAACAAGTATCCAAAGGACTTTAGTGGGTAACCAATTAAAATACACTTCTTGGATATGGGTTCTAATTTTTCATGAGTTTCTCATATTATGAGAGCCTCACAGCCCCAAACATTGATATGTGCAAGCGAGGGAACTTTCCTTGTCCACATATCATGAGGTGTTTTGGATACCTTCATAGTGGGAACAAGATTTTTTATATGGGCGACTGTCTCTATGACACGCGCACCTGACACCTGATACATCAGGATACGGGACGACGTGGTACGCTGAGGAGATGACACATGTCACCATCGTTTGGTTCACACGTATTTTCGCGGCGCAATGCATGGCACACACACATGCATCGTGGGAGTAGCGAACATAGCGCATCGGGGGAAATGTTACGGGTGAGAGTCGCACCTCACTTAGAACATTAGGTCTAGCCTGTCACGTTAGTAGTGAATGAGGCTTTTACCTCTTGGGTTAGTGATAGACCCAGTGGGGAGGGGTTGGGCTGGTCACTTAGTAGTGAATGGATTTTTCCTTTAGGTTAGTGATGGACCTATGTGTGGGGTGTTACCTTAGTGAATGAGGCTTTTACCTATTGGGTTAGTGATAGACCTCGATGCGCTATGTTCGCTACCCCGATGCGCTATGTTCAAACCATGACTCAAAGTACAATGGTTTTAAAGGAAAACAAAGTATATTGCTAGAATAGAAAACACCATTAAGGGTTTGAGTTTCCTCCACCATTAAGCCACATAAAAGACCTTTAGGGACTGTTTTGAAGACCTTTTGGATGGTTCAAAACATGGTCTTTTTATAGAAAAATACTCATTAGAATTAAGATACAAATCAACATGAGTTTTAGCAACAACATGAAGGTAATTATTTCAAAACATTGAGCAATTCATGGACTTGATTAATAACACTTTTGAGAGTGTACTTAACATGATTTTGACAACCATAAAACATTAAAACACAATCAAATATGGCTAGATTTGGTTATATAAAATCATAAGATTGAAGGTAAAATGTAATACGATCAAGGATGTCATATAGAGAGCAATTGACAAAGATTCCAATCAATTCTTCACCAATTGAAAAGGAATTATCATGAGAAGGAAATCAACGGCTCACCAAAAATCGAACTCAATCCTAAACACAGCCACACAATGTCGTTATACCCATTCCCTTGCTCGACCTCGTGCGTTGCTTCTTTCTTTCCTCCAAGCCGATCGCTATATTTTTTTCCTCCTCCTGATCTTGCGATGTGATTCAATGGACAATCAAGGGATCGATTTTGATGAGCTCTAAAATCGTTCGTGAAGTCTTAGAATGGAAATCAGATAAATCGAACCAAGTCTTATAGGTTACTATCCAAATTTCACTAATTGGTCCCTCTAATTTCAACTTTTAACCCCTTCCAACCTAACCATAAACATCTTGACAATTTAAGTTTCTTTTTATGACATTTTAGTCCCTCAACACCATTTTCACCAATTAAATGAATTATATTCAACCTAAAATCCCATAAATCCATGTAATTAAATTATTTATTATTTTAATTATTGATTAATTCTTTTAGATATTAAATAATACTATTTTTATTTAATTTATTCCATTTTAGCATCATAAAACTAAAATCTTTCGCATAAATATTTCTTTGGGTAACAGAGAACTAACGTCATTAATGGAAAGATTTTCGAGTCGTTACAGCCACACCTACATCACATAGCTTGTCTGCCCCTTTGGCCTTCAGCATAATGTTGGTCCACCCAGGCCTTCAGCACAAAGTTGGTCCTCCCCGAGTATCTTGGCCTACAACATATAGCTCGACTGCCCTCAACTTGACAAATAATATGTCAACATATATATATATATATATATATATATATATATATATATATATATATATATATCAAACTGATACGTAGACAATCCAACACCACATGCAGTTAACTAACTAGTCTACTTGCCTAATAACATACCAACACATAAACATATCCTATCATACGGATGATACATACAATAATATGTAGTATAGTGATAAAACTCACCTGAGCTAAAAATCAGAAGCTCAACAACAACCCCAGCAACAGAAACAACTAATACAAGCCACCTAATGTCAAATTGAGATCATTCCATAGTCAAATACTTAATTCTACCAAAGTTTGACAAAAAGTCAAACATGTTAAAAAGTCAATGGTCCAACGGCAACCACACCACGACCAAGCACACTGTCTGCGCCGCAGACACAACATAACAAAACAGACGTGATCTAAACACGATACCACATCGCGGACCCTTCATGGTCGCGCCAGTTTGCTCTGGCAGAAACCAAGTTCATTAAACACTCAATCCCTTAAGATTAAGACTCCAACTTTCCAGATCATAATAAAACCATGACATAAAGGATAAAGTTTCCAATTTTATCCATTTTGCATTCCTCAAAACATACAAAGCTCAACATAGGTCAAGAATGGCCAAAAATACCACCTAGATCATGCATAACACTCAAATGAAGTTAAAGTATAGATTTTAGCACCACAATAAGTCTAGACTACTCAAAGATTCAACCTTTAACACTGGAGTTGTCAAACTCCAACTCAAATCCATCAAAAGGGACCAAAACATGCATATAAACTAAGATCCATAAAGCTATAAGCGGAAAGGTGCAAGCTTGAAGACTTATAAAGGTCAAAAATGGATCAAGAAGGCTGATGAAGCTGGAATCCAAGCTAAGAACACCAACAACTATTGAATCTCCACACCAAAAGCTTCCCAAGATACCAAAATCACCAAGGAAGGAAGAAGGGAGTGAGGAGAGGCTAGGGTTTCATGGTTAGGTTTCTAAAGGTGGAGGTTGCAGAACATGAGCAATCCCCAGAATCACATTCCTTAAATAGGGCCCAAGGACAGGGACCTAGGGTCTTGGGTTGTGGTGGTCACCATGTCACGATCAAACATCAAACCATTCCGCCACAAAAGCATGTGGTCAGGCTGCGACATTCTTACTCCCATGTCGCGTACCCAAGGTTTTTCCGAAAAACCTTATTCTCAAACTCCAAGAGTCGTTAGCTATCAGCCAAGAAAATGGGTGTTACATACAGATATATTTTCATTACAACTTTATGTATTTAGTATTTAAATTAAATATTTCTATATGGATTTTGTTTTATAATTGTTAAAATCGTTTGATTTATATGTTTTATCACGTTTACTTTTTTTTTTTTGCAAAACTAATCATAAAAAACAAAATGTGTGTCGAAAACGCTAAAATTTTATAGGTTAACAAGACTTAATGTGACTAAAGGTTATACAATAATCACAATAAAAAATCCAGTGTCTAGAAAGTGTTTATAGTCACACTTATTTGATATAATACTTGATTACAAAAATATTTTTGCAACTTTTTTTTTAAATCGATGTAACTAAAACTCAATAAACAATCATTTTTGTGAACAAATAATATCTACGACCACACTAACAATAAAACCATGTGGCAGTTGGATAATCAATAGTCACAATAAAAAACGCTTGCATGTTTATAAATCGTTTACGGTCACACTTATTCGACACAATGCTTGATTACAACAACACTTGCCACGTTTTTCTTAAATCGCAGTGACTAGAAACTCAATAAACAAGCTTTTCTATGACTAAATAATAGATATGGTCACAGTAACAATAAAATCATGTGGCTGTTGTATGAGCAATACTTACAATCAAAAAGTGTTTGTGTGTCTAAAAATAATGGTCACATTTATTCGATACAATGCTTGATTATAACAACACTTTGGACACATTTTTCTTAAATCAATGTGACGAAAAACTCAATAAACAATCTTTTTTGTGACTAAATAATAGCTACGGCCAGACTAACAATAAACTCATGTGGCCGTTGGATAAACAATAGTCACAATAGAAAAAAAAAATGTTTCTGTGTCTACAAATCGTTTATGCCCACACATATTTGACATAATACTTGATTACAACAACATTTTTTGCCACGTTTTTCATAAATCGTTGTGACTGAAAACTCAAATAAACAATCTTTTCCCTGACTAAATAATAGTCACAGCCATAATAACGATAAATTTGTATGGTCGTTGTATTAGCAATAGTCACAATCAAAAAATGCTTGTGTGTTTATAAATCGTTTACGGTCACACTTATTCGACACAATGTTTGATTATAACAACACTTTTGCCACATTTTTCTTAAATCGATGTGACTAAAAACTCAATAAATAATTTTTCTGTGACTAAATAATAGATATGGTCACACTAACAATAAACTCACGTGGCAGTTGTATGAGCAACCACAATCAAAAAACGCTCGTGTCTCTACAAATTGTTTATGGTCATACTTATTCGACAAAATGTTTGACTATAACAACATTTTTGTCACGTTTTTCTTAAATCGATGTGACTAAAAGCTCAATAAACAATCTTTTATGTGACTAAATAATAGATACGACCATACTAACAATAAACTAATGTGACATTTGTATGGGCAAGTCACAATCTAAAAACATTTGTATCTAGAAAACGTTTATAGCCACACTTAATGGACGAAATCCTGATTACAATATGAAATTGTTGGTACCCTTTAGCCTCATTTTTATGATACGGTCACAATTGTCCAGTTGCTACAACCACTAAATTTTAATGTGGTCGTATGATACCTAAAAAGACATGATATTTCATCTCACTTGAACTGAAAAAATAACGTGTGGCTAACGTTGTGTGGCCAATGTCGATTTTTATAGTAGGGTATGTTTTGACATCTTTTGGGCAATGTAACTGGATCATGCATGTATTCTTGCACTTGTTATTGTTAAACTTTGGTAATGCTCACTACACTTTCCAAGTCTAAAATACCTATTTGGACATGGTTCATATTCGTGGATTAGACGATGGATGCTGATAGATACATGGATGTTTAGAACACCTTTTGGATGCTTTTGATATATAACTATGTTAAAACTTAACTTTTAAGACCTTATTCTGCAATTGCATTTTATAAAATGTTAGAAACTTTGATTTTTAATTAACTATTTCAAATAGCCCATGTGATAGGTGTTTTCGAATACGAAATGGTAAATCCAAATGTGCCATTGCGATTAGGCTCCTACAAACCTTGGTAAAAGCTTGTTGGGGTGTTGTAATTTCAACGTTTGTATTTGAAGTCAATTTTTTAAATCTACTTCAGCTACATATTATGTGTGTTTTTATCCGGACCAAGAGGAAGACTGAACATCTTTGATAGATAAATGAATAAGTAACCCTACAAAACTAAAAGATTTGCCTATTGAAATATACACGAGTTGAAAGATATGCAATCAAATTTGAATGAGAAAAACATAAACGGTAGCTTACAATAGGAAAAAGAACATCGCCTTCATCTAATATTCTAATCTTATTCTTTGATTCTAAACTATTAAAATCGTCATAATTACTTCTAAAAACAAACCAAGTATTCTAATCTTATTCTTTGATTCTAAACTATTAAAATCGTCATAATTACTTCTAAAAACAAACGTCCAAATAGCTCAGAGTCAAAGAGCCACATGCGTATAAAGACAACACCCACAACTGCCATGTGCAATATGAAAAAGAAAATAAAGAAAAACGAATCCGCCAGTTACGCAATTTTAATAAATTAATAATCCCATTAAAAAAAATCAATATTCAATTACATCCAATCAACCCAACACAATCAAAACCCCATAAACAAATTTTCAAACTTTGATGATGAACCATAAAACAAAATTCAAACACCCAATTTTTTTAATTTAAAAAAATAAAAAACCCAAAACTTACCTAAATTGGTTTCTGGATCAGATTTAGAAGATAAGTGAGTCCCATATGGCGGCGATGGCAAAGGCGGCGGGGATGACCACCTGGCTTCTAAGGGCGGTGAATCTTGAAGAGTCGCTTTTTGCAGCGGCGGCGCGTGGTGGTGGTGGTAAGGCGGTGAGATGTACGTGAAGCTTCATGCCGCCGTAGCAGGAGCCTTTGCTGCTCATGAAGTAGCGGTCATGGGTGACGTTGAGCGCCACCACGTCTCTTCCGGCGCCGGTGGTGTAATTGTGAACAGGGTGTTCGGCGTTGCACGTCTCATAGTTCGTCTTGTTCACTTCAAGTATGTCGTTTTGGTTCCTGTCATATACGAAATCTGCCAGAAGGAGGAAATTACAATTATGCCCCTCAATAGAAGTTCTATGTTTTTAAGGGTTAAATGAATAAAGAAAAAAGTTCTTAGATCACGAATTCCAATAAGTAATCCCTGATAAAGAGTAAAGACTAATTAAAAAAATAATCTTTGATGAAGAGTGGCATTGAAGTTTTGTTTGTCGGTGAGATCTTGAAAAGCCAAAGAAAAATTCACAACTTTCTTGATTTGAACAAGCGATTGTGTTCAAACTTCAAAATACACACCAAGATAACATCAAAAAGAAACTATGGTCCCATGGTTAACATCAAAAAGAAAGTAGACTTTCATTTCAACCAGTTTGAAATTTGAAGTCCATATTTACTCCAAAAACCTCATTTTTCCATTTCTTTCGTGATTTTAAAATTTCTATGGCGAATGAATAACAGAGAGGAAGGCTGAGATCTATGATTCATTGTCTGATTGTACAATCGAGTTGTACAATGCATAAAGAGTGCTGTCGATTTTGTATTGCAGATCTCCCTTGCCCTAACATTACTCGAAGCACAAAAAAGGAGATGGAAAACTGGAAGTATTGAGTAATGTCCTAAATGTTCTTAACTTGGTGATTACTGATTATAATCAACATTCGGTTCAAATTAGTAAAATCTAAGCTCAATTAACAGAAATCATTACGAGAAACATTAAAAGGAGACCACATTTCAAATCACGGAAATTTTGGGGAAAAAAGTCAGCATATCTGTCCAAAGATCTAGCACGATTAGCTTTAAAATCACTGAAATGAACGCGTACTCGATGATCTATGTAAACAAATTTAACAATTAGAGAAGCAAAAGTGCAGATCTGAGCGAGATACTTACAGAGCCAATCGCCGAGGTAGAAAGTTTGGTTTCCAGCCCACAGAGTGTAGTTAACGTTGGAAGTCCAGCCCATGTTGCCTCCGACGATGAATCGCTTGGCGGAAACTTCCGGTAACATCACCAGCAATGTGGCGCAGAAGGCCAAAGCCACCGCCGTCGCCCATCTACCGTTGCTGCTGCTCCGCCCCATTGGAGTTGAGAAATTAATCGGGTGGCGAATTTCGAGGGTTTTTCTAGAAATGTCGAGTAAAGATATCCGTTGCACTATATAACACGAATAGGAGCGTCACCCAATAGATCGAGTGTTCCAGCAACTTTGTTTATAAAAAGAAAAAAAAAACATTATCTGTTATTTTTATTTATAATGATTAAAACTTTATATTATGCATTAAAAGAGTATAAGTTACAACTAATTTTTTAAGTCACAAAAAAATTAATCGTGTCAAATATGTCACTAACATTTTACAATTTCATCTTCGAGAATTGGTTTTTGGTTCACGAAAATTTTAAAAGTATAAAATGCTTGGCTTAATTGGTTTTGATCCATATTGGTATTTCTACGTTGTAAATTTAAAAATTTTATCATACATGCTGCCATCAGAAGTGTACTTCTTATTATTAGTTAACTATATACAAAGTTAAAAACCTAAAATGGTTGATGTATAACTCTTGATGATATGTGTATTATACACATTTCCTATTATCTATTACGAATAATTCTTAATGAGGCTTTGTACTATAAATATATTGGTGATCAATTTATAAACCAAGCATTCCAAACCATTTGTTTCATGTTATAGAGTGGGTTTTAACCTAAACCCTAAAACATGACAGTAGGTGAATCATCTACACCACTGCCACCAAAAATCGAATCCAACTCGCCCTTCTTTCTTGGTCACAAGATCGTCCAGGATACTTCATTGCTACAACGAGAATACATGGAGAGAACTACGATGATTGGGCTGGAGATATGCAAATGACAATGGAAGCACGAAGAAAGTTCGACTTCTTAGATGGAACTATTATAGAAGCTACTCCTCCATGCACCGAGGTTGATTGGCTCACCATCAATGCAATAATGGTGTCATGGATCATGAATACTCTAACCCATAAGTGAAATGTTATCTCTCATAATACATAGATGCAAGATGCTTCTGGGATACTCTAAAATCACGTTATGTAGTAGTGAACGAACCCAAAATCTAGCAATTGAAGTCACTGATTACGAAGTGTGAGCAGACCAAAAACATGTTAGTTGTTGAGTACTTTGGTAAACCCACGTCTGTGTGGGAAGAACTCCACAAACATGCGCCGATAATCGATTTTCATGTTGTAAAACATGTACGGCTAGGGCTAGACATAAGACAAGGAGAAATACTGATATGCTTCACAAGTTTCTTATGGGTTTGTATATAAAGTACTTCTCAACTCTTCGCACCAACATTCTGTCTCAAGATCCTCTTCCCTCACTTGAAAAAACCTTTTTCAACTTGTGGTTCAAGATGAATGAGTTTCGTACCGCCAACGTCATCACAAAGAGAAACATGTTGATGTTTTGGCTTTTCTGTTCATATAGGTACAAACAAGGGGCTGGAAGAGGTGACAAACTAGATAAGTCACATCTAAATTGCATCCATTGAAAACATTGTTGGATTAGGTGTCTAAGCTCATAACTATAATTGGTATGTACTTGAATTGATAGTGGCATGGTCCTTTTGGCTTTCCTTCACACATGCAGCTAGACAGGATGATTAATAGAGAAAGAGGAAGGATTTATTAATTTGATTAATAAATTGAAATAAATGATTTATTAATATGTTATGGAAATAATATATTAATTAGAAATCATATTGTTAATTAATATTTAATCAGAAATTAATTTTGAATTAATTTTGAGATTAAAGAAATTAATTAATAGTGCAGGGACTAAAAGTGCAATTATTCAATAGTTGAACAAAAGGGTCCAGAACCTTCCTAGGGAAGGTGGTGAACGATTTCAACTTATATGAATAAGATTATTCTAGAGTTTCTAGAACACCTTATCATATATGGGTAATCAAAGGAGGTGGATAATTATCATAACTGAAATTTGGGTTTATCTATAGCATCCTTGGTGCACTATATTAAGAACCTTAGGGTTATAATTTTCGGCCACTTCTTTTGAGAATACCTAAGGCCGAAAATTTGATCATTCCTCCTCTCTCATATCATCTTCTTGCATTGTGTGTTTGTGAGCCATTAGAGGTGTTACACTTGTGACACTAAGTTCTCAAGCTTCAAGATCTACAAGGGAATCATTTTTATTGCAATATAACAATCAAGGTATGTAAGCTAACCCTAGTTTTATATGAATTTCGAAAATAGTATACCTCTCCTAGGGTTTCTCCTTTTGTGTTCAAGTTTGCATGTTCAAGTAGAGAAAACCTAGATCCAAAGCATTAGGGTTGCATGTACACTTAGGAATTGTTGTTATGCTCAAAACCCATCAAACACGTCACAAGGCCACTAGTTGATTTGAGCTAATAGGATACCCTAAGTGGTGGGATGACCACATCAAAATAGAAGGATGGACTCGTAGAGGTAGGTCTCGAGGGTGTGGAAAAGGTAGTATATCTGCAAATACAGTAACTACTAGACGCAATAATAAAGGTATCATGACTAGAAACAACAACAATTCACCACTGTTGTTTACAGCGGAATAATGGAAGGTTATCACATTCCTTGTGAGTATATCAAAAATTCCCAAAGAAAGATTGAACGGTAAGTTTCAAAAACTACTATGGATAATTGACTCAAGAGCAACTCATCATGTCACCAATGATGCTTCTTGGTTGAAAAATACTCGTAACATCCCTATTCATCTAGTGGGGCTTCCCAATTGTAAAAAGGTTATAGCAACTCATGAGGTTTGTGTTTAAATGTCAAACAAAATCACTCTTAAAAGTGTACTTTTTGTTCCAATTTTAGGTTGCAATTTGATTTCAGTATCACAACTAATTGATGATATGTAGTGCATTACTCAGATTGATTCTTCCATAAGTGCTATACATGATCGATCGAGGAAGCTGATTGGAGTGGGTGTTAGATGGGATGGACTTTACTACTTTGGAAGAGGTGGTTTGATTCTTCATGTTTCTATGAATGGAGCAACTTCAACATTGTAACTTTGACATAAAAGAATAGTACATCCTTCAGAATAAGCGGTGAAATTGTAACGACGTAAATTTTCAAAACAATTTTTCATTTTTAAAAACGTAATCTCATTCATAAAATATCATAGTAATCCAATGTAACACATGTTATATCAATAAACAAATCCCAAGATCCTCAAATACATAAATCCTCTCAGTGTGTACGGATCATGCCGGCGCCTTCCCGCGATCCTCGCTAGTACCTGAAACACATATCACAACAACTGTAAGCATAAATGCTTAGTGAGTTCCCCAAAATACCACATGCAACACATACGCCACTCGAGGCTACAATACGACCCTCCGGTCGATGTGTCTCAGCGGGACCCTCCAGTCCCGTAGCTCGTTGGACCCTCTGGTCCGGTCATAGCTTGTCGGACCCTTCGGTCCAGTCTGTGTCGTTGGACCCTTCGGTCCGGTCTATATCGTTGGGCCCTCCGGCCCGGTCTATTCAACACATAGAATACATATAACACAATGCACATAACTCATATATATACAAATAGCATACAAGACCCTCTGGTCTACACATAAATACCACTCTAGGTAATGTATAGTGAGAAGACTCACCTCAATGAAGTCGGATAAACTCTCGTGCTCAACGTCCCGACTTAGCCTCCTCCTATTATTCAGATAACATCCCCGATCAATATTCACTCATGATCTCATCTCTACAGATTGGGTAGAAGGCCATTCTACCCTTCCCTGAACTCTCCTGAATCAGTCTTGACCAGAACCCTAAAGTCAACGAAAGTCAACGGTCAACTTTGACCCGACTCGTCGAGTGCACAAGGGCGACTCGGCGAGTCCATGCGGGTCCTCTGAATCCTTTTAGCCTCTCTTGGCTCGTCGAGTCATCTTTCCACTCGACGGGTTACACCTGTCACGAATCGCGGGGCAACCCCGACTCGACTCGTCGAGTCCACTTATGGACTCGGCGAGTTGCCTCCATAACAACTCTCAAATGACCTTCTGAGGTCAGATCTGCTTCTCTAAACTATAGATCTGGCCTTCAAGTGCTCAAAGGTCACGTAAAGGTGCAACCTTTACGTGCATGCAACCCACATCAAGTCATAAATGGAGAAATAACTCTAAAAATGGCAACCTAGTCTCCAATCCTCCATGAACAAGCATAAAGTAGAATGGGAAAGGTTCTCTGGACCTCTATGGGTCCGGATCTGAGGTCTAACCCAGCAAGGGACCATAACCTCAACCTTTCAAGCCTAAAAAGGTTTATAGAAAACTCTAAATCATAGATCTTAACCCAAAACAGAAGGGAAGTTCGATTTAATACCTCAATAGTGTAGATATGAACTTGAAAACCCTGGATCCACAGCTCCCTTGACCTCCTCTTGTTGGAAACTACTTCTCTTTTGCTAAAACACACACGAAATGGTGAATTAGCCTTCCTCTTGCACCACAAACGTTCTCTTTCTCTCTCTAGGGTTTCTCAGGGGTGAAGTGGCCGCAATGGAGGCTATAAAGGCCTTTAAATAGGGCACAGGCCCCGAGAATTAGGGTTTCACTTAACAGCGCGGACTCGCCGAGTCCACGCATCGACTCGTCGAGTCCTTCATTAAATCAGACCAGAAATGCGCGATCCCACTCGGCGAGTCTGAGCGCCTACTCGCCGAGTCCCTCTCTAAAATTCAATATAAATACTTAAAATAAGATACCTGGGAATCCGGATGTTACAATTCTCCCCCACTAGAATCAGACTTCGCCCTCGAAGTCCTGCTCGGCAAACAACTCTGGATGCTGCTCCCGCTTCTCCAACTCCGGCTCCCAGGTCAGCTCGGACCCTTTCCGATGTTGCCACTGGACCTGCACTAGGGACACTTCCTTATTCCTCAGAACCTTGATCTTCCGATCCCGGATCACAATTGGTCTCTCATCATAATTCAGGCTCGCATCCACCTGAATATCCTCCAGCGGTACCACCGCCGATTCGTCGGCTATACACTTCCTCAACTGAGACACGTGAAAGGTATCATGAATCTGTCTCAGCTCCTCGGGTAGCTCCAACCGATAAGCTACCCTGCCCACCCTCGCGGTCACCCTAAATGGCCCGATATACCGGGGCCCCAGCTTGCCCCTCTTCCTGAATCGGATCACTCCTTTCCAAGGAGACACTTTCAGGAGTACGAAGTCTCCCACCTGGAACTCAAGCTCGGATCGTCGCCTATCCGCATAACTCTTCTGACGACTCTGAGCCGTCAATAACCTCTGTCTAACCTGCTGTATCTGCTCTGTCGTCTGAAGCACTATCTCAGTGCTACCCATCACACGCTGTCCTACCTCTCCCCAGCAAATGGGAGTCCGACACCTCCTACCATACAACAACTCGAAGGGAGGCATACCAATACTCGAATGGTGGCTGTTGTTGTAGGAAAACTCAGCCAACGGCAAGTACATGTCCCAACTTCCTCCGAAGTCCAACACACATGCTCGAAGCATGTCCTCGAGTGTCTGAATCGTCTGCTCACTCTGTCCGTCCGTCTGGGGGTGGTAGGCGGTACTGAAATGCAACCTCGTACCCAACTCCTCGTGAAACTTCTTCCAGAACCTGGAAGTGAAACATACATCTCGATCTGACACAATCGACATCGGTACTCCATGACGCGATACCACCTCCCTCACATACAATTCTGCCAACCTCTCAGCAGAAGAGCTCTCACTGATAGCAAGAAAATGCTTGTTCTTCGTCATCCGGTCGACGATCACCCAAATTGCATCGACACCCCTTGCGGTCCTCGACAATTTGGTGATGAAATCCATGGAAATATGTTCCCACTTCCACTGGGGAACCTCAAGCGGCTGCAACTTGCCATGCGGATGCTGGTGCTCGGCCTTAACCTTGCGACAGGTCAAGCACCTCTCGACAAACCACGCGACATCTCTTTTCATACAGGGCCACCAATAATCTTTCTTCAGGTCCAAATACATCTTAGTGGCCCCGGGATGGATCGATAACCTCGATCTATGCGCCTCCTCCATCAGAATGGTACGTGCCCCGCCTGCATACGACACCCAAATCTGACCTTGAAAGGTCATCAGCCCTCGACTACCGGTAACGAACTCGGACACCTGCCCGATCACCCGCTCTCTCTTGCGGTTCTCCAGTCTCACGGCCTCTGCCTGGGCCTCCTGAATGGTGTCCAACACCGGAGTCATCACTGTCAATCGCATACAAGTGTCTCGAATCGGGGCACTCTCCGCCCTACGACTCAGCGCATCAGCTACAACATTAGCTTTGCTCGGGTGGTACAGGATCTCACAATCGTAATCCTTTACCACATCCAACCATCTCCTCTGGCGCATATTCAGGTTGGGCTGATCCATCAGATACTTCAAACTCTTGTGGTCCGTGTATATGGTACACCGAACCCCATACAGGTAATGGCGCCAGATCTTGAGGGCGAACACCACTGCCCCCAACTCCAGATCATGGGTGGGATACCTCGTCTCATGAGGCTTCAGCTGCCTCGATGCATATGCTACCACATGCCCTCTCTGCATAAGCACCGCACCCAACCCTGATATCGATGCGTCGCAGTACACCACAAAATCCTCCATTCCCTCTGGAAGGGATAACACCGGGGCTTCGCACAACCTCTGGCGAAGAGTCTCAAACGAGGCCTGCTGCTCAGGACCCCACGAAAAAGTAACGCCCTTCCGGGTCAACCTGGTGAGAGGCACGACGATCTTGGAGAAATCTTTAATAAATCTCCTATAATAGCCGGCCAACCCCAGGAAACTCCTGATCTCGGTGGGGGATCTCGGCACCTCCCAACTCATCACCGCCTCAATCTTGGCCGGATCGACCAATATCCCATTCTGATTAACGAGACGTCCCAGGAACTGGACCTCTCGTAACCAAAAATCACACTTGGAGAATTTGGCGTAAAGCCTCTCCGATCTCAGAACTCCGAGGATCTCCCTCAAATGCTCCTCATGCTGCTCTCTGGATCTCGAATACATCAATATGTCATCGATGAACACGATCACCGATCGATCCAACATCGGCCTACACACCCTGTTCATGAGATCCATGAATGCTGCCGGTGCATTGGTGAGTCCGAAAGGCATCACCACGAACTCGTAATGCCCGTAACGAGTCCTGAACGCCGTCTTCTGGACATCCTCATCACGCACTCTCATCTAATGATATCCAGACCTCAGATCAATCTTGGAGAACCAAGACGCTCCCTGCAACTGATCAAACAAATCATCAATCCTCGGCAGTGGGTAACGGTTCTTGACCGTTAACTTGTTCAACTCCCGATAATCAATGCACATCCGGTGTGAACCGTCCTTTTTCTTGACAAAAAGGATCGGCGCTCCCCACGGCGAGCTACTCGGTCTGATAAATCCCTTTCCCAACAACTCCTGAAGCTGTGAGGATAACTCCTGCATCTCTGGTGGCGCAAGGCGATAGGGCGCCGCTCCCGGAACCAAATCGATGCGAAACTACACCTGCCTCTCGGGAGGCACACCCGACAACTCCTCGGGGAAAACGTCTGGGAACTCACGCACTATCGGCACATCATCAACAGAACTAGGCCTCTCCGCTGCTACTCGTGTGTTCATCACGTAGGCCACAAACCCACTACAACCCTGCTATAGACTCAGCCTCGCTCTAGCAGCCGAACAGAATGCTGACCCTGAATGGGTACCCTCGCTGTACACCGTAAGAACTCCCCCACTAGGGTCTCGTATGGTCACCAACTGTCGCTCGCAGTCGATAACCGCTCTGAACCTGCTCAACCAGTCCATGCACACGATGATGTTGGATTAATGTCTAAGTCCATAACTATAATTGGTAAGACTTGACCCGACCCGACATGGTCCATTTGGGTTGCATGGCATCATGCATTTGGATAGACTATAATGAGAGAAATAACACTTAAGGTTGGTTAATATATTATAAGTTCTAATATATTAATAAGGTTATTTAATTAGTATTGATCAAGAATTAATTTGGAATTAATTAAGTGATCAAAAGGAGACTAATTAAATATATGGGTTGATTGTGTAAATCATTCATTCTTATATATGTGGGCTTGTGATCCAAGATTCCTTATGTTGGACTAAGTCCATGGGGTGACCCATGGATACTCCATGGAGGTTAAAATCCATGGAGCATAAGGAATAGGTAAAGTTATGAGTTACATGGTGTAACCCTAATAGCCACCATATAAAAGAATCCCATGGCTCAAGAAATCGTGCACTAATGTGTGAGTGTGAGGGCTAGACGATTTCAAGGAGTGTTCAAGTTTCTCTCAAGTTATTCCAAGTGTATTTGGTGTTGTGTGAACCATTTGAGGTGTCACACTTGGGGCACTAGGCACTCAAGCTTCATGAAGACATTCTACATCAAAGAGGTATGTATTCTATCTTGTTATATTTATTATTTTGTATGCTAGATTAGGATAATACCTTGGATATTCATAATTGTATGTATAATAAAGAAAACATAGATCCAAGGTATTTAGGGTTGCATGTACACTTAGGAGTGTTAGAATGCTCATAACCCAACAGTGGTATCAGAGCCTAGGCTTGTTTTCTTGTTATACTTGCAAAAGTAGCTGAAAAATCGAGTTGGATGCATATATTCGATTGTTTTGGCTGGAATTGGACTAGGAACATTACCCTAAGATGTTTTTGGACTTATAAACTTGTTTTTGATGTGGTAATGTTCATGCTAATCCAATTTCTAAGATAATTGTCATAATTTCAAGATTTGTATTAGTTTGTATGTTCATGCTAATTTCTTGAAGATTGATGATTTGAATTATCTTGTTCTTATGAGGTTCTTAGATTAATAGAAAAGTTGTGTGAAATAGTTGTTTTCAATCCATTTTAATCTAAGAGTTGATTCCAAAGTGTGTTTTTGTAACTTGTCCTCAAGTTATATGAAAAGTCACATTTAAGAATCATAAAACTCATAAAAGTTGGCAAAGGTTACAAAATGAAGAGTCTAGTTCTAATTAAATGGTTTTATGACTCCATAACTTGTCCTCAAGTTATGGAGGTTCAAGAGTCTCTTCATTAAATTAAAAAAAAGGTGTAACCTTCATTAGTTCCATAAGTTACAATAAAAAAAAGTTATTTTTTTTATTAATTAGTTTAAAGTCTTCCATAACTTGTCCTCAAGTTATGGAACTTGAAGAGTTTTTTTTTTTTTTAATTAAAACTACTTTAAACTCATAAGTTATGGAATTAATTAGTTTTGAATAGTTTCAAAACTTGCCCTCAAGTTTTGGAATTTGAAAAGTTTTCACTTATGAATACTTTAATTCCAAGTTAGCCCTTAGAATTTTAAAAGTTAAAATTCAACCCTTATACTTTATAATATTATAAGTTAATAATATTTATATATATGTATAAGAGTAAAGTCAGTCTTACCGTTAGTAGGCCTCATTCACGAAGCCGGTCTATAAGGGGGGTATAAGGTTACTGCCTATAAAATGGTAGTTTAATGGGTGTCCACTCTCACCCACCGCTTCCTTGACTGGTGGAGGGTCGTTAGCCGAACGGGTAGGACAAGGACTATAATTCTCCTTTCATTAAAAGTATTAATGATAAATACTAAGTAACTAAACTCTTATTAATACCCAATCTTAGTTACTTAGGAAAATGTGAATTTAGTGCTAACCCATGAAATTACACTTTGCACTTTGCTTAAGTTGTTAGTGGAGCGTGTGTGGTTAACCGGCACACTAACCTGGACTTAACAAGGTAGGCAAAGGGTAACTTAATATTTATCATAGTATCGGTGGAGCGTGTGTGGTTAACCGGCACACTGATTAAGGGGTAAAAATATTAAGGGTACCAAGTATATTTGCATGGTTATTCACACCTTGTTTTGTGATCCTCGGCATCCCAGTCACAAAACTTGAAGGGCACACTCAAGATTGAAACATGCCTTTGAACAGTTCAATGAATCTCAAAGATCTAGGACTTTCAAATCCAATTAAAACCTAATAAATTATTTCGTTTTTCATGGTGGAAATTGGTGAATCGTCATTCACCTACCTTCAAATATTTTATAGCTTAGATTACGGCATCCCTCTTCTAAGTTATAAAATAGTTTGTTGGGTCCTAGCCTTAATATTTCATATTGGGTGTCATATTAAGGATTTTAAATCAATTATCTTGAATATCTCCCAAAAAGATGTCTGGTCTAGACATTTATGATCTTCCCAAATCTCTTGAAACAAGCTTTCCTAAATGAAGATGATGTACCATGGATATCATACTTCTTTCACCTCCTCCAATTATTCTCCCTAACCCACAAGTTCCTAAAAAGTTTAAGGTCACTCAAGCCCTATTGGCAAGGCAAGGTCTAGGTGTGATCACATCTTGGAGATGTAGTCACATATTGACAAGCCGGGAGAGTTGGGTGTCAAAGTCTTGAGAAAGTTGGTGGCTCAACTACTTTCTAAGTCACATAGTGAGTTCTTTTGGGAATCCTATGAAACAGACTAAGACAAGACCCTTAATGATCTTATCTATTTGCTAAGATCAACTTCCTAAAACGCTATGGACATTGACAATGATGACATTGGATATCCAGTAAAGCTCTCTCTTCCCAATGGAAAGGGATCGGCCATAGTCAACTCGGTTGACCCAATGGTAAAGAGAGAGGCGAAGTCTGAGATAGTCCCATTATCAAGGGTCCATAGGTAACTATTGCCAAAGGAAGGAGCAATGGTTACGAAGCTGCCAAATTTACCTAAGGATGTTAAAGTCAATAAGTTTGGCTCTACTTCAGGTAAAGTCCATTGTCTAACTCTATTAAGTACATGCTGATTCTGATCGCGAAGATGGATTTCAATCGCATGGTTCGGTGATCAGAATTTTGGGCTATTACTTAAGAGTTATGATATTTATATTGCTTAGGAATAGATAACAACAAGGTTTTCATATGGATTGTAAGGATAAGTTTTTCCGCAAAGTTTTAAAATAAAAGAAAAAGGTTTTGATTTTATTTATTTTAAGTATCCTTACAATGGCATTTGTGAAAAGTTGTTGCTTATAAGATTCCATTGATAGCAATATTGGAAAAATGGATTTGATTCTTTCGGTTGTGGTAGTGTCTAATATTACCAAATAAGGAAAGATTCTCATCACCCAAGGTTCAATTGGACCGAAACTTGGAATCATGCAAGTTGTATAGTATGATGAATGAGAACTTTCAGCTTGGAAAATTAAGACTAATTCCTTATGTGAATAAGGAAAGGACTAAGGGATCGAGTACACATTCTTGTGCACTGGTCAAGTCCACCACAAAAGATCAAGAAGACTATTCGTCATGATTTACTTAAGTTCAGTAAATATGGTTATACTTATAAGTTTAAGTATAAGTCTGTAGCATTGGAGAAGTTTCAATGTGAGACAGAACGAACAAGAAGAATCAAAGTATGGCAGAAAGATAAAAGTTTCTCAAATCTGAAAAGATGGGAGAGTACTTTAGTATCATGTTTATGATCATCTTAATGATTAAGATACCATATCACAATTGGTCCTCTAAAGTCATCTTGGTGCATTCTTATGACTAAGAAGAGGAGTCATGAATTGTTGAAATGGTTAAATCAAAAAGATGAGTCATACTTCGTTCCAAAACAATTCTTAGAGTCATACTCCAAGATTGTAACTTGAGTGACATATCTTAAAGAGGGTTTGTTAACACTAGTCAAATGTAAGAGTAAAAGGTTATCTACTCTTGTACATTTGAAATTGGTAAGTTGTGATGTTTTGGATAAAACAGAGACCAACTTAGGCCAATTGTGTAAAGTGTTAGTCTTGATAAAGAATTCGCACTATCTCTTGAATATTTGACAAGGGAGTCTTATATGTCAAGAGGACAGTGGGAGTCTTAAAGCTCTTGAAAGTTTCAAGACTTAATCAAGAATAAAACCTAAAGTCCTTCACTAGCACACGACTTGAGGTTTATAACCTATCGTGTTGAAATTTTTGTGCCTATTCAAGTTGGCTTTACATAGGAGTTCTGAGAGATCTCAATTGGTTGCACAACTACTTGGAAGCAATGGCAGGCACCTGAGCTGCCAAATGGCAAGAATTTAAGATTGCACAAGTTT
The DNA here is from genome assembly GCF_052849685.1 of Lactuca virosa. NCBI lineage: Eukaryota > Viridiplantae > Streptophyta > Magnoliopsida > Asterales > Asteraceae > Lactuca > Lactuca virosa. Next base: position 488,705,022 of record NC_136429.1, read on the forward strand.
AATCAATATGAGTTTGGATTTGTCACTAACCTTGTCTTGTGATTATGGTTTTGACAAATTCACATGGATAAGAACACATACACTATTAAATCTAAGTGTCATAAGGTTTCTCTCCGATTCATGAAAATGATGGTGAAGAAACACTTTCACTAAGTAGATTTTAGCTAGATAGCAATTGTGATATTTGCATTCTCAAAGTCGTTAGTGGAGCATGTGTGGTTTACCGGCACACTAACATGGACTTGTGAGAAGTGGCAAAGGTCTAAACAATTGAGACTATGATTACGGCATCCCTTTTCATAGTTCTAAAATTGTTTAGACACACATGTGAGCTATCTAAGAGAGGTGTATGATTTTGATAAAGTTTTATCAAAACAATCTAGTGTCAGAAATCTGAACTTTGGTAAGAAAGTCAGCTGATTTCTGAGTACATGTCAAAGCTAGTGGGAGCATAAGTGTTATGCTAATAATCATCATGTTAGTGGGAGCATGATAATTATGACAAAGGTTGCAAGTTAGCAATGTTAATTATAGAAAACAAAAGTTTCAATTCGTGAGGTTGCAGGGGTTGAAAAAGTTGTTTTGCTATAATTAAGGGAGAGGAAATTATACTTCATTTCAATTCTAAAAGCTTAGATTGAGATTTTAATCGTATTTAATCAAGGATATATATATATGAATTTCATGTTGGAATGGCTCAACATAAGGAAATTGTATATATGGGTCCATTATTTGCGTTCTAAAATTCGATTATGATTACGACATTCCTTTTCATAATCTGAATTTTGAGAACTTGGCAAATTGAAATGGAAATATTATAGCAAAAGACTGGTTTAGTCTTTATGTGAGACATCATGAATCGTGTCCCATATGCTTCGGATATAGGATCGATTACATGTGCTATATTCATCCTTTCTAAAATTTTCCAAATGCCTGGGGCATTATGAAGGGAAAAGGTCTAGAATTGGATATGACTAAAATGATTAAGCAATTATCGAGGACAATCTAAGGTTTACCAAAGATTGGTTGCTCAAGGACAGTTGGAAGTATAATGTTAATTCTGGAAGGACCATATTGACATAATCTGTAAGGAGGCAACTCTTGTTCAGAAGTGATAGTCAAAATGGAATATGGAAATGTTTCAAAGTTAGAAATTATTCAATCTGTGTAAGATTAAGAAACTTAATGAAAGAAGGATGTTTCCAAGGAGCTGATCTCCTTTGGAATGCTCTGTAATGATTGTTGTCAAGTCTTTCTGACTTCGTGCATAATCATTAAGAGGATCAATGCATATAAGTTTAGAATCTAACAGATTTCAGTAAATGGCATGAATTTGGAATTCTTGCATTTGCAGTAAGGATTTGGGACTGTGAAAAGAGGATCATTGGAGTGATGTTCAATTGATCTATTTTACAAAGTAAAGATCATAGACAAACATAGTATGCATACTTGGTGTATGGCATGACTAGTGTTTAGAAAACATAGTGTACATGCTTGGAGCATGGGACAACTATTGTTTTAAATTCAAGTATAAAGTTGATAAAACCGAAACAATGAATAATGAGTAATCAGTATGGTGATAAATAAAAGTGTTTATTTATATTTATAGGGTTTGATACCATATTTGATTCATTTATTCTTGTGTTTCACTTTGCATGTTTTGAATTCCAGAATAACTAAGTCGCTCTTCCTGAATGATTAAGTTATTCAAGCCATCCACAGTCGGTCATATGTTGGAAGTAGATATGAATCAAGACTGTCATGGGTTGGTTTGTAGAGGTCCAAGTTGGTGGACAAAGTGGTGCTACAACACTCATGAGTGCTCATAAGTTCTGAGTATTGGATTCAACCCGCGCTCATTTGAACCACTTCATGGATTTTATCACGAGTGATCATGAGACGATAATATCTTATATTCTTCAAACCTAGAGATATGAGTTGTTACTATGAGTTGGTTATACATTGATTGCACGGAAACGCATTGGTAACTCGATGTTATAAAACGTGCCTTTGTGTATGATTCAACAAGTAGTAGAACAAGCCATATGAGTCGAAGTTTATCCATTCCTTTTACCTTCGGGATAAAAGCGATATATATGGGCCCCTCGATGATTTAAAGATGATACATGTGAGTGCTTGGCCAAGCCAGGACTGATTTGATTTGTTCAATCAGTCAGTCATCATGAATCGGAAATCGGGAAACAACAAATGGACAGAGAGAATGATTGATAATCCATGTCTCAGTCCATATGATATCTAGAATGGAGGAATATATGATCCCTTATCTAATGGACAAGTCATTGACAAAGGTCAGAGTTCATCGACAAGGTCAGAGTTCGACAGAAGCTTTTGAGAGCTACGATTGCTGATCGGTTCCTGAAGTCATACGCAATAATAGTTTTAGACTTATCCAAGTGGGAGACTGTTGGATTAATGTCTAAGTCCATAACTATAATTGGTAAGACTTGACCCGACCCGGCATGGTCCATTTGGGTTGCATGGCATCATGCATTTGGATAGACTATAATGAGAGAAATAACACTTAAGGTTGGTTAATATATTATAAGTTCTAATATATTAATAAGGTTATTTAATTAGTATTGATCAAAAATTAATTTGGAATTAATTAAGTGATCAAAAGGAGACTAATTAAATATATGGGTTGATTGTGTAAATCATTCATTCTTATATATGTGGGCTTGTGATCCAAGATTCCTTATGTTGGACTAAGTCCATGGGGTGACCCATGGATACTCCATGGAGGTTAAAATCCATGGAGCATAAGGAATGGGTAAAGTTATGAGTTACATGGTGTAACCCTAATAGCCACCATATAAAAGAATCCCATGGCTCAAGAAATCGTGCACTAATGTGTGAGTGTGAGGGCTAGACGATTTCAAGGAGTGTTCAAGTTTCTTTCAAGTTATTCCAAGTGTATTTGGTGTTGTGTGAACCATTTGAGGTGTCACACTTGGGGCACTAGGCACTCAAGCTCCATGAAGACATTCTACATCAAAGAGGTATGTATTCTATCTTGTTATATTTATTATTTTGTATGCTAGATTAGGATAATACCTTGGATGTTCATAATTGTATGTATAATAGAGAAAACATAGATCCAAGGTATTTAGGGTTGCATGTACACTTAGGAGTGTTAGAATGCTCAAAACCCAACAGATGACACAAACATCTCCCATCGCAATCGGGACCAAATCAATCGGAAACTCAACGCCGAAGATCTTGAGTACACATCCTCGGATCACATCAGTAGCATACACCGCTCGCTCGTCGGCTATAGAAACTCGTAGAGGTCGACTCAACGCCTCTCGCTGAACACTGATGTGCTGACTAAATGCTAATGACACGAAAGATCGACTCGCACCCGAGTCGAATAACACCAACGCAAGTACAGAACTCACAAGAAAAGTACCTAAGCATAACACAATATAAGCACAAAATCTCAAACTCAAAATAGGTAAGTAAAAGAATACATACCGGCCACGACATCGGGCGCTGCGCGGACCTCCTCCGCTGTCAACTGGAAGGCTCTCCCGCGAGCCTTCGGTGCCTCGGCCTTCGCTGGCCGGACCTCGATAGCTCTAGCAGCAGGTATAGATCCCTGTGCTGATCCCTGTAGTAGCTGAGGGCACTCGGCCTTCCGATGGCCGGTCTGGTTGCAATGAAAGCAAACCGAGAATCCCTTGGAGCAATCCCTCGCGAAATGCCCCTCCTTCCCACACTTGTAACACACCCCAGCTCTGCACACCCCCTCGTGACTCTTGCCGCATTTCCCACAAGTGCGGCCCTTCTGACCCCCGGATCTCGAATCAGCGGGCTTTGCCTGCTTGGCTGCCTGTTGTGTCTGTGCCGGTCGCCTGTCCCTCCTCTGAGACTCGGCCTCCTCCCTGACCTGAGTCTCCAGCTCAATCTCTCTCTTCCGGGTATTTGCCTGAAGCTCGACAAATGTCTGGTACGACGAGTTCGCCACGAACTCACGGATATCCCTCCTCAGTATGCTCAAGTACCGGCTCATACGTGCCTGCTCAGTCGACACGTGCTCAGGGCAAAACAACGCCCTCTCGTGAAACATCCTTGTAATCACCGTCACAGACTCAGTTCCCTGCTTGAGGGATAAGAACTCCTGGGCTAGACGTTCCCTCTCCACAGGGGGAACATACTCATCTCAAAACATCATGGTGAACCTCTCCCAGGTCACCGCAGTAAGCTCTGCCGTAGTGAAGTCTGCCGTCACAAACTTCCACCAATCCTTCGCTCCCAAGCGAAGCTGGTTAATCGCAAACCTAACCATCAGATGCTCCGGACACGAGCAGGTGTAGAAGCATCCCTCGATGTAAGAAATCCACCTCATCGCAGAAATCGGGTCCTGCGTCCCATCAAACTCTGGTGGCTTCGTGTTGCTGAACTCTCGGTACAGCAACGAGTCACCTCCCTGGGGCCTGGCAGCAGCGACAGCTGCGGTGGCCGCAGCAACAGCAGCCTCAGTAAGAGCAGCGTACCGCTCATCAAAAGTCTCGATCAGTGTGGTCTTGATAGACCCAAACATCTCTGGTATCTCAGCTCGAATGGCCGCAGCCACCTCCTCATGAATCAACCTACGAATCTCCTCATCGCTGGTACCACTGGTACCACTGCCTCCTGGGTGGTGGCGCGTCCCAACCATGATGTCTCTGAAATACAACACAAAAGAATCAGAGACTCGTTCGATTATACTCGCACTCGATACTCCACCCTACTTGTTCTTTAGTACCCTGAGGATTCTTACTTGGACTGCTCACCAATCCGGTGTTTCTAGTAGTACGGGCCCTTATACTACCTTCCACAATGCATCGGTATTCACCCCAAGTCCTCCTCCTAGGATCCCAGATCACAAGTACTCTATATCTCACTAAACTCAGGCTACTCTCTGGTAGACCACTCATAAGTTCCTCGCTGCTACCTACTTACTCTCGAAGTATCTCATAGTAGCAGTAACCCCTAGGCTAAGGCATCACAAATCAGGACACTCTAGTCCTAATATGAATACCTAGCCTACTATAGCATGCATATCATATCATAACATATCTCATAGCACATAATGTATGGGTATTTTGGGAAATCACCGTTCAGGCGCTGGCTGATCATACACACTGCTTCCTTCTGCCTTTCTCAAAATCTTTTACTCTTTTAGAAAAAATGTTTATTTTATGAAAACTTTCTCAATTCCTCAGTTTGAGTTCAGATTCATCCGGAGATGCACCCGAATCCCTCAAACCAAGGCTTTGATACCAACTTGTAACGACATAAATTTTCAAAACAATTTTTCATTTTTAAAAACGTAATCTCATTCATAAATTATCATAGTAATCCAATGTAACACATGTTATCTCAATAAACAAATCCCAAGATCCTCAAATACATAAATCCTCTCAGTGTGTACGGATCATGCCGGCGCCTTCCTGCGATCCTCGCTAGTACCTGAAACACATATCACAACAACTGTAAGCATAAATGCTTATTGAGTTTCCCAAAATACCACATGCAACACATACGCCACTCGAGGCTACAATACGACCCTCCGGTCGATGTGTCTCAGCGGGACCCTCCAGTCCCGTAGCTCGTTGGACCCTCTGGTCCGGTCATAGCTCGTCGGACCCTTCGGTCCAGTCTGTGTCGTTGGACCCTTCGGTCCGGTCTATATCGTTGGGCCCTCCGGCCCGGTCTATTCAACACATAGAATACATATAACACAATGCACATAACTCATATATATACACATAGCATACAAGACCCTCTGGTCTACACATAAATACCACTCTAGGTAATGTATAGTGAGAAGACTCACCTCAATGAAGTCGGATAAACTCTCGTGCTCAATGTCCCGACTTAGCCTCCTCCTATTATTCAGATAACATCCCCGATCAATATTCACTCATGATCTCATCTCTACAGATTGGGTAGAAGGCCATTCTACCCTTCCCTGAACTCTCCTGAATCAGTCTTGACCAGAACCCTAAAGTCAACGAAAGTCAACGATCAACTTTGACCCGACTCGTCGAGTGCACAAGGGCGACTCGGCGAGTCCATGCGGGTCCTCTGAATCCTTTCAGCCTCTCTTGGCTCGTCGAGTCATCCTTCCACTCGACGGGTTACACCTGTCACGAATCGCGGGGCAACCCCGACTCGGCTCGTCGAGTCCACTTATGGACTCGGCGAGTTCCCTCCATAATAACTCTCAAATGACCTTCTGAGGTCAGATCTGCTTCTCTAAACTATAGATCTGGCCTTCAAGTGCTCAAAGGTCACGTAAAGGTACAACCTTTACGTGCATGCAACCCACATCAAGTCATAAATGGAGAAATAACTCTAAAAATGGCAACCTAGTCTCCAATCCTCCATGAACAAGCATAAAGTAGAATGGGAAAGGTTCTCTGGACCTCTATGGGTCCGGATCTGAGGTCTAACCCAGCAAGGGACCATAACCTCAACCTTTCAAGCCTAAAAAGGTTTATAGAAAACCCTAAATCATAGATCTTAACCCAAAACAGAAGGGAAGTTCGATTTGATACCTCAATAGTGTAGATATGAACTTGAAAACCCTGGATCCACAGCTCCCTTGACCTCCTCTTGTTGGAAACTACTTCTCTTTTGCTAAAACACACAAGAAATGGTGAATTAGCCTTCCTCTTGCACCACAAACGTTCTCTTTCTCTTTCTAGGGTTTCTCAGGGGTGAAGTGGCCGCAATGGAGGCTATAAAGGCCTTTAAATAGGGCACAGGCCCCGAGAATTAGGGTTTCACTTAACAGCGCAGACTCGCCGAGTCCACGTATCGACTCGTCGAGTCCTTCATTAAATCAGACCAGAAGTGCGCGATCCCACTAGTCTGAGCGCCTACTCGCCGAGTCCCTCTCTAAAATTCAATATAAATACTTAAAATAAGATACCTGGGAATCCGGATGTTACAGAAATCTCTCCCATCTTCTTGTAATATTAGTGGTAATATGAATAAAGCCTGTGAAGTGTGTTTTCAGGCTAAACAATCTAGAGATAATCTTTCCTTAAGTGATAATAAGACTAGTAGAATTTTTGAGAAAGTACATTGTGATTTATGGGGTACTTACAAACATCCTTCAAGTTGTGGGACTTGGTATTTTCTTAACATCAATTGATGATTACTCTCATGTCGTATGGGTCTACTTATTGGTCGATAAAACTGAAGTCTTGCAAATGTTTATTTCGTTTGTTGTCATGATAAGTAAATAGTTTTCACAAAAATTAGGATTGTTCAAAGTGACAATGGAACAAAGTTTAATTGTTTGCTTGATTCTTTTTCAACTAATGGAATTTTGTTTCAAATCTCATGTGTCGGTACGCCTCAATAAAATGGGAGAGTAGAAAGAAAACATAAACATATTTTGAATGTGGGTAAAGCTACCATGTTTTAAGTAAACATACATGTATCTTTTTGGGGAGAATATGTTCTCACTGTTGCACATTAAATCAATAGAACTCTGTCTCCTATCTTAGACAACAAAAGTACATCATAAATATTGTTTGGACCCATTCGTCTTATGTTGCTCTTAAGATTTTTGGTTGTCTGTGTATTGCACACTATCAAAAGGCAAAAGGAGATAAATTTGCCAACCACAGCAAAAAAAAATGTGTATTTGTGGGGTATCCCTTCGGCAAAAAGGGATGCAAGTTGTTTGATCTTGACAACAAAGAATTTTTGTTTCGCATGATGTAAAATTATTTAAAGATATATACCATATGCTGATATGAATATGTTACAAAGTGAATCCCACACTTGATGATGTTCCAACTTACTTTGATGTGGTTGAAGAAACCCGATTGTGTCTGATATCGTGCCCCCTGAGTCAACTGGTTCACAACAATCCACACATGACGAACCCATATCTGGTTCATTTGTCTCAAACGAATTGCTAAGGGAGCAAGCGTCCAATGACTCGACAAATATGGTTTGTGGTCAAAGAATCAAATATCTATCAGTTCTTGTAACAACCCCCCCCCCCACACACACACACACACAAATTCAGGTTAGATATTTAAGATATAAGAAACAATAATTATTATAATTAAAATCCTCGAAGAGGATGATGATTTGTTGTATGTGTTATGGACCCTAAAATTATTTATACACATTATATGGACAAATATTAGCATATAATATTTGTATAAACTTTTTTAGTAAAATTATCGTTGAGCGATAAAATAACATTTTTGGTAGAAGATTATTTTGGATAGATAATCATAACGATAGTTGTAGTAGACGTGTTGAGGATTCCATGTATATAAAGAACGCCCAAAGCTGACTTCGTATGAAGAAGTTATGGTTTTTAGAAGTTTCAGTGTAGCAGTGTGCGACATAGAAACCGAAATTAAAATCGGTCGATTTTTAGGAAAGATAGTCTAAACAAGAGTTGAAATCACTTCGATAAGATTTCGTCGATATAAAGACAGTCGAGAACGGATTTCACATGAAGAAGTTATGAGCTTCATACGGACTTTAACAGTCTAAGCATATAAAAATATAAATTTAAAAATAAAGTGAAAACTAGCCGACAGAGTCTTAATGAAAGTTGTAGATCTCGTCAATAGCTACGCCTAGATATAAAGAATGTCAAAATAACGGAGCTCATATGAGAAAGATATGAATTTAAAAAAAATTTGAATGCATCGACAAGGTGCGTGACGTGCACTGACAACCCACCTAAAAGCTGACACGTGGCAGCCTCTGACTGGAACCACACAACACCCTGGACTGGAGGCGCGGCACACCTAGACAAGGTGCGTGGCACACACCCTTTTTTCAAGCTATAAATAGGAGTCATTTTCATTCATTTTCTCACACAATTCTCACCCAATTCCTCTGGAATCTCTTCCATCCCCTAGTCCCTTTACTCCCTAGTTCCCAACTACTTTAGTGAGGCCTTGTGGCATCCGAGAGCCATAGAAATAGAAGCTCGCAGGTCAGAATTATGCCAACGCAATTGCCAATTCTTGTTAAAATACTTTATAAGTTAATCTGAACTTATTATGCTTCAAGTGTAACTTATATTTATAGTCGCAGTCGTTATTATGAACTTATAAATATGATTTATTAGTGATTCCAAGTCATTATACTGATTGATCTACTTACATGAGTGTTTTATAGGCTGGATTTAGAGAGGTGTTTAAAGTGGGATTTCCAAACAGTATACTTTATATACCAAATGGACCCTACCTCCGATATGATCCTACATGATTATTCCTTATTTGATAGATCTTGATGTAGATATTGGAATTATTGAGGAATCTATACTATCATTATTATAGTCATAGGAAATATGAAACTAGACTAAGACTTGGCACTATTTAAATCTAGGTCTTTCGAAAGGATAAGGTGTTAGGCGAAGCGCTGCCCAAATCACCAATCATCCACCTAAGTCAGGTAAGTGCATAGTCCCTTTGATGAACATGATTTTAATACAAGTATTAATTAAAGTATTAAATATTTGTTGAAATTCATATGTGAAATATATGCTTATTGCCTAAGATATATGTTAGATGTATATTTGATGATGGATGTTATGCAAACTCGATATGGTTCTATATGTGTTAAAATGCATATACGATGTTATTACATGATAATAATAATAATAATAATAATAATAATAATAATAATAATAATAATAATAATAATAATAATAATAATATAAGTACTATTAGTAAGAAGGATAAAAGTTTATTAATACCTAAGTACACTGCAATAAATATTTACACTAAATTAGGATAGTGTTGCCTAAATAGATTTCATATTGGAAGCCTTGTAGTATTGTCTATTAAAGATATAAGACCTATACAAGATGCTTAGTTCAAGTTATACTCTGTATCATAAAATATTATAGAGACAGGAAATTTATGTTAAATCATAGGAACAGTAATCTAATCTAGTTTCTAAACTTAGACTTATAAAGGAGGCATTATTCCAATTAAGTTTGATATTGGGTAGTCTCATTTTAGTGATATATGTGATAGGAACGGAGAGTAGAGTTCTATTATGTGACACTTTCAAGTGTTGGTATACGAAATACGTACCTGAGTACAATATAGTATTCCTCTTGGATGACCAGAAATGGTGGGTCCATATCAGGCAACTGTAACAGTATGTTTGGTCATCTCCCAGAGTAAGATGACAACACTTGATCATTCTAGACGGTCTTGTGAATTATGTTGCTAGTGTGGTCTCATAACCCACAGACGTATATGAGATGTGATACCATACTCATCAAAATACTCTGATGGCTCATGTGCCTTTATGAATTACACCACCTAAGGAATCCCCTAACTGTGTAGTCAAAACCCTTGCTCTAAACGGTTAGTATTCCTCTTGGATGACCAGAAATGGTGGGTCCATATCAGGCAACTGTAACGGTATGTCTGGTCATCTCCCAGAGTAAGATGACAACACTTGATCATTCTAGACGGTCTTGTGAATTATGTTGCTAGTGTGGGCTCATAACCCACAGACATAGATGAGATGTGATACCATACTCATCAAAATACTCTGATGGCTCATGTACCTTTATGACTTACACCTGCCAAGGAATCCCCTAACTGTGTAGTCAAAACCCTTGCTCTAAACGGTTCATCAGGTAAGAAAATTCTTCCTAATAATCGTGGACTAGGATCTATGAGGATTGATTGGGATGGGTGTGTATGGTTTTATAGATATTTAAGTTTGATATATATATATATATATATATATATATATATATATATATATATATATATATATATATTGTTTGGTAACAGTTAGTTTTGCAGGTTTGATAATTAAGGAATATTATCATAATTATATTGTGGGATTGAAATTCATATGTATCTCACTAGGTTTCCCAACCTAACCCACTCAGTTTATATGCATCATATGTATCAAGGTTTAAGTTGTTGGAACTTGATTAGGATGTTGAGTGATTTAAGAGACAGTCTGCAATAGTGTTTAGGACCATCAGGTGTTTACGTTGTAACTTCTGTATATGTATTAATTTTGACATACTTAGGGTTTTAATTATTATGAGAGAATCATTGTACTCAAAATAGCTCAATATACTGGAATTTTCCGCAAAAAATGCTAATATGATTTTAAAGCATAAAGAAAAGTTTTTTTGGTTCTGAAAAATAAGGGATGTCACAGTTCTATTGAAAGAATTTATCACACACACCACAACAAGTTTGTCCTCATCGTGTACAACCCCATCTATACAAGTTTTCTCAGGTACTTTGTATCCTATAGCTCATTATATAAATTGTGATCAATTTTCTCCTTGTTATCAACATTTTATTACATCAGTCACTTCGGGAAAAAGAAACATGTTCATTTAAAGAAACCATGCAGAATAAACAATGGAAAGAATCCATGCAATATGATATTCGTTCTCTTGAAGAAAATGTTACTTGAACCTTACAAACACTCTCTTCTATAAAGCATGCGCTAGGAAGACAATTGGTGTACAAAATTAAGTATCACTCTAATGGAGACATCGAACGATACAAATATTGATTGATTGTGTATGGTAATCATCAACAAGAAGTAGTGGATTATATAGAAACATCTGCACTGGTTGCAAATATGACTTAAGTGCACGTTTTTCTTGCCATCGTCGCCTCTAAAAACTAGGAACTTCATCAAATGGACGTTCACAATGCATTTTTGCACGGAGACCTCAACGAAGAAGTCTATATGAAACTACCCCCGGGTTTCAAATGTTCTAACCCAAACCTATTATGTTGTCTACGAAATCCCTCTATGGATTGAAACCCGCTCCTCGTTGTTGGTTCACAAAACTCGTGATAGGACTAAAAGGCTATGGACTTCGCTAATCTTATTCAAAATATTCTCTCTTTACTTATACCAAGGTTGCAGAAAACGTTAGACGTTAGCTAGTCGGTGGACTGGGGTCTAGGGATTAATCGGCTAGGCGGGGATTAATCGGCGACCATTAATTATTAAGAAAATTATTCAAAAAAATATAAATATAACTTTAATCGTAAGAATATAAATAAACAAGCATAAAAGTTTAATAATAAGTTTAACAAGCACAACAATTTATCATCCAATTAATAAGAAAAATTATTCAAATTTTAATATATCTTAAGAAAAGAAGTAAATTTGGCTATTTGTACATTTAAAAACATAGAAATTTTGGAGAAAAACTTAAAAAAAAATTTATATATTAGTTGAACATTGAAATACTATGAACCTTTGAAATTTTGAAACATTTGGTTTAATATTTAAAAATTTGAAAATTTGAAATTTTGGCCGATTAGGCCGCCTAGGACCGATTAGGACCGCCTAGGACCGATTAGAACCGTCTATCTCCGACTTTGACCCCCTTTGACCAAAACCGATTAAGCCGACCGATTAGCCTTAATCCTATTCGGTTGAATACCGCCTAGCGATTAATCCCCGATTAATCGACCGCCTAGACCGATTTTTACAACGTTGACTTATACTCGTGGGAAGGTACAAGTAGATGTGCTTGTTTATGTAGATGATCTTATCATTTCTGGAAATAATTATGTAGCTATCCAACATTTCAAAATGTATCTGAGTAACTATTTCAAGATGAAAGATTTTGGTACTCTAAAATGCTTTTCGGTCTTGAGGTTGCTCATAATCCATCAGGTGTGTCCTTGTGCCAATGAAAATACACGTTTGATATTATTTCTGAAACTAGTATCTTAGGATCCAAAACAGCCAACTCACCTATTGAACAAAATCACAAGTTGGGTCTTACGAAAGGTGGCAAGTTACCTTACCCCGAAGTTATTGTGTAACATCCCGACTCCCAGGTATAATATTTAATTATATTATATTCATTTTGTCAGGGCGACTCGACGAGTTGGAGGCCCCAACTCGCCGAGTCGATATGGAGATAGTCGCAGGATTTCTAGAGTCTACTTGACGAGTTGGAGGACCCTAACTCAACGAGTAGGTGCTGAGTGTGAAAACCCTAATTTTCAGGGTTTGTACCCTATTTAAAGGACCTTAAGCCTTCATTTCCGCCTCCCTTATCACTTTAACACCCTGAGAGGAATCCTAAACGAGCTAGTATTATTTGTGTGTGTGTGTATGAGAGAGAGAGAGAGAGAGAGAGAGGCTAAAAGTATGAGATTTGGTGCATTCTTGGAATGAGATAGAAGAGCAAAAGGTTTGGAACGAGAAGAAGGCCTTGGATCCAATGTTCCTTCAGTACTAGCTGCTAATTGGAGGTCAAAAGCTATCACCTTGATCATTGTTTGGTTAGATCTCTTCTTTAGGAAGTTTGTGGCCATTTCCATCTTCCTTTTTGAGCCTTTGAGTCATTTGAGCATGACATGAAGTTGAAACTTTAGATCTGGACTGTATGAGGTCCCTTGAGCATAAAGATCCAAGCTTTATCAAGCTATTGGCCAAGTTCCAAACATTAAACCTTCTATAGAGCTTTGTTTTGGCATTTTGAGCCCTAGGTGCCATGCATGGACGTAAAGCTTGCAGATTTACATGGTATTTCAGCCTTGGGAGGCTAGATCTAGAGTTTGGGACTTTAGATTTGCTTAGAATCGTCTGAATGAGAATTAGACTAGAGGGACTCGACGAGTGCATGAGCCAACTCGACGAGTCGGTTAGGGTTTTCCCCAATAGTCTGGACACATGAAAACTCGACGAGTTGATGAAACAACTCGACGAGTTGAGTTGGAGTTTTCCCGATTTTCTGAGAACAGTAGGAAGTCTACGAGTCACATAGGTGCACTCGACGAGTTGGGTCAACATGGACTGTTGACTCGAGTGTTGACTTCCGTTGACTTTTAGGGTTTGGTCAAGTGATGGATATGGAGACCATGGAGGGGTAAACTGGTCTTTTCACCCTTTCCAAGAGTTAGTAAAGGGGTTAGATTAATATCTTTAGAGTGGTTTTTACAAAGTGTTAATTGGAGATGATTATGATATATAGGTGGAGTCGAGACCGATCGTTGAGTACGATACATACTTGCTTTGCTTACGAGGTGAGTCTTCTCACTAAACTTACCTGAGTGGTAATACTGTGTAACCAGAGGGTCTTATTTGAGTTACTGACCAGAGGGTCCTATGTGCTTATATTGAGTTATGTGATATTATGCATTTTGTCTTTTTGATTTATGCTATATATTATTCTGTGCCTTACTGAGTTAGGACCGGAGGGTCTAACCCGAGCTGTGAGACTGGAGGGTCTTCACTGAGACGCATGATCGGAGGGTCCATACCGAGCCGTGAGACCGGAAGGTCCTCACCGAGACGCATGACCGGAGGGTCCATGCCGAGCTATATCCATGAGAGGCTTATTATTTGTGTATGTGGTATTTTGGCGGACTCACTAAGCTTCGTGCTTACATTGTTGTGTGATATGTGTTTCAGGTACCTCTCAGGATCGCAGGAAGGCGCCGGTTTGATTGTACACACCAGTTGGAGTTTATGTTTTTTTTAGGATTCTGGGATATTATCAAACAATTGTTGACTTGTGTTTTGACAACTTATACATTTGTGGTTTTTGAGAAATAAGATATTGGGTTTTATGCAGTGTTGCAAAAATCGGTCTAGGCGGCCGATTAATCGGCGCCTAGGCGCTTGGCGGCCTCCAACCGCCTACAAATAGGTGTTAGAGGGTTAATTAATCGGCCTTGATCAACATCGGTCAAAGACGGTCCAAATCGGACTAATTCGGCCCAACTCGGACCCAAAATCGGACAAAAATGGCTCAAACCAGCCAGCTCAAAGAAGCCGCTTGCCTAAAATATACTTGGCTTGGGTTTTATTAAGTGAATAGACACATGCTCCCTTTTATAGAACTAATTTTCCCTCATAGAATGCTCCCGTTGGCGATGTGGGATGCTGAAGCTTATTTTTTCTTCCCTACGTTGCCTTCATCATTCTTTTCCCTATATTGTTGGTCGCCATTTTCTTTCTGCCCCCTGCCCCATCTCCATCGACCTACGTTGCCTTCAAAACTCTAGCATGTCTAAACCCAACAATTGCACTCGATCAATTACAAGACTTGTACACCATAATCGATTAATTCCAAGACTTATGCTCCTCTTTGACCTCCGGCCCCTGCTCCATCTTTGTCGCCATTGAACCTCCAAGAGTTGTGCTCTATCGCCATTGAACCTCCAAGATCCTTGTTGTCGCATGCCACCATCACACGTTGCCTTCTTTTCTACCTGTGCCACCGTCGCACGTTGCAGTCTCCTTCGCAGGCCATCGTTAAACTTGTCGACAACAACATCAGGTAATGATTGTGTATCTGAAATCGATTTTCAATAAATTCATAAGAGTTGAAATCTGTATGAATGTATTCGATATCAATAGGAATTAGGACAAATTGGAATCTATCGATGTCAATTCCAAACTAATTGAATCTATCGAGGTTGGAGAATTGGAATTAGCAACACAGTTGTTGAATCAAAACAATGTTAGAAGCGTCGATGCATACCATGTGCTCGATTAAATGCTTGTGTGAAAGAATAATGGAATTGCTCGATTCACAAATTCATTGATTTTTGGTTGTTTGTTGTATTCTTCATGTAGGTTTACTAAGTTTGTCTTCTTGGGCAGGTTGTCCTCCAGAAACTATGTGTGGTTGTGGTTGTCGGATTTTACAGCATTTCCATTGGCATTGGTCAAAAAGGGAGCCAGTAACTGACATTCAACATGGGTCATGTTCAGATGCTGTATTACCCATCTTCAGGATTGTTAGTTTTGCTGCTAATAAGAACATAGTTGATGGTCCCCTGTTCACCTCTTTAACAAAAAATGAGATTAGTTAGTTTATTTGTGTGATTATTTTTTTAATTCTTAGGATTAATGTTATATTTATTAACTTGTTAGCTTGTGTACTTATATTCTTAGGATTAATGTTATATTTATTAATTTTTTTAATAATTAATGGTCCCCGATTAATCCTCCGATTAATCCCTTGACCCCAGTCCACCGATTAGCTTACGTCGAGCGATTTCTGCAACCTTGGTTTTATGTGATTTTAAAAATAAAAAATTTGTTTGAAAATTTAGAGTGTTACAAGTTGGTATCACAACCTTGGTTTGAGGGATTCAGATATACTCTCGGGTAAGTGTGGACTCAAACTGAGGATTTAAGAAAATTTTCTAAAAGAAATGATTTTTCTCAAACGAGTAAGAGCTTTTAAGAGAAGACGAGATGGAGCAGTGTGTACAATCAGCCAGAGCCCGAACGGTGATTTCCCAAAATACCATTTATTGTTTATATTATGAGATACTTATGAGATATTAGAGTTGCATGCTAGAGGATAGGCTAGGTATTTCAGGAATTTAGAGCTAGAGTTGCCTGATTCATGATGCCTTAGCCTAGGGGATGCTATTGATTGATTTTATCTGCTATTTGCTCTGTATATGTGCTGAGTAGGAGTACCTAGCAGAGTATGTTTCTATCTTTACTAGTTATCCGACGATGGGTGTTCAGACTGAGAATGGATTTGGTAAATTGTGGGGCCAAAGGGCCATGTCGGCTGAGCTTCAATAGAGTGTACCTTACGAGTTGTGGGGCCAAAGGGCCAGTTGGAGTCACATGACTCAAGGGAAGTGGAGATGATGCTTTGTAGAGGATTGCGGTATGGGTTGAGTGATCGGCTGATGGTTGAGATGTCACTTTCTGTGACGAGAATTACATTATTTCCACTTTCCGTGTGGAGCAAAGGGGATAACGAGTTTCCGGTTTCAGAGTATGGAGGATACCCCGTGGGGTAGCATATAGTTGCGATATTTTCACCAGAGTATTTTGTAGTGTGTCTGTTGCGAGGTATTTCCTATACCGTAAGAGAGTCATCAGTGGGGACTGAGATGGATGAGGACGAGGACATGCTTTATTTGAGTATAGTGAGGCATATGGTAGCAACAGTTCCAGGTAATCAAGAGGAGTAAATCGGGACAGAGATGAGGTGTGTGTGATAGTTCATTATTCTCAGGATGAGAGTCGTACCTAATCCGGGACAGTCGAGATGTCCGATGATGTGTCGGTATGAGATTGTGGGTGACTAGAGGCAGTCACATTAGGAGGATTTCGAGGTTTTCATCTGAGGATCGGGATACTTGGAGTTATTTTGTCATTATCTAGAAGATCATCGAGTGTTGAGTGGTACGTTCCATGGGGGAGAACTGGGTATTCTGTGGGAAGGATCCTCAATCTGATGTGGTACAGAAGTTTAGGTTATGGGGATCTACGGTCCGAGTATATGAGACGGGATTCATGTGGTAGTCTAGGCAACATACAGAGTGAGAGGATGCATGTTGCATATGCTCAGGAGAGAATGAGTGTCTTCACGACGGGTGGTCGTTGGACATGAATCTGATTGTGGCCCGTGTTCTTTGGGTTTGCCAATGTTTGAGTTTCGAGATGGTTGGGTTGCTGAGGTCAAGATTCCATTGCTGATAGAGTGATAGCTCGAAGTATAGTTTGTTATCTGTACTCCGGGAAGGGGAGCAGTTGATTTGTCAATCAACTTCAGAGTCGGTATGAGTAGTTTCACATGGGCTTGATCAGTAGAGGATGGGGCTGTATATTGTCGTCAACGTGTTCTCAGTCATTGACGATTCCTCCGTGCTTCAAGTTGTGAGTTGGAGTACTTCAAGGTTTCAAGTTGTGTGAGTGGAAGATGGCGTATCGAGGTATTAGAGTATGATGCCTTAAATTGTTGGATTACTATGAGACTTGGGTTTGTCAGACGGCAAGTGGAATGTCAAGCGACTATATTTCCAGATGTGATACCATCAGTTAATTGTCGCCAGATGGGGATTGTCCAAGGGAGTAAACTGTACTGAGGGAAAGTGCCTTGTCTACGAGAACTTTCGTCAAGAGTAAGTGAAGCATAATCTGAGTAGGTGTGTGCACCTATCTAGGTTGGACCGCGAAGCACGAGTTAGTGAACTTAGTATAGTGATGACTTGATGATGAGATTGTGGAGTGATGATAGAGTGAGTGGATCCATGTGGGAGTAATCACTTAGGATTGTCAGGGAAGAACCATGGGGTGAGCCCATGGTGAGTGAGAGAGTGTTGTAACACTACGGGGAGCCTTAACATCCACGAGTCAGTGAGAGAGTATCGTAAGACTGCTGAGAGCCGTAGCATCCATGAGTCGGTGAGAGAGAGTAGCGTAAGACTACGGGGATCCGTAACACTCAGTAGTCGGTGAAAGAATGTTATAAGACTGTGGGGAGCCGTAGCACTCATCAGTAAGTAAGAGAAAGTGTTGTAAAAACTGCGGGGAGCAGTAGTATTCACTAATCAGAGCGTGACGCAGAGGGGTTCTTAGGCTTGGGTAGCCTTACCAATTGAGTCTTTGGGAACCTGGTGGCCGGACCAGGGGCGAGACTGGGGTCTCCGTGATGGTCGGGAACCGTTATATCTCGAATTAGGAAGGTGTTGTCGCAAATCGGAAGGGATTGGAGAAGTAATGCATGCGTAGCTTTGTGGATCACGGGTCATAAGGGGAGTATCAGATTGGATATGATTGGTTCCAATTTTGTTATCGGACCAGACTGTTGTGTTGAGTTTGGCTCTATATGTGTAAAGGACAGGCAGGTTGGGATTTCGGACTTTCAGATGGGTTGCATTCTGAGTGATTATGATCCCATCTAATGATTGAGACTGAAGTGGATCAGTCGTTGGCTTGAGGAGAACCACGACACACATGAAATGAGCAAGTAGTAGATGTCAAAGGTTAGAAGTGATCTGCGCCAGCAGATCGTTGTAATGTTCGTTTGGGGTGAAGCGAACTTGGTGATTGCAGGAACAGTGTGATTGAGAGAGATAGCCTTGTGAAATTGTACGGTTGTGGGGGTCGTATTGCCGAATGTGCTAAGGGTAGCCTGTGGCGGTTCCACTACTTGGTCGGGAGTCGACCCTGTATCCGGATTTAGTGTTCAGCATTGGAAGATGGCAGAAGGTATGGTCATTCAGTTCGGAGCCGAAGCTGAATCGCCCTGGGATTTGTGTTGGGATGGTTCAGTCTGACGGAGGTCTGACCTTGTGTAGCATTTCGATTTCCTTGTGGATCAGTAAGGTGGTTGTTCTTCCTCGGGTTGGAAGTTTATGATTAGTTTGGTTGTCTTGAGGAGATCGTTGTATGTTGTGAGTTTTTGGGTTGTGCTTTAGAGCCCAAGGGTTGGTGAAGGAATGGCTCGAACTTTTATGAACCTTGGATTTTGGAGTATTGAGGCGGTGATGAGTTGATTGAAGTGTAGGGCTTCTCGCCACCCTTTCGGGCAGAAAGTGTTGGAGAGCACTGAGATAGTGCTCAAGACAACAAAGCAAATCCAACAGGTCAGACAGAGGTTACTGACGGCCAAGAGTTATCAGAAGAGTTACGCAGACCGGAGACGCTCCGAGCTAGAGTTCCAGGTCGGCGATTTTGTCCTCCTGAAGGCATCCTCATGGAGGGGTGCTCCGATTCAGGAAGTGGGGCAAGTTGGGCCCTAGATACATCGGGCCTTTCAGATTGATAAGTCTAGTGGGTAAGGTAGCTTATCGGTTAGAGCTGCCTGTAGAGTTGAGTCGGATTCATAACACCTTCCATGTGTCCCAGTTGAGGAAGTGTGTAGCCGATGAGACGGCAGTGGTCCCTTTAGAGGACATTTAGGTTGATGACCGCCTGAACTACATTCAGAAGCTGGTGGCGATTTTAGCTAAGAAAGTGAAGGTCTTGAGGAATAAAGAGGTGCCTTTGGTTCAGGTTCAGTGGCATCATCATAAGGGATCCGAGTGGCCTTGGGAGCCGGAGTCCGAGATGCGTGAGCAGTACCCAGAGTTATTTCCTGAGAATGACTTCGAGGGCGAAGTCTGATTCTAGTGGGGGAGAATTGTAACATCCCGACTCCCATGTATAATATTTAATTATATTATATTCATTTTGTCAGGTCGACTCGATGAGTTGGAGGCCCCAACTTGCCGAGTAGAGTTGGAGATAGTCGCGAGATTTCTAGAGTCTACTCGACGAGTTGGAGGACCCCAACTCAACGAGTAGGTGCTGAGTGTGAAAACCCTAATTTTAGGGTTTGTACCATATTTAAAGGACCTTAAGCCTTCATTTCCGCCTCCCTTATCACTTTAACACCCTGAGAGGAACCCTAAACGAGCTAGTATCATCCGTGTGAGAGAGAGAGAGGCTAAAAGTGTGAGATTTGGTGCATTCTTGGAAGGAGATAGAAGAGCAAAAGGTGTGGAACGAGAAGAAGGCCTTGGATCCAATGTTCCTTCAGTACTAGCTGCTAATTGGAGGTCAAAAGCTATCACCTTGATCATTGTTTGGTTAGATCTCTTCTTTAGGAAGTTTGTGGCCATTTCCATCTTCCTTTTTGAGCCTTTGAGTCATTTGAGCATGACATGAAGTTGAAACTTCAGATCTGGACTGTATGAGGTCCCTTGAGCATAAAGATCCAAGGTTTATCAAGCTATTGGCCAAGTTCCAAACATTAAACCTTCTATAGAGCTTTTTTTGGCATTTTGAGCCCTAGGTGCCATGCATGGACGTAAAGCTTGCAGCTTTACGTGGTATTTCAGCCTTGGGAGGCTAGATCTAGAGTTTGGGACTTTAGATCTGCTTAGAATCGTCTGAATGAGAATTGGACTAGAGGGACTCGACGAGTGCATGAGCCAACTCGACGAGTCGGTTAGGCTTTTCCCTAATAGTCTGGACACGTGCAAACTCGATGAGTTGATGAGACAACTTGGCGAGTTGAGTTGGATTTTTCCCGATTTTCTGAGAACAGGAGGAACTTGACGAGTCACATAGGTGCACCCGCCGAGTTGGGTCAACATAGATTGTTGACTCGAGTGTTGACTTCCGTTGACTTTTAGGGTTTGGTCAAGTGATGGATATGGAGACCATGGAGTGTTGACTTCCGTTGACTTTTAGGGTTTGGTCAAGGCGCCGGTTTGATTGTACACACCAGTTGGAGTTTATGTTTTTTTTAGGATTTTGGGATATTATCAAACAATTGTTGACTTGTGTTTTGACAACTTATACATTTGAGGTTTTTGAGAAATAAGATATTGGGTTTTATGCAGTGTTGCAAAAATCGGTCTAGGCGGCCGATTAATCGGCGCCTAGGCGCTTGGCGGCCTCCAACCGCCTACGAATAGGTGTTAGAGGGTTAATTAATCGGCCTTGGTCAACATCGGTCAAAGACGGTCCAAATCGGTCCAAATCGGACTAATTCGGCCCAACTCGGACCCAAAATCGGACAAAAATGGCTCAAACCAGCCAGCTCAAAGAAGCCGCTTGCCTAAAATATACTTGGCTTGGGTTTTATTAAGTGAATAGACACATGCTCCCTTTTATTGAACTAATTTTCCCTCATAGAATGCTCCCGTTGGCGATGTGGGATGCTGAAGCTTATTTTTTCTTCCCTACGTTGCCTTCATCATTCTTTTCCCTATATTGTTGGTCGCCATTTTCTTTCTGCCCCCTGCCCCATCTCCATCGACCTACGTTGCCTTCAAAACTCTAGCATGTCTAAACCCAACAATTGCACTCGATCAATTACAAGACTTGTACACCATAATCGATTAATTCCAAGACTTATGCTCCTCTTTGACCTCCGGCCCCTGCTCCATCTTTGTCGCCATTGAACCTCCAAGAGTTGTGCTCTATCGCCATTGAACCTCCAAGATCTTTGTTTTCGCATGCCACCATCACACGTTGCCTTCTTTTCTACATGTGCCACCGTCGCACGTTGCAGTCTCCTTCGCAGGCCATCGTTAAACTTGTCGACAACAACATCAGGTAATGATTGTGTATCTGAAATCGATTTTCAATAAATTCACAAGAGTTGAAATCTGTATGAATGTATTCGATATCAATAGGAATTAGGACAAATTGGAATCTATCGATGTCAATTCCAAACTAATTGAATCTATCGAGGTTGGAGAATTGGAATTAGCAACACAGTTGTTGAATCAAAACAATGTTAGAAGCGTCGATGCATACCATGTGCTCGATTAAATGCTTGTGTGAAAGAATAATGGAATTGCTCGATTCACAAATTCATTGATTTTAGGTTGTTTATTGTATTCTTGATGTAGGTTTACTAAGTTTGTCTTCTTGGGCAGGTTGTCCTCCAGAAACTATGTGTGGTTGTGGTTGTCGGATTTTACAGCATTTCCATTGGCATTGGTCAAAAAGGGAGCCAGTAGCTGACATTCAACATGGCTCATGTTCAGATGTTGTATTACCCATCTTTAGGATTGTTAGTTTTGCTGCTAATAAGAACATAGTTGATGGTCCCCTGTTCACCTCTTTAACAAAAAATGAGATTAGTTAGTTTATTTGTGTGATTATTTTTTTAATTCTTAGGATTAATGTTATATTTATTAACTTGCTAGCTTGTGTACTTATATTCTTAGGATTAATGTTATATTTATTAGTTTTTTTAATAATTAATGGTCCCCGATTAATCCTCCGATTAATCCCTTGACCCCAGTCCACCGATTAGCTTACGTCGAGCGATTTCTGCAACCTTGGTTTTATGTGATTTTTAAAATAAAAAATTTGTTTGAAAATTTAGAGTGTTACAAGTTGGTATCACAACCTTGGTTTGAGGGATTCGGATATACTCTCGGGTAAGTGTGGACTCAAACTGAGGATTTAAGAAAATATTCTAAAAGAAATGTTTTTTCTCAAACGAGTAAGAGCTTTTAAGAGAAGACGAGATGGAGCAGTGTGTACAATCAGCCAGAGCCCGAACGGTGATTTCCCAAAATACCATTTCTTGTTTATATTATGAGATACTTATGAGATATTAGAGTTACATGCTAGAGGATAGGCTAGGTATTTCAGGAATTTAGAGCTAGAGTTGCCTGATTCATGATGCCTTAGCCTAGGGGATGCTATTGATTGATTTTATCTGCTATTTGCTCTGTATATGTGTTGAGTAGGAGTACCTAGTAGGAATCTTTTAGAGAGAGATTTGAGTAGCGGAGTAATCTAGGAGAGATACCTAGATGTGCATTTGAGGAATCTATTGAGAGAGTAGTTAGATACCCACACGAGGTAGGATTGCCGGAGTTCGGTGATGCCTTTTGAGTTGTGGATGGAGCAAGTGGAGTTATATTCTAGAGTGGTTTTATGTGTTGGTGTAGGTTATTCGATGCCCGAATGTTGCTTGCTTTGCGCTTTGTAGAACTCTTGAGTGATGGGAGTCAGCTACTAAGTGAATATGACGATATTCAGGAGGTAGATGGTTGGCATCATGACGAGTTCTTCAGCAGCTGATGGCAGATAAGTGTGAGAACCTAAGAAATCCTAGGGAGTAATTTTTAGTCCGATGAGTATGTTGTTTAGAGGTGAGTATTCGCTGGAGAGCGAACATGTGTAATGGGATTGGAGATCGAGAAGGTTGGGCAGCTACTTAGGAAATCCGGGATGATCCGTGTGGAAAGTATGGGTAGATGTGGCAGGTAGTATGGGCCCGTACCACTCAAAGCAGAGGACCCATACTCGAAACAAGGAAAATTCCAAAGGTTCTAAGTAGCAGGTTGAGGGGAGATAACATGGTTCGGGTACCATGATTCGTAGCAGAGTATGTTTCTATCTTTACCAGTTATCCGACGATGGGTGTTCAGACTGAGAATGGATTTGGTAAATCGTGGGGCCAGAGGGCCATGTTGGCTGAGCTTCAATAGAGTGTACCTTGCGAGGAAAATTGAGTTTAGATTCCGAGGGGTTTGACTGGTGAAGTGCCAGTTGGAGTCACATGACTCAAGGGAAGTGGAGATGATGCTTTGTAGAGGATTGCGGTATGGGTTGAGTGATCGGTTGATGGTTGAGATGTCACTTTCTGTGACGAGAATTACACTATTTCCGCTTTCCGTGTGGAGCGAAGGGGATAACGAGTTTCCGATTTCAGAGTTTGGAGGATACCCCGTGGGGTAGCATATAGTTGCGATATTTTCACCAGAGTATTTTGTAGTGTGTCTGCTGCGAGGTATTTCTTATACCGTAAGAGAGTCATCAGTGGGGACTGAGATGGATGAGGACGAGGACATGCTTTAGTTGAGTATAGTGAGGCATATTGTAGCAACAGTTCCAGGTAATCAAGAGGAGTAAACCGGGGCGGTGTCCCTCGTTGTTTACGTTGTATATCGATTGTGAGAGTGAGGTCTCTTGCTTCTATGATAATTCACACAATGGAATGTTGGCTGAGGAATCAGAGATGAGGTGTGTGTGATAGTTCATTATTCTCAGAATGAGAGTCGTAGCTAATCCGGGACAGTCGAGATGTCCGATGATGTGTCGGTATGAGATTGTGGGTGACTAGAGGCAGTCACATTAGGAGGATTTTGAGGTTTTCATCTGAGGATCGGGATACTTGGAGTTATTTTGTCATTATCTGGAAGATCATCGAGTGTTGATTGGTACGTTCCATGGGTCGAGAATGGTATAGCTGGTGAGTCAGTCTATAGTGCAGTCTGTTTGGTATGACAATGGACGATGGTTCGAACCCTAAGTGGGGGAGAACTGGGTATTATGTGGGGAGGATCCTCAATCTGATGTGGTACAGAAGTTTGGGTTATGGGGATCTACAGTCCGAGTATATGAGACAGGATTCATGTGGTAGTCTAGGCAACATACAGAGTGAGAGGATGCATGTTGCATATGATCAGGAGAAAATGAGTGTCTTCACGACGGGTGGTCGTTGGACATGAATCTGATTGTGGCCCGTGTTCTTTGGGTTTGCCAATGTTTGAGTTTCGAGATGGTTGGGTTGCTGAGGTCAAGATTCCATTGCTGAGAGAGTGATAGCTCGAAGTATAGTTTGTTATCTGTACTCCGGGAAGGGGAGCAGTTGATTTGTCAATCAACTTCAGAGTCGGTATGAGTAGTTTCACATGGGCTTGATCAGTAGAGGATGGGGCTGTATATTGTCGTCAACGTGTTCTCAGTCATTGACGATTCCTCCGTGCTTCAAGTTGTGAGTTGGAGTACTTCAAGGTTTCAAGTTGTGTGAGTGGAAGATGGCGTATCGAGGTATCCGAGTATGATGCCTTAAATTGTTGGATTACTATGAGACTTGGGTTTGTCAGACGGAAAGTGGAATGTCAAGCGACTATATTTCCAGATGTGATACCATCAGTTAATTGTCGCCAGATGGGGATTGTCCAAGGGAGTAAACTGTACTGAGGGAAAGTGCCTTGTCTACGAGAACTTTTGTCAAGAGTAAGTGAAGCATAATCTGGGTAGGTGTGTGCACCTATCTAGGTTGGACCGCGAAGCACGAGTTAGTGAACTTAGTATAGTGATGACTTGATGATGAGATTGTGGAGTGATGATAGAGTGAGTGGATCCATGTGGGAGTAATCACTTAGGATTGTCAGGGAAGAACCATGGGGTGAGCCCATGGCGAGTGAGAGAGTGTTGTAACACTACGGGGAGCCTTAACATCCACGAGTCAGTGAGAGAGTATCGTAAGACTGCTGAGAGCCGTAGCATCCATGAGTCAGTGAGAGAGAGTAGCGTAAGACTACGGGGAGCCGTAACACTCAGTAGTCGGTGAGAGAATGTTATAAGACTGCGGGGAGCCATAGCACTCATCAGTCAGTAAGAGAAAGTGTTGTAAAAACTGCGGGGAGCCGTAGTATTCACTAATCAGAGTGTGACGTAGAGGGGTTCTTAGGCTTGGGTAGCCTTACCAATTGAGTCTTTGGGAACCTAGTAGCCGGACCAGGGGCGAGACTGGAGTCTCCGTGATGGTCGGGAACCGTTATATCTCGGATTAGGAAGGTGTTGTCGCAAATCGGAAGGGATTGGAGAAGTAATGCATGCGTAGTTTGTGGATCACGGGTCATGAGGGGAGTATCAGATTGGATATGAGTGGTTCCAATTTTTTTGTTGGACTAGACTCTTGTGTTGAGTTTGGCTCTATATGTGTAAAGGACAGGCAGGTTGGGATTTTGGACATTCAGATGGGTCGCATTCTGAGTGATTATGATCCCATCTAATGATTGAGACCGGAGTGGATCTGTCGTTGGCTTGAGGAGAACCACGACACACATGAAATGAGCAAGTAGTAGATGTCAAAGGTTAGAAGTGATCTGCGCCAGCAAATCGTTGTAATGTTCGTTTAGGGTGAAGCGAACTTGGTGATTGCGGGAACAGTGTGATTGAGAGAGATAGCCTTGTGAAATTGAACGGTTGTGGGGGTCGTATTGCCGAATGTGCTAAAGGTAGGCTGTGGCGGTTCCACTGCTAGTTCGGGAGTCGACCCTGTATCCGGATTTGGTCTTCAGCATTGGAAGATGGCAGAAGTTGTGGTCATTCAGTTCGGAGCCGAAGCTGAATCGCCCTGGGATTTGTGTTGGGATGGTTCAGTCTGACGGAGGTCAGACCTTGTGTAGCGTTTCGATTTCCTTGTGGATCAGTAAGGTGGTTGTTCTTCCTCGGGTTGGAAGTTTATGATTGGTTTGGTTGTGTTGAGGAGATCGTTGTATGTTCTGAGTTTTTGGGTTGTGCTTTAGAGCCCAAGGGTTGGTGAAGGAATGGCTCGAACTTTTATGAACCTTGGATTTTGGAGTATTGAGGCGGTGATGAGTTGATTGAAGCGTAGGGCTTCTCGCCACCCTTTCGGGCAGAAAGTGTTGGAGAGCACTGAGATAGTGCTCAAGACAACAAAGCAAATCCAACAGGTCAGGCAGAGGTTACTGACGGCCAAGAGTCGTCAGAAGAGTTACGCAGACCGGAGACGCTCCGAGCTAGAGTTCCAGGTCGGCGATTTTGTCCTCCTGAAGGTATCCTCATGGAGGGGTGCTCCGATTCAGGAAGTGGGGCAAGTTGGGCCCTAGATACATCGGGCCTTTCAGATTGATAAGTCTAGTGGGTAAGGTAGCTTATCGGTTAGAGCTGCCTGCAGAGTTGAGTCGGATTCATAACACCTTCCATGTGTCCCAGTTGAGGAAGTGTGTAGCCGATGAGACGGCAGTGGTCCCTTTAGAGGACATTTAGGTTGATGACCGCCTAAACTACATTCAGAAGCTGGTGGCGATTTTAGATAAGAAAGTGAAGGTCTTGAGGAATAAAGAGGTGCCTTTGGTTCAGGTTCAGTGGCATCATCATAAGGGATCCGAGTGGCCTTGGGAGCCGGAGTCCGAGATGCGTGAGCAGTACCCAGAGTTATTTCCTGAGAATGACTTCGAGGGCAAAGTCTGATTCTAGTGGGGGAGAATTGTAACATCCCGACTCCCATGTATAATATTTAATTATATTATATTCATTTTGTCAGGTCGACTCGATGAGTTGGAGGCCCCAACTTGCCGAGTAGAGATGGGGATAGTCGCGGGATTTCTAGAGTCTACTCGACGAGTTGGAGGACCCTAACTCGACGAGTAGGTGCTGAGTGTGAAAACCCTAATTTCAGGGTTTGTACCATATTTAAAGGACCTTAAGCCTTCATTTCCGCCTCCCTTATCACTTTAACACCCTGAGAGGAACCCTAAACGAGCTAGTATCATCTGTGTGAGAGAGAGAGAGGCTAAAAGTGTGAGATTTGGTGCATTCTTGGAAGGAGATAGAAGAGCAAAAGGTTTGGAACGAGAAGAAGGCCTTGGATCCAGTGTCCCTTCAGTACTAGTTGCTAATTGGAGGTCAAAAGCTATCACCTTGATCAGTTTTTGGTTAGATCTCTTCTTTAAGAAGTTTGTGGCCATTTCCATCTTCCTTTTTGAGCCTTTGAGTCATTTGAGCATGACATGAAGTTGAAACTTCAGATCTGGACTGTATGAGGTCCCTTGAGCATAAAGATCCAAGCTTTATCAAGCTATTGGCCAAGTTCCAAACATTACACCTTATATAGAGCTTTTTTTGGCATTTTGAGCCTTAGGTGCCATGCATGGACGTAAAGCTTGCAGCTTTACATGGTATTTCAGCCTTGGGAGGCTAGATCTAGAGTTTGGGACTTTAGATCTGCTTAGAATCGTCTGAATGAGAATTTGACTAGAGGGACTCGACGAGTGCATGAGCCAACTCGACGAGTCGGTTAGGGTTTTCCCCAATAGTCTGGACACGTGCAAACTCGACGAGTTGATGAGACAACTCGGCGAGTTGAGTTGGATTTTTCCCGATTTTCTGAGAACAGGAGGAACTCGACGAGTCACATAGGTGCACTCGACGAGTTGGGTCAACATAGACTGTTGACTCGAGTGTTGACTTCCGTTGACTTTTAGGGTTTGGTCAAGTGATGGATATGGAGACCATGGAGGGGTAAAATGGTCTTTTCACCCTTTCCAAGAGTTAGTAAAGGGGTTAGCTTAATATCTTTAGAGTGGTTTTTACAAAGTGTTAATTAGAGATGATTATGATATGTAGGTGGAGTCGAGACCGATCGTTGAGTACAAGACATACTTGCTTTGCTTACGAGGTGAGTCTTCTCACTATACTTACCTGAGTGGTAATACTGTGTGACCAAAGGGTCTTATTTGAGTTACTGACCATAGGGTCCTACGTGCTTATACTGAGTTATGTGATATTATGCATTTTGTCTTTATGATTTATGCTATATATTCTTCTGTGCCTTACTGAGTTAGGACCGGAAGGTCCAACCCGAGCTGTGAGACTGGAGGGTCTTCACTGAGACGCATGATCGGAGGGTCCATACCGAGCCGTGAGACCGGAAGGTCCTCACCGAGACGCATGACCGGAGGGTCCATGCCGAGCTATATCCATGAGAGGCTTATTATTTGTGTATGTGGTATTTTGGGGGACTCACTAAGCTTCGTGCTTACATTGTTGTGTGATATGTGTTTCAGGTACCTCTCAGGATCGCAGGAAGGCGCCAGTTTGACTGTACACACCAATTGGAGTTTATGTTTTTTTGAGGATTCTGGGATATTATCAAACAATTGTTGACTTGTGTTTTGACAACTTATACATTTGTGGTTTTTGAGAAATGAGATATTGGGTTTTATGTGATTTTAAAAATGAAAATTTTGTTTGAAAATTTAGAGTGTTACATATTGACGTCTGGTTGGTCGTTTGATCTACTTAGCTGTAAATCGACATAACATTTCTTACTCAATTCACTTTTTATCTCACTTTATGCAATCTCTGTAACACCCGGCCTCAGGTACCCTTGGACTCGACGAGTTAGAGGCTCAACTCGTCTAGTAGGATCGACTCCGGGTCGGGGGATTAAGTGACCTACTCGACGAGTCGGAAGTCCGACTCAGCGAGTAGGAGCTGTCTGGAACCTTGGAGGGTCCTCATGGCATAAAGGTGTCATCTTCATGGCCATGAGAACCCCATGTATGAAATAAACCCCATTTTTGGTCCTTTGAGCATAAAAGTCCCATGCATGTACGCAAACTTCATGACTTTACGTGTTATATCTACTTAGGGAGCCCATATCTACCTTTTGGATGAGAGTTATACATCAGAAATTGAGATATGGACATGGACGTTAGTCGACTCGACGAGTCGTTCTTGGGACTCGGCGAGTCGGTGGTTTCGTTACCCAACCTGTTGCGTTTCACAGGAACCCAGTTGAGTTTAGAAGGGATGTAGTTGAGTCCAGAAGAAGGACCCAACAAAATAGACATAGTTATGGACCTGGAAACTATGGACTCGACGAGTGTATGAACGTACTTGGCGAGTCCAAGGCAATCTCCCAACCTATGAAGACGGACTCGACGAGTTGTTCATACAACTCGGTGAGTCACAGACTTGTCATACTCATATGATGAAGATGGACACGAAGAGTTCAAGGACGAGCTCGATGAGCCATATGAAGATAGTCCTGATGTTATGTTTGAAGGGGAACTCGTCGAGTTATTGCTAGACTCGACGAGTAGAGTCGGGGTTGGGAACAGATGAAAGAATAGGGACTCGACGAGTTGATGAACCAACTCGGCGAGTCAGGTCAACTAGGTGTTGACGTTAATTAGGATGTTGACTTTAGCCAGGGGTAAAATGATCATTTTACCCTAAGAGTAGTTATCGGTTTTTGACTAAGTACCTTTATGGAATTTTATAGCCGGAGAGTTGCCGGAGCAGCAGACAGAGATTCCTCACCCAGAGTTGCAGCAGTCAGTCACACGAGGTGAGTTTTCCTCTAGTAGGAACGGGTCTACGGCCACAATGCCGGCCCGTTTAGATGGTAGTAGTTTCGGAGTTCGATCCGATGTCGGGGTTAGCCCGATGCAGTTTATATGTTTCCGGACTTCGGTCCGATGCCGGGGCGGACCCGAGAAGTAGTTAAAGTATGCGTGATGTCTTTGTGATTCATGCGGGTTATATGATAGGTGTTATGTGTTCCGGGCTTTAGCCCGATGCTGGGGCAAGCCCGATGTATGTTAGTTTACATGTGATGGGATTAAAGCGTTATAGATCGATAGATTCTAAACAGAAAAACAATATTAATCAAGTAAAGAGCACAAGAATGGATCAAATGGTGTCGAATGATTAATATCTCACACCTCAGAAGAGCTCGATGAAGAACTTCGAATGTAGAGGTGTGCTAGGGTTACAATGCAAAAGCTATTAATGAGAATGATAACCTTAAAGCTATACATGCATGCATTATATATAATCTAACCCTAATGACAATCCACGGTTGGACAGGCCCAAACCGGGTAAACAAAATGGACTAGTAACCGAGCCCAAAGACGCAACACTTAAACCCAACAATCTCCCCCTTTGCGTCAATAGAGGCGAGAGACTACTTCGGTTGAGTAACTTTAGTCTTCCTCACAATCTTCAACAGCCTGGGGATGATGGCAAGAAGGGTTTGACGAAACAAAATATACCACCGAAGCATATCAGTAAACATCTTTTTATCGGCTTCGCTGTTCTGATTACACCCATGTATAATATCCAAAATATGCTCCAAGCAGGTGGTGGAGAACAGGTGTTTGTCAATAAGAGCGAACATGCATTTTTGACCTTCGCCCCTAATGAACATAACATTATGAAACTTGGGGTTAATTTTTCCCTTAAACATCACGTTGACATCGCTTGCCCTCCCTATCAGATTCATAGTGGTCTTCTTATGTATGGCAGAAGCGATTTCCTGATCCATCTTTGCGACTTCATGAATATAGCACACAAGCATTCGCTTGATGTGATCGATAATAGGCGGATACTCCTTTTGATTGGTCAGCAAAATGTTGTTCAGGAGTATCCAATCATGAGGATTCAGGTTCGGCAGATCAGCCAGGGAAATCATATGAACCGAGCTATCAGAGCCTCGGGTCACTTTGAATTTGATGTTGATAAATTTCCCTGCTGAAGTGGGTTTCAACACCTTGACCGTTGTGATTTTATGATTACTCCAGGTCAGGTATTGCAGCTGAGCAAACTCAAGATAATACTCAAGCAGATCCCGATCAACCTTCGGGTCTAGGGAAGGAATGCCAGCTGTTGACTCAAAACAGTGAAAAATGAATGCCTTTCGGGTGATTGGCATGTCAAACTGTGAGTCCTTGGAGTTCTCAATCCCGAAAGAAAGAACTGGTTCGAGCCAATGAGTGCTCGGTGCATCGATTACCTCTCTCTGAAGCGAATCCATAGTCCATTCAGGAAACATAGCCTTCCTTTGCTCAAGCATTTCGTTCGCTTTCATCTCCTTATCAAGAAGTTCCTTCTCTTTTCGAATCTTCGCCCAAATCTCTTCATCACTAGGCTTGACTTTCAGACTTTCAGCTTTAGAAGCATTTCCTTCTATATCAGAGACATCGTCGTTTTCATCCACATCATCATCACCAATTTTCTTCTTTCTCTTGTCCTTCATACTGCCCGAAGCTTCATTAACCTTCGGCTCAGTAGTGACTTTCGGTTTTGGAGGTGGATGAGGTTGGCCCTTGCCCTGAGTAATATTATCTCCTCCTTGTTTCGGAGGGACAACAGACTCCGGAACACCCTCGATTCTGCTCAAAACATCCAGAGCAGGCCTCAACTTCTCAGCCAAGTGGCGTCGAATGGAGATGGTAAGAATGGAGTCATGGGCTTCCAGGAGGTGTAGAAGAATGGAATGGACATCACCAACCAAACTCTTAATTATTTCACGCTCAGTTTTTAAGTCTTCAATCTCCTTGTTGGCAGTCTTGAGCTTGAGATTCTGAATTTTAAGCAGAGAAGTGCGCTTATCCAGTTCATCCATAATTTTGTTTTCCACAGCAAGCTCAGCTTCAAGTTGAGTGAGACGAGCATCAACTGAAGTGTGAAGCTCTTTGTTAGTAGCCTGAAGAGCTTGTCGAGTTTCCTCAAAATGTTTCTTTTCGGCCTCCAGTGAACGCGTAAGATTATCAACTGAAGCGTTCACTGTTTGAGCATTCTTCTGGGCATCAGCTTGAAGAGAATCAAGAAATAGCTGTGCATCCGAAACCAGTTTTTCGACATTTGCGGTCGCCTGCTTGAAATCCTTGGTGGAAGCTTCAACGGCAAGTGAAGCTTTCTGACAGGTGGAGGTTGAGGCTTCAATGGATTTAACAACACTGGAGATGGAAGTGTCATGCTCTTTGACAACGGATGCGAACAGAGCCTTGAGTGCTGCTTCTGAATAGGCACTGGTAGAAGAGGAAGAGAGCAGTTGGTCAAGTTTGTCATTCATGGCCTTGAGATGCTTTTTGGTCACAGGAGCATCATCATCATCATCACTCTGTACTCGATAAGGACTAAAGTAAACAGAGTCATATTCCATGTCTTCCCCGCCAAGAACAGGTTCAGATTCATGTGATGGAGGTGGGGATAAAGGTGCGGAGGTAACAGGAGGATCAGAACCGAAAGCAGATGCCCCCGTATCAGATACGTTGACACGAACATTAGGTTCGGTTGGTTGAGTAGTAGTGGTAGTAACTGTAGTGAACAGTGGGGTTGGAATTAGGATTGAGGTAGCAGTGGTAGATGAGATAGGTGGAGGACAGGGAGCGATAGTAATAGGAACCGAATGTGAAGGAGAACGAGGAGGTGAGTTTCGGTTACTGACATTAGTTGGTGAGGGTGGAGGCGAATTACCTCTAGGCGGACTTTCGTTTTGAGTAGCTTCGTCGTCAGTTGACTCGGGTCCAGGCTGTTCGTCAGAAGGAACATACTCAGAGTCACTGGAAGATGGGGAAGGAGACTTCGGTCTTTGAGCTTTCATCTTGAGCTTTCGTTTCTTTGGAGCAGTAGGCGCTGCTTGCTCAGACTTGCGTTTCTTGGGAGTAGAAACTTTGGAGGATTGACCGTCCTTTTCCCCTTTTTTATCAGGCCTCTTCCCTCGTTTTCCTGGTTTGTCTGCAGTGTCTAGCGAGCTTTGCATCTCTGGAGTGAGCTTTCGTGTCCCTGAAGGGGTTAGCTTCTTGTACTCATTGATAACCTTGCTTTCAGGGGAAACACATCTGTACATTGACTCCGGAATTGAACCAATGAAGATAAACTTGGAGGGATCTGAGACAAGGATCCTCGTCGTGTG
Organism: Lactuca virosa; assembly: GCF_052849685.1. Lineage (NCBI taxonomy): Eukaryota > Viridiplantae > Streptophyta > Magnoliopsida > Asterales > Asteraceae > Lactuca > Lactuca virosa. The sequence goes on from NC_136429.1 coordinate 488,738,509, forward strand.
GAAGGTTGCAATCGATGACTTGAGTGAATCCACCATTGTTGGAACATTGAACTTTTCCATCACCCAATGAGTGATGATAGTCCAAAATCGAGCACACGAAATTTCAAAGTACCTTGAAGAAGAGCTTATACTCTGAACTAGTTGAGACCATATGATTGACCCATAATCCATATTCACCCCATGATACAGACCACATAAAAGAGTCATGAATGCCCTGCTCGTTCTGTCGGAACCTGCAACCCTCTCCGATAAGCCCTTAGAGAGGAGAGTAAAGAGTCTATTCCACTGAGGAGGAAGGCAAGATTTCTTGAACTTGGTGACAGTGGTGAGAAGCTCTGTGTACCCCATATCATAGAACATCGAGAATATCTGAGTTGTTGCAATGGAGTCTAGGTTAATCATGGAATCGACGACAGCAAGGCGTAGCAGCAAACAAAACCTAGCTTTCGAAATCGACGTCTTTTGATTGACGATCTCGAAGAAGATACGCTCCTTAGCTTTATCATAAACAGCAGTGGAGTAGACGTGAGAGAGCATCGACATTGGAACGCTTTCCACCTGTGTGAGAGCAACTACCAGTGGTGAATACTTGATACATTCAACCACATGTAGCATGTACGAATCATAGACAAAGGGGTTCAATTCGATGATCAAATTCTGATTGGGTTTGATTGTCAGAAGAGAGGACTGAGCGGATTGTTCGTAAACCGATGAAGATTCAGCCATTGTTGCAGGTGGGAAGAAGAAGATGAACAGTAGAAAATCGCCGATTTGTTATTGAGAGAGTTGAGATGTGGTAAAGTAACCCAAGAGGTGTGAGAAAACCTTTTATACCGTCGCTAGGAGAGAGAAAAATCCATAGTAATGATTTGAATATCTTCTGAATCGACGCCTGAAAAAGCGTGATTTGACGGCTGGGTTTTCCGAAGAAGACGTCATCAGGCGTGATATTAGGTGCCGTTTCAAATTCACGCGCCTTTCCATCCTTATCTCCTGTTCAAATTTTGAACCGTTTCAAATTCATGCTGACTCACCCTTATTTTATTTTTATTATTAAAATAAATCAACACCACCATAAACGTGACTCATCCTTTCTCTTCATACTAAGGAACCCTCGCTCCATATTAAAGTGAACAACCATTTCTGTTAGAGCTGAAAGCACAAATCTGGAAAAGTGCCATGAGTACCACAAACAAGAATTTGGAAAATCATAAAGATCTTCGTGCTAGAGTGTGCCAATGAAAAAGAAATAAAGCAAAATATTTGTGGGATTTAAGTGATGTCTATTTAGACACGAAACTGTGGATCCCTGGCACGTATCTCTTCCTTCAAAGTCAAGAGAGACTGAGAAGTGTCTGTGTGGTCTCCCGTGAAATACGATCAAATGTTTGTAAAGAAACAATGAAAGGCATCTTTTCAATTATAGGCTTTAGTGGGTAGTTTATCTTCAACCGAACATCGATACTTAAAATAAGACCGAAAGTTGGATGAAGTACTTGTGACACCGATGTGGTGTGTTGAACAATTAGGTTGGAGAATTTTAACAGTGACCGGATAATAATAAGAAATCTCAAAAAAAAAACTGGATCTTATGGGAAGAAACGTCCTGGTGTTAGATAGTTTCATAAAGATCACGCAAAAATAAAAAGAGATTTCGTGAGGTAACAAGTAACATCTTGAACATTTTAGCGTTCACCGTCAATTCATTCAAGGTGTTGGATTTTGGGTTTCACTTAGCATGTCGTAAATGAAACTAAGATCATCAACACAGAGATTGTGTAACCATAAACCTCAGTGGTAATTGCTGAGAGTCTCAAGGGTTACTTTTATGAAGCGAAACTTAATGGAGAAATGTGAGGAGATGGTGAAGGAACCGAAAGTACCTCTGCTACATAAGAATGACAAAGCAGAAAACTCTTAACTCACTATGAGAAGAGTAGGGTAGCTCGTGACGTGAGTGATGTTAGCAGCCTGATTGGGAAGAAACGATTGGTGTTTATCGAATCATTAAGGCTTCACTCAGAGTCACAGAGGCTTCGGTCTACATGCAGCAACATGCTTCTAGGGACACTAAACTAGTACATAGAGAAGAATGTTATACCTGCCCCAACGTCATTGTGTTTCGCATCTGTGAACTTGAATCAATTTTGAGAATTGAGAGATAAAACTTAAAAACACATAGAAATATTTTTGTAGTTTTTGGATTTTTCTGAAAAATAATAAAAACAGTAAAGAAAATATTTTTGGATTGTTGAAATTTCTGAAAAAAATAATAAAAACAGTAAAGAAATTTTTTTTGGATTTTTGGAATTTCTGAAAAAAATAACATAAACAGAAAATAAAATAAATACTAAATCTAAACACGCGAAAGAATAAGAAAGCTTTACAAAAATATACAACAGAAACCATACCTTAGAAAAGATGAAGCGAAATGGGCCGAGCGTTCGGTTCATTTCGATTCCCGAAAAATTCCAGAGCCGAAATAGACCGAGCATTCGGTTTCCGAAAAATTCTAGAGCCGAAATAGACCGAGCGTTCGGTTCATTTCGGTTCTCGAAAATTCTAGAACCGAAATAGACCGAGCGTTCTCTCTATTTCACTTGTTCAATTTTAGTGAGAAGAAAGGGGTTTCGGTACTGACTCAGCTTCCATCATTCCCAAGCCTTGGAGTATCTTGTTAAATCTTGCTTCTGGTAAGGCCTTAGTGAAGATGTCAGCTAGTTGATCTGAGGACCGAACGAAGTGAACTTCAACATTACCATCTTCAACGTGGTCCTTGATGAAGTGGTATCTCAGTGCAATATGCTTAGTCTTGGAATGTTGCATTGGATTGTGACATATTCGAATCGCACTTTCGGAGTCACAGTAGAGAGGGATTTTCTTCATGCTTAGGCCATAATCTCTAAGTTGGCTTTGTATCCATATGACCTGTGATGTACAGGATGCTGCAGCGATGTACTCAGCTTCGGCTGTGGAAAGAGACACGCAAGTTTGTTTCTTTGACTGCCAGCTGACAAGTTTGCCATCAAGGAACTGGCATCCGCCGGTTGTGCTCTTTCGGTCCAATCCACAACCATCAAGATCAGCGTCAGAGAAAGCTTGAACAAAGAAGCCGGATTTTGCAGGATACCAAAGACCGAGAGAAGAGGTTCGCTTCAAATACCGGAAGATATTTTTCACTGCAACCATATGAGGTTCTCTAGGATTTGCTTGAAACCTGGCACAATAGCAGACAGAAAACATTATGTCCGGTCTACTAGCTGTTAGATTCATTAGAGATCCTATCATCTGACGATAGAGAGTCACATCAACATCCGGTTTCTCAAGAGATGGAGTCAACTTTGTGCCAAATGCCATTGGAACCTTTACTTTGGAATCTCCCGTCATGCCGAACTTTGGCAACAGAGTCTTCGTGTATGCTTCCTGATTAATGAAGATGCCTTCTGGTCCCGGTCTTATATTCAGTCCAAGGAAAAAGTTAATCGGACCCATTGCGCTCATTTCAAACTTAGTCTCCATCAACTTCCTGAATTCAGCTGTTAAGCTAGGATTCGTGGAGCCGAAGATGATGTCATCGATGTAAATTTGAACTATCATTAAGTGTTCGCCTTCTTTCTTGCGAAAGAAGGTTGGGTCGACCGAACCTTGTTTGAATTTTGACATTTTGAGAAAGCGTGTTAGAGTTTCATACCAGGCTCTCGGGGCTTGCTTCAATCCATAGACTGCTTTATCCAGTATGTAGCAGTGATCAGGATACTTCTCGTTCACAAATCCGGGTGGTTGCTCAACGTATACCATTTCTTCTAGTTCTCCATTCAAGAAAGCACATTTTACATCCATTTTGAAAACTTCGAAGTTTTTATGTGCAGCATACGCCAAAAAGATTCTCACTGATTCCAACCTTGCTACTGGAGCGAAGGTCTCTTCATAGTCTATTCCTTCTTCCTGGCAATATCCTTTCACCACCAGCCTCGCTTTGTTGCGAATGACGTTACCCTCTTTATCTAACTTATTTCTAAAAATCCATTTTAAACCGACTACAGATACATCCTTTGGTGTGGGGATCAGCCTCCAAACACGATTTCGTTCAAACTCATGGAGTGCGTCTTGCATAGCTTGCACCAAATCAGAGTGATCAAGAGCAGCATTTACCGTCTTCGGTTCAAATTTAGAGACAAACGAATTAAACATGCAGAATTCTACTTGAGAGCATAAAGCAGTTTGCTTCGCTTTCATTTGAGAGTGTGTGAGAACACCCTCAGATTCAGTACTCTCCCCCTCAAATGGATCTTCATGGGTTGGGGTTTTTGATGGATTCTCCCCCTGGAAAGGCATGTCGGTTGTTTTTGGTGTAGACGAACCCTCCCCCCTGGAGTATAGTGCTTTCTCTTGGAGGGTCATTAGTAGCTGGATGATCACCTAATGCAGTAGGTTCGCTTTGAGTCTGCTTCTCGGTTGGTTGTTGAGGTTCGCTTTCCATGTCTTTAGTAGCTTCATCGATGATTTTCTTCAAGGTATCGATTTTGTTATCTACTGCTTTCGCTTCTGAGTGGATCGCCTTCTCTGGTTAATCAAAAAGCAGCATGTACTCTTCAAACAGATTGGAAATGGAAATAGAGACTTTACCTGATTCCGGAAAGATTTCTTCTGTTGAACCTTCGCTTGCTTGAATCTTCTTCATGTAATTATCATCAAAAGTTACATAGTAGGTTTCTTCAATTTTCCTTGAGCGTTTATTCAGAACCCTATATGCTTTTGAAGTAAGCGAATAGCCAAGAAAGATCCCTTCGTCTGCCTTAACATCAAATTTGTTTCGGTTCTCTTTGGAGTTGAAAATGAAGCATCTTGAACCGAACACGTGGAAAAACTTTACATTTGGCTTGCGATTATTCAAAATCTCGTATGGAGTGATGGAAAATTGCTTGTTGAGGAAGGACCGGTTCTGTGTGTAACATGCAGAAGCTATAGCATCTGCCCAGAACTATAATGGAAGGGAAGCGAAACTCAGCATGGTTCGTGCGGCTTCACACAATGAACGGTTTCGCCTTTCAACGATCCCATTCTGTTGTGGAGTATAGGGAGAAGAGAAATTGTGAGTTACTCCCTTTTCAGCCAGAAACTCTTCAAAGTCTATATTTTTGAACTCTAGACCATTATCGCTTCTTATGTTTCTTACCACCTTTCGCAGCTGCAATTCCACTTGCTTGATAAAAACCTTAAGCTTGGGAGTCGCCTCTGATTTCGGTTTAAGTAAGAAAACCCAGGTGAAGCGAGAAAAATCATATATAATTACAAGTATAAACTTACTACCACCGATGCTTTCGATAGCCGAAGGACCACATAGGTCGATGTGCAGTAGTTCAAGAGGTTCGATGATCTTTGTATTGATACGAGAAGGGTGGCTCTTTCTGCTTTGCTTGCCCATCTCGCATGCTGTGCAGAGGTGTCTTTGTCAAATTTGAGATCAGGAAGTCCACGCACGTGATCACCAAGCACCAGTTTATTAATATCTTTGAAGTTCAGATCCGATAGTCTTCGGTGCCACAACCAACTTTCGTCTGATTTCGCCTTCGACAGCAAACATATTGCTGGCTTTCCTTTTATCAGGTTGAGATTTAGAGGATACATCTCCCCTTTGCGCTCAGATTTCAACATAACTTTCTTTGTTTTCTTTTCAACTATTTCTGATCCCTCATCATCGAACGAGACTTTCAAACCGGTTCCCACGACTAGTTGAGAAACACTGATGAGGTTGTGCTGCAGTCCTTCCACGTAGGCTACTTTTCATATTGAGAATTCTCCGTTGGTGATCATCCCATACCCTTTGATCGTGCCGTATGAGTTGTTTCCATATATAACACATCCACCATTCTTAAGGAACCGAAACTCCCTAAGTTCTTCCCTCCTTCCTGTCATGCGACGAGAGCAGCCACTGTCAATATACCATTCGTCGTCAAACTGCTCATCACTGATAACCTGCAAAATTAAGCAAATTTAGGAACCTAAAGTCTCTTGGGCCCTGGTGAGTCTTTTACAGAATAGGGAATTGCAACCAAAAGATCAACCACATATGTTCTTTTTATTAAAGTGGTTTCATCTTTTCGTTTGATGGTATAAACTTTGATTTTATTTTCATCTTGTTTTAACTGGTGTGTGTTATTGTTAGATGGTTTCACAGTTGAGGTTTTCTTTGGAGTCCTAGGGTTAGTTGACTTTTTGGTATTTTGGACTTCAGAATCTGAGACGAGCTTTCCCTTTCCTTTGATATCCTTTACAGAGTTAGGTTTTGGTTGGGAGTTAGGATGATGGGATTTAGGACCGAAACTTGACTTTCGGTTTTGAGCACTTGTGTTGGGACCGAAACTGGACTTTCGGTTCTTGGCGTAGTAAGAGTTGGGACCGAAACTTGACTTTTGGTTCTTGTGACCACTAGCATTAGGACCAAAACAGGTTGTTCGGTTCACCTGACTGCATGACTGGCAGTGATTGACCTGTGCTTCCTTTTTCATCTTGAGATTAGAAGCTTTTTCAGAGCGAACATAAGTGTGGTTTTGGGATTGCCAAAACTGTTTTCTCTCATTGAGGTTCTTCATGTATCTTTTGTTCCTCTGGCATTTCTGTTCAGCAAGTTGCTCTTGAGTCAAGTGAATGTTGGCCTTAGGTTTACTTTTCTTCTTATGAGCTTCGGTTGTTGTTGATGATACACTGGAAGCTTTCAGTGGTTCGTTTGGTAATTCTTTTGTACCACTTGAACTGGGTTTATCAAAGCTTGAGGGCTTGTTGAGCGGTTCAGGAATGTATCGTCCCTTAACTCTCCATGAGGTTTGCTCTGGCAGACCAGCTGTTTCATCTGCATTGTCGATAGGAGCGGACCAGAAGTGGTTATCGCAACCTTCAGCGTTATCTTTGTCAACCATGGACGTCAACTCCGCCGTTTGTTTCTTGGTTACTCCAGTGATTGCATACACTTGGTTTGGTGTAGTTTGCACCTTCTGATAAACAACAGCCTTTTCTTTGAGTTTCTTGGATTTGTCCTTTGACACCCGAGCGTACTCAACCGAATTTTCCAATATAAGTGGTTTTGCTGCATCGGGTTCGCTCTTAAGAAATTCTGAACAATCGACCTCGTCTTCTACGGAGATATCGCTCATCTCACTATCCTCATGAAATTCAGAAGTGGTTTCTAAATTTATTTTATTTTCTGAACTTAATTTGGCGTTGGATGAGTCAAACTTCTGTATAGTCTCGTTCTTGATCTTTAATTTATCGTTTTCGTCCAGTAAATTCTTAAGCATGCATTTATGTTCTTTGGACTCAATGAAAAATTCAATTTTGTCCGGTCCATATTTGTAGGTTACTGAAATCTCATCTGAAGACATTATAGATTCACATTCAGCAATGACTTCGTCTTCCTTAAATTCAAGGAAGGGCAAAATCATTTTATGAATCTTTTTACCTATCTCACAATCTAGATGCAACTGGGTGATATTTGTATATAAGCGTTTAGCAATCAAACATAAAACATTTCTTTGTTTTAAAAACTTTAAATTGTCACGTTGCAAATAAATAAGTTCATCCCTAGACCTAACCAACTCTGACTCCTTCAGCTGAATCCACATCCTTCTCTCCTCACTCTTGGAAGATTCCCTGCTGAGTTGGTCAGTTAGATTAGAATTCGCTAAGCGAGTTTGCATAAGACTTCCACTTAAGTTAGAGAACTTGAATTTTAATTCATTTAATTCTTTTTCGTAGTCTGTTACTGGTATTTTAAGATATTCAAGTACGGATTGTACCTTCTTGATCAACTGATCGCAATCATTGATCCTTTTACTAACAGGCTTAGCAGCGAAACAATAGTCATCCTTTAGTTTCGCTTCCTCATGCTCACCTTCGGTTGAATATCCCTTCATCTGCGATATCCCAGCTGACACCATTAAGCACCTCCCTGCTGAATCAGTAACTCCTTCTTTTGCCACATAAGCTCTTCCATGCGAGGGTTTGCGTACCTCTTCATCTTCAGAGTCTGTAGACCAGACATCTACTCCTCCAAACTCATCATCAATAACATTTTCCTGCACAATCAAAGCATTCATTGAAACATTAGTTGCTTTCTTCTTCTTTATCTCCTCCAGCTTTCTCATGTAGTAAGCTTCGTCATCTTCACCATCTTTCTTCTCAGCCATCTTCCTTAACATGTAATCCTTGGCAAAGTGGTTCTTGCCATGACAGTAGTTGCAATCGTACCTAGAGTCTCCCACAATCTTACTCTCCTTCTTTTCGTCGTCTTTTTGAGAGGTGTTTTTGGTTTCTTCTTTCACCTTTTCTGAGTTGTAGCTTCCCTGCCAGTTTCAGTTCTTGTTGACCGGGAACTTTCTGCGAGCAAACTTCTTTGGGTTTGTAACCATCATTGCATATTCTTCACTGGACAGATCACACTCTGACATATCAGATTCCTCCTCTTCGTCTGCTACATTCTTGCTTTTAGAAACAAGGGCCAGTGAACCCACACCCGAAACTATCTTCGCTTCCTTTGTCACCACACTTTCATGAGATTTGAGTATACCCATCAGTTTCGCCAGCGAATATGATTTAAATTGCTCATGAGCCTTCACGGTCGAGACCACTGCCATCCATTCGGGCCTTAAGCCATTCATGAATGTAACCTTTTGTTCGATCACCTTCCTTTCAATACCGTGCTTCATCATCTTGCTGAGCAGATGGTTGAAGCGATCGAATGTCTGAATGAGTTTCTCTTCAAGTTTTTGTATGAAAGCACCGAATTCAAAGAGCAATAGGGTTTGAATCGAGTGCTCTAGATCCTCATCAGTTGAATATAATTCTTTCAACCTATCCCATATTTCTTTAGCTGTTGTGCATGCACTTACCAGACGAAAAGTGTCGGATTGCAAAGCGAATCGGATCATCCTCATGGCTTTAACGTTGCATAACACCTTGTCTTTTTTGTCTTGAGGAATTTTATCTACGTCCGCTAAGAGTTGATTATACTCTTTTTGAGTCTTGATCATTCTATTTGTTCCAGAGTGAACAAACGGACCCAATGTTATTGCCTCCCAGATAAGATAGTTGTTGTCTTCAGATCCAACGACATAGTCTTCGAAGTGATGCACCCATACTTCATAATCTTGAGTATAAAGAATGGGAACCCTTGTAGTGGATCCTATACTATTGGAGATGTTGATCGGATTGATTTGAGAGTCATCGTGAGACATGATGAACATTTTCTTTTAATCTGCTAGAATCATACTTGTAAAGTTGAACTTAGGGTTTTATCAAAACACAAGAGATACCGTCGACAAGAAGAAGACAACTTCTATATATTGATAAAAGAGGAAACCCTAAAGGATTCTTCAAACATAAGAGATGCGTATGTATTACACAGTCTCCTGCTCTGATACCAATTGATGGGATTAAAGCGTTATAGATCGATAGATTCTAAACAGAAAAACAATATTAATCAAGTAAAGAGCACAAGAATGGATCAAATGGTGTCGAATGATTAATATCTCACACCTCAGAAGAGCTCGATGAAGAACTTCGACTGTACAGGTGTGCTAGGGTTACAATGCAAAAGCTATTAATGAGAACGATAACCTTAAAGCTATACATGCATGCATTATATATAATCTAACCCTAATGATAATCCACGGTTGGACAGGCCCAAACCGGGTAAACAAAATGGACTATTAACCGACCCCAAAGACGCAACACTTAAACCCAACAACATGCTATGTGATTATGTGTTCCGGGGTAAGCCCGATGTCGGGGCAAGCCCGATGTATGTTAGTTATTATGCCATGCATTATATGTTCCGGGGGCAAGCCCGATGTATGCTAGTTTATATGTTATGATTATATGTTCCGGGCTTCGGTCCGATGCCGGGGCAAGCCCGATGAAGATTATGTGAGTATGTTATGTGTTTATGATATATGTTATGATGTGTATGTGCCGGGGCAAGCCCGATGCCGGGATGAGCCCGATGCCCGATGCGGTCGGATGCCGGGGTGAGCCCGATGCCAGACAGGAGTCCGATGTTGGGTAAGCCGATGCCGGGATTTGTCCCGATGCAGTTGGGAGTAGTCCCAGAGTTATGTTATTTGTTATATGTGCTTTGTATGGTATGTGGTAGTTTGGGGGAGCTCACTAAGCTTCGTGCTTACAGTTTCAGTTTTGGTTTCAGGTACTTCCGGTAGCAAAGGGAAGAGCTCGGGTTGATCGCATGGCACACACCACATTCTTCAGCCTGGGAGTTTTACTCTGATATTTTGATATGATGTTTGACATGAGATTTTATATGTGAAAGATATTATGAGATTTTGAAACACATGGTTTATGATTTATACTTTGGCGATGAGATTATGGTCTTAATAATGTTTTAAAAACAAAATTTTTGGGTTGTATTTTTGGGATGTTTCAAGTTGGTATCAGAGCCTTGGTTTGAGGGATTCGGGGATGCTTTCGGGTGTGTCTGAACTCAAACTAAGGAATTGGTATAGAGATTTTCAAAAGGAAAATAAATTTTTGCAAAAGAAAAGAGTTTTAGAAAAAGTAAAAAGAAGTTTTTAGAAAGAAAAGAACTTTGAAAAGAGAAGAGGGTGTGGAGCATGCAATCAGCCGAGCTCAAGTAAGTACTCCCAAATTACCCATACAAGTTTATGCTATGTTATGATTATCAGCTTTATTAGAACAACATGCTAGATTAGGACTAAGGATCTAGGAAGGATGCCTTATGTTCCTGTTATATATGTTTCAGCTTGATGAGAACTGCATGCTAGTACATATTAGTTAGTATGATAGCCATAGTAGTGGATGCTTGATTATGTGTACTCAATGCCCGAATGATGCTTGCTTTGTGCTTTTAGGAGTTCTAGTGGTCTTTCACTAACTAGTAAATGAATATGTTAAGTTACATATTGCAAGGACTAAATAATTTTAGAAGGTTAGGTCTAGCTCTATTTCGCAGCTCTCGTTTGAGTCCAACCGTTGTAGGGTAGGATCTCTCATTCGAAGAATTATCTAGTCTGAGTAATATGTAATAGTATTCGCGAGCTAGTTAATGGAAGAAGGCAGGGACTTCTGATGCAGCTGATGGCGGAGAGTGGGTTGGTGATTACCCTAGGGCAAGCCTAGGATGAGATTAGCATGAGATCAGCAATAGTAGTAGAAGGGACTTGGTGGAGTCGAGGCAGTACTTGAGGAAAGTACGGATAGATGTGGAAGGTAGTATGGGCCCGTACTACTGAAAGCAGAGGATCCATACTCGAATCAAGGAAGGCTGAGATAAGACCAGGGAACTTGTAGTGTATGTGATCCCTCCAGTTATATTAGTATTCTGACGTTTGATATGATGTGTTTTCAGAATGGTGGTTTTATGCCCTAGACCAGCAGATGGTAGTTCAGGCGCAGGAGAGGGATCGGGATCAGGCTCTGGAGCCGGGCAGTTAGATGAGCAGACCAGGGAGTTCATCTCCTCAGAGGTCACACGCAGCATACTAGACCAGACTCCCGTGATCTTTGGATCAGTCAAGGAGGGTATCTTAGAGCTTCTAGATGAGAAGCTGAGCGCGTTCCGTACTGAGATAGCGGCCATGATGGGATCCCGCACATTGACTTTCAGGGAGTTCAGAGCTTGTGGAGCTCCCGACTACCATGGGGCTCGGGACCCCATTGCGAGTACCAGATGGTTGGCAGATGTCGCCAACGCGTTCCGTACCAGCAAATGTCCCGAGGGGGACAAGGTCAGACTAGCATCCTGTCTTCTGAAGGACAGGGCACGAGATTGGTGGGAGGAGGTCGGGAGAGCCATTGGAGATGACACTGTGTTGGATGCTATGACCTGGAGTGATTTCACGACCAGGTTCAGAGCCGAGTTCGCACCTGTTATTGAGGTGCAGCAGCTTGCTAGGGAGTTTCAGGACCTCCAGCAGACGACAGAGACTGTGGCGGAGATTACCGCCAAGTTTAGGGAGAGGGCCGTCCTCGTTCCGCAGTATGTGGCGGACGAGGAGATGAAAAAGGCCTGATATCATGAGATGTTGCGGAGTGATATCTGCCAGTTTGTAAGCCGATCCAGCTGCAAGACGCTGGATGATATGATAGCGAGGGCTAGAGAGAGAGAGAGAGAGAGTTAGATTTAGAGATGGAGAGGAAGAGGAAGCCAGAGGGAGTTCAGTCAGGAGGATCGGGCAAGAAGCCCAAGGTATCAGATCACAGATCTCGGAGCCAGTAGAGCCACGGTCGTTGTGGCTAATGCGGCAGGATGCACGAGGGGGTGTGCAAGGCATGGAGTTCGGGCTGCTACAAGTGCGGGCGAACTGGTCACATGAGCCGAGATTATACAACTACTACCACCACCACACCAGCATCAGACCTGATTTGCTTTCAGTGCAATCAGAGGGGACACAAGCGGTCCTAGTGCCCGAGTTTAGCAGCAGTAGGGAAGGTGGCAACACCTTCTCCTGCCACCTTGAGGATTACAGATGGCCGTCAGGGCCGGGCTGAGGCGCCTACGGCGCGGATCAGGGCTTTTCAGCTTATTGCAGAGGAGGCACGAGCAGCTCCTGACGTGGTGACGGGTATGTATTTCCTCTCATCTCCGTTTTTGATATTGTTTGTTCCTCATATTTATGTGTTTGTGTATAGGGTCATTCTTAGTGAACGGCATTTCAGCTATGGTATTGTTTGATTCGAGGGCTACCCAATCATTTGTGTCGCTCGCTCTTAGCAAGCGATTTAGCAGAGCTCCGAGGGAGCTGGATTGCCCACTTGACATTGATATAGCAGATGAGAGGACCGTCAGGGTCGCGAGAGTTCATAGAGGATGTACACTGCGGTTATTCGATGAGCGGTTCTCAGTGGATTTGGTTCCTATTCCCCTGCGAGGGAATAAGGTTATCGTAGGTATGGATTGGTTGAGCCCCAACGGGGAAGAGCCAGTGATTCAGGGTGAGAGACCACAGCGTGGACCGATTCTTTGTTCAGCAGCGAAGGCGAGACGCTACTTTCAACAGGGTTGCGCATGATATGTTGCTTACGTCATGGATACCCGGAATAAGGGTAAGACGACAGTCGATGATGTACCAGTAGTACAAGAGTATCCGAACGTATTCCCGGAGGATTTTCCTGGGATACCTCCGGAGAGACAGGTTGAGTTCCGGATTGACCTGGTCCCTGGTGCGGCTCCGCTAGCCAAGGCACCATATCGGTTGGCTCCTCCCGAGATGTAGGAGTTGTCTACGCAGCTGCAAGAGCTGCTAGACAAGGGTTTTATCAGGCCGAGCAGTTCACCATGGGGAGCCCCAATCCTGTTTGTGAAGAAGAAGGACGGGTCGCACCGTATGTGCATAGACTACCGGGAGCTGAACAAGGTGACAGTGAAGAACCGCTACCCACTCCCGAGGATAGATGATTTGTTCGACCGGCTTCAGGGAGCATCTTGGTTTTACAAGATTGATCTACGGTCCGGATATCACCAGATGCGGGTCAGAGATGATGATGTGCAGAAGACCGCTTTTAGAACCCGCTATGGTCATTATGAGTTTGTGGTGATGCCGTTTGGGCTCACCAATGCTCCAGCCGCGTTCATGGACCTCATGAACCGCATGTGCAGGCCGATGCTGGATCGGTCAGTGATTGTATTCATTGACGACATCTTGGTTTATTCCAAGACTCAGGAGCAGCATGAGGAGCACCTGAGAGAGGTGCTAGAGACCTTAAGGAGGGAGAGACTTTTCACAAAGTTCTCCAAGTGCGAGTTCTGGTTGCGCGAGGTGCAGTTTCTAGGACACCTCGTCAACCAGAAGGGTGTATTAGTCGATCCGGCCAAGATAGAGGTCGTAATGTAGTGGGAGGTCCCGAAGTCTCCATCCGAGATTCGGAGCTTCCTGGGTTTGGCAGGGTATTACAGGAGATTCATCCAGGATTTCTCCAAGATAACAGTTCCGCTGACCCGACTGACCAAGAAGTCGGTGGTGTTTCGCTGGTGTCCTGAGCAGCAGACAGCCTTCGAGACGCTCAAGCAGCGGCTGTGCGAGGCGTCGATTCTTACCCTGCCAGAGGGAGTAGATGACTTTGTAGTCTACTGTGATGCTTCGATCACAGGTATGGGAGCAATGTTGATGCAGAGGGGGCATGTGATAGCTTATGCCTCGAGACAGTTGAAGCCTCACGAGGCTAACTACCCGACGCATGATTTGGAGTTGGGGGTGGTGGTGTTCGCCCTCAAGATTTGGTGGCATTACCTCTACGGGGTCCGATGTACTATCTACACGGACCACAAGAGCCTGAGGTACCTCATGGATTAGCCGAATCTGAACATGAGGCAGCGTCGGTGGTTAGACGTGGTAAAGGATTATGACTGTGAGATCCTTTATCACCCGGGCAAGGCCAACATAGTGGCCGACGCCTTGAGCCGCAAGGCGGTAGCGGCTCCGATCCGAGATATCTGTCTGAGGATGATAGTGATTACTCCACTGCTGGAGAAGATTAGGGAGGCGCAGGTTGAGGGCCTGAAGGAGGAGCGCCAGAAGTGCGAAAGGATAGTGGGTCGAGTAGCTTCGTTTGATTACAATAGCCGAGGGTTATTGACCCTGCATGGGAGGGTCTGGGTACCGTACTGGGGCGGAGTACGAAAGGTGTTGATGGATGAGGCCCACAAGTCTCGGTTCTCCATCCATCCAGGGGCGACGAAGATGCACAGAGATCTTCGACCCGACTACTGGTGGCCCTGCATGAAGCGGGACGTAGCTTGGTATGTGGAGAGATGCCTGACCTGCAGGAAGGTCAAGGCAGAGCACCAGAGGCCCTACGGCAAGATGCAGCCGCTAGACATTCCCGTGTGGAAATGGGAGGATAGCACTATGGACTTTATTACTAAGCTTCCCAGGACCGCACGTGGGGTTGATTCGATATGGGTCATCGTGGATCGGTTGACCAAGAGTGCCCATTTTATACTGATCCAGGAGAGCATCTCGGCCAAGAAGTTGGCCGAGATTTATGTGCGAGAGGTAGTGGCACGCCATGGAGTGCCTGTCTCGGTGGTGTCAGACCGAGATGTCCGTTTTACTTCCAGGTTTTGGAAGCGGTTTCACGATGAGATGGGTACTCGTCTCCATTTCAGCACCGCTTTCCACCCTCAGACGGACGGACAGAGCGAGAGGACGATTCAGACTCTCGAGGACATGCTTCGGGCATGTGTATTAGATTTCGGTGGCAGTTGGGATACGTATCTTCCTTTAGCAGAATTTTCGTATAACAACAGCTATCACTCCAGTATAGACCGGCCTCCCTTCAAGATGCTCTACGGGAGGAAGTGTAGGACCCCAATCTGTTGGGGTGAGGTCGGTCAGCGAGTCATGGGGAGTACGGAGGTAGTACTCAAGACCACGGAGCAGATTCATCAAGTCCGAAGCAGGTTCCAGACTACTCAGAGTCGACAGAATAGCTACGCCGACAAGCGGCGTTCGGACTTGGAGTTTCAGGTGGGCGATATGGTTCTCCTGATCAGGTTTCTGAAGCGGGGCAAACTGGGCCCCATGTTCATTGGTCCTTTTAGGGTTTTGGCCCTGGTGGGTCGGGTTTCCTATCGCTAAGATCTTCCAGCAGAGCTCAGCCAGATCCACAACACGTTCCAT
Source organism: Lactuca virosa (assembly GCF_052849685.1). Classification (NCBI taxonomy): domain Eukaryota; kingdom Viridiplantae; phylum Streptophyta; class Magnoliopsida; order Asterales; family Asteraceae; genus Lactuca; species Lactuca virosa. The sequence goes on from NC_136429.1 coordinate 488,754,159, forward strand.
GTTTCTCAGTTGCGAAAGTGCTTAATGGATGATTCAGTAGTAGTACCCCTGGAGGACATTCAGGTTGACGATAGCCTGAACTACATCGAGAGGCCCGTGACGATTTTAGATCGCAAGACGAAGGAGCTGAGGAACAAGAGGGTAGAGTTAGTGAAGGTGCAGTGGCAGCACCGCAAGGGCTCGGAGTGGACGTGGGAGCCCGAGGAGGAGATGAGAGAGCACTACCCCGAGTTGTTTCCAGAGACAGCAGACTTCGATGACCAAGTCTAAGACAAGTGAGGGAGAATTGTAACACCCGGCCTCAGGTACACATTTAATTCAAGTCAAACCTCATATTTTACCCTTGGACTCGACGAGTTAGAGGCTCAACTCGTCGAGTAGGATCGACTCCGGGTCGGGGGATTAAGTGACCTACTCGACGAGTCGGAAGTCCGACTCGGCGAGTAGGAGCTGTCTGATGGAAACCCTAATTTTTAGGGTTTTTCCCCCTATTTAAAGAAACATAACACCCTTGTCGCCTCCCTTATCACTCCCTCAACGTCCAGAAAACCCTAACTCGCCACCTTCAACCTTATGAGTGTTTGAGTGCCATTTTTGAGTAATCTTGTGTGGTTTGAAGTTTGTGTGAATAAGAGGAAGAAGGAGGACTTCAAGAGAAGATTGTAGATCCAAGAACAACAACATTTTCTCCTCACTTTCTGGTAATCAAGCTTCATACTTGACTTGTAGTTTCTTAGATCTCCTTGTGGTCATTTTTATGGAGTTTTGGGTCCAAGAAGCTTGATCTTTGGGTCTTGGACGTCCCAAGTTAATATAACTTCAGATCTGGAACCTTGGAGGGTCCTCATGGCATAAAGGTGTCATCTTCATGGCCATGAGAACCCCATGTATGAAATAAACCCCATTTTTGGTCCTTTGAGCATAAAAGTACCATGCATGTACGCAAACTTCATGACTTTACGTGTTATATCTACTTAGGGAGTCCATATCTACCTTTTGGATGAGAGTTATACATCAGAAATTGAGTTATGGACATGGACGTTAGTCGACTCGGCGAGTCGTTCTTGGGACTCGGCGAGTCGGTGGTTTCGTTACCCAACCTGTTGCGTTTCACAGGAACCCAGTTGAGTTTAGAAGGGATGTAGTTGAGTCCAGAAGAAGGACCCAACAAAATAGACATAGTTATGGACCTGGAAACTATGGACTCGGCGAGTGTATGAACGTACTTGGCGAGTCCAAGGCAATCTCCCAACCTATGAAGACGGACTCGACGAGTTGTTCATACAACTCGGTGAGTCACAGACTTGTCATACTCATATGATGAAGATGGACACGACGAGTTCAAGGACGAGCTCGATGAGCCATATGAAGATAGTCCTGATGTTATGTTTGAAGGGGAACTCGTCGAGTTATTGCTAGACTCGACGAGTAGAGTCGGGGTTGGGAACAGATGAAAGAATAGGGACTCGACGAGTTGATGAACCAACTCGGCGAGTCAGGTCAACTAGGTGTTGACGTTAATTAGGATGTTGACTTTAGCCAGGGGTAAAATGGTCATTTTACCCTAAGAGTAGTTATTGGTTTTTGACTAAGTACCTTTATGGAATTTTATAGCCGGAGAGTTGCCGGAGCAGCAGACAGAGATTCCTCACCCAGAGTTGCAGCAGTCAGTCACACGAGGTGAGTTTTCCTCTAGTAGGAACGGGTCTACGGCCACAATGCCGGCCCGTTTAGATGATAGTAGTTCCGGAGTTTGATCCGATGCCGGGGTTAGCCCGATGCAGTTTATATGTTTCCGGACTTCGGTCCGGTGCCGGGGCGGTCCCGAGAAGTAGTTAAAGTATGCGTGATGTCTTTGTGATTCATGCGGGTTATATAATAGGTGTTATGTGTTCCGGGCTTCGGCCCGATGCCCCGGCAAGCCCGATGTATGTTAGTTTACATGCTATGTGATTATGTGTTCAGGGGTAAGCCTGATGCCGGGGCAAGCCCGATGTATGTTAGTTATTATGCCATGCATTATATGTTCCGGGGCAAGCCCGATGTATGCTAGTTTATGTGTTATGATTATATGTTCCGGGCTTCGGCCCGATGCCGGGGCAAGCCCGATGCAGATTATGTGAGTATGTTATGTGTTTATGACATATGTTATGATGTGTATGTGTCGGGGTAAGCCCGATGTCGAGGCAAGCCCGATGCCGGGGTGAGCCCGATGCCCGATGCGGTCGGATGCCGGGGTGAGCCCGATGTCGGGCAGGAGTCCGATGTCGGGTAAGCCGATGTCGGGATTCGTCCCGATGCAGTTGGGAGTAGTCCCAGAGTAATGTTATTTGTTATATGTGCTTTGTATGGTATGTGGTAGTTTGGGGGAGCTCACTAAGCTTCGTGCTTACAGTTTCAGTTTTGGTGTCAGGTACTTCCGGTAGCAAAGGGAAGAGCTCGGGTTGATCGCATGGCACACACCACATTCTTCAGCCTGGGAGTTTTACTCTGATATTTTGATATGATGTTTGACATGAGATTTGATATGTGAAAGATATTATGAAATTTTAAAACACATGGTTTATGATTTTATACTTTGGCGATGAGATTATGGTCTTAATAATGTTTTAAAAACGAAATTTTTGGGTTGTATTTTTGGGATGTTTCAATCTCCTCGCTTTGAACATTGGGATGCTGATCTACGTGTAGTTTAATACTTGAAAGGGACTCGTGGACAAGGTATCCTCTTACGAGTTGATAGTGAACTTGCTTTGAAAAGTTTGTATGATTCAGACTGGGCTGCTTATCTTGTTACCCGCAGATCCTTGTCTGGTTTGATTGTTTTATCTAAGTCACACTCCTATTGTGTGGAAGACAAAGAAACAACCAACAATGTCTCGATATTCCGCTGAAGCAAAATATCGCTACGTAGATGCTTTCACTTATGAGTTGAAATGGTTAAAGGGTCTTCTCTCGAATTTGGCTATTCATTACCCTCGAAGTATTGACCTGTTTTGGGATAGTGACCGACTCTTTATATTGCTCAAAATCATGTTTTTCATGAACGCACGAAACACGTTGAAGTTGATTGTCATTTTGCTTGTCATGTTATTGTTGATGGGTTGATTAAACCATCTTATGTTCATACATCTACTCAGCTGGTTAATATCTTGACGAAAGCTATGGGAAAAGCTAACTTTGATCGTCTTGTTAGCAAGTTGGTCATTTTTATCCTCATGCTCCAACTTAAGGGTGATGTTAAGAAATAATCAGCTTCAGATCTTATCTTCACTTGAATAGTTCATTGTTTATCTCTTTATCTTTTAATTTGTTATCCTCATGAGGATTCGTAACTATAAATGTACCGGTGATCAATGAAAAAACCAAGCAATTCAAACCAATTGTTTCAATAACCAATAACAAACAGAGGCCCATAAACATTTTCTCGTTCTAGTGAATTTTTTAGGCATAATGGGTTCAAATCCAACATTACATATTGATATGGTTAAATAGGAGTGTCATTCGTTTTCTATTATGTTTATATATCTTTCTTTGTATTTTTAATAACATTTGTAATTTATATTTTATTTTCATTCTCGAAAAATACAAATATTAAATTAAAATAATTTTCCAAGAATTGAAAAAGATTAAAAAAAACTTTTTAAGACCCATATCGACGAAAAATTCAACAAACCCGGTAGATAAAAGTTGTAATTTACTCAAAAAATTGTTATAGGAAGAAAATGCAATTTCGTTGGATTTCTTTTTCTATATTCGGTAGGTTTGACTTGGAGATGAACTAAAATTGTGCATGATTTACCTATATAATATAATATATGAGAAATAAAATATCCTTCTATTTTTTTCCTACCATCTTCCTACACACTTAAATTATGATATTTATCATATTTAATCAAATTAATAATTTTTTATTATACTTGTCATCATCTTCAAAATGATAGGAAGATGAGTATGAAGAATAAGTAGAAGAAAATTTAATTTATGATAATATGTATATCCTAATATTTCATGCTTATTTTCTATGCATATTAAAATAATATTTGTATTTGTAAAAACATTTCACTTAATATATTATTTTTTGTAAATTGATAAACGATAATATTTTAAAGTTCTGTTTGACATACTAATCGAAAAACTAGTTGTTAGCTAATAAACTAGCTGATTAAAAATGACATTTGATAAAACTGGTTGATAGGCGAGCTTAGATATGTAAAATAAAATAAAATGACATGTAAAATAATGATTCAATATTATAAGACAAATACATAATACATATCATTAGATTTACGACAAAATTTCACGGTTTGTCTATGTGGTTTGCAAAGAGATACATAATGAGGACAACATGGGTTATTCATAAGGCTTTGTAGTTAGATCGTATGACTGGCTATATGTTGAAATTTTAGAGGTGACAATTCGTGATACGACACAAACCATGATTAGAACCTGACACACAATAAACAAGTTTGGGTTGACCTTAAACAAGTGCGGGCCATTAGCGGGTTACCTCGCGTAACCCGTATAATAAATAGATCATAGTCATGTTGATTGTAACATCCCAAAATAGTGATATAATTTTTTATTTTTTTAAAAATCATCAATTCCATACATCAAGTGTCTCAAAATCAACCACAATACAGTGTATCAAAATCATCAAAGTAAAATAGTCATAAATGCGGAATCATAAGGGGGATGATGTGTGATCACGTCGGGCCCTTCGGTTTCGAACTGGAAGTACCTAAAAATGTTAAACCACAAAACCGTAAATACAAAACTTAGTGAGTTCTCCAAAATAGCACATGCTATAAATACAATTGTCATGGGCTACCCCCTGGACTTTTCCTGGAATGTCATGGACTACCTCCAGGGTCTTACAACCAAGTGTCATGGGATACCCACATGGTCTTTCCTTGAAATGTCATGGGTTACCCCCATGTTCTAATATCCAAGTGTCATGGACTACCCCATGGTCTTTCATACAAATGCCACGGGCTACCCTTGGGGTCTTCCATGCAAATATCACAAAGACAACTAACATCCTAAACAATCCAATGGGCCGACATTGGTGCCTTTTACCCACAAGTATAATGAGAAGACTCACATATCAGACGATAAACAACTTCTTCTGTCACACCCCGAACCAGACGGTGGAAACGTTTGAGGGCTCGTGTGACTATCAATTGAAATATCATCACAATGAATATACATGAAACATAACACAATCATCACCAAACATTACATATTACAACTGGTATTGTTGACATCAAGTACATTGTCTTAGGTTACATAATTCCAAAATATTACTAGTATGATGAGTGACATTACACAAAATAAATCCACACACTTGAAGGTTCTTCTGCTTAACGGTTACCTGATAATACAAGTTATTTTGAAGACGGTCAACATATATAATGTTGGTGAGTTCATAAGCATGTTTGATTGAAAAGTTTTGTATGGTTCGTAAAACACCAGAAAATCCGATATTTTCTGTAAAGTAATTTGAAGGTAATGTGTCAAAATCAAGTATTAATGCATGTGTGTTTGCTGCTTTTGGAATGTATAAATAACAACAATGTAGTCCAGATAAAAACACTGTATTTTCTGATGTAAGTAGAAGGTAATGTATAAATGTATTTCTCCCAGAAAATCCGATATTTTCTGCTTATAAAAGTATCGTAATCATAAAATTTCCAAGACCGAGTATCGATGTATGTATGTTTTTAGTATCGTCTAGATTTATATAAATATACCGAAATCTTTGATGAAGTTAGTCTCTAAGTGAGCCGTTACAACCATGTTTGATAATGACTAATTCGTCTGTCTTGGCGTTTTCAGGCGCCGGTTTTGATGTAGGTAAGGTTTGTCACCCTAGATTAGCCTAGTCTAGCTGTAGCGAACAGCTAAGGCGTGGGGGGTGACCCCATATAGATCTATACACAAACTCCCGTTCTCCCTCCAGGAAACTCTGGTTATAACTACAGGCTACGATTGTACACTCAAAGGTGCCAACCGACAAGTCTCACTAGATTCCAAATGTTTCCGCATGAATATGTATAACGTTATATGTATTTAGTTTTACAAACACCCGATGATATATGAATGTGAAATGGTAAAGCCCAACAAACATGAAAAAGGACAACTGTGGCCCATTAGATGTGTAAATTGTTTTAAGGCTTATTAGATATGCAAAATGACACTTAAGGCTCATTAAGCACATATTGAATAGTCCAGGCCCAATTATCATGTAAATGGGCCGCTAAGGCCCAACAAACATGTAAAGGATAATTTAAGGCCCATTAAGCATGTAATTGGATCACTAAGGCCCAATAGACATGAAATGAATATATTGGGCCCAATAAACATGCAAATGGATCATGAAGGCCCATTAAGCACATATTACAAGTACCATGCCCAATATTCGTACCATTGTTCTATTTGTGTATATTTGATGTAGTATAGTGTTTTTATATGAAGCATTTATGTATGATGTTAAGATGCCTACGTTTGATTTATAACGATATTATTAGTTTATAAAAAAATATATATCATTTTTAAAACCTTATAAGAGTTTATATCCTTGGCCCCATGGTTTAATAATTGACACATTCGACTCAAAATATTTATTTGACCAATTCAACCCCTTTTTCTCATGAAATTACATTTTCAGCCCCTTCTTAGTATAAAATGACATTGTTAGTCCTTTTTGATGAAAAATAACATTTTTAGTCCTTTAAGTCATTTTACTTGGCATTTTCGGCCCAATTATAATTTAAATTACAATTTCAGACCAAAATGCACTTATTGACATTTCCAGCCCCTATTTGGCAAAAGTTTACATTTTTGGCCCATTTTCCGTGAATTTTACATTTTCGGCCCAAATTCCAAAAACTTTGCATTTTTAGCCCAATTTAGTAATAATGTCATTTTTAAACCTGATTTTTTTTGTTTATTTACATTTTGGGCTCACACTTTTGATCAATTAACATTTTTAATCCCAAAAGCCTCATTTTTTCGCAAATTGGGCCCAAAACCATAAGGCCCAAACTTCTAAGCTCAAAATGCTAAAATTTACATTTTTGGTCCTTTGAAAAGAGTGATTATCATACATTTTTTAGTTTTTATCCAATATGACATCTTTGATCCTTACAAAACTGAAAACATCACTTTTAACCCCAAACTTTACTTTATTTGTCAACGATTCTTATATAAAGCTTTTGTTTTGGTTTTACGCATTTTAGACATGCAATATACTATTGTCCTTGTAGTATGATGTATAAAAATGTTTTAGTTTATGGATTCTACTTATTTTTGTCAAGGATTTCGAGATTTGTCTAGATCTAACACATTTTCACAACATAATTCAAGAAATCACACATATCATGCATAAGACACATAGATCTACACATTTTACTTGTATTCTCCCCCAAAACAAGTAGACAACCGAAAACAAGAGGGTATGAACTCACCTTTGCTTTGATGTTTCGGTTTTGAAGAAGAAATGGAAGAAGTTGATGTGATATTAGGCTCTAGTAAGCTCCTTGAGTGGTTTTCAAACATAGGTGGTTCTAATGAGTTAGAACATGAAAGAAGGTTATGTAAGAAAGAATTCTTATGTAACACCCCGTTCATTTATTAAATAAATAAATTAATTAATGAACAAATAGTAGCCCTAAAATAAATAATTATATAGCAAGATGTTGGTTTTGGGAGCCAAATGTTATAAATGGGATTATTCAGGGGTTAAACTATAATTTCGGGGGTATTATGTAAAGATTTTTAGAAGACAAGGGGTGGTTGGTAAGTATCGGACCTATTATGAAAGGTTTTAAGAACTGAGGGTTGTTTAGTAAATTACGGATTTAATTTGAAAAGGATTTTAGAAGTGGGGGTATGTTTGGTAATTTTTAGGGCTTATTATGTAAGGAATTTATGGAATCAGGGGCTAAAAGGTAACATTTGGGTTTAAATTGGAAACGATATGGAGGGGAGGGGCCGATATTGTAAAATGGGCAGAAGTTGGTTGAAACACGGGTGAACCCGTCACCCTCTCATGCAACCTCCATATATAAGGATAACACTAACCCTAACCCTAGGACCCTTAACCTGCCGCCACCCATATGACCCCTTAGCCGGCGTCGTCACCACCCATCTGGTCTGTTCTCCGACCAGCTAGCAGCCACCAAGTAACCACCCAACCTCCTCCCTTTCCGACTGGTCGAAACTCCATCTAGCTCCCATCATCAGCCGACCACGTTATCGCCGGTGTGAACCGCCAGCCTCAGCCGCCGCTGTTGTTGCCACCCTTGACCACCGTTAGCAGCCGATGTCGTGCCACTGTTGCAAGCTGTGCTTTGTCCCTCTTGTGGTTGGCGACAATGAGGACCAAGATCGGAGGTCTTCTTCTTCTCCTTTTGTTTTATGTCGCCGTCGCTAGTGACCTCCGCCACCTTCGTTTCAACGATCTCCACCGCCATCTCCGGTCAATAGCACAACTGCTACTGCTTCCGTTGAAGACGTGTGATTCTGCATGATTGGGAGCCAAAAGAGACCACCGCCACCACCGTGGGTGGTGGCTGCCGTCCCAAAACTATTGTTATCGCCGCCGTGAGCCACCGGTGCATCTCGCAAACCAGAAGCGTGTATGTGTGTGTTTCATTCAGTGGAGTAGTGTGTGAGTGTTTATTTGGTCGGAAAAGGCATCACCACCACCGTGAGGTGGTGGTTGCCGCCACGTGCCACCGCTGACCACCACAAGGGTGGTTGTGTGTGTGTGTTTATTTTAGTGTAGTGAGTGTGTTTATTTTGGGTGTTCATTGTAAAAATTGTAAAAGCCAAGAATAATGAAAGAAACTCAAAACCACCACCGTCAGGTGGTGGCTGCCGCCTCCTGCCGCCACGAGCCGTCGTGTCAGGTGGCGGTGTGCTTAGTTGTGTTGGGATTGATTGTTGGATGTTTGGACAAAGGACTAAAACCCTAATGGGCCCAATGAAGCCTTAATGGACCCAAAAGCCCAAACATGTGACTAATGGGCCTAATAAACCCTAATTGACCTAAGGAAAACCCTAATGGGATTAATGATATTCTAGTGGGCCTAATAGGCCCAATAAAGCCCTAATTGACCTAAACGCCCAACAAATTGATAAATGGGCTAATATTTGGATTGGAAACCCCAATTAGGGTTTGGAAAACGCTAATGCCAATAAAACCCTAATTTTGGGAATTAACCGGGACATGTGGGAATTATTTAATAACTTGAGATAGTAACAATAATCATTGGCAAAGATTGATCTAAGCGATATTGGACTTAATGGATTAAGTCCTTAGAGGATTAAGTCCTTAATGGGTTAAGTAGGAAACTTAACCCTAATCATCATTTTATGTGAAACCCTAATTTCACTTGGGTTTATTATTGGGCCTCTCTATTGGGCCTTGATGATTGGGTTATTAATGGGCCATCTAAAGTCAAGCAAATGGTCTAGAATAATTTAATGTGCCTAGGGTAAGGCCCATGTAAGGGGTTTGGGCCCAATTTGGAAAATTGGGCCATAGATGGGCCATAGTTTGGGCCTTAATGATTATATGATGTTGGGCCTTAGAATGAGACCATGTATAGGCCTAGGCCCAATTTGGAAAATTAGGCCATGTGTTGGGCTTTGATTTCTAATTGACTTTGGGCATATGGATTGGGCCTTGGGCTTGAATAAGCCAAGCTAGGGGTAATGTAGTAATTATCCAAAGAATGTACTTATGGTTATGTAGTGGGACCCAATTATTAATTGGGTGTTATTTTGGTGTTGACAGTTCGGGAATCCGTCATCCAACAGCTAGGGTTGAGTCTGCGGGACTTCAGCAGAGTGGGATTGTGTCTACGGGACTTCAGCAGTGTGAGGTGAGTTACCTTCCAGTAGCGGTGGGTCTACGGCCACAATGTCGGCCCACTAGTAGGAGTTGTATGTTAGATGATTGTCTTTATGATAGTCATCTAGGTTTGCTGCTACCTGTTATGTTTTATGTGCTAGCATGTTATGATGTTATTTGATAGTGGTAGTAGGGGTGGAATAGTCCCCGGTTACCGGTCGATAGGACTGAAGGGGTAGTTTAGTACCTATCCATGCTAGCCAGATTATGATATATGTGATATGATATTATGTGGTAGTAGTAGGGGGTGAAATAGTCCCCGGTTACTGGTCGACAGGACCGAAGGGGTAGGCTAGCACCCAGATATGCTAGGCAGTATGTGATTTATGTTTATATGCTAGGGTTTTATGTGGTAGTGGTAGGGGTGAAATATTCCTCGGTTACCGGTTGAAAGATACCGAAGGGGAGGCCAGCTCCCGGTCACCGGTCGAGAGGTCCGAAGGGGTAGGCCAGCACCCAGATATGCTAGGCAAGGTCACCGGTCGAGAGGGCCCGAAGGGATAGGTCGGGCACCCATATATGCATGGCAGTATGTATGTTATATGATTGTATGGTATGTGGTATTATGGGGGAACTCACTAAGCTTCGTGCTTACGGTTTAGAGTTTTGGTTTCAGGTATTCGTTTTCAAAGGAAAGGAGCCGGCTTGATCGCAGCGCATCACACTATGTTTTCCGCACATGAGATCTTTGGGATTACACTCTGATATGGTTTTATGATAATATGTTTTGATTATTGACACTTTGGTTTTGACATGAGATATTAATATGAATGTTTTTATACTGATGGTTTTATATAATATCTTAATTAAAACGAAATTTTGGTCTTGAATTTTGGGATGTTACAAGTTCGTATCAGAGCCTTAGTTTGAGGGATTCGGGCACACTCTCGGGTGTGTCTGGAATCAACCTGAGGACTTGGTATGAAAATTTTCAAAAGTAAAATCATTTTCTAAAAGAAGTTTGAAAAGACTTTGAAAGAAAAGAACTTTTAAAAGAACAAGGTGTGTGATGCGTGCAATCAGCCGAGCTCAAGTAAGTTTTCCCCAAGATACCCATACATGTTATGATATGTTATGATATGATATGATTATGATAACTGCATACTAGATTAGGGCTCAGGATCTAGGAAGGATGCCTTATATGCCTATTGTATGTGCTTGTAGACTTGCATGCTAGTATTGATCAGTCAGTGATAGGATGACCTGTTTAGGTTATGCATGATTGTATGAGCCTTTGAATTGCATGTACAGATTCTTGATTAGAGGATAGAAAGGTTTGATTGGAATATGATGGTTAGATTTTCCATTGTCTGAATGCTGCTTGCTTTGTGCTTTGTGGGACTCTTAGTAATGTGAGCTAACTATTAAGTGAATATGCTAAGTGATGTGTTAAATTCACTCTAGTCTTAAATTTATAAGGTTGAAATTACCGATACTAGAATTTACTATCGACTTAGGCAAGTGTACCTAATTGAATTTGTAATATAGCAATGGTAAGAACGGATGTCGAACACTTGGGGAAACGAGTATGATTTAATATTAGACTATTTGTCGCTAATTAACTTAAAAGATAAGTAACTTGGGGGAATTTCTAGTAACAAGACAATAATGAGAATTTTAACAATTAAAGTGTAGAATAAATATAGAACAAGAACTGGTTTTTAAAAATCAAGAATGATAAGGATGCTTTCACTTAGATTTAATTCCACCTTTTAGTAATGAATGATTTATATTAAGTGCAATGGATATTATTAGTTATTTACCGATTTCTAAAATTGGTTAAAAATCATGATCTAAATTTTTTACCGTTTTGATAATAAAATTAATTAAAAACAATTGTCATGCAATTAACAATTTTATTAACAATAATTAATTCGTATCATGCAAACATTTGATCAAACTATTCATTTTAGTGGTAGTAAAACAAATAGGAATCGTAAGTTGGTCGTACGATATAAAATATACATGTTAAATTTTTAGTATTTTATTTTGCCCAATTCCTAGAATATTGTCCTTTACTAGTCATAAATATCAATGGTTATGAAAAATTTATGATTCAAGATAATATAATTAAAGTGATCTTTTAAAAATATTAACTTAGTTATGGGAAAATTAATTACAAAAACTTAACATATACAAATAAATGATCAAATATGCATGATAAAATAAATAACAATTAATATCCGAATAATATAAATCAAATCATATTTTCAAGGTTTCATTATCCAAGTGAAAGCAAAGAGAATTTAGCTCATAATTAAGGTTACAACATACATAGAAAACATATTGAGAATGTTAAACATGTCGATAAAACAAACCCGATGTAGTCCCTAATGCCACTGCAATCTTCAATTCCTTAGCTTTTTGACTCTTGAATCCCCAATTGTGGTTCAAAGGTTGGATGGAATTTGGTATAGTGGTGATATGGTAAGAAATTGTATGGAGAAATTTGTGTATCAAAGTGTATGATGGATTTCTTCCTCTTTTTTGTGGTGAAAAATGGTGGTATTTATAGTAAAAATTGGAAGAATTAAATACCAAAAAGAAATAAATTGAGATTGGATCTAATGAAAAAGAATTCAAAAGAAATAAAAAAATGGGAATAAATGGTTGGAAAGTTTAAAGGTGGTGAATTATTGAGTATTGGTTGGAAAGGAATGGGTTTAAAATAGGAAAAAGTGGAGAAAAAATGGTTAAAAATGGAATGGAATCGGAATTGGCAAATCTGGAGCATAAAACGACGTCGTTTAGCTATTGAACAGTACCGGATCGAATTTTGGGTCGGAAACCGGGTCGGAACGGGTCGGCACGCGGACTTTATGTGAGAGGAAACGAATCGGAGTCGGGTCGGAGCCTGGATCGAAGTCTGTTCATGGATCGGATCGATGACGTCATTGATGACGTCACCAGTGGAAAAAAAGCGCGGATCCAACCCGGGTCGGAGCCGGGTATGGATCGGAAATATCGGGTTAGTCTGTGAGGGGAAGTGGATCGCGGGGCGGACATTGGATCTTGACTCGGGTTCTCGCCTTTTCCGGATCTGGGTCGCGAGAACGGATCAGACCTGTTTTTGGGCTCCGGGTTTTGGGCTAGTTCCGAGTTTGGGCTCAATTTTTGTTTCTTTTCTATTTTTTTTTTCTTCTTTTTTTTTCTTTTGCAATTTAAATTTAATTAAATTAATTTAATTAATATAAATTATTTAGAAATTAAATAATTAATTCCCAATAATTTATTTTAATTAAACCTCATTAATTAATTTAAATTCTTTTTATATTTTTATTTTGTTTTCTCGTCTTTCCAACGCGGCTATCTTTAAATTCTTTGACTTTTTGATCTCGTTTTTCTTCGTGTAATTTCTTTCACTTCTTTTTGCGGATTTTTGCATGTTTTCTTCTCCTTTTTCCTCAGAAATGATTTTTAGCTGTAAAATGGAAATTCAAACTTTATAAGTACCTTTTATCTTAAATCATACCAAAATATAGCTAAAAATACATAAATATCGCTCGAAATATATGTATAATTATTGTGATATCAAAATACCCCACACTTGAACTTTGCTTGTCCTCAAGCAAAACTAACTTTAGCATGCCATCATATCAAAACCTTCATCACCAACATTGTTTAAGACAATCCAACTTGAACCCAGCCATTACATTGAAACCTCAATGCATACATTTGTGTCTAATGATTCTTAAAACTTCCCCAATCCTAAATACTCACAATCTTCATAAACACTTGCCCACTTCTTTTGAACAACATTCATTTTATGCATCCCTCCGAATATATCCTCAGAAATCTTTCTTAACCTCAAAGTATTTTTACTAAGTCCCCAAGCATACATATGGAAAAATAACCTAGAAATAAAAATTACAATAACTAATAACTTGGCAAATTGCCTTTATTCTAGAGTCTTCATTGATTTTTGGAATTTTTCTTCATGATATTTCTTGATCTTCATAGCTTTGTAGACTCTTATTCTCAAACTTTGTAACTTTTTTTTTTATTTTTTATTTTTTATAACTTTTAATGGTTAGAGATATTAGTCTAGAGTGCAATGACTACATAAGCTCTCCTGGATATATTTCTGGTACACGATGCTAAACATATTATGGCCCTCAAACTAAGCAAGGTTGTGTTTTTGTTCCATGATTTCACTAGGATAGGGAAGCCACAAATGTACTATAACATACTATTGGTTCAATTAAACATTTGAGTTCGCATTGGATCATCTCACACAACGTTAGCAACTTAAGTTTCAACACAATAAAACTTGTTTTTTTTTTAATTTTTACTACATTTCTGAATTAAACCATTATTCAATAAATGTGAATCTAGCAAAAAAAAAAAAAAATTTCCAGTTTATACTAACGAACCTTCTACTATTTCACAATCCCAAGAGAAGGAAAAAGAACCAGTTCCGGTTGAGACAACTACATCCACCCCAGTTGTCAAACCATATAGGCCACCAATTCCTTTCCCTCAACGCTTGAGGAAGGAAAAAGAGGAGGAGGACTATCGCAAATTCATCGATCATATCAAATCCTTGCATATCAACATCCCATTCATTGAAGCTATGGCTCAAATGCCCAAATATGCAAAATTTCTGAAAGATTTGCTTGTTAACCGAAAGAAAATGGAGGAAGCTTCAAGTGTAGTATTAAACGAACAATGTTCAGCAGCCATGTTGAACAAACTTCCTCAGAAAATGAGAGATCCAGGAAGTCTGACTTTACCGTGCCAATTTGGTAATTTGGGTCTCAGCCATGCTCTGGCTGATTCAGGAGCAAGTATAAATCTTATGCCATATTCGTTTTACAAGAAACTTGATTTACCTGAACCAAAACCAATTCGAATGGCAATCCATCTGGCAAACAAATCAGTGACGTATCCAAAAGGGATAGTGGAGGACTTACTGGTGAAAGTTGACAACTTCGTATTTCCTACAGATTTTGTAGTGCTTGATATGGAAGAAGACAATGAAGTTCCTATTATTTTGGGAAGACCATTCTTAAGCACTGCAAGAGCATTAGTTGACATTCATGGATCAAAGTTGACACTAAGAGTCGGAACTGATGCTATCACCTTCGGTCTTGATAGAGCAATGAAGCACTCCAAGGTGAGTGATGATGAAGTTTTCTTTGCTGATGTTTTTGATAACTTATTGGAAAATGAGATATTGGAAGTAAAAGATAAAGACATTGAAAGCATGATGCAACTTGGAGAAGATACGTTTGATGCTGAAAAAGATCTGGAAGAACTGGAAAAGCTGCTGGAGGAGATTAATCAAAAAGAAGACTACACGGATAGTAAATCAGAAAAAGAGGAAGAAATCCATCATACACTTTGATACACAAATTTCTCCATACAATTTCTTACCATATCACCACTATACCAAATTCCATCCAACCTTTGAACCACAATTGGGGATTCAAGAGTCAAAAAGCTAAGGAATTGAAGATTGCAGTGGCATTAGGGACTACATCGGGTTTGTTTTATCGACATGTTTAACATTCTCAATATGTTTTCTATGTATGTTGTAACCTTAATTATGAGCTAAATTCTCTTTGCTTTCACTTGGATAATGAAACCTTGAAAATATGATTTGATTTATATTATTCGGATATTAATTGTTATTTATTTTATCATGCATATTTGATCATTTATTTGTATATGTTAAGTTTTTGTAATTAATTTTCCCATAACTAAGTTAATATTTTTAAAAGATCACTTTAATTATATTATCTTGAATCATAAATTTTTCATAACCATTGATATTTATGACTAGTAAAGGACAATATTCTAGGAATTGGGCAAAATAAAATACTAAAAATTTAACATGTATATTTTATATCGTACGACCAACTTACGATTCCTATTTGTTTTACTACCACTAAAATGAAGAGTTTGATCAAATGTTTGCATGATACGAATTAATTATTGTTAATAAAATTGTTAATTGCATGACAATTGTTTTTAATTAATTTTATTATCAAAACGGTAAAAAATTTAGATCATGATTTTTAACCAATTTTAGAAATCGGTAAATAACTAATAATATCCATTGCACTTAATATAAATCATTCATTACTAAAAGGTGGAATTAAATCTAAGTGAAAGCATCCTTATCATTCTTGATTTTTAAAAACCAGTTCTTGTTCTATATTTATTCTACACTTTAATTGTTAAAATTCTCATTATTGTCTTGTTACTAGAAATTCCCCCAAGTTACTTATCTTTTAAGTTAATTAGCGACAAATAGTCTAATATTAAATCATACTCGTTTCCCCAAGTGTTCGACATCCGTTCTTACCATTGCTATATTACAAATTCAATTAGGTACACTTGCCTAAGTCGATAGTAAATTCTAGTATCGGTAATTTCAACCTTATAAATTTAAGACTAGAGTGAATTTAACACATCAAGTTTTTGGCGCCGTTGTTTTTTTTTTTAAAAAATGCTTGGTTTCCTTATTCGACCCCCTACCCTACACTTAAATCATACAATGTCCCCATTGTATGTAAAATTAAAGCACATAAAAGTAAAAAGGGAGAAAAAGGAACAGACTCCCCTGGGGTATTGCAGTGGCGAGGTCGAAATCCTGATTTGCGTGGGACAAGTGTTGAGTGCACTTTTCTGTTTGTAATGTTGAAGTGCATGTAAATCTTTTCTTTTTGAACCAGCTGGAGATTTAGGCAAGTGTGGCATCTAAATCTTTTTCCGCATAATTTCTCTGAACAGGTGCATTTACGTGTCGCGTATAAGATTTGGACGCGTTGCGTAATGCAATTGTTGGGATTTTCTTCGCAATTTTTGAATTTAACGCTTTGTATACTGGCCAAGTACACATTGCGTTATTAGATCAATTACTCCTTTTCGCTGAGTGAATTGGATTTGACTTGTGTCGGCCGAACACTTGCTTCATCCTTCGAATAATGCTCTCCCGTTAGTCAGTATCAGCTTCAGTTCTCCATCCTGCTCTTTGTGGGGAATCACCCCACACTTATGTGATGCCACTTCTCCTATTGTAATTTGCATTTCAGAAATTTACTTTACACCATTCTGACCATCACCTGTTTCTAAGCTGAAAAGTAACTTTCACAGAAAAATAAAACCATTAAAAAGCACTTTTATTGAAAACACAAACTAAAAAGAAAATTCACACCAAACATACAGAAAATAAACACACCAAATTTCAAAATCAAAACAAACATCGGGTTGCCTCCCGCAAGCGCTTCTTTTTAACTGAGTCATGAGCCAGACTCTACCCCTCACTTAATTGTTTTCAGTGAGTTGGAGGGGTATATCCTCTTTTTCTTCTTCTTCTAACATTCCTTCCTGGTAATGCTTCACTCGATGTCCATTTACCTTAAAGCTTTCTCCATCTTTTCCAATTAGTTCGATTGCACCATGTGAAAAGACTTCTTTTATTGTGAATGGACCGTACCAACGCGTCTTCAGTTTACCTGGAAAAAGTTTCAACCTGGAATTGAATAGCAATACTTTTTCTCCAGGGGTAAACTTTTTGTCTCTGCTTAATCTTTTATCATGCCATTTCTTTGATTTCTCTTTGTAGATTTGAGAGTTTCCATAAGCTTCATCCCTTAATTCTTCCAGAGCATTCATCTGCATAAGACGGTTAATTTTAATTTCCACAGGATCAAAGTTGCATGATTTCAATGCCCAAAATGCTTTATGTTCGATTTCGACTGGCAAATGACATGCTTTTCCAAAGACCATCCTATATGGTGTACTACCAATAGGTGTTTTGTATGCAGTTCGAAATGCCCACAGCGCATCATTAAGTTTATCTGCCCATTCCTTCTTGTTACTTCCCACTGATCGTTCCAGAATTCTTTTTAAAGCTCGATTTGTGACTTCAGTTTGCCTACTGGTTTGTGGATGATAGGCCGTTGCGATTCTATGGTGAACACCATATTTTTGCAAAACCTTTTCCAGTTGGGTATTGCAGAAGTGTGTACCCCTGTCACTGATCAGAGCTTTAGGGAAACCAAAACGTGAAAACAGATTCTTTAAAAACTTGACTACTACACGAGCATCGTTAGTGGGTAAAGCTTTCGCTTCAGCCCATTTTGATACGTAGTCAACAGCTACCAAAATATATTTGTTTCCTCGTGAGGAAGGAAATGGTCCCATAAAATCGATTCCCCAAACGTCAAAAATTTCACATACTTGGATGCTGTTTTGGGGCATCTCATTTCGGGAAGAGATGTTACCGGCCCTTTGACATGCATCACATTCTTTCGCGAAGATGTGAGCATCTTTGAAAATCATAGGCTAGTAAAATCCAGCATCAAAGATTTTTCTTGCTGTGTAATTAGCACCATGATGCCCCCCAATCGGTCCAGCGTGACATCCTTTCATGATCTCACGACTTTCTTTTCCGAATACGCATCTCCTTACTACATTATCCGCGCAACTTCAGAATAAGTAAGGGTCATCCCAATAATAGTGCTTGAGGTCCGAAAAAAATTTCTTCTTCTGTTGATGTGTCATTCCTTTAAAAAGAAATCCTGCAGCCAAGTAGTTTACAATGTCTGCATACCAAGGTACCTCTTCACCTATCATCATCAAGGATTCATCTGGAAATTTGTCATTTATTTCAGACTCCTTGAGTTCTTCGATGTTGGGATTCTCTAATCTGGACAAATGATCAGCATCCACATTTTCCATGCCTTTCTTGTCTTTAATCTCGATGTCAAATTCTTGGAGTAACATGATCCAACGAATTAATCGTTGCTTAGAGTCTTCTTTCCTGAATAAATACTTCAAGGCAGCATGATCAGTAAAGACAATAGTTTTTGACAAGATCAAGTAAGAGCGAAATTTCTCAAAAGCATAAACCACAGCAAGCAATTCTTTTTCAGTTGTGGTGTAATTTGCTTGAGCGGGGTTTAACGTCTTGCTGGCATAGTAGATTGGCTGAAAATGTTTCTCAATGCTTTGTCCCATAACTGCTCCCACTGCAAAATCACTAGCATCACACATTAATTCAAATAGCAAATTCCAATTTGGAGCGACCATTATCGGGGCTGTTGTTAATTTTTCTTTTAAATTGTTGAAAGCATTTAAACAATCTGAAGAAAAATTAAACTTTGCTTCCTTTAACAGAAGTTGAGTCAAAGGGCGCGTGATTTTTGAAAAAATCTTTTATGAACCTTCTGTAAAATCCTGCATGACCTAGAAAACTTCTGACCCCTTTGACGTTGGTTGGAGGTGGCAATTTTGATATTGTCTCTATTTTCGCTTTGTCCACCTCAATCCCCTCCTTGGAGATTTTATGCCCTAGTACAATGCCTTCTTGCACCATGAAATGACATTTCTCCCAGTTCAAAACCAGATTTGATTCTTCGCATCTAGCAAGCATTTTGTCTAGATTAGCTAAACATGCATCAAAGGAATCTCCAAACACTGAAAAATCATCCATAAACACTTCCATGAAGTTTTCCACCATGTCGTGGAAAATGGCTGTCATGCATCTTTGGAAGGTTGCAGGAGCATTGCAAAGTCCGAATGGCATTCGTCTGTATGCAAAAGTTCCGTATGGGCAAGTGAATGTTGTCTTTTCTTGATCTTCAGGAACGATAGGAATTTGAAAGTATCCTGAGAAACCATCTAGGAAACAATAGTAAGCATTTCCAGAAAGACGTTCTAGCATCTGATCGATAAAAGGAAGGGGGAAATGGTCTTTGCGGGATGCATCATTTAACTTTCGATAATCGATGCACACTCGCCACCCTGTAACTGTTCTTGTTGGTATCAGATCATTCTTTTCATTGATTATGATGGTCATTCCTCCCTTCTTTGGGACAATGTGAATGGGGCTTACCCATGGACTGTCTGAAATAGGGTAGATCATTCCCGAATCTAAGAGTTTTACGATCTCTTTTCTCACAACTTCTTGCATTTTCGGGTTCAATCGCCTTTGTGGTTGGACTGCTGGTTTTGATCCTTCTTCCATAAAAATTTTGTGAGAACAATAGGATGGATTTATTCCTTTGATATCAGAAATATTCCATGCTATAGCTTGCTTTCTCTTTTTCAAAACTTCAATCAACCTCTCTTTTTCATGCGGTGAGAGATTTGCAGCGATGAGCACAGGGAATTGCTCATTATTTCCTAGGTATGCGTACTCCAAATGATCAGGTAAAACTTTCAACTCACTTTTGACATCAGAGTCAAAAGGTGTTTCTTTGTGGTGTGCTTCCTCTTTTTCTGATTTACTATCCGTGTAGTCTTCTTTTTGATTAATCTCCTCCAGCAGCTTTTCCAGTTCTTCCAGATCTTTTTCAGCATCAAACGTATCTTCTCCAAATTGCATCATGCTTTCAATGTCTTTATCTTTTACTTCCAATATCTCATTTTCCAATAAGTTATCAAAAACATCAGCAAAGAAAACTTCATCATCACTCACCTTGGAGTGCTTCATTGCTCTATCAAGACCGAAGGTGATAGCATCAGTTCCGACTCTTAGTGTCAACTTTGATCCATGAATGTCAACTAATGCTCTTGCAGTGCTTAAGAATGGTCTTCCCAAAATAATAGGAACTTCATTGTCTTCTTCCATATCAAGCACTACAAAATCTGCAGGAAATACGAACTTGTCAACTTTCACCAGTAAGTCCTCCACTATCCCTTTTGGATACGTCACTAATTTGTTTGCCAGATGGATTGCCATTCGAATTGGTTTTGGTTCAGGTAAATCAAGTTTCTTGTAAAACGAATATGGCATAAGATTTATACTTGCTCCTGAATCAGCCAGAGCATGGCTGAGACCCAAATTACCAAATTGGCACGGTAAAGTCAGACTTCCTGGATCTCTCATTTTCTGAGGAAGTTTGTTCAACATGGCTGCTGAACATTGTTCGTTTAATACTACACTTGAAGCTTCCTCCATTTTCTTTCGGTTAACAAGCAAATCTTTCAGAAATTTTGCATATTTGGGCATTTGAGCCATAGCTTCAATGAATGGGATGTTGATATGCAAGGATTTGATATGATCGATGAATTTGCGATAGTCCTCCTCCTCTTTTTCCTTCCTCAAGCGTTGAGGGAAAGGAATTGGTGGCCTATATGGTTTGACAACTGGAGTGGATGTAGTTGTCTCAACCGGAACTGGTTCTTTTTCCTTCTCTTGGGATTGTGAAATAGTAGAAGGTTCGTTAGTATGAACTGGAACTAACGGCTCAAGATTTTTTCCAGTTCGAGTTGTTATTGCTTTGACATGAGCAGTCGGATTTGTCTCAGTGTTACTTGGTAATGTTCCAGGAAATCGCTCTTGTAGTACTCTCGAAATTTGCCCGACTTGGTTTTCGATGTTCAACATCGAAGCTTGCTGATTTCTTAGAGCAGTTTCAGTTGTTGATCCGATTCTTTTCACCAACTCTTCTGTATCTCGATGTCTTTTATCAGATGCTTCTGCAAATCTGGCCATCATTTCTTCGAAAGTTGGCTTCTTTTCTTGCACAATTTGCTCCAATGGTGGGTTTTTTTGGTAGAAACCTTGACCGCTTTGTCTCCATTTCCCTTGCATCTCCATTTCCTTCTTGTATTCATCGAATGGTTTCCAGTTGTTCCGAGGCTTCCTTTCATCGTATCTATCTCCAGATGAGTAGCATACATCAACCTTTTGATTCCCATCTTGATCTAATGGACAATCTCTTTCAAGATGTGGTCCACTACAGTTGTCACAGCCGACTTGGATAGCATGAATTGTCTGATTGACCTTTTTCATGTCTCTTCCTAATGCATCCAATTTTGCATTTAATGCTACCAAGCCATCTGAGCTCTCTCCTGTTGATCTTTTTCGGAAAGATGAATCTCGTGAAGAATGCCACTGATGTGAGTGTTGGGCGAGTTCCTCGATTATTGCTTTCCCGTCAGCTGGATTTTTCTTAGGAATGGGTCCTTGAGAGTCAACTAACTGACGGGTACAAACATCGATCCCGTTATAGAAAGTCTGCACGACCTGATGTGGATTTAGATCATGTTGTGGACAATTTTGCAGCATTTCTTTATAACGGTCCCAAGCATCATACAGTGTCTCATCTTCAAGCTGCTGAAAATTTTGAATTTTCATTTTCATCTTCGCAATTTTGCATGGTGGGCTAAATTGTTTTGTAAATTTTGATCTTAAACCTTCCCATGTGGTAATCGTAGGTTCAGATTTTATCCAACGTTTTGCAGCTCCTTGTAGTGTTATTGGAAACACTCTAAGCATGACTGCATCTTTGCTTACTCCAACAATGTTGAAGTAGTCAGCTATTTCGAGTACAGCTTCGACATGTTGGTTCGCATCTTCATCTTCTCTTCCGGCAAAAGGAGTTTCTCGTAGAAGGTGAAGAAATTGTCCTTTTAATTCGAAATTTGTTTGGGCTGGTATCGCTGGACGAATGACTCCATGATCATCTCCGTCTCTAGTACGGCTTGTATATTCCTCTAATGAAAGGAGGGCTAGATCGGTCATTGTTTGGTTTTCTCGGATTAGTTGGTGAAACGTGCGTTCGGGCTCTTCTAAAAGGTGGAACGAAAGTGAAATTTGAACTTCGGGTCATATATTAGGGAAATTCTATCTTAAAGTGAATTGATTATATTGCATAAATTATTTATTTAATTTTTGTGTAATACTTTGACTATCAAATAGAGAACAGACAGAGAGAGGCAGCCGGGAGGCAGGATCATTTCGGTGTATATTATAAATATAACTTTTCTGAAATCCAGCAACCAAAACCAACGTACCAATTCCAAACTCTGTTCTGGTAAGTAGAATTACTCGTATTACACGCGAATTAAATAAGGTTATTCATGCAAGATAAACATGGCTCTGATACCATTTGTTAAAAAAAAAATTATTATTTTTTTCTTTTTTTTAAATATAAATTTTTTTTGATATATTTTAAAATTTTTTTTTAGTAAATTTAACAATCTATAATTAACTAAGGAAATTCAACAACCTATAATTAACTTAACTAAGGAAATTTATGCAATACTAAATTAAAAGATAAAAAAAAAATATATAAATTTTTTTTTTTTTTTTTTTAAATTTTTTTTTTAGTAAGTAAGCTTTAGTATTTTAAATAAATTTCGTCTTTTTTTTTAATTTGTTTTTAATATATATTTTTTTTCTTAAATTTAAATTTTTTTTTTTTTTTACGTTAACTAACAAACAATAAGACTAAACCAAATAAAACTGTTTCCCCGGCAATGGCGCCAAAAACTTGATGTGTTAAATTCACTCTAGTCTTAAATTTATAAGGTTGAAATTACCGATACTAGAATTTACTATCGATTTAGGCAAGTGTACCTAATTGAATTTGTAATATAGCAATGGTAAGAACGGATGTCGAACACTTGGGGAAACGAGTATGATTTAATATTAGACTATTTGTCGCTAATTAACTTAAAAGATAAGTAACTTGGGGGAATTTCTAGTAACAAGACAATAATGAGAATTTTAACAATTAAAGTGTAGAATAAATATAGAACAAGAACTGGTTTTTAAAAATCAAGAATGATAAGGATGCTTTCACTTAGATTTAATTCCACCTTTTAGTAATGAATGATTTATATTAAGTGCAATGGATATTATTAGTTATTTACCGATTTCTAAAATTGGTTAAAAATCATGATCTAAATTTTTTACCGTTTTGATAATAAAATTAATTAAAAACAATTGTCATGCAATTAACAATTTTATTAACAATAATTAATTCGTATCATGCAAACATTTGATCAAACTATTCATTTTAGTGGTAGTAAAACAAATAGGAATCGTAAGTTGGTTGTACGATATAAAATATACATGTTAAATTTTTAGTATTTTATTTTGCCCAATTCCTAGAATATTGTCCTTTACTAGTCATAAATATCAATGGTTATGAAAAATTTATGATTCAAGATAATATAATTAAAGTGATCTTTTAAAAATATTAACTTAGTTATGGGAAAATTAATTACAAAAACTTAACATATACAAATAAATGATCAAATATGCATGATAAAATAAATAACAATTAATATCCGAATAATATAAATCAAATCATATTTTCAAGGTTTCATTATCCAAGTGAAAGCAAAGAGAATGTAGCTCATAATTAAGGTTACAACATACATAGAAAACATATTGAGAATGTTAAACATGTCGATAAAACAAACCCGATGTAGTCCCTAATGCCACTGCAATCTTCAATTCCTTAGCTTTTTGACTCTTGAATCCCCAATTGTGGTTCAAAGGTTGGATGGAATTTGGTATAGTGGTGATATGGTAAGAAATTGTATGGAGAAATTTGTGTATCAAAGTGTATGATGGATTTCTTCCTCTTTTTTGTGGTGAAAAATGGTGGTATTTATAGTAAAAATTGGAAGAATTAAATACCAAAAAGAAATAAATTGAGATTAGATCTAATGAAAAAGAATTCAAAAGAAATAAAAAGATGGGAATAAATGGTTGGAAAGTTTAAAGGTGGTGAATTATTGAGTATTGGTTGGAAAGGAATGGGTTTAAAATAGGAAAAAGTGGAGAAAAAATGGTTAAAAATGGAATGGAATCGGAATTGGCAAATCTGGAGCATAAAACGACGTCGTTTAGCTATTGAACAGTATCGGATCGAATTTTGGGTCGGAAACCGGGTCGGAACGGGTCGGCACGCGGACTTTATGTGAGAGGAAACGAATCGGAGTCGGGTCGGAGCCTGGATCGAAGTCTGTTCATGGATCGGATCGATGACGTCATTGATGACGTCACCAGTGGAAAAAAAAGCGCGGATCCAACCCGGGTCGGAGCCGGGTATGGATCGGAAATATCGGGTTAGTCTGTGAGGGGAAGTGGATCGCGGGGCGGACATCGGATCTCGACTCGGGTTCTCGCCTTTTCCGGATCTGGGTCGCGAGAACGGATCAGACCTGTTTTTGGGCTCCGGGTTTTGGGCTAGTTCCGAGTTTGGGCTCAATTTTTGTTTCTTTTCTATTTTTTTTTTCTTCTTTTTTTTTCTTTTGCAATTTAAATTTAATTAAATTAATTTAATTAATATAAATTATTTAGAAATTAAATAATTAATTCCCAATAATTTATTTTAATTAAACCTCATTAATTAATTTAAATTCTTTTTATATTTTTATTTTGTTTTCTCGTCTTTCCAACGCGGCTATCTTTAAATTCTTTGACTTTTTGATCTCGTTTTTCTTCGTGTAATTTCTTTCACTTCTTTTTGCGGATTTTTGCATGTTTTCTTCTCCTTTTTCCTCAGAAATGATTTTTAGCTGTAAAATGGAAATTCAAACTTTATAAGTACCTTTTATCTTAAATCATACCAAAATATAGCTAAAAATACATAAATATCGCTCGAAATATATGTATAATTATTGCGATATCACTAAGTCACATGGAACACAGGCTGGATAATCTCAGAGTGATAGACTTGACCCTATTGCGCAGCTCTTGTTTGAGTCCAACCGTTCTAGGGATGGGTCTTTTACTCGAAGGATTATCTGATCTCTGTTGCATGTGGCTATATTCATGAGGTAGCTAGTTGACATTACTGGGAATCTTTCAGCAGCTGAGGACTGGGTGCATTTGGGAACCTAGGGAAGCCTAAGATATATTTCAGTGAGTTAGTAGTGAGGTTCAGTGAGACTTGGGTGTACCAGTTTGAGGAAGTGACTTGGAGGATTCAGGAGGATTACTGAGGAAAGTATGGATAGGTGTGGAATGTAGTATTGGGCCCGTACTACTGAAAGCACTGGATCCATACTCGAATCAGTAAGAGTCTTGGAGAATCTAAGAAGCTTCAGGGAAGAGTTTGTGACCCAGTTTGGGGACAGAGGATGTTCCAGTTGTTGCAGCTTAGCCTTGGGCAAGTGAGCTAGTGAGCGTGACAGGGTGTCAGACCCTGAAGGACATGATTTCCAAGAGGTTGCAGATGCGAGATCGATTTGGAGCACTTTGAGAAGAGAGATTCATGCTAGGTGAGTATAGTAGAGCGTCCCGGGAAGAGACCCATGACTTCTGATCATCGGGTGAAAGGCCAGCAGGGTCGGAGTCAGTGCAACGCGTACGAGAAAGTGCACGAGGGAGTTTGTCACTCCAAGGGTGTAGACTACTACATGGTAGCTGGGTTGGTCATGTCAGCAGAATGTGATTAGTATTCCTCCAGATGTTGCGGGTATGTCATCTTCTATTGCTACTAGATGGATGTTGGGAATACGTATCGCTTTGGAATTGTGAGTGAGTTTGGATAAGTCAGACCTCGGGTCGGTTTTCTGCTAGTGTCTGGGTTATCAAGGATCATATATGCCATCCTGCATGTCGAAAAGTCCTTGATGAACCCACAGAGGGATGCATCTTGCGGAGTGGGTTCCGCGTGTACCGTTATCATTCCGGATCTTTGTCGGGATCTATGCAGGAGTATTATTTAAAGGATACTCGGTCAGGGTTGGAGTGATAGTTCTCCAGTGAAGTCAGCGTTCAGTGGTTCCATCATTGTTGGGTAGGGTCGTTAGCTGTCTATGGAAGAACTTTGGAGTTCAAGGCACCATCGTTACTAGGGAAGGATTGGTAGCATGAAGATTGTGAAGTCATTTGCGAGTGTTAGACGCATGGGTGTTCGGTCATTGGATGTCCAAGAGAATTGCACTTCTCGCATGGGCTGTGTTCGGTTAGAGTTCAGTGGTATTGCAAGATTGGGAGTGGGAACGAGGATTCGTCAGCTAGAGTGAATATTAAGGTCTTCAATTGACAGCATGTGAGATGGATTGAGGTGTCAGACCAGATCAGATTTAAAGAATACTCATCAAGATTTCCGAGGATGGGAGATCTCAAGGTTTAATCGGTGATTAAACGCTAGCATTGGCAGGTACAGGTTGTCATCAGTGGGATATTAGAAGGCGAGAAGGATTGGGAATCGTTCAATTCTCGCGTGCCGCAAAGACTTAGTCGGATCTAAGTGGGGGAGAAACTTTTTATAAAGTTATCCAACTGTGAGTTTTGGTTGCGCAAGGTGCAATCTCTTGGGCACCTTGTCAACCAGAAGGGTATTCTGGTCGATCCGGCCAAGATAGAGGCCGTGATGCAGTGGGAGATTCCGAGGTCTCCAACCGAGATACGGAGTTTCTCGGGTCTAGCGGGTTATTACCGGAGATTTATACGGGACTTCTCCGAGATTGAGGTTCCTTTGACCCGACTGACCAAGAAGTTGGTGGCCTTTCGTTGGGAGCCTGAGCAGCAGGCAACCTTCGAGACTCTCAGACAACAGGTTTCGGGAACCCAGTTAGAGCTCCAGTTAGGACTCCAGTTCAGTTGTGTGTTAGGTCGAGTGCGTGTTTGACCGATATGGAAAGTGTTGTAAGACTACGGGGGTAGCCATAGCATTCACAAGGTTAGCAGATAGTGCTAGAGTGATGTAAGACTGTGGGTGTAGCCGCATCATTCACTAGGTTGGTAGATAGCATGAGCGCGTTGTTGGGACGCGGAAAGAACAGGAGTACCCACCAGTTCGGGTGCAACAATGAGGGTATGGAAATTCACGGATTGGATTATGGATTTCCCCAGAGGGGTTAGATCTTGTTAAGCTAGTGATAAGACGTTAGGAACGTCACTACAATTATGAGATCACGGAAGCAACAGACTGCTTAAGGACGTGTGAGATAAGGCTACCATTGGTCAGGTAGCAATCACTTTAGCCTTGGATTCGGTAACGTCAGGATTCGACGCGTGGACCCGATCGGTCGGATCAGGAGGTTGTTAGAACCACAATGGCATGATAACTAGTGGCAACTAGTTCCAGAGAAGGATTTCGTTCAGGAGTCGTGTGAGGCGACTAAGTGGGAGTCCTTTGGCTCCGCAGCCAGGCAGAAACCCGATATTTTAGGCAACTGATGGATGAATTGAGACCAGGAAGGTCTCGATAGATTTTGGGAAGAAACTATGTAGCAGCATACTGCTTCAGGCAGCTTAGTGTTCAAGCAGTTCAACGTTTGGGCAGTGTTAGCATTTGTGCTTCAGTTGCGAGTACGGACGAAATAACTAGATGATTTGGGGAGTGATAAGTCACTCCCGCCAAGATTAGTTGAACTTTGGCCAAGTATAAGTGATATGTAAGGATATTTGGGTATGTAACCCTGTCTTATAGTGGGAACCACGAGTAATCAGCAGTTAAGTGGTCAGTTGAGGGATAAACGGACTATATCCAATGATAATGATTCAGTATGGGTGATTTGTTAGGAAATCAGACCATCTCCAGGCAACAGATTTCATACGGAGTAGATGTGAATTGTTGCGAGCAATTCGTTCATCTGTGGGTTTTAGGGCTTGCGAAGATTGGTCACGGCTACCCTAGAAAGGCCAGGGTATGCCCAGGATGGTTACCATGTTACTAGAGTGAGTGGGCAAGTAAGAAATGGTAAGAAATGATTTCGAGGACGAAATCTAATTTAAGTGGGGGAGAGTTGTAACACCCCGTTCATTTATTAAATAAATAAATTAATTAATGAACGAATAGTAGCCCTAAAATAAATAATTATATAGCAAGATGTTGGTTTTGGGAGCCAAATGTTATAAATGGGATTATTCAGGGGTTAAACTGTAATTTCGGGGCTATTATGTAAAGATTTTTAGAAGAGAAAGGGTGGTTCGTAAGTATCAGACCTATTATGAAAAGGTTTTAAGAACTGAGGGCTGTTTAGTAAATTACGGATTTAATTTGAAAAGGATTGTAGAAGTGGGGGTATGTTTGGTAATTTTTAGGGCTTATTATGTAAGGAATTTATGGAATCAGGGGCTAAAAGGTAACATTTGGGTTTAAATTCGAAAAGATCTGGAGGGGAGGGGCCGGTATTGTAAAATGGGCAGAAGTTGGTTGAAACACGGGTGAACCTGTCACCCTCTCATGCAGCCTCCATAGATAAGGGTAACACTAACCCTAACCCTAGGACCCTTAACCTGCCGCACCCTTATGACCCCTTAGCCGGCGCTGTCAGCACCCATCTGTTCCGTTCTCCGACCAGCTAGCAGCCACCAAGCAACCACCCAACCTCCTCCCTTTCCGACTGGTCGAAACTCCATCCAGCTTCCGTCATCAGCCGACCACATTGTCGCCGGTGTGAACCGCCAGCCTCAGCCGCCGCTGTTGTTGCCACCCTTGACCACAGTTAGCAGCCGATGTCGTGCCACTGTTGCAAGCTGTGCTTTGTCCCTCTCGTGGTTGGCGACAATAAGGACCAAGATCGGAGGTCTTCTTCTTCTCCTTCTGTTTTATGCCGCCGTCGCTAGTGACCTCCACCACCTTCGTTTCAACGAACTTCGCCGCCATCTCCGGTCAATAGCACAACTGCTACTGCTTCCGTTGAAGACGTGTGATGCTGCGTGATTGGGAGCCAAAAGAGACCACCGCCACCATCGTGAGGTGGTGGCTGCCGTCCCAAAACTATTGTTGTCGCCGCCGTGAGTCACCGGTACATCTCGCAAATCAGAAGCGTGTATGTGTGTGTTTCATTCAGTGGAGTAGTGTGTGAGTGTTTATTTGGTCGGAAAAGGCATCACCACCACCGTGAGGTGGTGGCTGCCGCCACGTGCCACCGCCGGCCACCACAAGGGTGGTTGTGTGTGTGTGTTTATTTTAGTCTAGTGAGTGTGTTTATTTTGGGTGTTCATTGTAAAAATTGTAAAAGCCAAGAATAATGAAAGAAACTCAAAACCACCACCGTGAGGTGGTGGCTGCCGCCTCCTGCCGCCACCAACCGCCATGTCAGGTGGCGGTGTGCTTAGTTGTGTTGGGATTGCTTGTTGGATGTTTGGACAAAGGACTAAAACCCTAATGGGCCCAATGAAGCCTTAATGGACCCAAAAGCCCAAACATGTGACTAATGGGCCTAATAAACCCTAATTGACCTAAGGAAAACCCTAATGGGCTTAATGATATTCTAATGGGCCTAATAGGCCCAATAAAGCCCTAATTGACCTAAAAGCCCAACAAATTGATAAATGGGCTAATATTTGGATTGGAAACCCCAATTAGGGTTTGGAAAACCCTAATGCCGATAAAACCCTAATTTGGGGAATTAACCGGGACATGCGGGAATTATTTAATAACTTGAGATAGTAAATAATAATCATTGGCAAAGATTGATCTAAGCGATATTGGACTTAATGGATTAAGTCCTTATAGGATTAAGTCCTTAATGGGTTAAGTAGGAAACTTAACCCTAATCATCATTTTATGTGAAACCCTAATTTCACTTGGGTTTATTATTGGGCCTCTCTATTGGGCCTTGATGATTGGGTCATTAATGGGCCATCCAAAGTCAAGCAAATGGTCTAGAATAATTTAATGTGCCTAGGGTAAGGCCCATGTAAGGGGTTTGGGCCCAATTTGGAAAATTGGGCCATAGATGGGCCATAGTTTGGGCCTTAATGATTATATGATGTTGGGCCTTAGAATGAGACCATGTATAGGCCTAGGCCCAATTTGGAAAATTGGGCCATGTGTTGGGCTTTGATTCCTAATTGACTTTGGGCCTATGGATTGGGCCTTGGGCTTGAATAAGCCAAGCTAGGGGTAATGTAGTAATTACCCAAAGAATGTACTTATGGTTATGTAGTGGGACCCAATTATTAATTGGGTGTTATTTTGGTGTTGACAGTTCGGGAATCCGTCATTCAGCAGCTGGGGTTGAGTCTGCGGGACTTTAGCAGAGTGGGATTGTGTCTACGGGACTTCAGCAGTGTGAGGTGAGTTACCTTCCAGTAGCGGTGGGTCTACAGCCACAATGTCGGCCCACTAGTAGGAGTTGTATGTTAGATGATTGTCTTTGTGATAGTCATCTAGGTTTGCTGCTACTTGTTATGTTTTATGTGCTAGCATGTTATGATGTTATTTGATAGTGGTAGTAGGGGGTGGAATAGTCCCCGGTTACCGGTCGATAGGACCGAAGGGGTAGTTTAGTACCCAGCCATGCTAGCCAGATTATGATATATGTGATATGATATTATGTGGTAGTAGTAGGGGGTGAAATAGTCCCCGGTTACCGGTCGACAGGATCGAAGGGGTAGGCTAGCACCCAGATATGCTAGGCAGTATGTGATTTATGTTTATATGCTAGGGTTTTATGTGGTAGTGGTAGGGGTGAAATAGTCCCCGGTTACCGGTTGAAAGATACCGAAGGGGAGGCCAGCTCCCGGTCACCGGTCGAGAGGTCCGAAGGGGTAGGCCAGCACCCAGATATGCTAGGCAAGGTCACCGGTCGAGAGGGCCGAAGGGGTAGGTCGGGCACCCAGATATGCATGGCAGTATGTATGTTATATGGTTGTATGGTATGTGGTATGATGGGGGAACTCACTAAGCTTCGTGCTTACGGTTTAGAGTTTTGGTTTCAGGTATTCGTTTTCAAAGGAAAGGAGTCGGCTTGATCGCAGCGCATCACACTATGTTTTCCGCACATGAGATCTTTGGGATTACACTCTGATATGGTTTTATGATAATATGTTTTGATTATTGACACTTTGGTTTTGACATGAGATATTAATATGAATGCTTTTATACTGATGTTTTTATATAATAACTTAATTAAGATGGATAATATGTGTTTATACATGATAAACACTTACCAAGAAGTTGAAACCTTGAAGATTACTCTTGAAATACAAGCAAAACTTTGAGATCTTTGATGAAAGAGAAGGATGATTTTAGAGATGTTTTGGAGAGAATTTTTGAGTGTGTGTGTGTTGCTCCTACTCTCGGCCGAAGATAAGAAGGGAGGGAAGAAGAGTGCATGGAAACATGAGATTTTGTCTAGTTGTATGTTGAACAAATACCTAGTTATCCTTTAAACAAAAATGAGGTGGCATGGTTAAGATTAATTATCCATTTTCTTTCTTTCTCTTTTTTTTATCTTGGCCGAGAATGGGCTAAAGAGAAAGGAGGTGGATTAACTTGGCCCATTTCTAGCCTTGGTTCGAAATTATGAGGCCCAATAATTACTTTTCGGCCCATTGGGCCTTTACAGTAATTCACGGCCCAAATGACATATAAGAATGGGTTTTATGGTCCATTAGGGTTAATTGGATCAATTATGGCCCAATAAGGCCCATTAAGGGTTAGAATGAATCATTCTAGGCCCAAATGGTCCAAAATGTTATAGATTTATGAATTGGGTCCATTTAGAATCCAAATCGGGTTTCCAAGCCCAATATAGTTGAATTGAATGCTTATTGGTTCATTAGGCCCAATAAGGAAATCCTAGTCCATAATGAACTTCAACCTGGATCTCTAGGGTTTTCAACCCTTAATTGAACATAAGATATGTATTTAAATGGGCATTAATTGATGTTCACTTAGAGTACATGCTTTACAATAGTTGAATGATTTCATGAGAATAGAATTTTCCTAGCTAAAATGCTAGTTGTGACATCTTCCTCTCTCACCATCGAGAAAACAAATGTTATACACCACCTATACAGTCACACAAAGTAAACTCTTAGCTCTCCTTCCAAAACAAGAAGTTTGACCAAAAGTCAACTCAAGCCAAAAGTCAACGGTCAAAGTCAACAGTTAAATTTGACTTCAGTTCACTTGCCATGTCGTGGCCATCCGTGACCATGCTATGACCCACAAACGACAAAGCAGATGCTAAATCCCCAACTTTATCCCTTAAGACTCTCCAAGAGATCAAGATCTCGAACCCTAGGTGCAAAAAGCAAAACATGACATGGACTCAATCATTAAGCACTTAATCTCGAAAATTCCAATTCCATCATCTCCAGAAGAGTTTCCAACACCAAAACTAACCTAAAAATTGGTGCTTTATAGACATGCATGCCCAATGCATGTCTTGAGCTCATATTAGCTAAAAAATGAGGATTATGACCAAAATCCCTTGCATGGTTCAACCAATCCACCATAATTCAAATATAAACCATTAATCACTCCAAAACCCAAAGATTCATGAAGTTGCAACCTTTATGGGATATCACCATCCCAATTAACAAGAACAAGAAGAAAATGGGACAAAACTCGAGATCTAGCAACCTAGCAACATAAAGCTGGAGTCTTGGACACTTACAAAGGTCCAAAATAGTGCTAGGTAGAGGAATGAGAACTTACTTGATGATCCCTGGCTTACTTCTTCTTTTTTCCTCCTTCAAAATCTCCCGAAAACACCAAAGTAAGCTTCAACAATGGAGGAAAAGGAATTAGGGTTTCTTCAGAGTTAAGTAGGGTGGTGGAGGCCGAGGATGAGCAAACCCTGGCCTCCTCGTTCCTTTATATAGGGTGCAAAGCCCGGAAAATCAGGGTTTAAAACATCAGCGGCAGCCACCCCGTGGCCTATACTTGCCACGCCGTGGCAAGTCAAAAGAAACACGCGACCAAAAATGCCTCGTCATGCCGTGGCGATCATTTTAGCGACTCTAAAAAAGCCAAACTTTAATAAAATAAAAATACCTCTAGATTCGGATGTTACAACTCTTCCCTACTTGAATCAGACTTCTTCCTCGAAGCCCGCTGCTAAACATAACTTCGGGTAATGTTATCTCATCTCCTCCTCCGGCTCCCACATCCACTACGAATCCTTTGGGTGTTGCCATTGCACCTTAACTAAGCCCACCACCTTATTGCACAAGGTTTTCATCTGCTTATCAAGGATCACGATCGGTCTCTCTACATAGTTCAGGCGCTCATCTACGTGAATATCATCCAAAGGAACCACTGCATAATCGTCAGCAAGGCACTTCTATAATTGAGAGACGTAGAATATCTTGTGAATCTAACTAAGATCATCAGGCAGATCCAACTAATAAGCAACCTTGCCCACCCGGGCGATAATCCTGAAGGGACCAATATATCGAGGCCCCGACTTGCCCCGCTTCCGGAATCAGATGACACTTTTCCAAGGTGACACCTTCAGAAGCACAAAATCTTCCACATGAAACTCGAGGTTTGATTGTCGCTGGTCAGCATAACTCTTCTGGCGACTCGGCGCAGTATGCAGTCGACCTCGCACCTGCTGAATCAATTCAATGGTTTTGAGTACTACCTCAATACTCCCCATAACCCGATGCCCGACCTCATCCCAGCAAACTGGGTTCTAACATTTCCTCCTTTAAAGCACCTCGAAGGGTGGTCAATCGATATTGGCGTGGTAACTGTTGTTGTAGGAGAACTTGGCCAGTGGAAGATAAGTATCCCAACTCCCGTGAAAATCCAACACATACGCCTTGAGCATATCCTCGAGCGTCTGAATAGTCTTCTCACTATATCAGTCAGTCTAGGGGTGGTATGTTGTGCTAAAAAGTAGTTGAGTACCCAACTCCTCATGAAATTTCCTCCAAAACTTGGAGGTGAAGTGGACATTTCGATCTGAAACCACAAATATTGGCACTTCGTGTCGAGCCACCACCTCCCTGATGTAGAGGTCAGCCAATTTCTTGGCGGAAATGCTCTCAGGAATAGGTCTGAAATGAGCACTCTTGGTTAATCTATCTACAATAACGTAAATAGAATCAACCCCACGTGCCATCCTTGGCAATTTTGTGATAAAATCCATGGTGATCTCTTCCCATTTCCACATGGGAATAGGTAACAGGTGCATCTTGCGTGGGGTCTCTAATGTTCGTCCTTGACTTTCCATCAAGTCAAGCACCGCTCCACAAACCATGTTGACTCCCTCTTCATACAAGGCCACCAGTAACTCAACCTCGGATCCCTATACATCTTCATTGCCCCCAGGTGGATGGAGAACTTCTATTTATGAGCCTCCTCTAGTAGTGTATGTCTAACCTCACCAACAACCGGGACCCAAACCTTACCACACTGAGTCAGAAACCCACAGCTATCCCAGACAAATAAAGGAATCTGACCCATGATTTGCTTCGTCTTCCAATTCTCCTTCTTCAGCCCTTCTACCTGAGCTTTCTTGATCATATCCAACAGAGGAGAAACAATAACCATCATCAAACACAGATCCTTGATGGGTGTACTCACGACCTTATGACCAAGGTATCAACCACAACATTGGCCTTCCATGGGTGATACAAAATCTCACAATCATAGTCCTTCACCATGTCCAGTCACCTTCGTTACATCATATTCAAGTTCGACTAATCCATCAAGTATCTCAGGCTCTTGTAGTCAGTGTAAATATTACACCTAAACCCATACAAATAATGCCTCCAAATCTTGAGTGTGAAAACTACAGTCCCCAACTCTAGATCGTGCGTAGGGTAATTCGCCTCATGAGGCTTCAGCTGCCTGGAAGCGTAAGCAATCACGTGACCCCTCTGCATGAACACTGCACCCAATCCCGAAATCGATGCGTCATAATAAACCACGAAATCATCCTTGCCCTCGAGAAGAGTGATAATCAGAGCCTCTCACAATCTCTGTCTCAGCATCTCGAGAGCTGCCTGCCAATCTGCCCCCAGTGAAAAGTAACGCTCTTCTTCGTCAAGCGGGTCAATGACACTGCAATCTTGGATAAGTCTTGGATAAATCTCCGATAATAACCTGTCAGGTCAAGAAAAATCCTAATCTCAGATGGTGTCCTCAGAAGCTCCCACCGCATCACCGCCTCAATCTTGGCCGGATCGACCAATATACCCTTCTGGTTGACGATGTGGCCCAAAAACTGCACCTCACGCAACCAGAACTCTCATTTGGAGAATTTGGTATAAATCCTCTCTCTCCCCAGAGTCTCCAATACCTCTTGCAAATGATCCTCATGCTGTTTCTTGGTCTTGGAGTAGACCAAAATATCGTCAATAAACACAATCACCGACCGATCCAACATCGGTCTGCACACCCGATTCATGAGATCCATGAATGGTACTGGTGCGTTGGTGAGCCCGAAAGGCATCACCACAAAATTGCAATGACTATAACGAGTCTTGAAGGCCTTGTTCTGCACATCTTCGTATCTGACCCTCATCTGATGGTCTCACGACTGTAAATCAATCTTGAAGAACCAAGATGCACCCTGAAGCTGGCCAAATAAATCATCAATCCTCAGGAGCGGTGTAACATCCCAAAAACTATAAGGAAAAATTTCATTTTTAATTCAACCAGTAACACCAATTATCCTTTTTTTCCTAATCATTCAAAAGTATTTCAGAATAAAAACAGTTATCCAAGTACAATCCCAAAATCATCTAGTTGTGGAAACATGGGTGGATGCGTTGCGATCAAGTCGGCCCCTTCCTTTTCGAACTGGAAGTAACTGAAACCATAACCATAAAACTGTAAGCACAAAGCTTAGTGAGTTCCCCAAAATACCACATTCCATACATACCATTGGGCCTAACCCTCACATTGGGCCCAACCCATCATAATGGGCCTAACCCTCATACAATGGGCCTATCCCGATGCAAGAGTCACATAGACAATTATCATCCTACATAACATACATTAGGTCTAGCACTTCCTGATCCATGGGACCAGCCCAACATATAATGGGCCTAGCCCATCATTCAATGGGCCTAGCCCAACATACCGTGAAAGAGTCACAAAGATAACTAGCATATAACAGATCCTAGTGGGCCAACATTGGTGCCTTCGACCCATAAGTACAGTGAGGAGACTCACCTCACAGTCAGACAAAATAATTGCTACCACACGCTGCTCCAAATACCAACTCTATCGATCACCTTTACAATAAATGATGACCAAAACTCAGACAACAACTCCACATACCCAAAATACCCTTAGTTCAACTTAGTCAAAATCCTGGTCAAGTCGAAAGTCAAAAAGTCAAAAGGTCAAAAGTCATCCAAGTTGACTCAGTTGAGTACGCCCAGCGTACTCAACTTGTACGCTTGGCATACTCAAGATCCATAATCGGGCCTCTCATCGCGTACGTGCGGTATATGTCAATATACGTCCAGCGTATGCTGGCTAACTTCACTTCTCCTTTTTATGAGATTATTCCATTAAGTCTGTTCGACCAAATGCAAATCTAGTCCCGAAATAACATCTTAAGTCATAAAGTTTCCAACTTTAGGACTTTGCATGGCTAGGAAGTGCTCAATACCAAAAACTGAAAGATCTAGTATGCCCAAGAGTCATTATAGAATGATATTGCTAATAATATATGATCCTATAGGGCCACACCTTATAGCAAGTTACCGTCAATTGATTATTTATTAGTATAATTTGATTATTAATAAATATATCAACACTTGCATTTAATTGGAAAATTATTATTTCATGGAAATATTATTTTACTAATAATATAATTTATTATTTGTGGAAGTAATATTTATTGGAGACATAACAACTTATGAAATATATCATAAAGTATGATTATTTATAAGTTAAATTTATATCTTAATAAAATAGTTTAATTTATATAAAAGGTAGTTTTATATAAAATAAGATATTTATATAAGACTAGTTATATATATATATATATATATATATATATATATATATATATATATATATATATATATATATTGGGAATTCTTTATAAATAAGATTGAATTTTTATAAAGATAACATGTATGTGTATATAAACTGGCCATGAGACAACTTTTATCTTCTTTGTGGCTTGCCTTTTTCGAAAAATGAGAGGAGACCAAGCATGGTTTTCTTTTGAATTGTTTAATCAATTCTACCATGCTTGTAAGAAAGATGTCTCATGCTTTTGCTTTATGGTCTCTTCTTTCTTTTTGGCCTTTATATAAGGGAGAGCATGGAAGGTTAGAATGTAGTTCTTGAAAGCATGATTCTTCTTCTTCTTTGGAGCCTAAAACTGAGAACAATGTGCTCTTTATGGGGCTGCCGTATTTCGGAAGTTCAAGGCCCTTCTTCTCCTCTATTCTCTTTCATTTTGATGCTAAACAAAGTCCCTTTGTTGCTTCACCTTTGAACATATATTTGGTATATATTTCAAAGGCTTATGAACAACAAATCACAAGTGTATACTAGCATATTTTGATGGTTCTACTCATGCTTGGTGGATACTTCTAGAGAATCTTGTTTTAGAGTTTCATGCCACACTTCATCAACTTCCAACCTCCCATTAGGATCAAAGTCTTCAAAGGTTGTTATGCTTTCCCTTCTATGGTTGTTTTTATCTTTCTAACTCTTGCAAAATGATCATTGGTGGGTAAAATAGTTTTAGTTTTATTCAATATTTTTAAAGCTTCCGTTGTCATTTTACCGGTTCTGAAACCAGATTTTTGAATAAAAACCCAACAATTGGTATCAGAGCCATTTTTGCTAGATTAGTTAGATTATTTGTTTAGTTGATGAAATCTTTGTTTTTGGAAAACATGGATGGTTTTCTCTTTGCAAGAAAAATTCATACATATTTTATATGACAACTTTAAAATGTTTATAATTGTTATTTTTGACCAAAAGTTTACATGCATCTTTTTGGTCATAAAAGTTGTTTTAGAAAAACAAAGAGTTGTTTTATATATCTTTGAGTGTATATATATATATATATATATATATATATATATATATATATATATATATATATATATATATATATATGTGTGTGTGTGTGTGTGTGTGTGTGTGTGTATGATGTGCATAAACTAGCCATGGACCTTTATGTTGTTGAATGTGTTGATTTATTTAAAATGGTTGTAGTTCTTTATTTATTCATATGGTATGTAATAATTAAATAGATAGTTTTCTTTTGTTAATTTTTGTAAATAATAGATTAGTTTTAGAAATAGTTTATTTTTATAAAAATGTAACAAGAATGAAGATGGTGGCCATTTTGAAATCAAAAGTTTATAAAATTGATTTTATTAAAGTTTCTCAAACTTTATAGAATTATTTTTATAAGCTTGCTACAAGGTGTTGAAGCAAGTGGGAGCACATGAAGACTTTACAAGATAAAGGTCTCTTATGTCCCTTTAGGAATGGACTTGATAATTTTGTGATGACTCACAAAATTATTACTAGTTAATGGCTTGGTTTACACACATATGTTATAATTGTTATGCATGCTTGTGTTGTTTTATGTTTATGTTATTATTATTATGTTATGGTTGATAAATTAGTTTTTCAAATGCAAAATAATATTTGAACATAAATAAACATCACAAAGAATTTGGTTTTAATGAAATTTACCTTTTAACATAAAATGCTAAAAATAGTTTTACAATAAAACAAACTTTATCGTTAAAACTAGTAACCGGTAAAATTTCGGGATTAAAATTGTATAAGTTTAAAATAGATATTTGTAAACTTATCAAACTCCAAACCTTATTTTATAAAAGGAAGTTTTATTAAAAGGTTTCCAAATGTTCTAAAGCGCTCAAACGATATAACTTAATACTAGTTATTAATTTAAAACTTTGATCGCGTCAATTATATAAAATCGGGTTTTATATATAGAACATTGTTAAAAATGTGATTTTAACACGAAATAAGTTTTTTTTAAAGTATACCATGGTTTATTGAATGCATGCAATAACCATGATATAACATGTTTTTTAAACTAGAATTATAAAAACATCAAAGACCCCTTACAAACCTCAAATCTGTGCAATCTTTTTTAAAGAACACTCTCACGTCTCTTGTATGCACTAGTGGGATAAAGGATACCTAACCGCTTAGTGTTATCTTTTGATGGCCGAGGTGTTTTTGCGATTTCTATAACCAAGTTATAGGCCGATTACACAAGTTTTTCAAATTGGATGATTTGATCGAAGATCTCTTGTGATAAAGGATACCTAAGCAAGAGAGTTCCGAGGCATAGATGGGATCAAACATGTATAATTAAATTTATTATTAGCGATCCCATAAATCTACAAATTATATGGTAAGATATAATTGACAATCGATATCTACCGATTTGAATTCGGATGAATGGGATAAAGGATATCTAGCCATTTATTTGTTTTGCAACTTGGATCCTAGACTTTGATAATTAATGTTTTTAGAAACTAAAAGGGTATTAATTATTGAAGATCAAATATAGAAAATACTAAATGAATTTTGTTAAAATTTTGTTGATATATAATCCACTCTCATAACCATGAATTGACATTTCTCTTTAAATGACTTAATGAAACAATAACATTCAATAGATACAACTTCAATGAATGGGTTCATGTCTTAAGAGACAATCTCGTAAGAGATGTAAATTTGTATACACTTAAAGGACCTATTCCTAAACAAATTGCTTTGAGCAATAAACCTAAATATGATACCTAGTAAATGCATCACAGTGATGCTCAAGATGCTTCTAACATCATACTAGGAACAATTATTCATGACTTCTAGGAAGTTTATGATAATTTAGATATATAAATATCTGATAATAAAATAGGTTAAACAATATTTCAATAAATATAGTGATATTTTGTTGGAATAGTACAAGGCTAAAAGAGTCACCTTGTATGATCTAAAATGCCCATGTTTTATGATATAAACACCTTTAAGCCCAAGAAATCCAATAAGGCCCACATAGATGGATCTTGTTTCTTTTGTGAATAAACTGTTCCTCTTATCTAGAAAGAAAGTCTGAAAGAGACTAGTACTTCAGGTATCTACTGGATAGATCTCATACTTTTCGTGTAACACTCAAGTACTTGGTACTTGAATGTTAATCTAATATTTGTAACTTGATTGCAAATATTTATAGAAGAGTAACTAGCTGAGCACAAGCAAGTTGGAACTACACTCTCGAAGTTTAGTTTTTTATTTATGCTTAGAACATAAATTGCTTGTAATATAAAACAATGTTTGTTTTGAACAATGTATGTTTTAAATTTAGCATGTCTAAATATTTATGTCTCAGTTATTTGTTTAAATGTTTGATTATTTACTAGATTGTTTATTATAACGATAATACTCATATTCTGAAATGGTTTACTTCTATTTCTGAGACTAGATCTCTTAATAGAATTACAAAGTAAATATCAACATTTTATAAATAAAACTAAGTTCTATATGCAAGCACTTTTGACTTAAACTTGTTTTAAATCAAACTTATCCATGGCATTGTTATCTTTATTGTATAAATGAAATCCACATATTCCAACTTCAAGAAAGGGATCTTTAAAGGCAAATAATGTAGTTTATTTGACAGATGTGAATCTTATTTATATATAAAAGATTCCTAATAATATTTTCACTAGAAGTGTAGAGAAAATAATTATTAAGGAACTATACACTTTGGTGTATGACTTCCTTTCTAATGAATGTCTATGATTGAGTACAGGATACAACCCAGTAGTACCATCTAAAGCCTTCGTGATGATAAAGGGTGAATTAAACTTTACTTGATATAGTTTACTTTCTAATCGGTAGAAATGTCCTCCTTTTAACCTTTTTGGGATTATACTTCAATCACTATTAATTGTATCTAGAATACAAACACAAACTAATTACATAATTGTATAATATTCTAAAAGGGCATTTAGATTATTATATACAAAACCACCAAGAATAAGTTCATTATTCATCTGAAAGCTGAGTTAGCAGAAAGTAAGCTTCTAATGACAAAGCAAGTGGGAGACACGTGGAACTTGAAGCAGCTCAAGAACCATAGCCAGATGTAACAATTGTTGGCACTAGTTTCAACAAGGAATTGTTGAACATGAATAGTAGCTATTCATAAACACAAATTGTTCACAATAATGGTAGAAATCATCTATGACTTAAGAAATGTGTAATCTCTCATTGATGAGTTCTTGATGGTTTCTAGTTAAACCATCAACTATCAAAATGTTATATGAGATCTTGGATCTGACAAATGACTTAGATTCATGAACATTGAGATGTAATCCATTTTTAATAATCAAGTATGGGCTTGATTAATCTTCATCTCTATAGCAAGGCTAGAAGGAGTAAGAGATTCTTCTAAAAAGAAAATATACATGGATATATATATATATATATATATATATATATATATATATATATATATATATATATATATATAGTAATACTTGTTATATAAGGATTTTCTCATACTCATGTCATTGACTATAGTCCTTATCATACTCATGACATTGACTATGATCAAACCTTTTCACAAGTAGCTATGATTAGATCAACAAGGATATTATTTACTATAACTTCATATTCTTAATCTGAGATATAGCAAATAGATTTCAAAAAAGACCGCTTTTCTTAATAGACATCTACTAGAAGATATATATATATATATATATATATATATATATATATATATATATATAGCTTAGCTTGGAGTTTTTCTTAATCCATGTTATCCTAACCAAATGTGTACGGCTTAAGATCCACTTGTGGATATAAAGCAAACATATCAAGGTTGGAATAGTCATTTTAATATAAAGATACAAGGTATTCTTTTATATGAAAATGAAAAAGAATGTGTGTATGTGTGTGTGTTTACTAAGAACTAGTGGGAGGATAGTGATATTCATAATCTTGTATGAAAGAGACATAGTTAATCATTTGAAATGACATTCCGACTATGCAAGGTGGTTTTCACCTTGACTCGGAAAGTATTTCTAAAATGAAAGACTTAGGAATGACAATATACATTCTTGGAATGTAAAATCTATAAGAGATAGATAAAGATGAATGTTAAAGGTTTTAAAATTCTTTTTGCATGAAATGAAAATATCTTGAAAGAGGTCAAGATACAGGATTCCTTTGGATAACTCTTTGCATTGTTATATAACACCTTTTTTGAGTCTGTCTCAAAGGACCTAGCACATAGGTTGAGCTAGATGAAATGATTTATATTCTATTTGCTTGGCAAATGAATCCATCATTTATGTCATATCATGATATTCAAAAGTGAATACACGGTTAAGTCACTAGATGACTGCGATAACATTCTAAGAGTACTTAAGAAGAGCTAAGAGAACGTATATGAGAAAATTAGTTTAGAATAAAATCTTAATGTAAAGAGCTAAGATTTTAATTTCTAAATAAATATAGATAATTATGAATTATAATTGGATTATGACTTCATCTTGGAATGAAGAGTAAGTTTAGTTGGAATGAGGTCCAAGCAAAACATAATGAGGTCCATAGCCCCAGAGAACTCTGGGACTCCATAAGCCTTGAACTCCCGATACGCTCGTCCAGAAGCTCCATGATATCCTCTTTGATGGTAATCTCAGATGTGATGAACTCGCGCAACAGCTCATCGATCGTTCTGCACCAGAGCCAGAACCGGAACTAGAAGCTCCTCCTCGAGTGGTCACCATACTGAAATACAACATACAAATGATCAGGTTAACCTC
Source organism: Lactuca virosa (assembly GCF_052849685.1). Classification (NCBI taxonomy): domain Eukaryota; kingdom Viridiplantae; phylum Streptophyta; class Magnoliopsida; order Asterales; family Asteraceae; genus Lactuca; species Lactuca virosa. The sequence continues at coordinate 488,797,289 of NC_136429.1, forward strand.
AAGGGAATTCTTACTTATCAAGCTCCTTAGAATCTCCGATATCGTCCTTGAATCGAGTACAAATCTTGTGCTTTCAGTAGTAAAGGCCCAATACTACCTTCCACACGTATCTGTACTTTCCACAAGAATCCTCCCAAATCCTCTAAGTCACCCTACTAAAGTAAAAAAAAATGCACAATCCCTACGCTAATCAGCATACAAATCCCATTATGGAACTCCCTAGGCTCTCCTAGGAATCCTCTACTCCCTAGCCTCTGCAACACTAGGAATCTCTACCAACACTATTGGTTGCCTTATGCATGCAAATTATACACAAAATGAGACTACATAGACTGTCGAATCAATGATTCTAACCTAAGTCCACAACCAAATAAGGAACAGGAAATAAGGCCAAACCAATCATTCTAGGGCTATATGATCCTAATCATATACAATTTTTAAAGCATACACTTCGCAATTAACTAAGCTGATATAAATCCCGAGTAATACATAGCATCCACCCCCTAGGCTATAAGGCATTACACAAATCAGCCAATTCTCGCATACAATTCTTGAAGGTATCCTTAGCCCTACTCTAGCATGCAATTCACATAACAGTCATACTAGTCATAATACATTGGTATGAGTATTTTAGGAATCACTTACTTGAGCTCGGCTTATTGCACACATCATACCCCCCTTTCTTCGTAAAATCTTTTTAGGAATCTCATTTTTCTTCTGAAAAGATTATAAATTGCTTAGTTTGAGTTATGGCACACCCAAGAGTGTGCCCAAATCCCTCAAACCAAGGCTCTTATACCAACTTGTAACATCCCAAAATAGTGCTAAAATTTTTCATTTTCTAAAAATCATCAATTCCATACATCAAGTGTCTCAAAATCATCCACAATACATTTTATCAAAATCATCAAAGTAAAATAGTCATAAATACGGAATCATGAGTGGGATGATGTTTGATCACGTCGGGCCCTTTCCTTTCGAACTGGAAGTGCCTAAAAATGTTAAACCACAAAACCGTAAGCACAAATCTTAGTGAGTTCCGCAAAATACCACATGCCATAAATACAATTGCCATGGGATACCACATGATCTTTTCCTGGAATGCCATGGGCTACCTCCAGGGTCTTACAACCAAGTGTCATGGGCTTCCCCCATGGTCTTTCCTTAAAATGTCATGGGCTACCCCCATGGTCTAACATCCAAGTGTCATGGACTACCCCCATGGTCTTTCATACAAATGCCACGGGCTACCCCTGGGGTCTTCCATGTAAATATTACAAAGACAACTAACATCCTACACAATCCAATGGGCCAACATTGGATCCTTTGACCCACAAGTACAATGAGAAGACTCACCTATCAAACGATAAACAACTGCTACTGCTCTCACTGCCAAGAAAACAGATGCTATACACCACCTATACAGCCACAAAAGGTAAACTCTTAGCTCACCTTCCAAAACATCGAGTTTGACCAAAAGTCAACTCAAGACAAAAGTCAACGGTCAAAGTCAACAGTTAAATTTAATTTCAGTTGATTTTCCACGTCGTGGCCATCCTTGACTACGTCGTGACCCACAAACTAAATAGCAGACACTAAATCCCCAGTCGTCATGCCTTGGGCACTGGGTTCAAAACAATATAATGGGTTAAGTCGTTTCCTTTGATTTCAAGAGCTCCAATTGTAACGTCCCAAAAATAAGACCCAAAATTTTCATTTTTGAATTAATAAAAAATTAATCCAAACATTGTCATACAACCCCAAAAGATCAAAGTATGCCACTACATCAAAACATATCAGAGTAAATCTCAAAATGCAGAAAAAGGTGGTGTGTACTCTGCAATCGTCCTGAGCTCTTCCCTTTCTATCCTGAAGTACCTGAAACATAAACTGAAAACCGTAAGCACAAAGCTTAGTGAGTTACCCAAAATACCACATACCATACATAAATAAGCATATAATGGGCCCCACCCAATGAGTGTAATGGGCCCCGCCCACACTCGCATAACGGGCCCCACCCACTGAGTATAATGGGCCCCGCCTAAAATTGCATAACGGGCCCCGCCCACTGAGTATAACGGGCCCCGCCCAACATACAAGTCATATAAGCATATACACATACAAGAGTCACACAGACATCTAGTATCCTAGCATAATTGATCATGGGCCGACATTGGTGCCTTAAACGCACTAAACGTGGTGAGGAAACTCACCTCGCACTACTGAATCTCAAAGAAAAATCTCTGGTTGTTGGCCCGCTAAAATCCCCGCGTTATCACAAAATAACATCCAATTAATAATTGGATCCCGACTCACACTAAGAGTCCAAACTAGGGTAAAATGCATTTTTACCCTCTCCCTAACTTGGCCCAAGGCCAAAGCCCAATCCAAATGTCCAAAAAACCCAAATTCAAAAATAATCATCCAAGGCCCAAATGTGGCCCAATTTTCCAAATTGGGCCCAAACCCCTTAATGGGCCTTCAACCTGTAACACCTGGAATCTAAAAGATTAATTGTAGAAATAAATCCCCTTTCTTAGGAACCAAATCGGCAAGTTGATGGTGGGAAACTCGATGAGTTGGAGGCTTTTGGGTCGCGCGTTTTTATGGACCAAGTCGGCGAGTTGGACGCTGATTGAGAAACCCTAATTTTAGGGCTTTGCACCCTATTTAAACACCTTAAGTCCCAGGTGTTGGCCTCATTCCCAGCCTCCATAGCCTCTAACCCTAATCTCGAAACGCTATAGCCTCCTTGAGTGTTGTGAGCTCATTGTGGGTGTGTTTTGGTGTGTTTGAAGCTCATTGAAGGAAGAGAAGCTTGGTGCATGGTGGTCGTTCAAGTAGGAGCTTCCAGATCTTGATTCTCTACTCCATTTTCAGCACATTTCGGTTCAGAGGTGTCGTCAGGGCAGCAGCTAGGGATTTCTTTATGTATGCTTCAGCATTCGAGATACTCCAGTTTTCAAATGAAAGAGCCCGGGATGATCGCAGCACATACACCCGTGTTTCCCACAATATGTGATCTCTGGGAATGAACTCTGATAATGGTTTTATTTGAAATGCTTTTCAATGTTTGGACAAAGTTTACAATAGGGTTTTGACTATAATAAAAATGAAATTTTATCCTTGATTTTTGGGATGTTACAAGTTGCTATCAGAGCCTTGGTTTGAGGGATTCGGGCATACTCTCGAGTGTGCCTGAACTCAAACTGAGGGTTTGGTGAATTTTTTTATAAAATAAACATTTAATTAAAAAGGAATTTCTAATAAAGAAAAAGGGTGTGATGCGTGCAATCGGCCGAGCTCAAGTAAGTGGTTCCCAGAATACCAATACATGTTTATTATGATGTATGATTATGTGAATCGCATTATAGATTAGGGCTAAGGATTTGCTCAGTATTATATGATAAGAGAGATGCCTTTATATGCCTGATTGTAAGAGCTCTATAATTTCATGTCGGTATGGTTCTCATATCAGTGGATAGAATGGCTTGATTAGTGTATGTTGGTTAGATTTTCCGACTAAATGCTACTTTCTTTGTGCTTTGTAGGACTCTTAGTGATGTGAATTGACTGCTAAGTGAAAATGCTAAGTCACATGTGGCACAGGTTAAATAATCTTAGAGTAATGGATTTGACCTTATTGCACAACTCTTGTTTGAGTCCAACCATTCTAGGGTTGAGTCTTTTACTCGAAGGATTATCTGATCTCTGTTACATGTGACTATTTTCATGAGGAAGTTAGTTGACAATGGTGGGAGTCCTTCAGCAGATAAGGGTTGGTTGAGGTCGAGAGCCTAGGAGAGCCTAGGATATGCTTCAGTGGGTTAGTGGTCCGGTTTAGTGAGTTTTGGTGCATTGATTGAGGAAGTGACTTAGAGGATTCGGGAGGATTGTTGAGGTAAGTATGGATAGGTGTGGAAGGTAGTATTGGGCCTATACTACTGAAAGCACAAGATCCATACTCGAATCGGTGAGAGTCTTGGAGAATATAAGAAGCTTATGGGAGGAGGATTCTTGGGCATCTTTTGATCGTTGGCATGTTGTATTTCAGTTTGGAGATGAGCACTCAGGGAGGTGGTTCAGGTTCAGGATCTGGATCTGGATCTGGTTCTGGTTTGGGTTCCAGCTCAGGTGTAGGTACTGAGCCGATTAGCGAGTAGTTGCGGGAGTTCATCTCATCGGAGATTTCTCACAGTATTTCGGAGATCTTGGATGAGCGCTTGAGCGCGTTCCGTGCGGAGATTATGGCTATCATTGGAGCTCGCACTCTTTCTTTCCGGGAGATGGCTTTATTGGTACCACAGTATGCAGCATATGAGGAAGGGAAGGAGGCGAGATATCAGGATATGTTGTGGGATGACATAAGGGAACTTGTGAGTATTTTAGGGTGCGAGACCCTGAACGGTGCAGTTTCTAGAGCCCAGGAGCGGGAGATCGATATGGAGCATCTCGGGAAGAGGGGATCAGATCAGGTGCATACAGTGGAGGGTACCAGGAAGAGACTCAAAATTTCTGATCAGCGTTAGAGAGGCCAGCAAGGTCGGGGTCAGTGCAGCACGTGCGGGAAACGACACAATGGAGTTTGTCGTTCCAGGGGTTTGGGCTGCTACATGGGTGGCAGGGTTGGTCACGTCAGCAAGGATTGTCCTCAGTGTTGGGTTTTATACAAACAATCCTATGTGTGCATGCAACCCTAGTTTGGATCTATGTTTTCTCTATTAGACATACAACTATTGAACACACATAGTAAACCCTAATATGCATCTAATTAATCGAAAATCAAAATATGAAAGATTAGATTACATACCTTTGTTGCTATATAGTAATAACAACTAAAACTTGAAGATTCTTACTTTTGAGAACAATTACCACAAGCGTAGTACCTCTAATGGCTCACAAACACACTAGGGCAAGAGAAAGAATATGAGAGAGAGGAGAGAGGAGTAGCTTTCTCATAATTTTGGCTCTCTAGGGTTCCAAGAGGGTGTACGAAATCTAGAGGACAAGGGGCTATATTTATACTGAGGCTAGCTAGGGTTTTAGGGTGGAAGCCCTAATTCCTTAGCTTAGGGCCTAATCAAGTCCATGGACTCCCTTCCTTAGGGCTTGGAAGAAAATCTCTAGATCCTTCTAGGTATTTTCAGCACTTCCTAATAAGGGTGATCCAATGGCCCAAAACCTCAACTATCAAATATTTACAAAACAGCCCTTGCATTTTCAATCCATTCCTTTATACCCAAAATTAATTCCAAATTAATTTCTGATTAAATATTTATTAACAATATGATTTATAATTAATATATTATTCTTTTAATATATTAATAAATCATATTTATGCACCAATTTATTATTCTTAAAAATAAAATCAGCCTCTCTCTCTAATAGTTATCATGTCTAGTTGCCAGTGTGAAGGCAACCCAAAAGGACTATGCTACTATCAAATCAAGTACATACCAATTATAGGTATGGGCTTAGACACCTAATCCAACAGTCTCCCACTTGGATATTTCTAATAACTATAACTGCATGTATGACTTTAGAATCTGATTAGCAATTGTAGCTCTCAAAATCCGCTGTCGAACTCTGACCTAGTGAGTCGCGTGTCCTTAGATAAGGGATCATATAATCCTCCGTTTTGCAAGATATCGTGTGGACAAAGACATGGAACAAAATCATTCTCAATGTCCAACAGTTTGTTTCCCGATTTCTGATTTGTTTGACAACGAACTTAATTGAACACATCAATTTAGTCCTGACCGGGCCCGATACATAAGTCAACACAAAATCATCGACCGGCGCAAGATATCGCTTTTCCCGTTAGGGCAAAAGGAACAGATAAACTTTGACTTATATGCTTGTACTATTTACTCATCAAATCGTACACAACAATATGTTTTATAACATCAAGTTACTGATGCGTTTACGCATTATCAATGCACAACCAACTCGTAAACAACAACTCATATATCTCGGTTTAAAGATTATACGATATTATTTTCTCACAATCACTCGTGATAAATTCCATGAAGTGATTCAAATGAGCGTGGGTTTAATCCAATACTCAAATCTTATTTCAGGAGTACTCATGAACGTTGCAGCAAACCTTTGTTATGTCTAAGCACTTAGACAATCTACAAGCCAATTCATGACAGTCTTGTCTCATTACTTAGTTCCAAAGTATGATCGTGTGACAACCCGGAACTTCTATCTTGTGCATCTAGTCAATTCAATCAATGCTAAAACTCATTTACGTGGCCTTTAGCATAGTTTAAAGGTTTGTTTAAGTGTTTTAAGCTTAAGTACAACCAACGTAGGGATTAGGAATGAGTTGCCAAGTCACAAAGTAGCAAAATCGGGCCATACACTCTCTTAGGAGGAGTGTACGGCCGTACAAATGGGTGTTCGGCCGCACACCCCACTCTATGGTAGCACACTCAAGGTGGTGAGTCACCCACCCTTATATATATGAGTAGACCCCCTTCCTTCACTCCTTTCTTCCCTTGGCTGACTACTCCTTCTCTCTCAAGCTTCATCAACCGCAAACCCTCCCAAGGCATCAAAAACGTGAGTTTTCCATCACCTAGCTTATTATACTTGAAGGAACTATTGATCTAAGCCTTGAATCATCATGTTCTTCACCCTTTGAAGGAGTACGGCCTCACACCTTCATAAGGTTGGCCGTACACTCCTAAAAGACCCTCCAAAGTGAGAGTTTGACCCCCGTCTTCAAGTTGGACATGACACTAGCCTTATTGCATCTTAAAGTCGACCTTTTGGGCATAAACATGAAGGGTGTACGGCCGAAAACCCCTATGTACGGCCGCACACACACCCTAGGGCCGCAAACCCACTTCCATGGCCCTTATTGACCTCAAACTTGCACCACAACTAAGCATGGACCTAGAACACTTCATGAATGCTAATGTGAACCTTGAAAACACCTCAAAGACACCTTCCATCATGAGTGTACGGCCGCACACCTCTTGGGCCGCACACCCATGGTCGCACACACACATAAGGTGGCCATACACCTCCCTCACTCCATACCATAAGGTTCCAACACTTGGTGCAAGTGGTTCCAAGTCCCTAGAGTGGTTTCGTATCATATCTAGTAGTGAAATACCTTCATTTGACTCCTATATGTGTTATTACATGTTGAATAGGATCTAGTTGTGTTCGAGGTTTCATTAGATACTCAGCATCTCATACCGACCTTTCATTCAAGCCATCCACTCGAGGTGAGTTCATACCCCTACATTTTCCGAGTTTTTAAGGTTTTCAGGGGGGAATACAAGTAAAAGCACAAGTAATCTTGTGTTTAAAAATATAATTTGGTTTATTATATTTCTTATCATTAGTATACAACGAACATAGAACTTACTAAACTTGATGAACATAGCTACTACTAGATTTACAGACAGTCTTATAAACATGTTAGGATACAAACATTGCAAATTCAGTTTTCAGATCAAAGGAAACAAACTTATGAATTATAAAGTAAAAGATATTATTTTATAAAGGATTCTTGTTAATTACAAAAATGGTTTTCAGCATTATTACTTGTAAATTTGTTAGTATAAGTTGGAGACACGTCCTTGGTAACACTCACCACCGAAACAGAGTGTAGGACTAGAACTTATGACCAGAATCTCTTATAGGGAGAGCATGACTGTTGTGTATAGATCTATACGAGACTGACTATCCCGCACCTCGCTGCTAGCTACAGTGGGACCGGCAGGTCTACGGGTGACAAAGTCATAAAAGATACTGGCCTCGATACATGCCATATCAAGTTAAAGTATGGTTATAAAACTCACAATGTAGATAATAGCGATTTACTTACGTAATAATGGATCGAGTGAACTAACCTCAGAGTAATAACCAATTGATTACTAGAGAGTATTAATAATACCTTCAGGATTTAGTTCACCACGTTTTTATTAGTTTTATTTATGTAATAAGGCTAATATACCTCACTGGGAGTAACCAGGGTTTTTTCAAAGGAAACTACATTTAACGATATAAGTATGGTAGATGCTTGTACTCTACGATTTTGAAACGGAGAATTTAATAACTTACACTTAGGGAAAATATAGGATTTTCCAGGGTAAACATCAGAACTTTATAAACAGTTGATCTATTATTCAACTAACGAATATTTATTACAAATTCCATGACTCCTTAGTTGATGCATCCGGGTTGCGTGTGAAGAATATCTGATAGACTATGGAATGTGTGGTTTCCGCCTCATTCCATGTTCCTTGTTTGGTTGTGGGTTTAAGGCAGATCTATACAATTAACTGTCTATTCGATATTGGTTTATACGTAACTAGTATGAACTGAGAAGTCATAGAAGGAATGGGTTAATCATGCTTCACATAAGAAAATATTGGATTTTCTTAAGAAACGCTTTCAACAGATATAATTAACTTTGTAAGTATCTAGTGAATACTTCAGGATTATATACATGAGGATCTGACAACTAGTGGAATGTGTGGCCTCTGCCTCTCTTCCTGTTCCTTGTTTGGTTGTGGGCTTGGGGCAGAACCACACAATTGACTGTTTGTTCGATCTGGATGGTATATAATTTGTATACACTAAGTACTCACAGTAAGAACTTGTAAGAAATATTTTTACTTAACTACATCAGAAAATAAGAGGTTTTTCTGGAGTAACGTAACACATTTTTCGAAAGATCAAAGAGCAGTTTTTCCAAATTAAAACGCTTATGAACTCACCAGCGTCATGCTGATACTCTTTCAAAACCTACTTGTATTCTCAGTACATTAGTAGACAGGTACACGCACCGGGTTCATGAAGATGGAGCATCGTAGTTCAAGTCTTTACTTGTTATTTACTTTTGGAGTCAATCATGTATGATTCAAATGTAATGTAAACACTATACTATTAATACAATGGTTGTTGTTGCTTTGATTACTATTATTCAATTGTTGTGATACTATACATGACGTCCTCCGCCCCCGAACGTTTCCGCCGTTTCGGTTTGGGGGTGTGACAGATTGGTATCAGTGCATTGTTTATAGTGAACTTAGTATATCAACCAGTAAAAGATATACAACTGTAAATACAATGGCGCCGGGGTGCTCTGACTAAAAGTATACTTTTAAAATATAAGTATTTTACGATAAGTATACTAATAAGCATACACACTAAGAACAAGTATCACAATAAGAACAAGTAAGAACAAAACGAATAAAAGTATTTAGATGTTGAACGCTACAGTCAAACCTAAGCAGTTATGTAAATCATATCTGGAATAAATATAACCTGATCAACTATATTTATTCGAGATACGACCAACATGTGTTTGGGAGTGATAGTGGTGTTGCAACGAGTCTAAAACTTACCTAACTCCATATACAAAGGTATCCTTAGAACAAAACATAAAGATAAAATATTATAGGAGTATTTTAGGCACTATAACAAGCTTGAATAAGAACTAAAAGACCTTTACTGGCAGGTCTATAGTTGCGAAGTGCATGCTTCCAGGGTTATGTATAATTGGGATCTTATAGACTCATAATTGGTGATCTACGCTCTACTACCTGTTCCTTGTTTGGTTGTGGTTTTGGAATAGGATCACCTATTCGAAGGTCTATTTGATCTTGGTTATATACAGCTTGCATGCACTGCTTGACTATAGGAGGACCCAGTTTTGATCATCAATAACTAAAGAAGAAATGTTCACTTAACCTCATAAGATTCTCTAGACATCCCCATTCTCGCACAAACAATCTAGATATAGATAGCCACTCCAACCGCCAACAGAAGAATCAAGGAGGAACCAGAGAGGACTCATAAAGAGGGTTCCTAGAAGGAATCATACGAGGAGACGATTCCTCCATCAGGAGGTGACAGAGACATGTAGTAGAATCCGAAGAAGGAGATGCGGTGAATAGAAAAACTATAGGAAAGTTCAGAGATAACAAATCCCCGCAGCCGAATTCAGGACCATCATAATTGGAACAGGAACCCCTCCTAAGACGCACAAGGTGGTAGAGCACCATATACGTTAAAATAATAATTAACTAGTTAATATGATCTAGTGAGTTAGTGATTACACTGCTCACACTATGTGTTAGGCTTATCGTCTCTTTTTCATATCAGCTACTACTAGTAAACCAGATCCATAACTTCGTTTAGAGGGTAGTCACCATCAAATTCATAAGTCTATGTTACATATACCTCTGTTATGAATTGCTTCGAAGGACAGAACATGATACATTCAAAACCGAGACCATTTTGATTTGGATAACACTCGATTCGTAGCCACTAAGGACTTACCCTCCTTTCGTCTTATTAGCAGAAAGATGCCACCTAAGAAGTCGAACAGAAACAAGAACAAGGCACCTCCACCGTCACCTCCTCCGTATGACCCGGTCGCCTTTCAAGCGGCAGTAACAGCCGCAGTGACAGCCACCATGACTCACATCAATGCAAGTGGCACTGGTGGATCGGGTAGTGGAACCAACAACTCTAACCACGGACGCACAAGGGAGTACTCATACAAAGACTTCATGATTTTCGGACCCAGATCCTTCGATGGAAGTGGGGGAGTCATCGCTCTAATGCGATGGTTCGAAAAGACAGAATCAATTTTTGAGCTCTGCGGGTGTCCAGAAGGGAGCAAAGTGAAGTTTGTTGCATGCACTTTCTCTGACAGAGCCCTTACATGGTGGAATAGCCATGTCAAGTCACTGACTCTTCCGATCGCAAAGGCAATGGGCTGGGAAAATCTAAAACAGATGATGCTAGAAGAGTACTGCCCGAGGGGCGAAGTGCAAAAACTAGAGCATGAGTTGTGGAACCTCACCATGGCAGGCTCAGACATAGAAGCCTACACCGACATATTCAGCGACTTGGCTGCACTATGCCCGGGGATGGTTACCCCGGAAAGTAAGAAGGTAGAAAGATTCATTTGGGGACTACCTTCTCCAATCCAAGGAAATGTAATAGCGGCAAAACCTCTTACTTTTGACAGTGCCAAACGCCTGACCCGGACCTTGGTGGACTATGGGATCCTCCAAGGCATAATGGACCCCATTCATAGGACAACAAAAGGAGGCGATGATAATCAAGGGTCCGAGAGCAGGAAGAAGAGGCAGTCAACACAAGGACCCTCCGAGGAACAACAGACGGGTGCAGCCTATGCTGCCCCGACGCCAACCACCTCAGCACCTGGCAGTTGTTATGCTGGAACCCTCCCTAAATGTAATAAGTGCAACTTCCATCATATCGGAAGGTGTCGGAAGTTGTATTGTAAGAACTGCCTCAGAAGGGGACACACCATCCATTTCTGTAGGGCACCGGCATGACCAATCTCTCAAGTCCCATTTAAGGAAGCAAGCCAGACCTGCCACGAATGTGGTGAAACGGGACACTTCAGGAGAGACTGCCCGTTGGTCAGGAACCCCGGTGAAGAGGGAAGAGTGCTAATGATCACCGCAGGAGAGTCTACCCCGAAGACCCCTGAGAACAGTGGTATGTCTTCCAAGGTGAAATTTTTCCCAAATCTACATTTCCAAAGAAACCGTTTCGCGAATAAGTTCTAGCTATAATAGTTTCTTTCTCGTCTAAACTAAGCACATAGTTTATATAGAAACTAAATACTCTTTCTGGTAAGCTACAATGACCTGGTGTAAACATTAGGGTTATATATAATTAGGAACCAATAGACTTAGAGTGCGTGATTCCGCCTTATTTCCTGCTCCTTGTCTGGTTGTGGATTTAGGGCAGAGTCACTCAGTCGACCGTCTTGTCAATCTTAATTATATATGACTTGTAGACACCAAGCGATTATAAAGGGACTGGATTGGGACCATAATAACAAGTATCAGTCACTAGAACGATCTTCCAGTTTATATGCACGTAAAGTAATATAAAACTATCGTAGTAGTTATAACATGATGAACTCAGAAAGCACCAGAAACATACACTCGGATGCACCGATACTTTAACGAAACACTCTTTCCAAACTAACTTAACCCGAAATTCCACGACGTCTTCCCACTGAGTCCGACTGATTCTGCGTTATACCAGACCCATGTTTCACCGAGGAGACCCTTTGCCTTAAACCGACTGAATAACACAACTCTCGTCACTCATAACGATAAACTAGATGCGAACCCCGAAATTTCATCTCGCCTAAAACTCTCGAAAATACTCATGCAAGGAGTATGGTATCCATCCGTAACCTTCCTTAAGCACCCTCAGCAGACCATTTTGGAAACACCACTCGCACAGCAAGTCGAGTTCAAGCGCAGAGGCTAGGGACAGATATAGTTAGCCTATCAATGTTAGATGTGCACGCGAGGGTGGTATATAATTAAGATCCTACGGACTAAGGATGTGTGTTTCAGCCCTATCTCCTGTTCCTTGTTTGGTTGTGGACCTGGGGCAGGGTCACCCATCCGACCGTCTTATTAGTCTTAATTATATATGACTTGTGTACATGAGGCAATGGTAGATGGACCAGGCATGAGTCCTACCAGGAACTCAAGGACAAAGGTTGTTCAGAACTACGAAAGAACATCCTACCAGTTGGATGAACGTGGTAAGGCAAGTCAAACCTACACATCATTCACAGATCAGAACAGCAGATACAGCAGTGATAATCCGCTGGACCACCCAGCAAGGATCTGAATTCACTGGAGAACGCGAGGGCTGTATGAAACCCAAGGGCTCTATTGATCCTAGAGAAACGTCTATCCGATGAGACACTCGTGATACCCTTCATCTTTTTCCGAATCCAGGAATTTTATTCCATGTTTGAATTTCGGGACGAAATTCCCTCTAACGGGGTGATAATATGACAACCCGAAACTTCTATCTTGTGCATCTAGTCAATTCAATCAATGTGTAACAACGTAATTTTTCAAAACAATTTTTCATTTTAAAACATACTTTCATTCACACTATAATCATAAAAACATAATGTATCCACTGTGTCATAGCAAACATGTCCCAAGATCTCATATACATAAATCCCCTTCAGTGTGTACAGATCATGTCGGCGCCTTCCCGCGGTCCTCGCTAGTACCTGAAACACATAACATAACAACTGTAAGCATAAATGCTTAGTGAGTTCCCCAAAATACCACATACCCCACATACGCCCTTCCAGGCCATAACTCTATAGGATCTTCCGATCCATGTGTCTCAGGGGACTTCCGTCCCAAATCCCGGTAGACCTTCCGGTCCTACCCCTATCGACCTTCCGGTGCGTAACCCCTTGACCTTCCGGTCCATATCATCTTGACCTTCCGGTCCATACCATCTTGACCTTCCGGTCCATATCATACATAACATACATAGCACATACATATCACACAACTGCATATAGCACATACATATCACATAACCGCATATAGCACATGCATCTCATAGCATACAAGACCTTCCGGTCACACATAGGTACCCTTCCAGGTACAGTATAGTGAGAAGACTCACCTCAATGAAGTCGGATGAACTCTCGTGCTCAACGTCCCGACTTAGCCTCCTCCTATTATTCAAATAACATCCTGATCAATATTCTCTCATGATCTCATCTCTATAACTGGGTAGAAGGCCATTCTACCCTTCCTTGAACTCTCCTGAATCAGTCCTGACCAGAACCCTAAAGTCAACAAAAGTCAACGGTCAACTTTGACCCGACTCGCCGAGTGCACGAGGGTGACTCGGCGAGTACACGCATGCCCTCTTCGCCCCTGGTCCTCTCTTGACTCACTGAGTCAACCCTATGCTCCACGGGTCGTCACAGATCGCGAGTCGCGGGGCAACCCGACTCAACTCGTCGAGTCCTCTCATGGACTCGGCGAGTACATTCCATGCTCACACTCAAACGACCTTCTGAGGTCAGATCTGTTCCTCTAATCCATAGATCTGGCCTTCCCAACCACTATAATCACGTAAAGGTCTAACCTTTACACTCATGCAATGACCAAAAAGCTTCTTTGGGTGAAATAACCCCTAAAATGGCAACCTAGGGCCATATCTCTAATGGAGTAGCAAAAAGCAATGTGAATAGGACTCTCTGGACCTCTTAAGGTCCATATCTATAAAGAACTCCACCTTGGGACCTCACATACTTCGAATCCAAGCAAAAGAAGGCACAAGGAAACCCTAGATTCAACTAGAACACCAAATACACGAGTATGAGCACAGATTAGTACCTCTAGTAGCCTCCTCTGATGAAATGGATGATAGATCTGAGCTCCACAACCTTCCTTGTTTGTCCTCCTTCCTTCTTTCTTGCAAAATCACACTTAGAATGATGAAATAGCCCTCCTCTTGCACTACAAGCCTTCTCTCTGCTCTCTAGGGTTTCTCAGGGGTCTGATAGCCGTAAATGGTGGCTATAAAGGTCCTTAAATAGGGCCCAGGCCCCGAGAATTAGGGTTTCATTAAACAGTGTGGACTCGCCGAGTCCACGTATGGACTCGCCGAGTCCGTCACTAAACCAGTCCAACCATGCGCGATCCTACTCGGCGAGTCTGAGCGCCTACTCGCCGAGTCCCTCTCTAAAAATCAATATAAATAAATAAGATAAGATACCTGGGAATCCGGATGTTACAATTCTCCCCCACTAGAATCAAACTTCGCCCTCGAAGTCCTGCTCGACAAACAACTCCGGATGCTGCTCCCGCATCTCCAACTCCGACTCCCAGGTCAGCTCGGACCCTTTCCGATGTTGCCACTGGACCTGCACCAGTGACACCTCCTTGTTCCTCAGAACCTTGATCTTCCGATCCCGGATCGCGATTGGCCTCTCCGCATAATTCAGGCTCGCATCCACCTGAATATCCTCCAGTGGTACTACCGCCGACTCGTCGGCTATACACTTCCTCAACTGGGACACGTGGAAGGTATCATGAATCTGGCTCAACTCCGCAGGTAGCTCTAACCGATAAGCTACCTTGCCCACCCTCGCGGTCACCCTGAATGGACCGATGTACCGGGGCCCCAGCTTGCCCCTCTTCCTGAATCGGATCATTCCTTTCCAAGGAGATACTTTCAGGAGTACGAAGTCCCCCACCTGGAACTCCAACTCGGATCGTCGCCGATCCGCGTAACTCTTCTGACTACTCTGAGCCGTCAGTAGTCTCCGTCTAACCTGTTGTATCTGCTCTGTCGTCTGCAGCACTATCTCAGTGCTGCCCATCACACTCTGCCCTACCTCTCCCCAACAAATGGGAGTCCGACACCTCCTACCATACAACAACTCGAAGGGAGGCATCCCAATACTAGAATGGTGACTGTTGTTGTAGGAAAACTCAGCCAATGGTAGATACTGTTGGATAAGGTGTCTAAGTCCATAACTATTTCTGGTATGTACTTGACCCGACCCGGCATGGTCCATTTGGGTTGCATGGCACCATGCAATTGGATAAACTAAAATGAGAGAAATAACACTTATGGTTTATTAATATATTATAAGTTCTAATATATTAATAATATTATTTAATTAGTTTGATCAAGAATTAATTTAGAATTAATTAAGTGATCAAAAGATAACTAATTAAATATATGGGTAGATTATGTAAATCTTCCATATCTTATATAGTGGGCTAAGAGGCTCCATGGATTATCAAGTTGGGTTCCACCCATAGGACGCTCCATGGATGCTCCATGGGAGTTACAAACCCATGGGTCATGGAAATGAAGAGTTATGACACATTAGGGTTTACATGGTGTAACCCTAGATGTGTCAACACTATATAAGAAACCGATTCTCCACCAAAATAGGCTACACTAAGAAACAAGAGGGCTAGAGCCGATTTTGCAAGTGTAAGATTCTCTCAAAGTTTACTCCTTTGCATTTGGTGTTGTGTGAAGCATTTGAGGCATCACACTTGGGGTGCTAGGCTCACAAGGTTTCAAGGATCATAATCAACAACAAGGTAAGTTATTCTATCTTTCATTCAAGTTAAAAATGTTCCCCATGTATGCTAGATAGGAATATAACCACGGAATTCAACTTTGCATGATTATGAGACAAACATAGATCCAAGGTTATTAGGGTTGCATGTACACTTAGGAAGTGTTAGAATGCTCAAAACCCATCAGTGGTATCAGAGCCTAGGTTTGTTTGTTGTTTTTTTTTTGTGTGCAAACAGCTTGAAAAAAAAATCGTTTTTCTGTTTTCTGCTCGTATGAAAGTTTGCACATTTGTTGCTGGAAATGGACTAGAAACATTACCCTAAACTGTTTTGATGTTTTAAAGCTTGTTTTAGATGGTGTAATGTTTATGCTAATCCATTTACAATGGCAATTATTAAAATTACAAGTTTTTTTTTAAGTGTAATTTTTGATTCTTGAAAGTGTTCATATTCATGTTCTTGAACTTATGAAGATTAGATGATCATAGGAATTGTTTGTAACCTTCATGGTACTTTAATTCATGATCATAATGTGTTTTAATGGAGTCCATAACTTGTCCTCAAGTTATGGAAAACCAAAAGTCTCACTTTTATTAAAGCCATTAAAAGAACACAAGAGTTATAAAAATGAAGAGTCTTCATTTTTATTACTCAATTAATTCGTAAGTTATAAGAAATGAAAAGTTTTGGAAGTTTACAAAACTTGCCCTCAAGTTTTGGAACATGTAAAGTCTTGATTAAAACTTTAGTTCCAACCCTTAGAATTTTAAAAGTTAAAATTCAACCCTTATACTTTATAATATTATAAGTTACTAATATATATATGTATAACGTCAAGTCGTCTTACCGCTAGTACGCCTCATTCACGAAGCCGGTCTATAAGGGGGGTATAAGGTTGTTGCCTATAAAATGGCAACTTAATGGGTGTCCACTCTCACCCACCGCTTCCTTGATCGGTGGAGGGTCGTTAGCCGAACGGGTAGGACAAGGACTTATAAATTCTCATTATAAGTATGATGAATATTATAAAGTAACTAAATGCTTTTATTAAATTCCCAATCTTAGTTACTTTAGGAAAATGTGAATAAGGTGCTAATCCATGAAATTACACTTTACACTTTGTTTAAGTCGTTAGTGGAGCTCGTGTGGTTAACCGGCACACTAACTTGGACTTAACAAGGAAGGTAAAGGGTGACTTAAAGTTTATTATAGGTCGGTGGAGCTCGTGTGGTTAACCGGCACATCGATTGAGTAATAAACATTAAGTGTACCAAGTGATTTGCATGGTTACTTCACACCTCGTTTTGTGATCCTCGGTATCCCAATCACAAAACTTGGAGGGCACAGTCGAGATTGAAACATGCCTTTGAAAAGTTCATTGAATCTCAAAAGAATGTAGGAATTTCTAAGAACCAATTAAAAACCTAATATCTATATTTCGTTTTTCATGGTGGAAATTGGTGAATCGTCATTCACCTACCTTTCAAATATGTTATAGCTTGGATTACGGCATACCTCTTCTAAGTTATAATATATTGTGATTGGATCCTAGCCTTAATATTACATTTGGGTGTTTTATTAAGGACTCTCTTAATATCTAAACTAATCTTGTTCTCTTCTTTCAGATGTCTTCAAACAATGCTGCTTCTGGCTCTAATCCTAATGGCTCCTTTACCCTTATGAACTTGTGTGGGAAAGTCACTTTTGATGGATCCAACTTCAATGAATGGATCAGAAACATCAGGATGATTACCCGCTACGAGGACAAAGAATATGTCCTTGACAAGGACCTTAAGGAGATTGATGAGACCACTGCAACTCCCCAGGAGATCGCTGACTTCCGGGCACATGAAAGGGATGCTACAAAAGTGGCATGCATCATGTTGGCCACCATGACAGCGGAACTCCAAAAGTCCTATGAGGACTTCTACCCTTTTGAAATGCACCAAGATCTGATGGAAAGATACCATCAAAGTGCACGACAAGAGAGGTATGAAATCATATGCTCTATCATAACAACCATGATGAAGGACGGGGAATCCGTCACGAGCCACATGCAGAAAATGCAAAGGTATGTGGATCGGTTGCTGAAGCTTAATGTGAACTTCCCTGAGGAGCTTGCAATAGATATCATTTTGCACTCCTTACCATCGTGCTATGATCAATTCCGCATGACATATCACATGAATAAGGAAGAGGTCACACTCAGCAAACTTCAGGGACTCCTCAAGACCGCATAAACAGGTCTTAAGGGTAAGTCGGTTGTTAACACTCCTACTCCAAACTCCGCCCCGGTTTTGGCAATCGGGAAAGGTAGAGGGAAGAAGAGGAAGAGCTCTTCGAAGGGTACCAAGGCTAGGACCCTTGATGGCTCTTCTTCAAGTGGAACCAAGAAAGGTTTTGTCACTCCTTCTTCTGACCCTAAAGAGGCTGAATGCTTCTATTGCCATGAAAAGTCACATTGGAAGCGGAACTGCCCAAAGTACCAGCAAGATGTGAAGGATGGGAAAGTTAAACCCAACCATGCAGGTTTTTACACTATCTTATCTAATAACTCACCCCATTCTAACTCTTGGGTCCTTGATACCGGTTGTGGTATTCATATATGTTCTGATTTGCAGGGACAAAGAAGAAGTGAGAATGTGGAGCATGGAAGAATAAACTTAATCATGGGGAATAGGAAAGCTTTACCTGTCACCAAGATTGGAGTTTATACTTTATCGCTAAGTAGTGGGTTTAGTTTAGATTTGAATAAATGTTGTTATTCGCCAGAAATGGCAAGAAATATTATTTCCTTTCATGCATTGTATAAACAAGGTTTCACCTTTTCATTTGATAATGAAGTTGGTTCGATTAATGCTTTCTTTAATAATGTTCTTTATTTTAAAGCATTACCTTGTGATGGTGTGTATGAAACTGTATCTGTGGTTGATAACTTAGGACATAATGTATTGTGTATTGATTCTGTTAATGATAATAACTTGGATAAAGCATCATTATGGCATTGTCGTCTTGGACATATAAGCAAGAAACGCATAGGCCAACTCCAAAAGGATGGAGTATTGGAGTCATTTGACCTAAAGTCAGATGATAGTTGCGAATCATGCTTACTTGGAAAAATGACAAAGTCACCCTTCACAGGCTCTTGTGAGAGGGGTGAAGGTTTGTTGGATCTTATACACACGGATGTGTGTGGGCCCTTCAAACATGCCACAAGGGATGCTAATCGTTATTATTTGACTTTTACTGATGATTACATTAGATATGGATATGTCTACTTAATCAAGCATAAGTCAGAGACTTTTGAGAGGTTTAAAGAGTTTAAACAGGAAGTCGAGAATCAATTGGGCAGGAACATTAAGATGCTTCGATCCGATCGAGGTGGTGAGTATCTTAGTTCAGAGTTCCTCGACTATCTTAGGGAATGTGGGATTGTCTCACAATTGACACCTCCCAGGACACCGCAGTTGAATGGTGTAGCTGAGAGGCGTAATCGAACCTTGTTGGATATGGTTCGTTCCATGATGAGTCGAGCTTCGCTACCAATCTCATTTTGGGGGTATGCCTTAGAGACTGCCGCCCATATCCTTAATCTAGTTCCCACAAAGAAAGTTGCCAAAACTCCTCATGAGATGTGGACTGGTAAAGTACCCAAACTAGACCACATTAAGATTTGGGGTTGCGAGGCTTTCGTGAGACGCGAGACTCATGATAAGCTCGAACCTCGAAGTGAGAGGTGTATTTTCATCGGCTACCCACAGAAATCCTTTGGTTACCTCTTCTACAGACCTAGTGAGAATGTGGTCTTTGTAGCTAGGAGGGCTTTCTTTCGAGAGAGAGAGTTCATAAGCCAAGGAGACAGTGGGAGGCAAGTTGACCTTGAAGAAATTCAAGAGTCAAGTGGTGAAGGAACTTCAAACCCTAGCACTCAACTTGAGGAGGAAACTTCTGTTGAGCCAATTGACAAGTCTGTACCTCTGAGGCGTTCCACAAGGGTTAGGAATGCACCTGAGCATTACTATGGATTCCATATTACTACGGAAGGTGATACACTTATCAGTGATGAGACACTGATAGGTCTGGATGAACCTAACAGTTACGCGGAAGCCATGGCAGGCCCTGAGTCAGCCAAGTGGAAAGAGGCAATGGACAGCGAGATAGAGTCCATGTATGACAATCAAGTTTGGAACTTGGTTGAGAATGTACCAGGTCGTAAGACTGTAGGGTGCAAATGGATCTTCAAGAAGAAGACCGACATGGATGGTAATGTACACACTTATAAGGCACGACTGGTTGCAAAGGGTTTCTCACAAACTCCGGGAGTTGATTATGATGAGACCTTTTCTCCAGTGGCCAAGATTAAGTCTATTAGGGTTATGTTAGCCATAGCTGCATTTCATGACTATGAAATATGGCAAATGGATGTCAAAACCGTTTTCCTTAATGGAAAGTTGGCTGAGGATGTTTACATGAGTCAGCCAGAGGGTTTTGTCAATACAGAGTACCCTAATAAAGTGTGTAAGCATGAGAAATCCATTTATGGGTTAAAGCAAGCACCTCGCAGATGGAATCTTTGCTTTGATGAGAAAGTCAAGGAATTTGGCTTTTCTAGGAGTGAAGATGAATCTTGTGTATATGTCAAGGCTAGTGGGAGTATAGTTAGCTTTTTGGTATTGTATGTGGATGACATACTACTCATAGGAAATGACATCCCAACTCTGCAGGAAGTTAACTCCTGGCTTGGGAAGTGTTTCTCTATGAAGGACCTAGGAGAAGCTGCCTATATTCTAGGGATAAGGATCTTGAGAGACCGGAGTAAAAGACTAATTGGACTTAGTCAGAGTACTTACTTGAATAAAGTGTTGAAGAGATTCGGCATGCAGGACTCCAAGAAAGGAGAGTTACCCATCCAGAGTAATGCCAGATTGAGTAAGACACAAAGCCCTAGTACTGAGGCTGAGATAGCAGAAATGAGTCGAATACCTTATGCTTCGGCTGTAGGATCGATCATGTATGATATGACGTGTACTCGACCTGATGTAGCCTTTGCTCTGAGCATGGTTAGCAGGTATAAGGGGAACCCTGGCAAGGCACACTGGACTGCGGTAAAGAATATCCTCAAGTACCTACGGAGGACTAAGGACTGGGTCCTTACCCTCGGTGGGAGTGAAGACTTGAGAGTTGTAGGGTATATTGATGCTAGCTTTCAGACTGATAGGGATAATTTCCGCTCTCAGTCAGGCTGGGTCTTTACCTTAAATGGAGGAGCAATTTCTTGGAAGAGTTCCAAGCAAGAGACAGTGGCTGATTTAACTTGCGAATTAGATTATATAGCAGCTAGCGAGGCAGCGAAGGAGACGATATGGCTGAAGAACTTCATTGGAGACCTTGGAGTTGTACCAGCTATTAAAGAGCCAATGGAAATTTTCTGTGATAGTGAAAGTGCAGTTGCCTTAGCCAAGGAACCAAGGGATCACGGGAGATCCAGACACATCGACAGAAAATACCATTTCATCAGACATCGAATAGAAGAAGGACTCCTCGTGGCAAAGAGGGTATCATCGGATGAGAATCCAGCAGATCCCCTCACGAAGGGACTGACTCGGGTTAAGCATCTCCAGCATGCTCGGAGCATAGGGCTGAAGGATGATATTAGATTTAGTAGTTAGATAACCTTGAAATTTGTAAAGTGTAATTGACATTAGATGATGAATAAAAGGTGTTTTATTTATGAGTAAAGTGTTGCTATCTCTTGTCGATCGTTTACTATATTTCTTTTGCATGTTTTGACTTCCAGAATAATTATGTTTGGTATATCATATTATTCGAACCTCCACAGTCGGTCATATGTTGGAAGTAGGTATGAATCAAGACTGTCATGATTGGTTGCAGAGGTCTAAGTTGTTGGACATGGCTACAACACTCATGAGTGCTCATAAGTTCTGAGCATTGGACTCAACCCACGCTCACTGGAATCACTTCATGGAATTTATCTCGAGTGATCGTGAGACGGTAATATCATATAATTCTTCAAACCTAGAGATATGATTTGTTACTTATGAGTTGGTTACGCATTGATTGTACGTTAACGCATTGGTAACTCGATGTTATAAAACGTGCTTTTGTGTATAATTCAATGAGTGGTAGAACAAACATATGAGTTGAATTTTATCTGTTCCTTCTTGGATTAGAAGCTAATATCTGGGCCCCTCGATGATTTTGTTTTGACCTATGTACCGGGCCCGGTCAGAACTAAGTTGATGTGTTCAATTAAGTTCTTTGTCAAACAAATCGGAAATCGGGAAAACAAACTGCTGGACACAAAGTAAGACACTGTTCCATGTATTTTTCCGGCTGATATCTAGAACAGAGGATTATATGATCACTTATCTTAAATGGCGTATCATCATCTTCTCAGTTCCGAGAGACCTTGAAAGAGCTACGATTGCCGATCGGTTCCTGAAGTATTGCAGTTATAGTTATTAGACTTATCCAAGTGGAAGACTGTTGGATAAGGTGTCTAAGTCCATAACTATTTCTGCTATGTACTTGACCCGACCCGGCATGGTCCATTTGGGTTGCATGGCACCATGCAATTGGATAAACTAAAATGAGAGAAATAACACTTATGGTTTATTAATATATTATAAGTTCTAATATATTAATAATATTATTTAATTAGTTTGATCAAGAATTAATTTAGAATTAATTAAGTGATCAAAAGATAACTAATTAAATATATGGGTAGATTATGTAAATCTTCCATATCTTATATAGTGGGCTAAGAGGCTCCATGGATTATCAAGTTGGGTTCCACCCATAGGATGCTCCATGGATGCTCCATGGGAGTTACAAACCCATGGTTCATGGAAATGAAGAGTCATGACACATTAGGGTTTACATGGTGTAACCCTAGATGTGTCAACACTATATAAGAAACCCATTCTCCACCAAAATAGGCTACACTAAGAAACAAGAGGGCTAGAGCCGATTTTGCAAGTGTAAGATTCTCTCAAAGTTTACTCCTTTGCATTTGGTGTTGTGTGAAGCATTTGAGGCATCACACTTGGGGTGCTAGGCTCACAAGGTTTCAAGGATCATAATCAACAACAAGGTAAGTTATTATATCTTTCATTCAAGTTAAAAATGTTCCCCATGTATGCTAGATAGGAATATAACCATGGAATTCAACTTTGCATGATTATTAGACAAACATAGATCCAAGGTTATTAGGGTTGCATGTACACTTAGGAAGTGTTAGAATGCTCAAAACCCATCAGATACGTGTCCCAACTTCCCCCGAAGTCCAACACACATGCTCGAAGCATGTCCTCGAGCGTCTGGATTGTCCGCTCACTCTGTCCGTCCGTCTGGGGGTGGTAGGCGGTACTGAAATGCAACCTCGTACCCAACTCCTCGTGGAACTTCTTCCAGAACCTGGAAGTGAAACGTACATATCGATCTGACACGATCGAGATCGGTACCCCATGACGCGATACCACCTCCCTCACATACAACTCTGCCAACCTCTCGGCAGAAGAGCTCTCACTGATAGCAAGAAAATGCGCACTCTTCGTCAGCCGGTCGACGATCACCCAAATTGCATCGACACCCCTCGCGGTCCTCGGCAATTTGGTGATGAAATCCATGGAAATCTCTTCCCACTTCCACTGGGGAACCTCGAGCGGCTGCAACTTGCCATGCGGACGTTGATGCTCGGCCTTAACCTTACGACAGGTCAAGCACCTCTTGACAAACCACGCGACATCCCTCTTCATACAGGGCCACTAATAATCTTTCTTCAGGTCCAAATACATCTTCGTGGCCCCGGGATGGATCGAGAATCTCGATCTATGCGCCTCCTCCATCAAAATGGTACGTGCCCCTCCTACATACGGCACCCAAATCCGACCCTGAAAGGTCATCAGCCCTCGACTATCGGTGACAAACTCAGACACCTGCCCGATAACCTGCTCCCTCTTGCGGTTCTCCGGTATCACGGCCTCTGTCTGGGCCTCCCGAATGGTGTCCAACACCAGAGTCATCACAGTCAATCTCATACAAGTGCCTCGAATCGGGGCACTCTCCGCCCTACGGCTCAGCGCATCGGCTACCATATTAGCCTTGCCCGGTGGTACAGGATCTCACAATCATAATCCTTTACCACATCCAACCATCTCCTCTGTCGCATATTCAAGTTGGGCTGATCCATCAGATACTTCAAACTCTTATGGTCCGTGTATATGGTACACCGAACCCCATACAAATAGTGACGCCAGATCTTGAGGGCGAACACCACTGCCCCCAACTCCAGATCGTGGGTGGGATATCTCGTATCATGAGGCTTCAGCTGCCTCGATGCATACGCTATCGCATGCCCTCTCTGCATAAGCACCGCACCCAACCCCGATATCGATGTGTCACAATACACCACAAAATCCTCCATCCCTTCCGGGAGGGCTAACACAGGAGCTTCGCACAATCTCTGGTGAAGTGTCTCAAACGAGGTCTGCTGCTCCGGACCCCATGAAAAAGCAACACCCTTCCGGGACAATATGGTGAGAGGCACGACAATCTTGGAGAAATCTCTGATAAATCTCCGATAGTAGCCGGCCAATCCCAGAAAACTCCTGATCTCGGTGGGAGATCTCGGCACCTCCCAACTCATAACCGCCTCAATCTTGGCCGGATCGACCAATATCCCCTTCTGATTAACGAGATGCCCCTAGAACTGGACCTCTCGCAACCAGAACTCACACTTGGAGAATTTGGCATAAAGCCTCTCCGTCCTCAATTCCCCGAGAATCTCTCTCATATGCTCCTCGTGCTGCTCTCTAGATCTTGAATACACTAAGATATCGTCGATGAACACGATCACCGAACGATCCAACATCGGTCTACACACCCTGTTCATGAGATCCATGAACGCTGCCGGTGCATTGGTGAGCCCGAAAGGCATCACCACAAACTCGTAATGCCCATAACGAGTCCTGAACGCTGTCTTCTGGATATCCTCATCACGCACTCTCATCTGGTGATATCCAGACCTCAGATCAATCTTGGAAAACCAAGACGCTCCTTGCAACTTATCAAGCAAATCGTCGATCCTCGGTAATGGATAACGGTTCTTGACCGTCAACTTTTTCAACCCCCGGTAATCAATACACATCCGGTGTGAACCATCCTTTTTCTTGACAAAAAGGATCGGCGCTCCCCATGGCGAGCTACTCGGTCGAATAAACCCTTTCCCCAACAGCTCCTGAAGCTGCGAGGATAACTCCTGCATCTCTGGCGGCGCAAGGCGATAAGGCGCCTTGGCGATAGGCGCTGCCCCCGGAACAAAATCAATGTGGAACTCTACCTGCCTCTCGGGAGGCACACCCGACAACTCCTCGGGAAATACATCCGGGAACTCACGCACTATCGCAACGTCATTCACCGAACTTGGCCTCCCAGCGGCCTCTCGTGTGTCCATCACATAGGCTACAAACCCGCTGCAGCCTTGATGTAGACTCTGTCTCGCTCTGGCCGCCGAACAGAACGCTGACCCATATCGGGTACCCTCGCCGTACACCGTAAGTACTCCCCCACTAGGGTCTCGTATCGTCACCAACTGTCGCTCGCAGTCTATCACAGCCCCAAATTGGCTCAACCAATCCATGCCCACTATGACACATACGTCCCCCATCGCTATCAGGACCAGATCTATCGGGAACTCAACGCCGAAGATCTCGAGTACACATCCTCGTATCACCTCCGTAGCATATACCGCTCGCTCATCAGCTATGGAAACTCGCAGAGGTCGACTCATCGCCTCTCGTCTGCTACTGATGTGCCGACTAAACGCTATCGACACAAAAGATCGACTCGCACCCGAGTCAAATAACACTAAGGC
Source organism: Lactuca virosa (assembly GCF_052849685.1). Lineage (NCBI taxonomy): Eukaryota > Viridiplantae > Streptophyta > Magnoliopsida > Asterales > Asteraceae > Lactuca > Lactuca virosa. The sequence continues at coordinate 488,823,086 of NC_136429.1, forward strand.
AGGTACAGAACTCACAAGAAAAGTACCAACCACAACATCAGGTGCTGCGCGGACCTCCTCCGCTGTCAACTGGAAAGCTCTCCCGCGAGCCTTCGGTGCCTCGGCCTTTGCTGGCCGAACCTCGGTAACCCTAGCAGCAGGTGCAGATCCCTGTGCTGATCCCTGATGTAGTTGCGGACACTCGGCCTTCCGATGGCCACTCTGGTTGTAATGAAAGCACACCATAAATCCCTTGGGGCAATCCTTGGCGATATGCCCCTCCTTGCCACACTTGTAGCAAGCACCTGATCGACAAACCCCATCATGTCCCTTGCCGCACTTCCCGCAAGTGCGGCCCTTCTGGCCTCTAGATCTCGTATCCGCGGACTTGGTCCGCTTGGCTTCCGGCTGAGACTGTGCCGGCCGCCGATCCATCCTCTGAGACTCGGCCTCCTCCCTGGCCTGAGTCTCCAACTCAATCTCCCTCTTCCGGGCATTTGCCTGGAGCTCAGCAAATGTCTGGTACGTCGAGTTCGACACGAACTCCCGAATGTCTCTCCTTAGAACGCCCAAATACCGGCTCATACGTGCCTGCTCAGTAGACACCTGCTCAGGGCAGAACATCGCCCTCTCATGAAACTTCCGGGTAACCACAGTAACCGAATCAGTACCCTGCTTGAGGGTCAAGAACTCCTGAACCAACCGTTCCCTCTCCACCGGGGGAACATACTCATCTCTGAACATAGTGGTAAACCTCTCCCAGGTCACCGCTGAGATCTCCTCAAGAGTGAAGCTCGCCGTCACGAACTTCCACCAATCCTTCGCTCCCAATCGAAGCTGGTTCAACGCGAACCGTACCCTCAGATGCTCCGGACATGAACACGTGTAGAAGCATCCCTTGATATCAGCAATCCATCTCATCGCAGCGATCGGATCCTGCGTCCCATCAAACTCTGATGGCTTCGTGTTGCTGAACTCCCGTAGCAACAACGAGTCACCTCCTTGAGGTCTGGCAGCAGCCACAACTGCAGTAGCTGCAGCAGCAGCAGCCTCAGTCACCGTGGCATATCGTTCATCGAAAGTCTCAATCAGTGTGGTCTTGATAGACCCAAACATCTCCGGAATCTCGGCCCTGATCGCCGCCGCCACCTCATCGTGGATCATCTGATGAAGCTCCTCGTCACTCACGCCGCTCGCCTCAGATCTGTGGCGTGTCCCAACCATGATGTCTCTTAAATACAACACAATAATATCAGAGACTCGCTCGAGTATACTCACACTCGATAACTCAACCCCACTTGTTCCTTAGTACCCAATGGATTCTTACTTAGGGTGTGCACTGCTCCGGTGTCTTCAGTAGTATGGGCCCTATACTACCGTCCACACCGCATCAGCATTCACTCTAAGTCCTCCTCCTTGGATCCCAGATCACAAGTACACTATATCTCACTGGCATAGGCTACCCTTCGGTAGGCCTCTCATCAGCTCCTCACTGCTACCTACTCGCTCTCAAGCATCACATAGCAGCAAAATCCTTCCTAGGCTAAGGCATCACAAATCAGGCCACTCTAGTCCTAATATGAATACCTAGCCTACTCTAGCATGCATATCATATCGTATCATATCTCATAACACATAATGTAAGGGTATTTTGGGAAATCACCGTTCGGGCGCTGGCTGATCGTACACACTGCTTCCTTCTGCCTTTCTCAAAACTTTTACTCTTTTAGAAAAATTGTTTATTTATGTAAAACTTTCTCATTTCCTTAGTTTGAGTTCAGATTTATCCGAAGATGCACCCGAACCCCTCAAACCAAGGCTCTGATACCAACTTGTAACAACGTAATTTTTCAAAACAATTTTTCATTTAAAACATACTTTCATTCACACTATAATCATAAAAACATAATGTATCCACTGTGTCATAGCAAACATGTCCCAAGATCTCATATACATAAATCCCCTTCAGTGTGTACAGATCATGCCGGCGCCTTCCCGCGGTCCTCGCTAGTACCTGAAACATATAACATAACAACTGTAAGCATAAATGCTTAGTGAGTTCCCCAAAATACCACATACCCCACATACGCCCTTCCAGGCCATAACTCTATAGGATCTTCCGATCCATGTGTCTCAGGGGACTTCCGTCCTAAATCCCGGTAGACCTTCCGGTCCTACCCCTATCGACCTTCCGGTCCGTAACCCCTTGACCTTCCGGTCCATATCATCTTGACCTTCCGGTCCATACCATCTTGACCTTCCGGTCCATATCATACATAACATACATAGCACATACATATCACATAACTGCATATAGCACATACATATCACATAACCGCATATAGCACATGCATCTCATAGCATACAAGACCTTCCGGTCACACATAGGTACCCTTCCAGGTACAGTATAGTGAGAAGACTCACCTCAATGAATTCGGATGAACTCTCGTGCTCAACGTCCCGACTTACCCTCCTCCTATTATTCAAATAACATCCTGATCAATATTCTCTCATGATCTCATCTCTATAACTGGGTAGAAGGCCATTCTACCCTTCCTTGAACTCTCCTGAATCAGTCCTGACCAGAACCCTAAACTCAACAAAAGTCAACGGTCAACTTTGACCCGACTCGCCGAGTGCACGAGGGTGACTCGGCGAGTACACGCATGCCCTCTTCGCCCCTGGTCCTCTCTTGACTCACTAAGTCAACCCTATGCTCCACGGGTCGTCACAGATCGCGAGTCGCGGGGCAACCCGACTCAACTCGTCGAGTCCTCTCATGGACTCGGCGAGTACATTCCATGCTCACACGCAAACGACCTTCTGAGGTCAGATCTGTTCCTCTAATCCATAGATCTGGCCTTCCCAACCACTATAATCACGTAAAGGTCTGACCTTTACACTCATGCAATGACCAAAGAGCTTCTTTGGGTTAAATAACCCCTAAAATGGCAACCTAGGGCCATATCTTCAAGTTGGACATGACCCTAGCCTTATTGCATCTTAAAGTCGACCTTTTGGGCATAAACATGAAGGGTGTATGGCCGCACACCCCTATGTACGGCCGCACACACACCCTAGGGCCGCAAACCCACTTCCATGGCCCTTATTGACCTCAAACTTGCACCACAACTAAGCATGGACCTATAACACTTCATGAATGCTAATATGAACCTTGAAAACACCTCAAAGACACCTTCCATCATGAGTGTACGGCCGCACACCTCTTGGGCCGCACACCCATGGCCGCACACACATATAAGGTGGCCATACACCTCCCTCCTCCATACCATAAGGTTCCAACACTTGGTGCAAGTGGTTCCAAGTCCCTAGAGTGGTTTCGTATCATATCTAGTAGTGAAATACCTTCATTTGACTCCTATATGTGTTATTACATGTTGAATAGGATCTAGTTGTGTTCGAGGTTTCATTAGATACTCAGCATCTCATACCGACCTTTCATTCAAGCCATCCACTCGAGGTGAGTTCATACCCCGACATTTTCCGAGTTTTTAAGGTTTTCAGGGGGGGGGGAATACAAGTAAAAGCACAAGTAATCTTTTGTTTAGAAATATAATTTGGTTTATTATATTTCTTATCATTAGTATACAACGAACATAGAACTTACTAAACTTGATGAACATAGCTACTACTAGATTTACAGACAGTCTTATAAACATGTTAGGATACAAACATTGCAAATTCAGTTTTCAGATCAAAGGAAACAAACTTATGAATTATAAAGTAAAAGATATTATTTTATAAAGGATTCTTGTTAATTACAAAAAGGGTTTTCAGCATTATTACTTGTAAATTTGTTAGTCTAAGTTGGAGACACGTCCTTGGTAACACTCACCACCGAAACAGAGTGTAGGACTAGTACTTATGACCAGAATCTCTTGTTGGGAGAGCGTGACTGTTGTGCATAGATCTATACAGGACGGACTATCCCGCACCTCGCAGCTAGCTATAGTGGGACTGGCAGGTCTACAGGTGACAAAGTCATAAAAGATACTGGCCCCGATATGTGCCATATCAAGTTAAAGTATGGTTATAAAACTCACAATGTAGATTACAGCGATTTACTTATGTAATAATGAATCGAGTGAACTAACCTCAGAGTAATAACCAATTGATTACTAGAGAGTATTAATAATACCTTCAGGATTTAGTTCACCACGTTTTTATTAGTTTTATTTATGTAATAAGGCTAATATACCTCACTGGGAGTAACCAGGGTTTTTTCAAAGGAAACTACATTTAACGATATAAGTATGGTAGATGCTTGTACTCTACGATTTTGGAACGGAGAATTTAATAACTTACACTTAGGGAAAATATAGGATTTTCCAGGGTAAACATCAGAACTTTATAAACAGTTGATCTATTATTCAACTAACGAATATTTATTACAAATTCCATGACTCCTTAGTTGATGCATCCGGGTTGCGTATGAAGAATATCTGATAGACTATGGAATGTGTGGTTTCCGCCTCATTCCATGTTCCTTGTTTGGTTGTGGGTTTAGGGCAGATCTATACAATTAACTGTCTATTCAATATTGGTTTATACGTAACTAGTATGAACTGAGAAGTCATAGAAGGAATGGGTTAATCATGCTTCACATAAGAAAATATTGGATTTTCTTGAGAAACGCTTTCAACAGATATAATTAACTTTGTAAGTATCTAGTGAATACTTCAGGATTATATACATGAGGATCTGACAACTAGTGGAATGTGTGGCCTCTGCCTCTCTTCCTGTTCCTTGTTTGGTTGTGGGCTTGGGGCAGAACCACACAATTGACTGTTTGTTCGATCTGGATGGTATATAATTTGTATACACTAAGTACTCACAGTAAGAACTTGTAAGAAATATTTTTACTTAACTACATCAGAAAATAAGAGGTTTTTCTGGAGTAACGTAACGCATTTTTCGAAAGATCAAAGAGCAGTTTTTCCAAATTAAAACGCTTATGAACTCACCAGCGTCATGCTGATACTCTTTCAAAACCTACTTGTATTCTCAGTACATTAGTAGACAGGTACACTCACCGGGTTCATGAAGATGGAGCATCGTAGTTCGAGTCTTTACTTGTTATTTACTTTTGGAGTCAATCATGTATGATTCAAATGTAATGTAAACACTATACTATTAATACAATGGTTGTTGTTGCTTTGATTACTATTATTCAATTGTTGTGATACTATACATGACGTCCTCCGCCCTCGAACGTTTCCGCCGTTTCGGTTTGGGGGTGTGACAGATCGACTCTGGATAATTTGAACAGTCCTATTATTTAGGAAGTAAAACATGCAAAAGTGAAACAATAGTAAACAATTGACACAAGATAGTAAACATTACTTATAAATAATTCTCCATTACTTAATCATCAAATGTCAATTACATTTATCTATTACAAGTTTCTAAACATCTATCTAATCACTAAAACTAATATCGTCCTTCAGACCAATGCTCCTCGCATGCTGAACGTGCTTGATCCCTCTTGACCACGAGGAGTCCTTCTTCAACACGATGTATGATGAAATGATATTTTCTGTCGATATGTCTGGATCTGCCATGATCCCTAGGTTCCTTGGTTAAGGCGACCGCACCTTTATTATCGCAGAAAATCTCCATGGGCTCCTTTATGGCTGGTACAACGCCAAGGTCTCCAATGAAGTTCTTGAACCATATAGCCTCCTTCGACACTTCGCTCGCAACTATGTACTCTGATTCGCATGTTGAATTAGCTATGGTTTCCTTCTTGGAACTTTTCCAAGTCACTGCTCCTCCATTGAGGGTAAACACCCAGGCTGACTGAGAACGGAAGTTGTCTCGGTCGGTATGAAAGCTGGCGTCGCTATACCCTGTCACTCTCAAGTCATCACTGCCACCAAGTATAAGGACCCAGTCCTTAGTCCTTCATACATACTTAAGAATGTTCTTAACTGTTGTCCAGTGAGCTCTACCCCAGGTTCCCTTGATATCGGATTACCATGCTCAATGCAAAAGCCACATCAGATCGAGTATGTGTCATAGCGTACATGATCGAGCCAACGGCAGAAACATGTGGCACTCGACTCATTTCCGCTGTCTCTACATCCGTACTCGGACTCCGAGTCTTACTCAGTTTGGTATTGCTTTGGATAGGTAACTCCCCTTTCTTGGAATTCTCCATGCTAAAACGTTTTAGCACCTTGTCCAAGTAAGTACTCTGACTAAGTCCAATTAGTCTTTTACTCCTATTTCGCAAGATCCTTATCCCCAGAATATAAGCAGCTTCCCGTAGATCCTTCATAGTGAAACACTTTCCAAGCCAGGAATTAACCTCCTGCAAGGTTGGAACGTCGTTTCCTATGAGCAGTATGTCATCGACATACAATACTAGAAATCTAACTATACTCCTACTAGCCTTGACATACACACAGGACTCATCCTCACTTCTAGAGAAACCAAACTCTTTGACTTTCTCATCGAAGCAAAGATTCCATCTGCGAGACATTTGCTTCAATCCATGAATGGATTTCTCAAGTTTGCACACTCTATTGGGATATTTAGCATCCACAAAACCTTCTGGATGACACATGTAAACATCTTCAGCCAGCTTCCCATTAAGGAAAGCGGTTTTGACATCCATCTACCAGATTTCATAATCATGAAACGCAGCGATGGCTAACATAACCCTAATAGACTTGATCTTGGCCCCTGATGAGAATGTCTCATCATAGTCAACCCCCGGGGTTTGAGTAAAGCCCTTCGCAACCAGCTGTGCCTTGAACGTGTGCACCTTTCCATCCATGTCAGTCTTCTTCTTGAAGATCCATCTGCACTCAACTGTCTTTCGACTTGGTACATTGTCAACCAAGTTCCACACTTGATTGTCATACATGGAATGGATCTCATTGTCCATTGCCTCTTTCCATTTGGCAGACTCAGGGCCCGCCATGGCTTCCTTGTAGTTAGAAGGCTCATCCAAATTTACCAGTGTACTATCACTGATAAACGTATCACCGTCCGTAGTAATATGAAAACCATAAAACTCTGGTGCCATTCTAACTCGAGAGGATCGTCGAAGAGGTAATGACTCGTCAATGGGTTCAACAAGAATCTCTTCCTCGGGTTGAGTGCTAGTGTTAGAGGTTCCTTCACCGCTTGATTCTTGAATCTCTTCAAGGTCAATTTTCCTCCCACTATCCTCTTGGCATATGCGTTCTTACTCGCGGAAAACTCTTCTTCTTGCTACGAAGACCACGTTATCGCTAGGTTTGTAGAAGAGATATCCAAAGGATTTCTGTGGGTAACTGATGAAAATACACCGCTCACTACGAGGTTTGAGCTTATCGTGAGTCTCTCGTCTTACGAAGGCTTCACAACCCCAAACCTTGATATGTGCCAAAGATGGAACTTTCCCTGTCCACATCTCGTGAGGTGTTTTGGTAACCTTCTTAGTTGGGACTAGATTAAGGATATGGGCAACAGTCTCTAAGGCATACCCCCATAATGAGATTGGTAGTAAAGCTTGACTCATCATGGAACGAACCATGTCCAACCAGGTTTGATTGTGCCTCTCGGCCACACCATTAAGTTGTGGTGTCCTAGGAGGTGTCAATTGTGAAACAATTCCACATTCCTTTAGATAGTCGTGGAACTAGATACTAAGATACTCGCCACCTCTATCAGATCTGAGCATCTTTATCTTCCTGCCCAATTGATTCTCCACTTCTTGCTTAAACTCTTTGAACTTTTCAAAAGTTTTTGACTTATGCTTGATTAAGTAGATATAACCATATCTGCTATAATCATCAGTAAAAGTCACATAGAAGCGGTTTGCATCCCTTGTGGTAGATCTGAAGGGCCCACACACATCGGTGTGTATGAGATCCAACAATCCCTCACCTCTTTCACAAGTACCAGTGAAAGGCGATTTAGTCATATTTCCAAGTAAACAAGATTCGCACGTGTCATCTGACTTTAGGTCAAATAACTCCAACACTCCATCCTTTTGGAGTTGGGCTATGCGCTTCTTTTTGACATGTCTAAGACGACAATGCCACAAGCATGACTTGTCAAAACCATTAGACGAATCAATATGCAACACATTATTTCCTAAGTTATCTACAACCATCACAGTTTCATATACACCATTACAAATCAATGCTTCAAAATAAAATAAACCATTATAATAAGCATTAATAGAACCAATTTCATTATTAAACGAAAATCTAAAGCCTTGTCTATACAAACCATGAAAGGAAATAATATTCCTCGTCATCTCTGACGAGTAGCAACAATCATTCAAATCTAAACCTAACCCACTACTAAGCACAAATGAGCAAACTCCGATCTTGGTAACATGAGACGACTTCCTATTGCCCATTATCAGGTTCATCTTCCCATGCTCCACATCCCTACTTCTTCTTAGCCCCTAAAAATCAGAACAAATGTGAAAACCACATCCTGTATCAAGGACCCAAGAACTAGCATCTGATGAGTTTTTAGATAGAATAGTATAAATACCTGTAAATGAGGGCTTTATCTTCCCATCCTTGATGACCTGCAAGTACTTCGGGCAGCTTCTCTTCCAATGCCCCTTTTCGTGGCAGTAGAAGCATGTTGCTTCTTTCAGGTCGAAGGAGGGAGGGGCAGAACCGGTTTTAGCTTTGGAACCACTAGAAGAAGACCCATCATGAGACTTTCCCTTCCAGCTCTTTGAGGGAGCTTTCCTCTTTTCCCCTTTCCATGTCCAATAGCCAGGACTGGGGCAGCAGCAGGAGTGGGAGTGGATTCGACACTCTTCCTTTTTAATCCACTTTCAGCAGTTCTTAGCAGGCCTTGAAGGTTACTCAATGTGACTTCCTCATTGATCATATGATAAGTCATCTTGAACTGATCATAGCAACGAGGTAGAGAGTGTAGGACTATGTCAATAGCCAGCTCTTCGTCAAAGCTCACATTCAACTTCAAGAAACGATCCACATATCTTTGCATTCTTTGCAAGTGGCTCGTGATGGACTCTCCATCCCTCATTTTGATGGTGATGAACGATATGACTATCTCATACCTCTCTTAACGCGATCGTTGATGTTACTTTTCCATAAAGTCCTTGCACATCTCGTAGGGCCAATAATCCTCGTAGAACCGCTGCAGCTCAGGAGTCATGGTGGCTACCATAATGCAGAACACCTTAGTAGCATCCTTGTGGTGAGCCTCATACTCAGCTATTTCTTCGGGAGTAGCTTTGGACTCATCAACCTCTTTTAATGGATTGTCGAGGACATATTCTTTGTCCTCGTAACGCAAGGCCATTCGAATGTTCCGGATCCAATCATTAAAATTGGAACCATCGAATGTGACCCTCGCGCAAATGTTCAAGAGTGAGAAGGAGTTGTTGTTGGAGGAACCGGAAGCGTTGTTTGAGGTAGACATCTGCAAAGAAGAAGGACAAAGTTTTGATTAGATAGGAAATCCTTAATATAACACCCAAATGAAATATTAAGGCTAGGACCCAACACAATAATTCACAATTCGGAAGAGGGATGATGTAATCCAATTGTAAATTATTTCAAGGTTGGTAAATGACGATTTACCAATTCCACCACGAAAAAATGAAATTTAAACAACTAGGTTTTATTAAATGAAATTCCTAGATCTTTTGAGATTCACTGAACTTTTCAATGGCATGTTTAATCTCGATTATGCCCTTCAAGTTTGTGACTGGGATACCGAGGATCACAAACAATGTGTGAATAACCATGCAAATTAGCTTGGTACTCTCGATGTCATTTACCACCTGATCAATGTGCCGGTTAACCACACACGCTCCATTGATCTATGATAATTTACGAGCTACCCAATGCCACTCTTTGTTAGGCCAAGTTAGTGTGCTGGTTAACCACACATGCTCCACTAATGACTTGGCAAAGTGCAATGTGCAATTTCATGGATTAGCATCAAATTCACATTTTCCGAAAGTAACTAAGATTGGGAATTTATAAAAACATTCAGTTACTTTATATTTATCATTATACTTATTAATGAGAGGATTAATGTCCTGTCCTACCCGTTCAGCTAACGAACCTCCACTAGTCAAGAGTGCGGTGGGTTAGAGTGGATACCCAATGATGGTCATTTTATAGGCCGCTTCCTTAAACACCCCTTATAGAACAGCTTCGTGAATGAGGCCTACTAACGGTAAGACTGACTTTTCTTATACATATATAATATTAAACTTTTAATTATATATAGTATAAGGGTGTACTTTAAACATTTCAAAATACAAGGGTTTTTAATCTAATTTAAAATTTTCAAAAATTAATACTTTTTAATTTAAAATATTAAATATTAAAAACCTTGATTTAATAATTATCCAAAATTAACAATTAATTTAAATTATTAAATCTCATAGGATTATCCATTAAATTAAATAAATAATTAAACCTAATCCCTTTATCCCCTAGATTTCGAAATTTTGGGAAGGGATATACCAAATCATCAATTATCCATTTAAACAATTAAAAGGTAATACCTAACCAAAACCCTAGATTTTCGAAAATCTTGGGGAAGGCATATTTCGAAATTTCTAGGGTTAGCAAACCCTAAAAATCGAAAATATGGAGGCCAAAGGAAAGGGTTCAAAAACCCTAATCAAATTTCGAACCTAGGGTTTAGAAACCCTAATTTCGAAAAATCCAAGCCCTATGGTTTAATAGCCATAAACCCTAATTTGTCAAGTTCAATCTATTGTATCAAATCTAATTGAAAACAAAACCAAAAGCTCTGATACCACTGATGGGTTTTATACAAACAATCTTATGTGTGCATGCAACCCTAGTTTGGATCTATGTTTTCTCTATTAGACATACAACTATTGAACACAAATAGTAAACCCTAATATGCATCTAATAAATTGAAAATAAACATATGAATGATTAGATTACATACATTTGTTGTCATATAGTAATAACAACTAAAACTTGAAGATCATTGCTTTTGAGTACAGGTACCACAAGCGTAGTACCTCTAATGGCTCACAACACACACTAGGGCAAGAGAATAAATATGAGAGAGAGGAGAGAGGAGTAGCTTGCTCATAATTTCGGCTCTTCTAGGGTTCCAAGAGGGTGTACGAAATCTAGAGGCCAAGGGACTCTATTTATACTTGAGGCTAGCTAGGGTTTCAGGGTGGAAACCCTAATTCCTTAGCTTAGGGCCTAAGCAAGTTCATGGACTCCCTTCCTTAGGACTTGGACGAAAATCTCTAGATCCTTCTAGGGATTTTAGGCCCTCCCTAATAAGGGTGATCCAATGGCCCAAAACCTCAACTATCAAATATTTACAAAACAGACCCTGCACTTTCATTCCATTCCTTTAATCCCAAAAATTAATTCCAAATTAATTTCTGATTAAATATTTATTAACAATATGATTTCTAATTAATATATTATTCGTATAATATATTAATAAATCATATCACCAATTTATTATTCTTAATAATAAAATCAGCCTCTCTCTCCAATAGTCATCCTATCTAGTTGCTAGTGTGAAGGCAACCCAAAAGGACCATGCTAATATCAAATCAAGTACATATCAATTATAGGTATGGGCTTATACACCTAATCCAAAACTCAGGGGGCAAGCCCGTTATGTTTTCACTGCGATCAGGTGGGCCACAAGACGGCCGATTGTCCAGTGTTAAGGGGAGGAGCAGTGAGTGCACCTACTCTGACTAATTTGACGATTACCGATGGACGAGAGGGTAGGGAAGGAGCCCCAGCGGAGAAGAATCGGGCTTTGCAGTATCAGACAGGGGAGGTCAGGACTCCAGCAGACGACATTGCGGGTATGTTACCTTTTACTTTCTTCATGGTTTTATCAGAAATTATGTTGTTTTGGAATCTTGCGTCGGTTTGGGTAAGCGTACCTTCGGTTTATATCTCTGCTTATGTTTGGATTATATCTTCAAGAAATGTTATATGCCTTTTGCATGCCATGAATTGTTAGTGGATTAGTAAGGGTTGTTTATTGTATAAAGGGTTTCAAGTGTTCGAGTGTTGTTCTGGTTTTTGGTCGGGATCGGATCAGGATCGTTGTGCAGAAATCTATGGCCCGGGTTCGACAGTATGATCCTCCAACATCGTCAGGACACGGTGGTTTTAGCATTGTGTTGGGTTGGCCCTTGGATATGATGAAGGAAGTGGTCTATTGTGAAGGTTTTGGTTTGAACATTTGTTCTATGGACTTCAAGATTTGAGTGTAATGTCATTTTAAGCACCTGGGGTTGTCAGTGTTGTTGGAATTCGGGGAGTGTTCAACTGGTCTTCAGGGGTTGTGCAGTCCTTGGGTTGGATAATGATGGAATATTAGCATTGGTAAGCGCTGGGTGTCAGCAGATCGATAATTGGAAGGCAAAAAGGATTAGGAATCCTTCAATGCTCGTGTGATGTGAGGGCTTAGTCGAATCAAAGTGGGGGAGGCGGCCTAAGTGGCTGTCTGGATTGAGGATTGTGTGAGTTGGGAGTTCGGGAAACTTCCCAACATTGGGTTCGCGTCTTCTTGATGTTTGATGGCAGGTTTTAGGGGATCCAGGTTGGGGTTCCAGGTGTGACTCGAGTTCAGCTCAGGTGTTGGGTTGACTGCGTGCTCGACTTTCGATGTGTTCAAATTGATAGATTAGCGGTAAGGCTTTGGGCGACAGTTGTGGTAAGGTGGTAGTGTTGTAAGACTGTGGGGTGGCCCGTATCATTCACTAGCGGTCAGATAGTGTAGGAGTCTTGTAAGACTGTGGGGTGGCCCATAGCATTCATGAGTTCGCAGATAGAGTAGGAGTGTTGTAAGACTATGGGGTGGCCCGTAGCATTCATCGGTCCCTATGCAGCGGTGAGATTATGGCAAATCTGTGATTTGCTCACGGATTTCTTCAAATGGTTTAGGCCAATGTGGGTCTGTTCGTAAGTCTTTGGGAGGGCCACAACATGTTTGGGATCAGGAATTGGTAGGTCGCGGGAGACTGGGCATGAGATAAAGCTACAGTTGGTCCTGTAGCGTTCAGTTTAGCATCGGGTTGGTGTCGCGAGGGTTCGGGTAACTGTAATGCCCGTGTTTCTAGCCTAGGCATTAATATTGATGTGATAGTCTAGGTTAACCTTTGTAACTCATTTTGAAGAAATGAAAAGGAATTATGTGTATATTATGTGTTTTATGTGTTTTATGCTTAATTACTAGGAGTTAATTAATTAAGAATAAAAATGAGTGTCGAAAATAAATATTAGATAAAGCCGATATCTATTAAGAAAGTTTTAGTGGTCGTGACAAGGATTACGGATATATAAAGAATACCAAAATCCGAGTTATAACGAAGAAGTTATGACCTGTCGAAGTTTCACGACAAAACCGGCACGGTGTCGAATGTCGTAAAAAGTGAGTTTTTGATAAACTACTTTTTGGCCTTAGTGATCTAAACGAAAGTCGTAGTGCTCGTTAAACCGAGAGAATGTATAAAAAGAACGCCCAAATCTGACTTCGTATGAGGAAGTTATGATTTTTCGAAGTTTTAGCTTAGGAGTAGACAGCTAAAAACTCGAATTTTAGATCGACTGATTTTTAGCCGACACGACCTAAACGAGAATCGAAGGTCTCGTCAATAGTAGCACAACGGTAAAAATACAGACGAAAACGGACGTCGGATGAAGAAGTTATAAAATTTTAACGGATTTCATGTCCCGGTCTGTTAAAAATAATAATATAAAAATTAAATTCAAAAATAGCCGACGAAGTCTAAACAAAAGTTGTAGAGCGTAATTTTACCTACGCGTGCATATAAATAACGTCAAAAACGGAGCTCGTATGCGAAAGTTATGGATTTTAGAAGTTTTGGCACGAAAATCGAGAAAAATTGCCAAAACCGAGGAATTTCGCATAGGCCACCTCACCCTCGCTTAAATCGTGCCACGTGTCCGAAATTTTGCTGAGTCATCCGAACTGGAGAAGCCATCCAAAGTGGTCCAATAAGAAGGTGACGCGTGCCTTCTGATGATTCATCCGAGCCTCGCAGGGTGCCACAGACCCCCCCTCCTCGGACCCAGACTTCGGTCCACTAAGAAGCTGCCACCGAGCCCCTCGCATGCGCAACCCACGTGCGAGCCAGGTGCTGCCCCCTTCGGATCTGCTGCCGTGTGGCTTCTCTCCAACCGTCTGATCAGCAGCCTCCCCCTATAAATAGAAGGCTGCGAGCCTTCTCGGATAATTTTAAGAAATTGTCCATTTTCACCCCTTTCTTCATATTTCTTTCATTTTAACATCCCCCAAAGCCCCGGTGTCAATTATAACCCCCGAAATACGTCACGAAGTGCCCGAGAAGCCCGAGAAATTTCTCTTTTCGGTTTCGAAGCCCGACCCTTGCAGAGCCCGGTTTCTCAATAAAACTCTTTGTTTTATTAGAAACGAATGTTTTAGGAAACGAATTCCTGCCCGATTATCATCAAATCATGTGAGTGTGTAGTCACTTTCATCTTACACCTAGATATGAAGTATTTTCTATAAAATACGTGTTATGTGTAATTATATTAAGTGTTTATTTGAGGTGACTGTTGAACAGATGTTTTATACAAGTTTTAAACTGTATATGTATTTTATCTACAAATATGTTGGGTAGAACATGGGTAGACGAAATAGTCGATGTGTGTTAAAATGGTGAGAGGCATCGGTGAAGTTGTTGTTGTTGTTGTTTTTGAAGTCGTCTAGCGGAGTGTAGATGACGACCACGGACCTTTCTAGACAGTCCAGTGGCACACTAGCAGGTTCGCAACTTATAGGTGTTGATGAACTAAATGTTCGTCGGCGTACTCCATCCCCCTCGTGGTTGCCTTTAGGACATGTATGGCTGAGGATTCCCCTTAGCAGTAGTGTCCATCCCGATGATATTCCTTAGGCTAGGTCCCTTGTGATAGGTGTTTAGGGACGTAAAGTGAGGACAACGGGAATGGGTAATCAGGGTTATTGTTGATTGGTGAACTTAATAAGGTTATTATTATTGTGGGTTGAAAACCCTATATGCTCACCACGCTCCCAAGCCTGGCCCACTCAGCTTTTTATGTTACAGGTAGTGGACCCCGAGCATAGTCGGAGGACGATGAGAGATTTTTGATTATAGGCCAGTAGTTGTAAATAACTGTTGTAAGGCTTTAATATCTTGTTTATGCTTTTGATCTATATCGGAACATGACATCTCGAGGTTTTGATATGAAATGAAACTATACATTTCTTATAGAAAGGTTTTGATAAACTTTTATCATGTTTTGTTTTGGGGACCAATTCCGCAACATCTTTTAAAAATATTTCTCTGATTTTATTTTAAAAAGCATAAATTAAATCGGTCTTTTCTGGCCGAGAAATTAGGGGATGTCACAGTTGGTATCAAAGCATTAGTTTAAGCGAACTAAGAAATTGTAGGATTTCTAGACTTAAACTTAGAATGCTAAGTGATGATTGTGAGATGAGTGTCTACCATATTTTAGACACGAGCACTAGTTTATTTTAGGAAAGGTGCCTAAAATGCTTTTATGTGCTAAATGCTATATGTTTGCCATATATGCCATTATTTGTTCGGATCTATGGTCTGTTGCTGACCGGATCTGGAAACCTTATGTGTGTAGGATTCTAAGCGTATGATTATGAGATTAGAACTAACATGTAAACGTTTCGGAGTGATAAGGGAATTGAAATATCTAACAAGGATAAAGACCTAAATTCGCCTTATTCGGTATATAGATTATAATGGCAAGAACTTGAAGTGGAGCTGGAAATGCAAACAGAAACCAACAACCTCAACCTCAAGTGGTGGAACAGGTGCCTATAGTAGGAGTTGCACCCGAACCCATCACCATGTCTGGAGTACAAACTATGATTCAGACCATGATGGCTAAACAGAGGGAGGAATTGAGGCAAATGTTACTGAACAACAGGGATGAACCTTCAGTTCCTGTTGAACAACGTGAATTGAATGACGATCAATCTGAAGAAGGAAACAACAGTAGATCGGTTGGTCATAGTGAACCGCTTGTGGTTGGGAGAAATAACCACGAGGATAAAGTGGAGAGAAATGGGTGCAAGTATAAGGACTTTATGACTTGCAAGCCATCGACCTTCACTGGAAAAGAAGATCATGTCGGAGTAATGGATTGGATCTCGGAAATGGAATTGGCTTTCATGACTTGTGGTTGCCAAGGCAAGTTACAAACCACATTTGCAGTGCGTCAGTTCAGGGGTAGTGCTGCTCGTTGGTGGAACACTTTGGGGAAAACCCTAAGCCTTAATGAGCCACTGCAACTGACTGGGGCAGAGTTCTTGGTGCACTTCAAGCGCAAGTACTGCTCGGCCCAAAACGTGCTTGAGTTAGAAAACCAATTTCTAACGTTGAAGAAGGGGAGTATGACCGTTGACGAATATACGAATAACTTCACAGACAAAATGGAGTTTGCTTTGCGTATTGTCCCAGATGAGCTGGCAAAAATTGACAGGTACGCAAAGGGACTTCCATGGGAGTATGCGGTGCCAGTACGTCAGGCACTTACTTTGGAGGCAGCTATCTGGGCTGCCAAGTCTGTTGAAGATATGATTAAGGGGAGAGCCGCCAGCAAGGTTGAAGTTGGCGAAAAGAGAAAGTTTGAAGGAACTTCAGGTTCCAATAAAAAGAACAAGTTCTCGAAGACTGGTTCGAGAAAAATCGGAGGAGGAGCCTAAGCCAAGTGGTGTGACAAGTGCAAGAAGAAACATGCTGGGAAGTGCAGCGTGGAAGTCACTTGTTACAAGTGTGGAAAGCCAGGGCATTATGCCAATAACTACACCTTCCCTAATAACGTTTGTCATGGGTGCCATGAAGAAGGGCATATTTTGAGGAATTGCCCAAAGAAGAAGGATGCAGCAAAGCCCAATCTTCCACCAAAGCCGAAGGCGAGAGCCTTTCAGATGACACTTGAAGCTGCGAAAGAAGAAGTCGATGTCACTTCAGGTACCTTTCTCGTAAACGAATTGCCTGCCCAAATTTTGTTTGATTCTGGAGCCAATTACTCCTTTATTTCGCATGAATTTGGTAGAAAACTAGCTTTGCCTGTAGATAGACTAGTTAATGCTATAATAGTCGAGATTGCTGGTGGCAAGTTTGTACCTGTTAGCCATCGTATGAAAAACATCCTCATTGACTTGGATGGGAATAAGTTCCACGAGGAATTATTGCCTATCGAGTTAAATGGATTCGACATAGTTTTAGGAATGGATTGGCTTAGCGCCAATGATGCCGAAATATTGTGTTGGAAGAAGATAGTAAAAATAAACCCGCCAGGGAAAGAGTCGTTCATGGTGTACGGAGACAAACTCGGAGTAAACTCTGGAATCATTTCCCTAATGAAAGCCAGAAAGTGTTTGGCCAAGGGATGTACATCATACCTAGCGTTCGTGATCGATGCTAAGAAGGAACAGAAGGAGGTGCAGAATATTCCAGTGGTGTGTGAGTATCCGGAAGTCTTTCCCGAAGATCTTCCCGGATTGCCCCCTGATCGACAAGTAGAATTTCGTATCGACTTGTTACCAGGAACGATGCCGATAGCAAAAGCACCAACAGAGATGAAAGAACTTATGACACAACTTCAGGAGTTATTGGACAAAGTTTTCATTCGACCTAGTTCATCACCCTGGGGAGCCCCTTGTGTTATTTGTAAAGAAGAAAGACGGGAGCATGAGAATGTGCATCGATTACAGAGAGCTGAATAAAGCGACAATAAAGAAAAAGTACCCGTTGCCGAGGATCGATGACCTGTTCGACCAGTTGCAAGGTTCGAGCTATTTCTCGAAGATCGATCTTAGGTCAGGATACCATCAACTAAAGGTGAGAGAGCAGAATATCGAAAAGACTGCGTTCAGAACAAGATACGGACACTATGAATTTTTGGTTATGTCGTTCGGACTAACCAATGCCCCAGCAGCTTTCATGGATTTGATGAACAGGGTTTGTAAACCATACCTTGATAAATCCGTGATAGTATTCATAGACGATATCTTGATTTATTCGAAAAGCAAGCAGGAGCATGAAAAGCATCTGCGGGAAGTGCTAGAAGTTCTGAAATAGGAGAAGTTGTATGCAAAGTTCTCCAAATGTGAATTTTGGATTCAAGAAGTCCAATTTTTAGGTCATGTGGTTAACCAAGAAGGAATAATGGTTGACCCAGCAAAGATTGAAGCTGTAATGAGGTGGGAACAACCAAAAAGTCCTACGGAGATTCGAAGCTTTTTAGGATTATCCAAATATTATCGCCGATTTATCCAAGGCTTTTCTTCGATCGCTACTCCATTAACAGCTTTGACCCACAAAGGAGCTACTTATGCTTGGAATGAGAAGCATAAGGAAGCCTTTGAAAAGTTAAAGAAGAGATTGTGTGAAGCATCGATTCTTTCGTTACCTGAAAGAGTTGATGACTTTGCAGTCTATAGTGATGCCTCTGGAGTTGGGTTAGGTTGTGTTCTGACCCAAAGGGATAAAGTGATCGCGTATGCATCGAGGCAATTGAAAGAGCATGAAAAGAACTACCCCACTCATGATCTGGAGTTGGCAGCGGTAGTATTCGCCTTAAAGATATGGAGGCACTATCTTTATGGTACTAAATGCAAACTTTTCACTGATCATAAGAGTCTTCAATATCTCTTTAATCAGAAGGAATTGAACATGAGGCAACGGTGCTGGCTAGAATTACTCAAGGACTACGACTGTGAGATACTTTACCACCCTGGTAAAGCAAATGTTGTTGCTGATGCTCTCAGTCGGAAGGTAAATCTTGAAAAGAAAAGGCCAAGAGCTTTGAGAATTGAAGTTGTCTCTACAATTGTGGAAAGTATAAAGAAAGCTTAGGAGGAAGCTTTAGAGAAAAATGACCGGAAGGAGGAACGTTTGGGCAAAACGTTGGTGTTTGATACAAACGGTCAAGGACTGAAGGTATTCAAGGATAGGATTTGGGTACCTAAGACGGGAGGAGTAAGAGATCTTCTGATGGAAGAAGCTCACAAGACCATGTACTCGATTCATCCCGGCAGTACAAAAATGTATAGGGATCTAAAACCCTATTACTGGTGGCCGACGATGAAGCTCTATGTTGCTAAGTATGTGGCCGAGTGTGTAACTTGTGCTAGGGTTAAGGCACAACATCAGAAACCGTATGGGAGTTTAGAACCTTTACCTGTA
This sequence comes from Lactuca virosa, assembly GCF_052849685.1. Classification (NCBI taxonomy): domain Eukaryota; kingdom Viridiplantae; phylum Streptophyta; class Magnoliopsida; order Asterales; family Asteraceae; genus Lactuca; species Lactuca virosa. Next base: position 488,842,293 of record NC_136429.1, read on the forward strand.
CCCATGGGTAAATGGGAGGACATTACCATGGATTTTGTGACTAAACTGCCCAGAACAAGGAACGGTCACGACATGATTTGGGTGGTCGTTGATCGCTTCACTAAGAGTGCGCATTTCATAGCAGCCAACGAGAAATGGTCTATAGATAAAATTACGAATTCTTACGTGAAGGAAATTGTGAGGCTTCACGGTGTTCCGTTAACGATTGTATCCGATCGTGACAGCCGTTTTACCTCAAGCTTTTGGAGGAGTCTACAAGAGGAATTGGGTACCAAGTTGTGTTTGAGTACAACTTACCATCCGCAAACTGATGGTCAGAGCGAACGAACAATTCAAACATTGGAGGATATGAAATGAAACTATACATTTCTTATAGAAACTATACATTTCTTATAGAAAGGTTTTGATAAACTTTTATCATGTTTTGTTTTGGGGACCAATTCCGCAACATCTTTTAAAAAGATTTCTCTGATTTTATTTTAAAAAGCATAAATTAAATCGGTCTTTTCTGGCCGAGAAATTAGGGGATGTCACAGTAATTATTGTCAGTCGAGGTTTTTGTGCGTAAGTCGCGTTGGGAGACTGTGGGGGTGTCGTTTGACTCAGCAGCCAGGCGGAGCAGACGAGTTGGGACCAAGGAGGTCTCGATGGATTTTAGAAAGTAGCTAGGAGGTAGCATGCTGTTTCGGGCAGTATTAGTGCTTCGGGCAGTATTAGTGCTTCGGGCAGTATTAGTGATTTAGTTTTTGTGAGTGAGTGAAGTAACTAGTTGTTTGGGAAATTCTAAGTCACTCGTAGTGGGATTAAATAATCTCAGAGTAATTGATTTGACCATGTTGCATAGCTCTTGTTTGAGTCTAACCGTTGCAGGGATGAATCTTCTACTCGAAGGATTATCTGAGCCTTCTGTCGAATATAAGTATTCGGTAGCTGTATTAGGTCAGTGACTTTGTTCCCCTTTGAAGCAGCAATCTGATCAGGGGTTGGAAGCATTTTGTTTGGTACGAAACTCTATGAGGTTGGCATGGTGGCAGTTCAGTGTGGGAGGTCTGACAGGGAGTCAGACCATGAGACTTTAGGTTTCAGAATTCAGGTGAGATAGGATTGGTTTTTATTCAAGAAATTGTGGTTTCGTTCTTCATCGGGCTTGAAGAACTATTCTAAGGATGGTTTAAGTAGATCTGGATAGGCCGTTGTATGATCAGAGTTGGAAGTGTTATGTTTGGTCTGTTATTCGTTGAGAGTTTAACATGGAGTTGTTTCAGCGTGGGCAGTCTGTCGGGGAGTCAGTTATAATAGATTTCAGGTCTCAGAAATGTAGAAGTGGTTTACAAGGGCTGAAGGTTTGATTGCTGTCTTCGGGATGGAAGTTTCGGTTTGGGTTTCGGGTGTCTTGGGAAGACCGTCTTATGCGTAGAATTTCCGATTGTGTTCCTCACATTGTTTTTTTGATATGAGTGTTAATAAGGAGCGATTTCGAGGACGAAATCTAATTTACATTGGGGAGAGTTGTAACACCCGGAACCTAGAAGATTAATCGTAGAAATAAATCCCCTTTTTTAGGGACAAACTCGGCGAGTTAATGGTGGGAAACTCGACGAGTTGGAGGCTTTAGGTTGTGCGTTTTTATGGACCAACTCGGCGAGTTGGTGAAGGGAACTCGACGAGTTGGACACTGATTAAGAAACCCTAATTTTAGGGTTTTGCACCCTATTTAAAAACCTTAAGTCCCAGGTGTTGGCCTCATTCCCAGCCTCCATAGCCCCTAACCCTAATCTCAAAACCCTAGAGCCTCCTTGAGTGTTGTGAGTTCATTATGGGTATGTTTTGGTGTGTTTGAAGCTCATTGAAGGAAGAGAAGCTTGGTGCATGGTGGTGGTTCAACTAGGAGCTTTCAGATCTTGATTCTCTGGTCCATTTCTAACACATTTCGGTTCGGAGGTGTCATCAGGGCAGCAGGTAGGGATTTCTTTTTTGTATGCTTCAACATTCGAGGTACTCTAGTTTTCAAATGAAAGAGATCGGGACGATCGCAACACATACACCCGTGTTTCCCTGAATATGTGATCTCTGGGAATGAACTCTGATAATTGTTTTATTTGAAATGCTTTTCAATGTTTGGACAAAGTTTACAATAGGGTTTTGACTATAATAAAAATGAAATTTTAATCCTTGATTTTTGGGATGTTACACAACCAAAGGTCCAATAAAATATTCTTAGCCCAAAATAATATCCCGATGGCCCAAAAAGGCCCTAATCATCTAGAGTCCAAACATGGCCCAACACCGTGAGCCCAAACATTTCGAATCCCATCTGCTGAGTATGCGGGGCGTACTCAGCTCGTACGATAAGCGTACTCGCTTTGGGGCTTGTACGTGCAGCGTACCAGCTTGTACGTTGTAACGTGTAACGACGTAAATTTTTTTAAAACAACTTTTCATTTTCAAATAAGACTTTCAACCACATGACAATCACAAAACATAATATATCACTGTGTCATAACAAAAACATGTCCCAAGATCTCATATACATAATTCCATCAGTGTGTACGGATCATGCTGGCGCCTTCCCGCGATCCTCGCTAGTACCTGAAACACATCACACAACAACTGTAAGCATAAATGCTTAGTGAGTTCCCCAAAATACCACATACAACACATACGCCACTCGAGGCTACAATACGACCCTCCGGTCCGATGTCTCTCAGCGGGACCCTCCAGTCCCGTAGCTCGTTGGACCCTCTGGTCCGGTCATAGCTCGTTGGACCCTTCGGTCCGGTCTGTATCGTTGGACCCTTCGGTCCGGTCTATATCGTTGGACCCTTCGGTCCGGTCTATATCGTTGGACCCTCCGGTCCGGTCTATACAACATATAGCATACATATACCACAATGCACATAATCTCATACATACACATAGCACACAAGACCCTCCGGTCTGCACATGGATACCACTCTAGGTAATGTATAGTGAGAAGACTCACCTCGGGTATCTCGGATGATCTCGCACACGAATCTACTGATCTAGCCCCCACCTAATCACATACAAAATGTCCTCAATAAGTAATCGCTCTCAAGTGCTAGATTAAACCCCCTTCTACGATCCCTCAGAAGGGTAAAAGACCATTTTACCCCTCCTTGACTCAAAAGTCCAACTGTTGACCGAAACCCTAAAAGTCAACAAAAGTCAACGGCCACAGTTGACCCTACTCGCCGAGTGCACTAGGGTGACTCGGCGAGTACACGCCTGCCCTCTTCGCCCCTGGTCCTCTCTTGACTCACTGAGTCAGCCCTATACTCCACGGGTCGTCATAGATCGCGAGTCGCGGGGCAACCCGACTCAACTCGTCGAGTCCGTTCATAGACTCGGCGAGTTCATTCCATGCTCACACTCAAATGACCTTTTGAGGTCAGATCTGTTCCTCTAATCCATAGATCTGGCCTTCTCAACCACTATAATCACGTAAAGGTCCGACCTTTACACTCATGCAATGACCAAAAAAGCTTCTTTGGGTGAAATAACCCCTAAAATGGCAACCTAGGGCCATATCTCTAATGGAGTAGCAAAAAGCAATGTGAATAGGACTCTCTGGACCTCTTAAGGTCCAGATCTATAAAGAACTCCACCTTGGGACCTCACATACTTCGAATCCAAGCCAAAGAAGGCACAAGGAAACCCTAGATTCAACTAGAACACCAAATACACGAGTTTGAGCACAGACTAGTACCTCTAGTAGCCTCCTCTGATGAAATGGATGATAGATCTGAGCTCCACAACCTTCCTTGTTTGTCCTCCTTCCTTCTTTCTTGCAAAATCACACTTAGAATGATGAAATAGCCCTCCTCTTGCACTACAAGCCTTCTCTCTGCTCTCTAGGGTTTCTCAGGGGTCTGATAGCCGCAAATGGTGGCTATAAAGGTCCTTAAATAGGGCCCAGGCCGCGAGAATTAGGGTTTCATTAAACAGCATGGACTCGCCGAGTCCACGTATGGACTCGCCGAGTCCGTCACTAAACCAGTCCAACCATGCGCTATCCTACTCGGCGAGTCTGAGCGCCTACTCGCCGAGTCCCTCTCCGAAACTCAATATAAATACATAAAATAAGATACCTGGGAATCCGGATGTTACAATTCTCCCCCACTAGAATCAGACTTCGCCCTCGAAGTGCTGCTCGACAAACAACTCCGGATGCTGCTCCCGCATCTCCAACTCCGGCTCCCAGGTCAGCTCGGACCCTTTCCGATATTGCCACTGGACCTGAACCAGTTACACCTCCTTGTTCCTCAGAACCTTGATCTTCCGATCCTGGATCGCGATTGGCCTCTCCGCATAATTCAGGCTCGCATCCACCTGAATATCCTCCAGTGGTACTACCGCCGACTTGTCGGCTATACACTTCCTCAACTGGGACACGTGGAAGGTATCATGAATCTGGCTCAACTCCGCAGGTAGCTCTAACCGATAAGCTACCTTGCCCACCCTCGCGGTCACCCTGAATGGACCGATGTACCGGGGCTCCAGCTTGCCCCTCTTCCTGAATCGGATCAGTCCTTTCGAAGGAGATACTTTCAGGAGTACGAAGTCCCCCACCTGGAACTCCAACTCGGATCGTCGCCGATCCGCATAACTCTTTTGAGGACTCTGAGTCGTCAGTAGTCTCTGTCTAACCTGCTGTATCTGCTCTGTCATCTGCAGCACTATCTGAGTGCTGCCCATCACACGCTGCCCTACCTCTCCCCAACAAATGGGAGTCCGGCACCTCCTACCATACAACAACTCGAAGGGAGGCATCCCAATACTAGAATGGTGACTGTTGTTGTAGGAAAACTCAGCCAATGGTAGATACGTGTCCCAACTTCCCCTGAAGTCCAACACACATGCTCGAAGCATGTCCTCGAGCGTCTGGATCGTCCGCTCACTCTGTCCGTCCGTCTGGGGGTGGTAGGCGGTACTGAAATGCAACCTCATACCCAACTCCTCGTGGAACTTCTTCCAGAACCTGGAAGTGAAACGTACATCTCGATCTGACACGATCGAGATCGGTACCCCATGACGCGATACCACCTCCCTCACATACAACTCTGCCAACCTCTCGGCAGAAGAGCTCTCACTAATAGCAAGAAAATGTGCACTCTTCGTCAGCCGGTCGACGATCACCCAAATTGCATCGACACCCCTCGCGGTCCTCGGCAGTTTGGTGATGAAATCCATGGAAATATGTTCCCACTTCCACTTGGGAACCTCAAGCGGCTGCAACTTGCCATGCGGACGCTGGTGCTCGGCCTTAACCCGACGACAGGTCAAGCACCTCTCGACATACCACGCGACATCCCTCTTCATACAGGGCCACCAATAATCTTTCTTCAAGTCCAAATACATCTTCGTGGCCCCGGGATGGATCGAGAACCTCGATCTATGCGCCTCCTCCATCAGAATGATACGTGCCCCTCCTGCATGCGGCACCCAAATCCGACCCTGAAAGGTCATCAGCCCTCGACTATCGGTAACGAACTCGGACACCTGCCCGATCACCCGCTCCTTCTTGCGGTTCTCCGGTACCACGGCCTCGGCCTCGGCCTCCCGAATGGTGTCCAACACCGTAGTTATCACTGTCAACCTCATACAAACATCTCGTATCGGGGCGCTTTCCACCCTACGACTCAGTGCATCAGCTACCACATTAGCTTTGCCCGGGTGGTACAGGATCTCACAATCGTAATCCTTTACCACGTCCAACCATCTCCTCTGGCGCATATTCAGGTTGGGCTGATCCATCAAATACTTCAAGCTCTTGTGGTCTGTGTATATAGTACACCGAACCACATACAAATAGTGACGCCAGATCTTGAGGGCGAACACCACTGCCCCCAACTCCAGATCGTGGGTGGGATATCTCGTCTCATGAGGCTTCAGCTGCCTCGATGCATACGCTATCACATGCCCTCTCTGCATAAGCACCGCACCCAACCCCGATATCGATGCGTCACAATACACCACAAAATCCTCCATCCCTTCCGGGAGGGCTAACACAGGAGCTTCGCACAATCTCTGGCGAAGTGTCTCAAATGAGGTCTGCTGCTCCGGACCCCATGAAAAAGCAACACCCTTCCGGGTCAATCTGGTGAGAGGCACGACAATCTTGGAGAAATCTCTAATAAATCTCCGATAGTAGCCGGCCAATCCCAGAAAACTCCTGATCTCGGTGGGAGATCTCGGCACCTCCCAACTCATAACCGCCTCAATATTGGCCGGATCGACCAATATCCCCTTCTGATTAATGAGATGCCCCAAGAACTGGACCTCCCGCAACCAGAACTCACACTTGGAGAATTTGGCATAAAGCCTCTCCGTCCTCAATACCCCGAGAATCTCTCTCAGATGCTCCTCGTGCTGCTCTATAGATCTTGAATACACTAAGATATCGTCGATGAACACGATCACCGAACGATCCAACATCGGTCTACACACCCTGTTCATGAGATCCATGAACGCTGCTGGTGCATTGGTGAGCCCGAAAGGCATCACCACAAACTCGTAATGCCCATAACGAGTCACTCACGCCGCTCGTCTCAGGTCTGTGGCGTGTCCCAACCATGATGTCTCTGAAATAGAACACAATAATATCAGAGACTCGCTCGAGTATACTCGCACTCGATAACTCAACCCTACTTGTTCTTTAGTACCCAGTGGATTCTTACTTAGGGTGCGCACTGCTCCGGTGTCTTCAGTAGTACGGGCCCTATACTACCGTCCACACCGCATCAGCATTCACTCTAAGTCCTCCTCCTTGGATCCCAGATCACAAGTACTCTATATCTCACTGGCATAGGCTACCCTTCGGTAGGCCCCTCATCAGCTCCTCACTGCTACCTACTCGCTCTCAAGCAGCACATAGCAGCAAAATCCTTCCTAGGCTAAGGCATCACAAAATCAGGCCACTCTAGTCCTAATATGAATACCTAGCCAACTCTAGCATGCATATTATATAATATCTCATAACACATAATGTAAGGGTATTTTGGGAAATCATCGTTCGGGCGCAGGCTGATCATACACATTGCTTCCTTCTGACTTCTAGAAAAATTGTTTATTTTATGAAAAACTTTCTCAATTCCTCAGTTTGAGTTCAGATCCATCCAAAGATGCACCCGAATCCCTCAAACCAAGGCTCTGATACCAACTTGTAACGACGTAAATTTTTTTAAAACAACTTTTCATTTTCAAATCAGACTTTCAACCACATGACAATCACAAAACATAATATATCACTGTGTCATAACAAAACCATGTCCCAAGATCTCATATACATAATTCCATCAGTGTGTACGGATCATACTGGCGCCTTCCCGTGATCCTCGTTAGTACCTGAAACACATCACACAACAACTATAAGCATAAATGCTTAGTGAGTTCTTCAAAATAACACATACAACATATACGCCACTCGAGGCTACAATACGACCCTCCGGTCCGATGTGTCTCAGTGGGACCCTCCATTCCCGTAGCTCGTTGGACCCTCTGGTCCGGTCATAGCTCGTTGGACCCTTCGGTCCGGTCTGTATCGTTGGACCCTTCGGTCTGGTCTATATCGTTGGACCCTTCGGTCCGGTCTATATCGTTGGACCCTCCGGTCCGGTCTATACAACACATAGCATACATATACCACAATGCACATAATCTCATACATACACATAGCACACAAGACCCTCCAGTCTGCACATGGATACCACTCTAGGTAATGTATAGTGAGAAGACTCACCTCGGGTATCTCGGATGATCTCGCACACGAATCTACTGATCTAGCCCCCACCTAATCACATACAAAATGTCCTCAATAAGTAATGGCTCTCAAGTGCTAGATTAAACCCCCTTCTACGATCCCTCAGAAGGGTAAAAGACCATTTTACCCCTCCTTGACTCAAAAGTCCAACTTTTGACCGAAACCCTAAAAGTCAACGAACGTCAACGGCCACAATTGACCCTACTCGCCGAGTGCACTAGGGTGACTCGGCGAGTACACGCCTGCCCTCTTCGCCCCTGGTCCTCTCTTGACTCACTGAGTCAGCCCTATACTCCACGGGTCGTCATAGATCGCGAGTCGCGGGGCAACCCGACTCAACTCGTCGAGTCCGTTCATGGACTCGGCGAGTTCATTCCATGCTCACACTCAAATGACCTTTTGAGGTCAGATCTGTTCCTCTAATCCATAGATCTGGCCTTCTCAACCACTATAATCACGTAAAGGTCCGACCTTTACACTCATGCAATGACCAAAAAAGCTTCTTTGGGTGAAATAACCCCTAAAATGGCAACCTAGGGCCATATCTCTAATGGAGTAGCAAAAAGCAATGTGAATAGGACTCTCTGGACCTCTTAAGGTCCAGATCTATAAAGAACTCCACCTTGGGACCTCACATACTTCGAATCCAAGCCAAAGAAGGCACAAGGAAACCCTAGATTCAACTAGAACACCAAATACACGAGTTTGAGCACAGACTAGTACCTCTAGTAGCCTCCTCTGATGAAATGGATGATAGATCTGAGCTCCACAACCTTCCTTGTTTGTCCTCCTTCCTTCTTTCTTGCAAAATCACACTTAGAATGATGAAATAGCCCTCCTCTTGCACTACAAGCCTTCTCTCTGCTCTCTAGGGTTTCTCAGGGGTCTGATAGCCGCAAATGGTGGCTATAAAGGTCCTTAAATAGGGCCCAGGCCGCGAGAATTAGGGTTTCATTAAACAGCGTGGACTCGCCGAGTCCACGTATGGACTCGCCGAGTCCGTCACTAAACCAGTCCAACCATGCGCGATCCTACTCGGCGAGTCTGAGCGCCTACTCGCCGAGTCCCTCTCCGAAACTCAATATAAATACATAAAATAAGATACCTGGGAATCCGGATGTTACAATTCTCCCCCACTAGAATCAGACTTCGCCCTCGAAGTGCTGCTCGACAAACAACTCCGGATGCTGCTCCCGCATCTCCAACTCCGGCTCCCAGGTCAGCTCGGACCCTTTCCGATGTTGCCACTGGACCTGAACCGGTGACACCTCCTTGTTCCTCAGAACCTTGATCGTCCGATCCTGGATCGCGATTGGCCTCTCCGCATAATTCAGGCTCGCATCCACCTGAATATCCTCCAGTGGTACTACCGCCGACTCGTCGGCTATACACTTCCTCTACTGGGACACGTGGAAGGTATCATGAATTTGGCTCAACTCCGCAAGTAGCTCTAACCGATAAGCTACCTTGCCCACCCTCGCGGTCACCCTGAATGGACCGATGTACCGGGGCCCCAGCTTGCCCCTCTTCCTGAATCGGATCACTCCTTTCGAAGGAGATACTTTCAGGAGTACGAAGTCCCCCACCTGGAACTCCAACTCGGATCGTCGCCGACCCGCGTAACTCTTTTGACGACTCTGAGCCGTCAGTAGTCTCTGTCTAACCTGCTGTATCTGCTCTGTCGTCTGCAGCACTATCTCAATGTTGCCCATCACACGCTGCCCTACCTCTCCCCAACAAATGGGAGTCCGGCACCTCCTACCATACAACAACTCGAAGGGAGGCATCCCAATACTAGAATGGTGACTGTTGTTGTAGGAAAACTCAGCCAATGGTAGATACGTGTCCCAACTTCCCCCGAAGTCCAACACACATGCTCGAAGCATGTCCTCGAGCGTTTGGATCGTCCGCTCACTCTGTCCGTCCGTCTGGGGGTGGTAGGCGGTACTGAAATGCCAGCTCGTACCCAACTCCTCGTGGAACTTCTTCCAGAACCTGGAAGTGAAACGTACATCTCGATCTGACACGATCAAGATCGGTACCCCATGACGCGATACCACCTCCCTCACATACAACTCTGCCAACCTCTCGGCAGAAGAGCTCTCACTGATAGCAAGAAAATGCGCACTCTTCGTCAGCCGGTCGACGATCACCCAAATGTGCACAGCCCGAAATTCGAATTTTAGATCGATCGATTTTTAACCAAAAAAGTATAAATGAGAAATGAAGATATCGTTAATAGGAGTTCAACGATAAAAGGACAGTCGAAAACGGAGCTCGTATGCGAAAGATATGGACGAAACTTAGTCCCTACTCTTCGAGCGCGGCGAATTCGATACAGATTTGTAAAATCAAGATAGAATGAGAATTAGCAGATGGAGTCTAAATGAAAGTTGTAGTAGTCATAAATACCAACGCGTGGATATAAAGAACGTCGAGAATAGAGCTCGTATGTTAAAGATACGGACGAAACTTGGTCCCTACTCTTCGAGCGCGTTAAATTCGATACAGTTTTGTAAATCTGAGATAGAATGAGAATTAGCTGACGACGTCTAAATGAAAGTTGTAGTACTCGTAAATACCAACGCATGGATATAAAGAATGTCAAAAATGGAGTTCGTATGAGCGAGTTATAATTTTTAATAGCACATTTACATATTAAAATAAAGCGTAAATCATATATACGTCTACATATATATACATATGTATATATCATTAGAAAGGTATCGACGATGCGGTCATTATTAGACTAATGTTGAGTACTTTCGACATTAGTTCACTACAAATATCATTAAATCTATTTAAAATAGTATTATAAAGGGGTGTTTAGTCATTTAAGTAAATATAGAGGGTGGTTTTTGAAAATTCAATTACTATAAATAAGAGCTTCTAGGCTCTCATATTTCTTGCACCATTTTCTTCATTCAAGAGTCTTTCTCTTCTTATCCCCCGAGCATTTCGGTCCCTCGTGATTCAACTTCTCTTTCTGTAGTTTTAGTATAGTAAGGTGAGCGCCGAAGCGCTGCAAGAATCTTTCTTAGAAAGATTCAGCGACGAAGTTCTGCCCCTGCAGAGTCCGACTCCTAGCTAAAACTCCCTTGTAAGTAATTTATGCTTACCCTATTTTAAATATAACTTATATTTAAAATTGGTATTGTTATTATGAACTTATATAAATATTTGGGCTATTATTATGACTTATATAAGTGTCGTTATAATATCTTTTTTAACTACTCGTGGTACGGGGAATCTAGTTTAAAGGGCCGCATAGGGTTGTTGGATTTCAGAAGTACTATATGCCAAAATGGTCCTGCCCTCCGGTGTTTTATGTCTGGCCCGTGTCTGTACATAGTGGTTGGAAAATATTGTTTAAACGCTTATATAATAATAATAATAATGCTAAGACTAATAATTAATCACGGTAAATATTAGACTAAAATCTGGTGGTAATAATACTAGGTTTCGTCGAAGGATATTATATTGTTAAGAAGCAAAGCGTTGTCCGAGTTTGGAATCATCACTTTAACAAGTGAGTGCATAGTTACTTTCATCTTACACATAGATATGATGTATTTTATATAAATTACGTGCTATGTGTGCATATTATTTGCATACTTGCTTTCTATGCTGGATGAATGATTTTATACATGTTTTAAATAATTTAAACTGTATATGTATTTTATATCTACGAATATGTCGGGTAAAACATGGGTAGATGAATGATGAGAGATGAAAGATGATATGAGTGAACATTGGCGGCTATAGACTTAGTGCCTAACAAATAACATCGGCAACTATGGACTTAGTGCCTATTGAATAAACGTTGGTAGCTATGGACTTAGTACCTGTTAGATAAACGTTGGTAGCTATGGACTTAGTACCTGTTAAATAAACGTTGGTAGCTATGGATTTAATACCTATTAGCTGAACACTGGTAGCTATGGATTTAGTACCCGATGAATGAACTTTAGCAGCTATGGATAGTGCTTTACGAACAAGCATTGGCAGCTATGGACGTAGTGCCTATCATATAAACCCTGGAAGCAATGGGCTTCGAAATGAACGAATGCAGGATAGATGATTCTTAGGGTAGATCCTTAAGAGTAAGGAAGATAATGGGGATGGGTAATTGGGTTGATTGTTTGATGTTTAAACATAATAATTAAATTATTGTGGGTTGAAAACCCTATGTACTCACCAGGTTTCCCAACCTGACCCACTCAAGTTTATTTATATCACAGGTGTCGATATGAAGCTACTTTACACTGAGGGATTTAAAAGAGATGTAGATCACTAGTGTAAATGAATGTAAGACCTGTTTATGCTTATGTTTCTGTATTGACGATGACATCTCAAATGTTTTAAAATGGATAAAAATACATTTCTTCGGAAATGCTTTGATAACATATTTATCATGTTTTCTGGGAACAAATTCCACAACGTTTTTATTAAAAGAGGTACTCTGATTTTTATAAAGCATAAACAAAATCGGTCTTTTCTGGCAGTGAAAATGGGGATGTCACATACGCCCAGTTTACTCCCAGCTTGGCCAACTTTCTTCATTCAAACACCTATTCGGTTTAGACTTCGACCCAAATCTTAGATCTGACTTCCCTAAGGTGGTTTATCATGTAAAGTTGCCAACTTTACGTGCATGCATGGCTTAATGGGGCTCTAGAGCTCAAAAGAGCTTAATAAATGACTTAACACATGCATGAGACCAAAACCACCATAAAGTTTGCATCTTTATGCTTAAGAAACCTTTAATATGTCCAAATCTACAAGGATAAGCTCCATAAATGACCTTAGCTCACAAAACCAACCAAAAAGGGACCAAAATAGCCAAAAGCAATCCAAGGCATATATTTATGAAATGAGATGACAAGCTTTGAACTTTATACCTCAAAATCCACGAAATGAAGGTGCTAAAGTTGGATCTCTAAGCTCCCCTCCAAAGAATGAGTCTTCAAACTTCTTCTTCTACCACTTCAAGATGCATAAAACCCTCAAATGATCAAAACCAGGGTCGGCCTTACCTTTAACTTAACTAAGCCCTTGCTTAGGGCCCCCAATTCTAAGGGTCCCCACTTAACCCAATTTAGTAAATTTCGATTAGTCTATTCTTTGTTCTCTATTCACGCACGCCATAAAAATCATCAGGCAAGTGATTGTTCTTTTTCCTTCTCATTCTTGATTCTCGGCAGAAACCAATCTCGATTGAATATTGATCGATTCTTGATTAGTCGATTCTCGATTATGTTCTTCTTCCTCTGGTTCTCCATTGTTGATTGTTCAAAAATCAAAAGTCAAACTGAGTCAAGAAGACAAGAACCGAAAGTCTGAAAGGGTATGTTCTTTTTCCTCTTATTCTTCATTGTTGATTCTTCTTTGTCGAATAGTATATTAGGCTCATGTTTGATATGTATAGTTCAATTATCTGATTATCTATCAGGGTTAATAGCATATTAGGGTTAATGTTTTTTAAATTATCCATTGTCCATTGATTACAGAACCCCGGTTTAGTCCCTAATGGATAAGAAAAACCCGAAAACATACAATAAAAAATTGTTTTGACTTATGCAAGGTGATCTAAGCCAGCTTAATCTTGTTGTTTTCATTTTTCTACCCTTCTATATCCTTCGACAGAAACATGATGATATGTTGTCTTTAATATCTTGTTTTTTATGCCTTCTTTTATCCATATATAACTCAACAATATATCAAGATGGACCCCTTCCTCCCCACGTGCCTTGATAGTATTTTCTTTTCTTCTCTTAATTTTGGCACTTTCTCTCAGCAAGCAAAGCAATCCCATGACTACATATTGTTTCTTTTCTTTTATTTTGTTTCACTAAGTACAGTAGCCTACAAAAGAAAAGATTACAAAATGTGAACTTTTAATAACACACCATGTTGACTTTTTGTACTTTTCACGATTTAAATTGGCTAATTTTATATATATCGCTTATAGGCTTAAATGATTAATTAGTTGAATATTACTTAAAAATCCAAAGTAAATAGGAGATGTATATCAGCATATAAAATGCGACTATAGACTGGATTTGCAAAATGGGTGGTTGTGGACTATTAAAATGTATAAGTCACTGTATCTAATATTCTAATTAAAAGTTAACTAACTCTAAATACATATTTTAAAAAAATGAACATAAGTTATTGTACATAATTATTTAATTTGGTGTTATAAACCAGAAGATGCTAAATTTTAGTTTAAGGTAATAATGTGTACACTAGATATAGTGATTGTGTTTAGGTCCTCATTGAAGAGTCAAGGAGATTACAAAAGTAGGACAACTTTTACTGCAATATAAGGTGAGTACAAAGGGCCCCAAAATTTTGGTTTGCTTAGAGCCCCCAAACTCGTTGAGCCCCCTGATCAAAACAATAGCTCAAAAGCACCACATAAAGGCAAGGGATGAGCTAGGGTTTTCAAAGGGTGGAGGCTGGTCTAAAATGTCCAGGAGGTGAGTTAATGAGGCTTAAATGGGGCACAAACCCTAAAAATTAGGGTTTGCCCCTGGCCAGCGTACGCCCAGCGTAACCCACGTACGCCCAACGTATGTGGTTCGAACCCGCGGGCAAGACTTTGCTAGTACGCCAAGCGTAAACTATGGTACGCCCCACGTACTAGCCACGAGGACCAAAAGTGCAATGTTTTAGCTAAGAAGGGCTAAATATGACACATACCTAATCCAAGTGTTACACCAATGCTCATAACTGGTCCTTTTTATGGTCTAGGTAGATAAAGTTTCCAACTTTATCCCTTAAGACTCTCGAAGAGATCAAGACCTTGAACCATATGTCCAAAAAGAAAAACATGACATGGAATCAATCATTAAGCACTTAATCTCAAAAGTTCCAAGCCCATCAACTCCAAAAGAGTTTCAAACACCAAAACTAACCTAAAAGTTGGTGCTTTATAGACATGCATGTCCAATGCATGTCTTGAGCTCATATTAGGTCAAAATGAGGATTATGACCAAAATCCCATGCATGGTTCAACCAATCCACCATACTACAGATTCAAACCATTAATCACTCCAAATAACCTAGAGATTCGTAAAGTTGCAACCTTTATGGGATCTCACCATCCTAACTAACAAGAACAAGAAGAAAATGGGACAAAACTCAAGATCTAGCAACCTAGAAACATAAAGGTGGAGTCTTGGACACTTACAAAGGTCCAGAAATGTGCTAGGAAGAGGAATTCGAACTTGCTTGATGATCCTTGGCTTACTCCTTCTTTCTTCTTCCTTCAAAATCTCCCAAAAACACCAAAGTAAGCTTCAATAATGGAGGAAAAGGAATTAGGGTTTTAGAGCTAAGGAGGGTGATGGAGGCTGAGGATGAGCAATCCATAGCCTCCTTATTCCTTTAAATATGGTGCAAACCCCGGAAAAATTAAGGTTTAAGACATCATCGGCGGCCACGCCATGGCCTTTACCTGTCACATCGTGGCAGGTTAAAAGAAACTCGCGTCCAAAAATGCCTCGTCACGCCATGGTGATCATTCCCCACGCCGTGACAACTCTCAAAAAGTCAAACTTTAATAAAATGAAATGTACCTCTAGATTCAGATGTTACATTGACATGCAGGTTCATCGGTAGACATGCCAACCAGTATATTATATTAGGTTAAAAACATATTTGTTATTTTAAATACCCGATGCCTTAAATCCACGTGGCCCTGAAAGTAAATCCTATTAACACACCAACCCACATGTTCTAAACTCTTATATGGTGTTTGTTTTTGTCTACAGATCTTCTTGGCCTTTTTTGTTTGAGTCGTGCAGACCAAGCGCATACATTAGTTTTTGCAGACTACTTTTTTTTTATAAGACCGCATACCTAAAAAGGTTTGCGTGTCATTTTCTTGGCGCAAATATGCAGTAAAGTCTTTAACATCTTCTAGCATAAAAAAGGACACCCTTACCATTTTAATTTTTTATATCAATAACATAATTATATTTGCATTCGAGTTACATACTTACATTGTGGCATGCACCTAAAATCAAATTACTCATTGCATTCGAGTTATATTACATCACATTATTTAAAAAATGACATAATTATCCTGTAGTCATTGAAATAGAAAATAATTTTGGCAAACAAATTAATCATAATATAATGTCACAATGAAGGAATAAAATAAAAAAGTGGTTATGACAGATGAAAGTGTTATATAATAATATATAAAATTTGATCTATATTTTTTAACTATTTATAATAAAGTCATAAAAGTAAAAAAAAATTATTATAGAAAATATTGACCAAACACAAAAAAGAAATGTAGTTTATCATTTTGTTTATTTTACCAGTCTGCATACATTAAGAAAAACAAACAATCTTCTTCTTACATACTGCAGATGTTTGATTTATCTTTTCTACTGCAGAGATCTGTAGATATGGTCCCCAAACTCGGATATTTTGCCTTTGAAAAAACAAACATCATCTTAGTCTCATAATATATCATGTTTTGAATATGCAATGCCATAAATCCTAATCCTTTCCACATCCTACTGCTCCATACTCGCCATAATCGACTATTATTTAATATAAGATCTTATACTAATAACTTTTCTTATGGATATAAGCTTTATTGATTAAAAATAAATATATAAAAAAATGAATGAAAGAGAGGTATAAATGTTCTTACATGATGGTGACCCACCAGATTATGAGCTACAAACATGTTTTATGATTTGTGAACATGATTATGACCCGGAAACATGTATACTTAAATGGGTTAGACCCTCTGTGTCTTTGGAAGATATGTGTTAGTGTTAAACTATATGACACATTTATTTTTATAGGCCATGTTGAGATTGTATTTTTTTACCTTCCACCCCGAACACGACACAATTTCTACCCCAATTAACTCACTCACACACACACACACACACACACACACATATATATATATATATATATATATATATATATATATATAGGTTATTATAAGATTAACAAATATTGTGTGTTGGTAGGGATATATGTGGAACAATCATTTGATAGGGACATTATAGTAAATTAACTTATATATATATATATATATATATATATATATATATATATATATATATATATATGTTGTCATCCATAAATAGATTTTTTCGAATTTTGGAAGGGATATACATTGAGTCCTAAAACTATAGGATGTGATCAATTTGGGTCTTGATTCTCTCTTGATTTTGACGTACAAAAAAGGAGAAGGCAGTTCATCAGCCAGTACCCTTCTTCCCCACCATCATATTCATTGCTTTACACCTTCATCATTTCCAACCAGATTTTTGTTTCTTTTTATCCACACGAAAACTCAAAGAGACAGAGGAAGTTCATATGCAAAAGAGGCGATGTGTTCACAATCGCGGGTACATAAATTAGTTGGATGCATAGGTTACAGAAGAGTAATGCTCTTTCAACCACAAAAACAAAATATCCGGTGATTGTAGAAGCGGGTAAGGAGCTTAGATGGTTGAAGAACTTCCTATTATAATTAGGGGTGTAATAGGAATATTGTGTACAACATTGTGACAACCATAGTGCAATCCATTTGGCAAAGAATATTCCAGTGTTTCACAGTAGGACGAAACACATTTAGATGATGTATCACTTTTATCTGATAACTGATAAGTGATTGGACCTTGAATTTGAAGAAACTCTTTGATACAAAGAATCCAACATACATGTTAACAAGGTGGTGACCACAAATAAGTAGAAGTTGTTCATGGCTTTACCTGGACTTCCACGTGTTTGAAGAGAAGGCACGAGAGAGAGAGAGAGAGAGAGAGAGAGAGAGAGAGAGAGAGAGAGAGAGAGAGATTACAAAGTTCTAGAATTGATGACAGTAGTTTTATTTCATCAGCCTCCAAGTAGGAGATTTTTAAGTCATGGGATAATTCTTGTATAAATTTCGCCTTCAATTTTCATCATTAGCTAATTTTGTCATAGTTTTTTGAGTTTGACCTTAGTGGCAGTTTTAGGTTAACCAACTAGTATTTATATCATTTGAATTCGTGTAACCTCATGTATTAAAAAACCATTCACCATAAAGTAATCAAATTCTCTCTCCGGTGTTCGTTGTGGACATAGCTGATCATTCTGGTCATACGAACCATGTAAATTGATTGTGTATTTGTTTTCATTTTGCATTATTACTTTATAGATAAATCGTCTACTATTTGATGACGTGCTTAAACGGGACTTATCTTATTAAAACCTAAAATTACTTAGTAAAATCTCAAATGTGTAAACAATTGCCGATATTATCGTTTGATATTTATGTGAATGTGATTTAAATGCACATATTTTATATTGTTTAAGGAAATTTTTATTTTGAAGAATGTAAGATTTTACGCACAACATAGTTTAATTTTTGTTCATTTTATATAGCGTGTTTTCCATATTTTATTATAAGAAAACAAAATATCCTCTCTTTTTTTCTTTTCAAATTTGCATCTATTTATAATTCATTGTGTATTTTAATTAAATACCGCATCGTAATTTAATATTTAAACCACTTATAATATATTTGCTTCAGCAATCAAGGACACTGCCTATTTTGATTGAAACTTACGCATCAAAAAGTTTTATTATTTTCCTAAACAATAAAATTTAATTAAACAATATTGCTAAAGATTTACGAAATTACCAACACGTATATTATATTTTCCTTGGACTTATCAACCGTAATCTCCTTTCACATTACCAACACATAATCATCGTTGACCGATGAAACCCATCGTTGGAGCATTTGATAACAAGAGGATATTACGAATTGTATATTAATCGATATTAAGAAATACACGTTAATGGATAATTTTTGCAAAAACCTCCTTTCACATTACCGACACATAACAAGAGGATATTACGGATCGGATATTAATCGAAATTAAGAATTATGTGTTAATGGAGAATTTCTGCAAATAACTAACGTGTGGAGTGTAGCTTAATTGTATAAGAAACAAAATAAAATACTTAGTTCATTATTTTCTCACTATTGAAAAATATGTGGGTAAAATTCAAAAAAAGAAAACAATGTTATGTTGTGGATCAAAGCAACGAGGTTGCTTGTATAGTGATTACATCGTGTTTTTATTTTCGCTTAAAATTCTTTGCATCATATGCTTTAAATCAACAAATATAATCTGGATATCCTCTTAATAGAAAGGATTGGAACGAATCAACCTTTTACCCAAACATTATTAACAAATTTCACAGAGTCTTATTCTTTAATGGAGTTAGTTATAAATGGAAATGATCAATAATAATCCATAGTTCCATACCTAACCCATATAATAAGATGAGTAAGAGTAATTGTCATAAACAAGTAAACGAACATAATTTTTATAGGTTTGGATATGATTAGGGTTAAAACAATAAAACCTACTCCATTACTAGGTTTATCCATAGGATTATCTCATTACAAAACACCTACGCACAATAAACAAAGGAATAAACTTCTTAATAAAATAATAAACTTGTTGATTCAAAAATTTGAATTATATCGGCTATTTAGACTCTCGAGAAAGGGATAATGACTTAAAAGAGTAACATATTATTCGATTTGTACACATTTGGTCACTGAGTTTTTTTTTCGTCCACATTTACCCCTTAAACTTGTTAAACTGTACACATTCAGTCCTTATGACCTGTTACTCTAGGTTAACCGGGAAAAATGAGTTGATAGGGTAATATATTTTTCATTTTGTACACATTTAGTCCTTAATATTTTTGTACATATTTAGTCCTTAACATTTTTTTGTTTCAAAATAAGTCCTTTTTTTGTACTCATTCAATACTTATGAATGATTTCTTTAGGTTTTTTTCACGAAATCTTACGTGAGACAATCATTGATGAGGTGCTTGGGGTTGTTGATGCTTATGTCCAATGTGATCTCGACTGCTTGGTTGCGTAAGTCTTGTGGTTTGGCTTAGGTCTTGTATTTTGAACATCGTAACTTCTTCATACGATATCAGATTTTAAGGATCTTTATCTGCGTGTTCATTTTTTGAGTCTACTACAATTTTCATTAAGATTACTCCCGTTAAAATGTAATATATTTTTACTAACGATTTTATATAAAAACATACATACATGCATTCATAAAAAACGTATGGACAGGGGAAGACGCAGTAATACATAGTAGGTGTTGCCGAGATGAAATAGGTGTTGCCGATACATTGAAAATAGGTATAAACGTAAAAAAAAAGCGAAAAATTTTCAGCTGCGAACAGAAAAAACAGGTGTTGTCGGTGCAACACCGGGACCATACTAAATCCGCCACCGCGTATGGATATAAAAATCGTAAGTAAAAATATATTATTTTTAAATGGAAGTAATCTAAATGAAAGTTGTAGTAGACTAAAATACGAACACATGAATATAAAGATCGTTAAAATCCGAGATCATATGAAGAAGTTATGACGTTCAGAACACATGACCTAAGCAACTAAGTAGTCGAGATCGCAATGGATATAAGCATCAAAAGCCTCATACATCTCATTAATAAATGTCACACGTATGATTTCGTTTCATAAGTACAAAAAAATGACTTATTTTGCAAAAAAAAAGGACTAAATGTGTACAAAAATATTAAGGACTAAATGTGTACAAAGTGAAAAATATATTACCCTATTAAGTCATTTTTACCGGGTAACCTGGAGTAGCCGGTCATAAGGACTGAATGTATACAGTTTAACAAGTTGAAGGGGTAAATGTGGACGAAAAAAAACTCAGTGACCAAATGTGTACAAATCGAAAAATATATTACCTTTTAAGTCATTATCCCCTCGAGAAATACATAAAACTGATAAGGATGAAAAAAAATACGGTTTCAGATAAATGGTGGATTTGGGTTGGGTTCGGATTTAACCCATTTATTAAATGGGTTGAATATTTCAACCAAATCCAACCTGTTTATTTAAATAGGTTAATATTTTCAACCCAACCCAATATTTCAGATAAATGGGTTGTCACCGTGTTGACTTGTTTATTTAGTTCTCAACCCAACCTTTTAAATAAATATATTAAACCTGGGTTAACCCTTATAAAATTAAAAAATAAAATAAATTAACTAAAGATTACACCATTTAATTTAGTTTCAAACTTAAATAAAATTTCAAATTATAAAAAAAAAACACAATCTTTATTCACAAATACAAAGAAATTGTTCAAATAACATTAAATACATTTAATTTCGAAGTGATTTTGAAGAGTAGATAGCGTTGTCAACACCAAGAAAAAAAAATAGAAAGTAGAATTGCATATTTATAAAACATAAATAATAATACAACATTGTAATTTATCAATTAATGTTTAGATTAATAAATGATAATATATATATATATATATATATATATATATATATATATATATATATATATATATATATATATATATTAAAGTTAAATGAGTTAGTGAGTTGAAAACGAGTTGATAAGTTTTATCCAACCCAACCTATTATTTTTTAGGTCGGGTTCGAATTGGATTGATGGGTTGGGTGAAGCTTTGCCCGCTCTACTAAAGTAGTTTCATAGCTTCTTTGGTTACACAACGTTGATCATACAACATTCATCTTTACATTACGTTTCTTTAAGATCAGACAAATTTTTGCTAAATTAAATTGTAAATTTCTATATTAATCGGTTAATTTTGGGGGCGGTTTTGAACTACAGTCAAAATCGGCCGGACGTTTTTCAGCTGTTTTGATTAAAGCACAAAAAATCACATTTGTAATTTACTCAAATTATAATGAACAAAATTATTTAAATAGTAATAAAATTTTAAAATTTATATAATTTTTTATCAAAACTTTCATCCAATTTCCCGCTAAACAAACACACACGATAGATTATAATTCTCGGGATTCAAATCTTCTCATATTCCAATTCCTTTTCTAGATTCCATTACTTTCAAAAATTCCAAAAGACATTCATCCAAAGTCGATTCAAACTTGAAAATGGCATTATATCCTTGAGATTTCTTCGATGATCTATAACTCCACTAATTTCTACCAAATCGTGTTAAAAAGTTTCACATATCTTTGAAAAAAAAAACAATTCATACACATTCATTCAATCCTTCAATCTAATCTTCTCAACAAATACTCAACTTGTACTTCTTTTGTCAATGGCATAATCCAATCCCCATAAAGATCCGCAACCAAAGTGGGTTCTATTTTATACACAGGCTCAATCGCATCTTCCCCAAACCCAACAGTCACCACTTGCCCAAAAGTCTTCGCTTTTGTTTCCACCCGTTTCTTGATTGCTTCTTCCACAGCCGGATACGTCAATAAATCCATCAGTTTTTTCTTATCCTGCATCTCGAAATTACCATTATACCCTTGTGAAACCAAAAAATAATAACGAATACATTAGGATTGATTCTCACTTGCGCTTTAATCGCAGCTTCATAATCAGAAGGTGAAGCTCGGAATTTTGCTTCCGCTACGAATTTACCATAGTGAATTCGTTTAGACAGGGCCTGCATATTAACACCAAGTAAAGATTGTTTTTTTACTAATTTGCCCTCCGTTTTCTGAAGTAATTTTTTTAAAAATTAAAATTCATACCTGCAAGCAGGTGGAGTCACAGGTTGCTGCTGATCCACAATTACCATCATTTCCTTCCTTTACAAGTCTAGGGAGAAGATCTTTGAAGTATATATCCCATATTTTGAGGTTAATATTAATATCTTGAGCACAAGGATGCAACACCTATATTTATTATATCAATAAAAGAACTGATATAAACCCAATAAAACCAATAAAAGAACTCATTTTTCTAACTATCATTACCTGTGGGTATTCCAATGGGGGCAACATAGGGTCAGGTAAGTCATTTGGGAAAAACGGGTGTTCATCAGGGCTCTTGTATCTTCCAACCTGTTATAAGAAAAGGATGAAAAGTCGTTATCTTTTATGATGAAATCGTCAATTTTTGTCATAGAATGTGAAATTGTGGATTTGAATTTGAATTACCTGAGCATGGACTTTTTCGGTTTCTTTGACCATGAACTCGACTAAAGAACCTTTGAAGCCATCCATGAAGAAAGCATTAGGGTCATATGTATCCTCATTGTAGCAAAATTGAGCTCTTTCCACAAGGCTAAATATAATGCTATCTTCTTGTCGAATTAAAGAACTTCTTATACCATCAAGAGTATAGATTTCACTCTCGTCTACTCGTGTCTCATTCTTTGATCTATAAGGAAACAAATGAACAAATGAAACATTGTTCTCTGAAAAGTATTAGAATGTGAACAAACTGGGATCGGAAAGAACCCTAAAACTTATATGTCAAAATTACAATTAAAGAGTTCGAATCGATAAAATTCCGAGAAATTCGAAGACGAGGTGAAGATAACTTACCCAAATGAAGTCGCAGATGCTTGAACGGATTGAACGCCATTCTTCGAAACCCCTGAATTGGATATCTGTAAGTTCCAGTTCTTCCACATTGGAGGACGAAATGGAGTGATCGTTCTAGAAGATTTAGACAAAGAAGTTGCGGAGATGGCAGGAGAAAAGGGGATTCTGAGTAGCGTAGCCTCCATGGAAAAATAAACAATGAAGAAGTGAATCACATATAAAGAAAACAAAGGGGTTGGTGCCTTGGTGGTAGAAGTGGCACTGTGGCAGTGCCCAAATCGGATGGGATCGAGTCAAACAAATCAAAACCGGGTCGATTTCAAAACGGTTTAAACCGGAAGATACTCAAGCGTATAGAAATCGGATCGAATTGAGACCGGTTTAGGGACAACCGGTTCGGAAAAGCAGGCCAAATTGAAAATATTTTCACTCTGTTTTGTTGTTTGTAATTGTTCTTCTCGATAATGACAGCCCATTTAATATCCGAAGCGTATTTGTAATTTGTATCAAGGTTGTCAAGATCGGGATCCTATATAAGATCGTTTTTGAGTTTGCAAGATCGGGATCGTAAGATCGGGATCGAGATCCTAAGATCCCACAAAATGAATTATAATTTTAATTTATAATTTTTAATCATGAAAAATATTTCAAAGATTCAATTTTTTTTTCAAAAGTTATAAAAACTTCAAAATATTAGTCATAAGTCACAACACAAAATGATAAATGGTAAATTAGTAAAGAATAAAAGACATAAAGTGGTAAAAAAAATCATTTGCAAAAAAAAAAAAAATCAAGGGAAGGTAGGATCGGATCGGATCTCGATCCTACGATCCTACCTACGATCTTACGATCCTACCCCAAATACGATCCGTTTACGATCTGGATCGTTTTTCATACCTAGGATCGTACGATCATACGATCAGGATCGCGATTTTGACAACCATGACTTGTATGGTTTTGTATTTGGCCCAAGGAGATATCAAAAATAAAAAATTAAATGTGGTAGCCCATTTAATTTCCGAAGTGAGTAAACTCTGAAAGCATTACTACATGAGGCATTTTTCTTTGTTTTTTTTTCTTTTTCATAAAAATACATAAAACAATAAAATAATACATATTCAAACATAAAAACAGTAAACATAATCGTTTTTGTTTTAATTAATCATCCTTTCTGTTGTTTGGATTTAATCATCCTCCTTCATGTCGCTTAATTTTGATTCATATGCAAGTTCTTATAAGGTAAATGGTACCTATATTCTCAATTACCATTTCTTGTTCAACCCTCAACAACTCGTCTTTTAGTGGTGAAATATTTTATGTTCGTTCAATGCCATCTAAGTAGGCTTTCAAGCATATGCTTACTTTCACCGACAAAGGGGTAAGTTTTGTTCTTATAGGTTATATAACCCGGCCACTAATAGAAAAAACAAATTTCAAAGCTATTGTAGAAGTTTGAATGGTTAGTACATCGCGGACCATAGTGGCTAGAATCGGAAATTGGGATTCCGTATTTCTCCACACGGACAAAATATCAAAATTCTCAAACTCTATATACTTATATGTGCCAAAAAGTCAGATCCAATATACCTTTCAAGCTGACTATTAGGAGTGCTAGACCGAGCTCGTTTGATATTTTCATTTTTGAAAGTATTATAGAGTCGAATTGTTTAGCTATAATCATGAAAAATCGATCCAGATGTCCCTAAAATTCGCATCATGTCATGAATGTTTGTTGAATTGTAGTTTGTTAAATAAAACATCAAACAAATTTTGAAGAACTTTGTTAAATTTTGATATTTCTTTTGAAGCATAATCTTAATATTTTTCTAATAAACTCAAATCATAAGAATAAGAAATGTTATAATCAACCCCGCCAATATTTATAGTCGTGTTCAAAACGGCGGCACAATTTATAACCGGAGGCATACTTTTGAAATATTTTATAAACTTGCATTTCATTGGTTTCACCATTTTCAAACATGTCACCCCACATTTCAATCTCGTTTATTTTCGAACACATTAAAAGTATTTGATTTAAAGTTAAACAACTTTGAGGATAATAAATTCGTGACACAAAAGTAATTGCATTTTTTAAAAACTCTAAGCATTTTTGGAAACAATTAAGTTTGAGAGTATGTCAACTCGATTTCGAATAAGACATAACTCGATTACGTTCCACAAGGTTGTCATAAAACATTTTAAAGTATCTTTTTGACGTAAACCACATTCAAACATGTTACAAGTGGAGTTCCATCGAGTAGGTACATCCCAATTCGGACCTAAGAAAAAGGCATTCACATCAACACAAAACTTAATATATTTAAGATATTAAGCGTTAATATAAATAAAAATATCATGAAGCATTTGCCTGACAGTTTTTTTAAACCTTTAAAGCATTTGCTTGACAGTTTTTTATACACATTCAATGTTGTTATTGAAAGCATTATCAAATGATATAGAAAAAACTCTGTCTTGTAGTTTATAAGTTTTGATCACATAATTTACGATTTTATATAAATTTCGAGGGTAAATTATATGAATCGTCCTTCGTACAGGTGCCAAAAATCATGTTTAATCCATATTTTCAAAAATTAACTCGGACCGTCCCTCATGTCATTAAAAGTTGCACACTTCATCCCTACGGACATAAAAAGATTATTTTGCCCTTAATAATTTCTTTTTTAATTTACTTTTGTTTATTTATCATTTATAGATTAAAAAAAATCTTCAAATGTTTTTAAAATTTATAAAAGTTCATTTTCTTCTATAATTTCTTTTTACCCCAGCTCGAACGACACCACAAGACGTTGCTCTCAATTTCATTTTCTTTGTGTTGGTTGCTTTGATCATCCTCTTTTCTAATTAACATCATACCTTCCAGGAAAATCAAATCTGATAACTCAGTTTCTCTAAAGTCTAAACATCAATATTTCTCACAATTAACTCTATTATTGTTTTATCATCAAGATTGACGGAGAAACCCTAATTTTGGTTGCTCATTTTGGGAAATTCGATTATTTCTTCAGTTACTCTGTGAACTTTGGCGTATGTATAATGTGATATATAGTTTGAGATATGAATACTGATTGAATGAAGAGTTTCAAAGCTCTTGATATGAAAGAAGAGTCTGATGCTCCCGAACTTGCTATTAGAATTATGAGTAAGGTAGAAAACTTGAATGATGTCGTTAACATGTGTATGGAGACTAGTAAGTTTCATTCTTAATTTCATATATGTTGGATCCCACCAAAAATAATCCATAAACAAAATCCAAAATTGACCCCCATTGGAATTGAATCATGAAAAATCCCAAAAATCGATGGTTTCTGAATTTGATGCTTTAATCGATTTTCCAGCATACCGAAGGCGAAAGAGAATATCCCTTATTTTGTTACTGATGCGTTCAATCAGATTTCCAGATGTTGATGCTTCAATCGGGTTTCGGAACTCGATGATTTATGGGAGGAATCAACCCTCTTATTATCGTTAGAGTGTCTAGATTTGAGTGTTGGAATCAGATCTAGTGATGGAAGGAGGGTGCAGGGTGTCGAATGGTGGTTCTAGAACCTGTAAATCGGTTGTCGATTATCCTCTTCTTGTGACATCCTCTAATTTTCAGAACCAAAAAGAACTTTCTTTACGCTTTAAAAATCATGATACTTCACTTGCGGAAAATCCCAGTACATAAAAATCTTTTGAGAACAAGATTGCCTCAAATAAAATCTTTAAGGATGTCATAATCAATATGTAATGTCCCAAAACTCAGAACCAAAAATTTTCTTTTTATATTGAATAATCCATCAACCAAATATGTTTGTCAAAAGCCTAAAGTATTCAGTGTATATCAATAAAATTCCAAAAGTACATCATAGTCAATAAAGCGGGAAAATCATGGTGTGTGCAATGCGATCATCCCGAGCTCCTCCCCTTTAAACCGTAAGTACCTGAAACATAAACTGAAAATAGTAAGCACAAAGCTTAGTGAGTTCCTCAAAACACCTCATACCATACATACAATGAGCCCAACCCGACAAGCATCAGGCCCCGCCCGGAACAGATCTGTCAATAACATGCGATGGGCCCCGCCCAACACACTCATCAGGCCACGCCTGGCATCGGACCCCACCCGGTATACATATAAACACATAAAATACATGAAAGAGTCACTAAGATAGCTAGCATATTATAACATAATCCAATGGGCTGTCATTGGTGCCTTTAACCCGCAAGTACTGTGAGGAGACTCACCTCTCAGTCGGAACAAATAACTAAATAGGTCTCGGCTCCGAATATCAGCTCTACCCGTCACCTATTCATCAAATAGTGACCAATCTCAAATACAACTCAAAATACCCAAAATACCTTCTAGTCAAAAAATCAAAAGTCAAAGTCAACGGCCAACGTTGATTTGCCACGTCGTGGTGGTCCTTCACCACGTCGTGGTCCCTAAAGGACAAAACAGACGATCTGACCCCCAGGCGGCACAACGTGGTGACCTGACACCACGTCGTGGAAATGGGATTCCAAACAGCTTAATTGATTAAGTTGTTTACTTCAACCTCTCAAGCTACAAACCTCAGATCTCACTCAAAACATGATCTAGAGGGATAAAGTTTCTAACTTTGCCCCTAAGGACCATCTAAAAAGGACCAAAACTCAAACCCTAGGATCCATAAGGCGTGAACTTAACCATTAAGCACTTATTCCTTTAAATCTGAAGTCCGTCTTCTCCAGTAGTGTTTCTAGCACCAAAACTAACCTAAACGTTGATGCTTTATAGACATTCATGTCCAATGCATGTCTTGAACCCATATTAGGTCAAAATGAGGGTTTTATGACCTAAATCTCATGCATGGATTTAAAACTCAACCAAACTCCAGATCCAATTCACAAATTATACCGAATGCCCCAGAGATTCATAAAGTTGCAAACTTTATGAGATCTCATCATCTCAATAAACAAAAACAAGAAGTTTATGGTATAAAACTCAAGACTAACGACCTAACATGATAAAAATCAAGTCTTGGAAAATTACAAAGGTCTAGAAGAGTGCCAAGGTGAAGAATGGAGACTTGCTTGATTGATCTTTGCTTCATTCTTCCTCCTTCTTCCTTATTTAGCTTCAAGGAACACCAAAACTAGCTGAATAATGGAGGAAAGTGATTAGGTTTTTCTTTAGGGCTTGAGGGGGATGATGGAGGCTGAGGATGAGCAAACCCTAACCTCATCATTCCTTTAAATAGGGAGCAAACCCGGAAAAATAGGGTTTTCACATCAACCGTCCACCACGTCGTGGCCAATACTGCCACGTCATGGTGGCTTAAATAAAACACGCGAATCCTTCTCGCTTCACCATGTTGTGGTGGTGCCTCCACCACACCGTGGCAACCCTCAAAATGATAATTTCAATTACAAATAAAGTACCTCAAGATCCAGGCATTATAACTCTCCTCCAATTGAATTAGACGTCGTCATCGAAGTCCGCCACCTCAAATAATTTGGGGTAATGCTCTTTCATCTTGTCCTTCAGCTCCCACATCCATTCCGAACCCTTTCGATGCTGCCACTGCACCTTCACGAGATTCACAACCTTGTTTTGCAGAGTCTTCATCCTCCTGTCAAGGATCGCTACCGGTCTCTCTCTATATAATTCAGGAGATCATCCACCTGAATGTCCTCCAATGGAACCACTACAAAATCATCAACCAAACACTTCCACAACTGAGAGAAATGAAAAATGCTATGAATCTGACTAAGTTCCTCTGGCAGATCCAAACGATACACCACCCTGGCCACCCGGGCTAAAACCATGAAGATACCAATTTACCTGGGGCCCAGTCTTCCCCGCTTCCTAAATCGGATGACACCTTTCCAATGTGACACCTTCAGGAGTACCATGTCCCCAACCTGGAACTCTAAGTATGACCGACGTCTATCTGCGTAACTCTTCTGTCGGATTTGTGCTATCTAAAGTCTGCCGCAAACCTGCTGAATCAATTCTGTTGTTTTGAGTACCACCTACGTACTCCCCATGACCTGCTGACCGACCTCACCCCAACATATCGGGGTCCTACACTTCCTTCCGTAGAGCATCTCAAAAGGAGGCCGATCAATGTTGGCGTGATAACTGTTGTTATACGAAAATTCCGCCAAAAGAAGATACGTATCCTAACTACCGCCAAAATCCAGTACACATTTCCTCTAATGTATGGATAGTCGCTCACTCTGACCATCAGTCTACGGGTGGAAAGTCGTGCTGAAATGCAAACGAGTACCCAACTCCTCATGGAATCTCTTCCAGAACCTGGAAGTAAACCGAACATCTCTATCAGAGACCACACAAACCGACACCCCATGCCGTGCCACCACTTCCCCAATGTAGATATCGGCCAACTTCTCCACCAATATACTCTCCTAGATCGAAATAAAATGTGCGCTCTTGGTCAATCGATCCACGATGACCCATATCAAATCCACTCCGCACGCCGTCCAAGGCAATTTGGTGATAAAATCCATCGTAATCTCTTCCCATTTCCAAACGGGAACTTCCAACGACTCCATTTTTCCATGAGGTCGTTGATGTTTGGCCTTGACTTTCCTGCAAGTCAAACACCTCTCCACATACCATTCCACGTCTCGCTTCATACATGGCCACCAATAGTCAAGCTGGAGATCTCTATATATCTATGTCTCCCCAGGATGAATATAGAATCTCAACTGGTGCACTTCCTCCATCAGAACCTGACACGTACCACGCCAATTGGGAACCCACACCCTACGATGAACGGTCAATAAGCCTCAACTATCATAATCAAAGGAAGCCACCTGACCCACTATGCTCTCACTCTTTTGGTGCTCTTCCTTCATAGCCTCAACCTGAGCCTCTCAAATTTGCTCTAAGAGTGGGGTAATCACTGTCATCCTCAAACACATATCCCTGATTGGAGCAATACCCGCCTTGAGGCTGAGAGAATCAGCCACCACATTGGCCTTCCTCGGGTGATAAAGGATCTCACAATCATAATCCTTTACCACATCCAACCATCTACGCTCCCTCATATTCATATTTGGCTAAACCATCAGATACCTCAGACTCTTGTGATCTGTGTAAATAGTACAACGGACCCCATAGAGGTAATGTTACCAAATCTTGAGGGCGAAAACCACTGCGCCCAACTCCAAATCATGCATAGGATAATTCACCTCATGAGGCTTCAGCTGCCTCGAGGTGTAAGCGATCACATGACCCCGCTGCAGCAGCATGCACCCAAACCTATGATTAATGCATCACAGTACACCACAAAATCCTCAACACCCTCTGGTAGGGTCAGAATGGGCGCCTCACACAATCTCTGCTTCAGAGTCTCAAAAGTTGCTTGCTGCTTAGGCCCCTAATGAAAAGTAACAGTCTTCGTCGTCAACCTGGTCAAAGGAACTACTATCTTGGAGAAATATTGAATGAATCTCTGATAGTAACCTGCCAATCCAAGGAAACTCCGAGTATCAGATGGAGACCTCGGAACTTCCCACCTCATCACCCCCTCAACCATGGCCGGATCGACCAGAATACCGTTCTGGTTGACAAGATGTCCCAGAAAATGCACCTCACGCAACTAGAAATCATACTTGGAGAACTTCGCATACAATCACTTCCTCCTCAAAGTCTCCAATACCTCCCTCAGATGCTCCTCATGTTGCTCCTCAGTCTTGGAATAGACCAGGATGTAATCAATAAATACAATCACAGACCGATCCAGCATAGGCCTGCATACGTGATTCATGAGATCCATGAATACGGCTGGAGCATTGGTGAGCCTGAAGGCATCAGCACGAACTCGTAATGACCATAACGAGTTCGGAAGGCCATCTTCTGTGTATCTTCCTCTTTGACCCTCATCTGATGATAACCTGAACGCAGATCAATCTTGGAAAACCAAGTTGCACCTTGGAGATGGTCAAATAAATTGTCAATCCTAAAAAGTGGATAACGGTTCTTCACCGTTAGCTTATTCAACTCCCGGTAGTCGATACACATCTGGTGCGACCCATCCTTCTTCTTCATAAACAAGATCGGTGTTGTGATATCTTCCCCGGACTTAACGTCACCTTTTGTTGTCTCAATGGAGTTAAGCCTGAGAATCACGACACATAGAAAAAGGCCATCAATCATAGTCTGGGATGGGCTCCCAGAACGAAGCTCCGACGGTCAAGTTAGTGACTGGTTGAGAGAGTATGGGTTTAACTGAAGAGTGAGTAAGTGTCAATCCCTTCTCCTAGAAGAGAGAGGTTCTATTTATACCTGTTATGGCAGGGACAAGATCCTGACAATACCTTTTGGTCCCTGCTGGGCCGACAGGACGTGGAGGCGTCCTATTGACGGTTCGTGCCCCACTATTGATTAGCTGCCGTTGGTGCAGAATTCTCAGGAGGCGTGGCCCTGAGCATTACACCTATCACTCTGGGAGACGACTGGTACTGTTTTGTCTCCAAGTAGGCTTCAGTGCTTGGGCACCAAGGAATAATCATGAGATTGCGAGGGCGAGGGTATGGTCTCGGCGCTAGGCGTACATCGATCCTTGGCTGCCATGTCTATCAGACGTGAGCTCTATTACATTTGATGTATTCTTAGTGGGATACGTTAACAAGTCCCATAGGCTCGTAGACATCAACGTCTACTTAGGGTAGCTGAGTTGTTCTAGCTTAAACATGGACACACGTTCAGTTGAGATGACTCTTGATGGCTGTTGACGTGATGGAAGCGTCTATGCTGACGGTTTTCATCATTACAACCGCTAGGGCTTCCCGCCTGCATTTAAAACTTCCCAAATTTGTGTCAATTTCCTTTTTCTTCGTTTCTTCCATCTTCTGCTACTCCTTCGTTCTTTATACTCTTTTCCTTTTCTCCTTCGTTCTTGTATTTTCTTGTTGACGAACAATGGCTACCCAAAGCACCAGAATTGTGCCCTCTGCGAGTGAGTTCGCCGATCTTCAAGAACAGTTCGGTTTGCTTCCCGAGCACGGTGTGGAATACCCTCATAAAGGGGATATCATTTATCGTCCACCGGAGGGGAAGGTCGGAGTCCCGATACCAATCTTCGAGGCGGGGATTCGACTACCCACGTCTGATTTTTTCGATGACATTATGCGTCAATACGACTTTTCTATCGACTATCTGACTTCCAATGTTGTCAAAAAGATCATTAGCTTCGAAATGGCATGCAGAGCTTTGGGTGTGCTCCCCAGTTTTAGGCCTTTAAGTATTTCTTCAACTAATCGACTCAGTCCGGCGTGCATATGTTTTCTCAGCGGAGGGGAGTCCACATGTTCATCATTAATCATAAGGCCCCCAAGAAAAATTTGCAGGACAATTGGTTATGGGTGAACCGTGATTTGGTTGGCTTCAGTTATCCTCGTCAGACCAACTTCACTGATCGAATTCCCACTCTCTGGGGGGCCAGCGAAACTGTGGCCAGGGCATTGAGAACCATTTCTTTTAACGGGGAGGACTGGGAGGACTGTATGATGTCCATCGTTGGTATGAGTGGTGCTTGGAGGGTACGAGGGATGATGCCTCGGTTCTACGTTGAGAAGAATGGTAAGTATCTCTTCTCCCTATTTTTTATTCTTGTTTCCTATGCTTATTTGTACGTTGTGTAACTAGTAATTTTGCCCATGTCCCTCACTGCGTTGCCTTGGTTTTTGATGCGACATCGACCTCCAGCTTCTCTTCTGGACTTCTCTTGCGACGGAGATATGAATGTCACAGAGCAAAGTCGTTAGAACCGCCCCATGGATTATGCCTTGGGAGCAAGCTCCGACAATCAAGTTAGATCAGTTGGTAGATGTGAGATGTTTCTCCTTAGCTGGAGAGAAGCATCTTGGTGCTGGTGGTAGTGTATGGCTGCTGAAGGCGAAGGATGATGGTTGAGCCACCCAGCCGGAGTCTAGTGTGGCAACTAAACCCCCGTGGAGAATCCTCCTCCAATGAGGAGGCAATATTCACTTTATATGGGACAATTAGGTCAAGAGGAATTAGGTCAGGCCTTGGGCCAGCTCAATTCAGACCCAACTAGCAAGGAGTTGGGCAAGGCCGCCCGGAGGCGTCGGGCGGGGATGGCGGGCGCGCACCATGCAAGGTCGGCGGGCGTGCACCAAGAAATGCCGACAAGAGAGTACCAGGAAGGGCTGGCAGGAGAGTGCTAGGCAAGGCTGGCGCGCCAGAGCTGTCTAGGCCATGCTAATGGACCTGATATCATCAAGTCCCCCCATTCTGATGCGATTGGTACGTGGCCAATGACATTGGACTGGACTCAGTCATATAAAAGGTATGTCGTCAAGTCCCTCTAGTCTGATGTGATTGGATTGCTGACAATCAGATCAGACTAGACAAAGCACCAATGCATCAAAGAATGAAAAGAATGACCGAACCTCGCCCACGAGAGTCGTGGTGTTGCGCGATAAGCCAAGCATGGGTTTATGCGGCATGAGATAGCTTAATGATCTTTCCTTGTTAGGAGAATGGTCCAGTCGGTGAGATGCAACATATCTGTTGTTGTGATCATGCAGAGCAAGGCTGCTGCTAATGTTATGTAGAGCGAGGTTGCTATCCGACAATGATGTCGATAAGATGTCGGGTCAAAGTAGCTAAGAAGCGTAACCTCGCCATATAGTCTTTGAGGCCATTAGTTGTTGTGTCGAGCTCTAGAGTTTGTAAGTAGATGCTATGTACTTGGTCCGTGATTACTGCGTTCCAGTCACAGCTAAAATTTGTTAATAGAAACACACGCTCTGAGCGTCGCATACGCCCCGATGAGAGAGGACGAGACCCGCAACCAACACCGAATGGGGAGTTATATTTCTATGCCCGCTGAATGGGAACTTCGAGTGACTGGTCAACAATGCACACTTTGCAAGTCCCCTATAAATGCTTTACAGACCGAGCTTTACTCCACGAGCTTGGTGTCGGCGAGCTCTGAGTGTCGCGGCGTTGGAGCGGCTATATGAAAAGACAACACAATCATATTTGATAGTTAGTATATTTTCTTGAAATAATAAATTGATTAAGATCGTGATAATTTCGAAATGCTTCGCGAGTAGCAGTAATAGTAGTGTACTACTCTTCTCCCTCCTTTTTTTTTGAAAATGTCGAGTGAGTCGGACCGCAACGCATGTAACATCCCAAAATCCAAGACCAAAAACATCATTTTTAAATTAATAATTCATAAAACATATTACTGAAAACATCATGAAGTTATCTCATATCATAAAAACCCATAAGTCATATGTCTCAAAACATGTCAAAAGATAATAATGTCAGAGTACAAATACCAAGAACATCATAGTGCGGAAAATCGTGGTGTGATGCGCTGCTATCGTGCCGACTCCTTTCCCTTTGAAGAAGAAGGACCTGAAACAAAAACTGAAAATCGTAAGCACAAAGCTTAGTGAGTTCCCCCATAATACCACATAACATACAATAAACATACCGTCTAACATGGCCGTGTAATGAACTACCCCTTCGGTCTCTTTCAACTGGTAACTGCCTAGCATATCAGGGTGCTGGCATACCCCTTCGGTCTTTTTCAATCGGTAACATGCCTAGCATATCAGGGTGCTGTCCTACCCCTTCGGTCCTTTTGACCGGTGTCTTGCCTAGCATATTAGGGTGCTGGCCTACCCCTTCGGTCCTTTCGACCGGTATCGGGGACTATTTCACCCCCTACTTCTACCATATAATATCCTAGTACATAAACACATGAGTCACATACTGCCTAGCATATTAGGGTGCTGGCCTACCCCTTCGGTCCTTTCGACCGGTACTGGGGCCTATCCTACCCCTCCTACCACTATCACATAAGATCATAGCATACTAGCACATAAAGCATAACTGATAGTGGCATACCAGATAATTATCACAAAGACAATCATCTCTACTATATGACTTACTAGTGGTCCGACATTGGTGCTTTCGACCCATTTCTACTGGAAGGTAACTCACCTCAAATTTCGTGAAGTAGCTGAACTGTCCTCGGCTCCGAAATCAACTCCAAACAGACTCCTACACATACATGATCTCCTTTAACTACCGTTTTACTCGTAACCCCTTTAAGGGTCAACTTTGGTCACAGTCATAGTCAAAGTCAACATCCTGGTCAAAGTCAACACTCTGGTTGACTCAACTCGCCAAGTTGGTCCATCAACTCGTCGAGTTCCATGAACCATAAATCCTGAAATCGCGATCCAACTCGTCGAGTCCTCCCTCAGAATCGTCAAGTCCTTCCCAATAACAGAATTGAGACTTTTCATTTTGAGTCCTTCCTTGAACTCGTCGAGTTTCTCAATCTTCGAAACCCCTAAAACCTTAGCCCAGTCGTTGAGTCATCTCAAAGACTCACCGAGTTTGTTCAGTAATCAAAAAAGGTTGGGGACCACGACCCAACTCGCCAAGTTGAATGAACAACTTGTCGAGTCCCCATTAGTCTAAATCCATTCAGTCACTTTCAGACGAGTTCAATGCTTCCAAACCATAGATCTGGTCCCCTAAAGCTGATCTTACGTAAACTTGCTAACTTTCCTTCCATGCATGGCCTTTTGGAGCTTAAAAAGCCAAAATGACACCTTAAAGCTTTCATGGGGCTTCCATGGCCATAAAGTTTGAACCTTTATGCCATGAAACCCCTTCTAGACCCCAGATCTGGAAGAGTAATCACTTGGGACGTCCAAGTCTCAAAAGCTAACATTATTGGACCAATAATCTCATAAAAGTGAAATGAAGAGATCTAAGAAATCATTGAGCAAGTTTGAGACATGCTTACCCAAAAATTTAGCAAATGAAGTGAAGTTCCTGGATCTACTCTCTTCTTCTTGAGTCTTCTAGCTTCCTTTTCTTCCACAAGCTTCAAAAGCACAAGTTTTCTCTCAAAAATTTCTCACAATATCACACAAGGCTCTAGGGTTTTGTGGCTAGGGTTTTCGGACTTGGAGGCTGTAAATGAGGCCAAACTTTAGGGATTAATGTGTTTAAATAGGGTGCAAAACCCTGAAATTAGGATTTCACTCTGCCAGCCCTATTCGTCGAGTTGGGGCTCTCAACTCGTCGAGTAGGTTTCTTCACCCGCGTCCCAAAATAATCCTTACTCGACGAGTTTGGGGCCTCCAACTCGTCGAGTTCTCATATAAAAGTGAATAAATTATATTTAAAATACACACCAGGAACCGGGCGTTACAAATCTCCCCCACTTATTTTAGACTTCGTCCTCGAAATCTGTTGAGCCTGGGAACAGCTCGACGTAGTGCTCCCCCATTTCATCCTCCGGCTCCCATGTCCACTCCGAGCCCTTGCGGTGCTGCAACTGCACCTTCACCAACACTACTCTCTTGTTCCTTAGATCCTTCGTCTTCCTGTCAAGGATGGCTATTGGTCGCTCGATGTAGTTCAGGCTGTCATCCACCTGAATATCCTCTAGAGGCACCACTGCAGAGTCATCCACCAGGAACTTCCGCATCTAGGAGACATGAAAAATGTTGTGGATCTAACTAAGCTTAGTTGGCAGATCCACCTGATACGCAACCTTGCCCACCCGGGCTATAACCCTGAACGGTCTGATGTAGCTGGGGCCCAACTTGCCCCGCTTCTTGAACCGGATGACACCTTTCCAAGGTGACACCTTTCGGAGGATCATATCTCCTACCTGAAACTCCAGGTCTGATCGTCGTCTGTCGGCGTAACTCTTCTGCCGACTCTGGGTCGTCTGCAGTCTACTCTAGACCCGCTGGATCCTCTCAGTCGTATTGATTACCACTTCGGTACTCCCTATGACCCTTTGTCCAACCTCACCCCAGCATATCGGGGTTCTGCACTTCCTCTTATAAAGCATCTGAAAGGGAGGATGGTCGATGCTGGCGTGGTAGGTATTATTGTAGGAAAAGTCTGCCAAGGGAAGATAGGTATCCCAGCTTCCACCGAAGTCTAATACGCATGCCCGCAGCATGTCCTCCAAGGTCTGGATGGTCCGCTCACTCTGACCATCGGTCTGGAGGTGAAAATCCGTGCTAAAATGCAGACGAGTACCCAATTTGTCATGAAATTTTTTCCAGAATCTGGAAGTAAATCGCATGTCTCGGTCAGAAATCACAGAATCTAGCACTCCGTGTCGAGCTACTACCTCCCTGATGTAGATGTCAGCCAGGTTTTCGGCCGAAATACTCTCCTCGATCGGGATGAAATGGGCACTCTTGGTCAACCGATCCATGATGACCCAAATCAAATCCACTCCTTGTGCGGTCCTGGGAAGCTTCGTGATGAAATCCATAGTAATATCCTCCCATTTCCACACAGGGATATCCAATGGTTGCGTCTTTCCGTGAGGTCTCTAGTGCTCGGCCTTGACCTTTGTGCAGGTCAAGAACCTCTCAACGTACCAGGCTACATCCTTCTTCATGCAAGGCCACCAATAATCAGGACGAATATATCTATACATCTTCGTCGCCCCAGGATGGATGGAAAATATGGACTTATGCGCCTCCTCCATCAGGATCTGGCGCACACCGCCTGCATACGAAACCCACATTCTGCGGTGAAGTGTCAACAGCCCGCGACTATCATAGTCGAAGGAGGAAATCTGACCCACGAGACGCTCACACTTCTGGTGTTCCTCCTTCATAGCCTCCTGCTGGGCCTCCCGGATCTTCTCCAGAAGTGGAGTCACTACTGTCACCCTCAGACAGATACCTCTAATCGGGGCTGCGAATGCCTTCCGGCTAAGTGCATCGGCCACAACATTGGCCTTCCCTAGGTGGTAGAGGATCTTATAGTCGTAATCCTTCACCACATCTAGCCACCAACGCTGCCTCATGTTTAGATTTGGCTGGTCTATGAGATACCTCAAGCTCTTATGGTCTGTATAAATGGTACAACGGACCCTATAGAGGTAGTGTTGCCAAATCTTGAGGGTGAAAGGAACTGCCCCCAACTCCAGATCGTGCGTCGGGTAGTTCGCCTCGTGAGGCTTCAGCTGCCTCGAGGCGTAGGCGATGACATTCCCCCTCTGCATCAACACCGTGCCCAATCCTGAAAAGGACGCATCGCAGTATACTACAAAATCCTTCATGCCTTATGGCAGGGCTAAGATCGGCGCCTCGTACAACCTCTGCCTTAATGTTTCGAACGCCGCCTGCTGCTCAGGCCTCCAACGAAATACAACGGCCTTCTTCGTTAGTCGGGTCAAGGGTACTGCTATCTTATAGAAATCCTGTATGAATCTCTGGTAATAGCCGGATAACCCGAGGAAACTCTAAATCTTAGATGGAGACATCAGAACCTCCCATCTCATCACGGTCTCCACTTTGGCCGGGTCGACCAAAATATTGTTCTGGTTGACAAGGTTCCCCATAAACTGCACCTTGCGCAACCAGAACTCACACTTGGAGAACTTGGCATACAAGCTCTCCCTCCTCAGGGTATCCAAAACCTCTCGCAAGTGCTCCTCATGCTGCTCCTGCGTCTTGGAGTAACCTAAGATGTCATCAATAAAGACTATCACAGACCGATCCAACATCGGTCTGCATACGCGGTTCATGAGGTCCGTGAACATGGCAGGGGCATTGGTGAGCCCAAAAGGAATCACCACGAACTCATAGTGGCCATAGGGAGTCCGAAAAACAGTCTTCTGTACATCCTCATCTCTGACTCGCATCTGGTGGTAGCCTGAACGCAAATCTATCTTGAAAAACCAAGATGCCCCCTGTAGCTGGTCGAAGAGATCGTCAATCCTCGGGAGTGGGTAACGGTTCTTCACCGTTACCTTGTTAAGCTCCCGGTAATCTGTACACATCCGATGCGACCCGTCCTTCTTCTTCACAAACAGGATCGGGGCTCCCCAAGGCAAACTGCTCGGCCTAATGAATCCCTTGTCTAACAGATCTTGCAGTTGTGTAGACAACTCCTGTATCTCGGGAGGAGCCAACCGATATGGTGCTTTGGCTATCGGAGCCGCACCAGGGACTAGGTCGATCCTGAACTCCACCTGTCTCTCCGGAGGTATCCCAGGCAACTCCTTTGGGAATACGTTTGGGTAGTCTCGCACCACTGGCACATCTCTCACGGTCGCCTCATCCGCCTCCCGGGTATCCATGATGTAGGCGACATAACCTGCGTAACCCTGCTGAATGTAGCGCCTAGCCACACTGCCGAACACAAAGCTGGCCCACGTTGCGGCCTCTTGCCCTGAATCACCAACTCTCCCCCACTTGGGGTCCTGACACGTACCAACTGTTGCGTACAGTCGATCACCGCCCCATTAGGGCTCAACCAATACATGTCGATGATAACCTTGTTCCTACGCAACGAAATGGGAACCAAATCCACGAGGTAATGCTCGTCATACATCCTCCAAATGCAATCTATGAAAACCTCTGATGTCCGGCCAGATCGGTCGTCAGCAATCTCGACCTCTAAATGACAATCCAACGTCCCCGAAGACTCAGAAAACCTCTTGCTAAGTGCAAGAGAGACAAATGATCGGGTAGCCCCTGAGTCAAATAACACCTGTATTGGGATACCGTTCACATGGAACGATCCTAAGCAAAAGACATAAAACATAAAACATAAATATCATAACCAACATGTAATAAGAGTTAGGGAGAAGAAAACATACCCGTCACCACATCCGGTGCGGCACGCGCCTCCTTGGCGGTCAGCTGGAAGGCTCAGCTCCTCACCACTGGAGCATCTGTCTTGCCCTGTCAGCCATCCGTGATCCGCAGGGTCACTGGGGCTAGCGCCGCCACTGGCGCTCCTGATGTCAATCTCGGGAAGTTGGCCTTTTTATGGCCCTTCCAATTGCAATGAAAGCAAATCAGGTCTGACGTCTGAAGGGTGGGGGTAGGGGCAATACAATCTCCGTCAAAGTGCCCAAGCTTTCCCACAGCGGCTCCGGTCCTGCTGGCCCTTCGACCTAGAGTCGGATCCCTTGGGTTTCTTCGACCTAGATTCGGGCATGCTGAGTAGCTGACATGTTTCCGGATGTCAGCTCTCAACATATCGTAGTACCTGGTCTTCCTCATCTCCTCATCACCCGCATACTGAGGCACTAGTAAGGCCCTCTCCCTGAAATTAGCGGTAATCTCCGCCACTGACTCAGTCGTCTGTCTCATATCAAGAAACTCCATGCTAGCTACTGAATCTCCACAACTGGTGCAAACTCAGCCCTAAACCTGGTCAGAAAGTCCGACCAAGTCATAGCCTCAATGGTTGGGGCTCCCAACGAATCACTGACTGCCTCCCACCAGTCTCTAGCTCTGTCTCTCAAAGAACCTGCAACATACTGGACCTTCGACACCTCAGGGCAGAAGCTCGTCAACTCTGCAGACTCGATGTCTGCAATCCATCTTCTGGCCACAATGGGGCCCTTCACCCTGTGAAAGTATGGCACACCATATCCCCTGAAATCCTTGAAGGAGAGTGTGCGCGTCCCTGACTGGCCAGATGCCATGTCACTCCGGAATGCCCTCAGGCGATCCTCCATCAACTCAATGATCCCTTCCTTGATCGACCCGAAAATCATGAGGGTCGCCTCAGGGATGCCTCTCGTAATCTCAGAT
Organism: Lactuca virosa; assembly: GCF_052849685.1. Taxonomy (NCBI): domain Eukaryota; kingdom Viridiplantae; phylum Streptophyta; class Magnoliopsida; order Asterales; family Asteraceae; genus Lactuca; species Lactuca virosa. Next base: position 488,883,066 of record NC_136429.1, read on the forward strand.
ATGATGAACTCGTGCAATTCGTCATCAACCGGCTCGGAACCTGCACCCGAACCTAAACCTGAACCTGACCCAGACCCTAAACCTCCTGCTCCGTGACGTGTTACCACCATTCTGAAACAAAACACATAATCTTTAGGGTTATATATAACCTTGAGAGGTCTCATACACTCTATAAGTTCCCTGGTTCTATATCAGCCCTCCTTGACTCGAGTACAGATCCTCTTCTTTCAGTAGTACAGGCCCATACTACCTTCCACATCTATCTATACTTTCCTCAAGGATTTCCTTGACTTCACCAATTCCCATTCACTGCTACTGCTTGTTGCACTAATCTCATCCTAGGCTTCCCCTAGGGTAACCTCCAACCCATTCTCCGCCATCAGCTGCATAAGAAGTCCCTGTTATCTCTCCCTAACTAGCTTGCGAATACCATTACATAGTATTAAGGCTAGATTATTCTTCGAATGAGAGGTCCTACCCTACAACGGTTGGACTCAGACAAAAGCTGCGAAATAGGGCTAGACATAACCTTCTGAAATTATTTAATCCTCATAATATGCAACTTAGCGTATTCATTTACTAGTTAATTAAAGATAACTAGAACTCCTAAAAGCACAAAGCAAGCAGCATTCGGGCATTGAGTAACCAAAATCAAGAATATCCTAATCAGGCCATCATATCACTGACTAATCAGTTCTAGCATATAATTCAATAAGCAGATATAGCAGGCATGTTGAGAGAAAAACTTGAGACACACTTGAACAAACGTTAGAACAAGTATAGTTGCGGAATAGTTTATCTCAAAAGGATCTAAAAGCTCAACAATAATAATAAGTTAGAGTTAGATAATTAGAGAGTTAGGTACGAAAATGTAAGAAAATATAAATGACAACAGATATTATATCAAGTATACACATAAGTTGATTCTTAACAAGGAATGCATTCAAACCAAGTTAGTAAGTGAGATCAAACTTAGTGTTTAAGTCAAGAATGACTTTCTCCGAAGAGAGATAATATTCAGTTATATTCAAGTGAACTTTGAGAGTAAGAGGGAGATGAGAGCAATAACACAAGATATGAGATTCAAGATGCGTAGTGTTGTCTGATGTATTGAATAAGAAAGATTGAGTTATATATATAGAGACTCAAACATTACATTTATTCAACTATCTAAGCGTAGCCATGCAAGGCATTCTGGACAAAAGAGAGTATTCTAAAAAAAGTAGATAAAGAGTTAAACTAAGAAAGCTAGATAGTGAACTGCGGATGTTGATGACTTCGGATGGGGTTGCTGAACAGACTCGACTGCGGATCTTGGAAGGTTGTGGTAAATCAAGTTTAAGAGGGTCACTTTTATGATTCAACAATTTCCCCCTAAGTGACCTCTTCAACTTTTCTTCAGTTATTGAGTTTTAGGAACTTGATGAGAATCCACCAAAACTTTCTGATATTCTCCAACCAGGTGATTCTTCTTAAAATTTCGAACTTGACTTCGGCAGTTGTGTGTTTTGACTTTTGAACTGCGGTTTGACAAACTTCAAGTTGCTTCCTTGTGAGACGATTCATGGAAGTCATAGGAATGAAATATTTGGTTTCATTGAGCTTTCGTTTAAAAATGATTCCAAGATCTTGGAAGTTTGTTGCACCCAAAGATCTTTCTTGATAACCTTCAGTAAGCATCGGTGCAGGGTTAAGTGGTGGTAGATCGAACTTTTTGGCAAGGGCAGGGTGAATGTCTGCATCAATCTTTGTGAAGTCACATACAGTTTCCCTTAGAAATGTGCTTGTCCTCTCAAATGCTATCTTTATCTTTGGATACTTTTCAGTTTTGTTTTGGAACACCTTTGCTATTAGGAAGACTTCTTCTGGATTCATGCATGGGAAGTCAGCTTGAGTGCGGACGTAGTCCTGATTCCTTCTTGTAAGAGTATACTGGATAAAGTCAGCTTTCATGAATTTCCGGGGCTTAAAGTTCTTGACTGCGGATGGTCTATCATTAGACCAGATTTTCTCTATTGAAGAAGCATGTTAAGCATGGAATCGATTGAGTCTTTCGAATTCCATGGGCAGTCTTTGGTGATCAGGTAAGCTGCGGTCAAACTGCTCAAATACAGTGAAGTATTTTGCATTGGGGGAGATTGGAACATCCCAGTACCCGTCAGATGGGGGTTCAGCAAAAGTAAGATAGGGTTTATAGTCATCATCCAACAATCTTCGGTGGGGTTGATCCAATAATTGACCAAGGATTCATCCATGGTGATGTCGAATCCGTTTTCTCTCCATATTAGCTCAGCAAATTTGGCTGCTTTCCAGTCGGCTTTTTTCTGTTTCGTTGCGGGAGAATCATTGGAATGTTCAAATGACATGTTGGATGCTAAGTTCTTGAAGTGGGGAGGAGTCTCCGGTTGCTCAGGAAAAGGATTAGATTCTTGAATGATTTCCTGTTGCGGTGGTGACTGATGTTGCGGTGGTGTCTGTTGGCTTGGATTCTTTTGAGGAGAAGGTTGAGGAGTAGGAACTTTTGCATTGATGATGGGAGATATTCTATGTGAGTGCGGATGGGAATGCTGATGAGAAATTTGTTCTGAGTCTTCACTTCCCCCTCTTGAGGGAGGAGCCACTGGTACTTCCTCAAGTCATTGACGAAGACCGTCGATTTTTCCACAAACATTATCAAACTGAGCTTTGAGAGCATCAGCTAGTTGTTGGTTGTTTGGGATTGCGGGGTTGAAGAGCAATCGATGGATCTCCTTGGTGAGTTGCAGGATTTCAGGACCATGAAAGTTGGAAGATAGAGAGCGTCGAAGGCTGTTGATGGTAGATTGTAGGATCGAGATGGTGGACTCATAGGCAATATGAGTTTCATCTATCAGCTTCTTCGAATGAGTTGACTGGTCCGCAATGGCTGTTTGAAGATCTGCCTTGATTGCGGATACCTCAGAGATGATACGCTCCGCAGTAGCCATAAATTGCTGATGGTCAGCCTTACGACTGGTATCCAGAGACCGAATTCCCATTTCAACTTTCAGAGAAATTCGCTCAGCAGCTAGTTGTTCACGAGTTTCAAGTCGTTCGATCCTTTCGATAAGGGACTGAGGTCCTGGTATGTCTTCAGGTTGCGGTTGAGTGGGCTTAACCGCAGCAAGAATCTGATCTACTTTGGCTTGTAGACTCAGAAATTCTTTTCTGGACACAGCAATCTTCCTTTTCTTCTTTTTCTCTTTAGGCTTGGAGGTTGAGTGTTGAGAGCCACTCGAAGCTTCTTCCTCATCAAAAATCATTAAGTCGTCATCAGAAGGGGTAGGCTGAATTACCTCATTGAGATCAAAGTCATCGAACCCGAATGTAGGTGCGGAGCTAACTTCGATTGCGGTTCCATCATCTTGAGAATCTGTAACATTGGGAGTTGGAGGAAGTTTTGATGAACCTTCACCACCAAGAGTTGTCTGAGCATTGCGGACCGTCTCAGCCATTGTGGACATCCACTCCTGTACTTTCAGAATTGTGGTTACGGTGTTGGCGTTGTTAATGGCGTCTGCCCAATACTTTGCCACTGATTGAATTTGTTGTTGTTTTTGTTGAAGCTGCTTGGTCTGTCGATCCTTTCTCGCTTGAAATGCCCTACGTAAAGCGGCATATTTCTTTGCTTCAGCTTCATTGGTTGGTTTGTATGTACTCCATGAATCATTAAGATCAATTCCGTCAATTCCTTGAAAACGCACCGAGGTGTCCCTTGGGTCCACGTATCCTTGCACAATTGTGCTCACCGTGCTTAAACCACCTGGAAAAGATGTAAGCAGAGTAGGATTTCCTGAGATTCCTTGGTCTCCTTGACCCGTGGTCAAGTCTGGCCTCGGCTCAGTTCTGGCAAGGGAGGAAGAAGTGCCCTGCAGTTGGGAAGGTGTTTGAAGTGTGTGGGTTACTGACAAAAGGATGGAGTTCAAATCCTCAGGTGAAAAGAAATGTAGACGGGAAGCCCTGGAGACCTTAGGGCGAGAACCAATTCCATCCCCTTGGGAGTGAGCTGGGGGTGAGTCTCTACGATTAGTTGAAACAGACACACTTTTTGTGTCTAAGTAGAATTCGATGGTTGAATTGAATGGGTCTGTAGCCACCCCAAGGACTACCGGAGCCTTTTGAGAGACTGCGGCATCAGTCCGGTCACGCATTTGGTCAGTGGATTTGGTTTTTCTTTTCTTGAGGATAGCAATGGGTTGTGCGTCATCGTCATAATCACTCATAAGTTCCACGGAGGGAGAAAGAGATTGATTGTCATTTGATTCGTCATCTGAAGGCACAGTTTGTTTGAGTTTCCTATTCTTGGATGGTTTAGTGTTTTTGGGAGCATCTTTCTTCTTTGGGGTTCCATGTTTCTTGGTGATGTTGCGGGGACCTTAGTTGGCTGAGGCTACCTTCTTGACCCTTTTTGATAAAAGTAAGTTGGATAGAGTGGTGGAAGATGGAGCTGCGGTATTATCAGGATTGATGGGTGCGGATGAGGCTTGTATGTGTTGACTAGGTAGAGGCGGGGTAGGAAGGTATGGGTCAATACCTTTCGTAGCCTCTATGTGATCTGTGACATCAATGGTTTCAAGTCTAAGTGTATACAATATATGGACTGGTAGCCGTCTAATGGGTCCAAAAATAGATTGATCTTTAGAAGGATTGTACCTTTTTAGATCTCTGGTGATGAAGAGGTTGACATCGTTGCCCATGCTCAGTTCTGCATCAACATGGAGATCTGAGATGCATAGAGACCAGAATCTTGCAAAGGTGAGCTCGGTAGGATTTTCTCTTGGACTTTCCTTGGGGATGTACTGCAAGAAGTCATCCCACAGAATCTGACCATAGTTGACATCGTGGCTAGTAAAATACTCCATACTAACTCTAATAGCTTGAGGCCCATGTTATCAGTGCCTCCGGTTCTTCCTGACAAACTGCGGATCACGAAATGGCAAACGAACTGCCATACCGCAAGCAACTGATTCTTCTTGAATTTGCCTATGCCTTTCAGCTTCTTTTGGTAACCCATCTGGTAAAGTGAAGATAGAATGTCGGCCATGCTTGGGGTGAAGAACTTTGTTGAAGGATGAACTAAAAGATTGATGGCGTTGAGAAATTTCTCTTTGGTCAGAATAACCAAAGAATCATTCACCAGATTCAGATGCACCTCTTGAAGGTTGTTGAGAGGGCGATATGCAGAGAAAGCACATTTGAAGAGTGTTGATAGGGGCACCACATCTGTGAAGTTGTCAAAAGGACCAAATAATGGATGATTTGACAGGAACTTGATCATCAACTTGATTGGAGCATTGTAAGAAGAATGCTCATCGAACACTGCCCTAAAATTGCTTGAAGAAATCATTGGCGTTTGGTTCCTTGAAGCAGAGTCTGAACCAGTTGGGTGACCAGAGGCAGATGTCTTGGAATGTTTCTTTGAGATACCCGATTTCACCATTTTTATAAAAAAGTTTGAAGAACTTGCAGGAAAACAGGGTGCAAGAAGATGAAGGAGATGAAGTTCGTCTTGAGAGTTTTCAGAAAGCGTAAAGCTTTCTTGGGGAAGAAAAAGAGGGTTTTATAGTGATGGATTTGAAACTTTATTGATTTTACCCTAAGTGGAATTTGAAAAAAAAAACATTTGGGTTGTTTATTTAGATTAGGAAAAGCAATCTCAGCCACAGATGAGTTAATTAAAAGATTTATTTTATTTTTTTGAATTTTCCAAAAGAGGTTGCATTTAATGAAATGTCAGTCCCTATAACCTCACGCCTGAAGAACGTGTGGTGAGGGGTTAATTCGTTGTACAAAGAAGGAAGATGTAACGGATTTGATGTTTTGGGGGTAATAGGAAGAGACAGTTTAAAAGAAGTTTTTATGGAAAATCGTTCTTTTTGTCATCATACCCAAAATAGGTCTGACACAAGGTTTATTTGAAAAGTAGAACTGAGACAGTGATATGCTACACAAAGAATGTTTTTTTTTTTTTGAGAATTTATGAAGCAGTTGAGAAATTAATCAATGTGATTGCGGATTGAGACTTCATTGCGGATGGATCTTTTATCATTGTGGATGGATATTTTATCATTGCGGATGGATGATTAGATGACTGCAGTAGAAGAACTGAGGAGAGCACTTGAACAAAATTAGTAACAACTAACAATAAGGACCATTGAAAGATAGATATGATATATAGTTGCGGTACATGAAATATACTGCGGTACATAGGATATACCAAAACTATCTATCATAAATAAATTCAATTAGGACCGCAACAGAGACCAAGGATGGTCTGCGGTACCTATTAATTCAAAAAGAATTGTGGGTCCGGATTCATCATTCCAAACATTTGTAAGAAACTGTTGAGTTTTGTAGAGTCAAGTGCCTTTGTGAATACATCAGCAATCTCTTCATGAGTATGGACAAAAATTAGTTCAATCTTACCTTTCAGGATGTGGTCTTTGATGAAGTGATACCGTAGTTCAATATGCTTTGTCTTAGAGTGCTGAATTGGATTGTGGGAAATCGCTATAGAACTCTCGGAGTCACAATAAATTGGTATCCATAGCATTCTGTATCCGTAGTCCATAAGTTGTGTTTTCATCCACAAGACTTATGAACAACAGCTGGCTGCGGCCACATATTCAGCTTCTGCGGTAGACAGTGATACACAACTTTGTTTTCTTGATGACCAGCTGACGAGTCTTCCACCCATAAATTGACATCCACCGGAGGTGCTTTTTCGATCTAGTCTGCATCCGGCATGATCCGCATCAGTGAATGCTTGTAGGCTGAAGCCAGTTCCTGCGGGGTACCATAAACCAAGAGTCTTGCTGCCCTTTAAGTATCTTAGAATCTGATTGGCTGCTGTCATGTGTGACATTTTTGGATCAGCCTGGTACCTTGCGCATACACCTGTTGCAAAGACAATTTCTGGTTGGCTTGCGGTGAGGTACATCAATGAGCCAATTATACCTCTATAGGTCTTGTGATCCACTGATTCGCCGGAAGGATCAACAGATTTCTTATATCCGAAGGCCATGGGGACCTTGGCCGAAGAACAGTTGTCCATTGAGTATTTCTGTAGTAGTTCAGTGGTGTATTTCTCCTGATGGATGAATATCCATTGAGGGACTTGTTTCACTTGAAGTCCTAGAAAGAAGTTAATCTCTCTATTAATGCTCATTTGGAACTGGTTGGTCATGAGCTTTGCAAATTCATCCACCATCCCCTAATTAGTTGATCCGAAGATGATATCATCCACATATATTTGTACAAGCATAAGGTGATTACCGTTTGCTTTTCTAAATAAAGTGAGATCAATCACTCCTCTTTTTTATCCGGACGAGACAAGAAATTCCGAGAAAGTCTCGTACCACGCTCTTGGGGCTTGCTTTAGACAGTAGACTTCTTTTTCAAGCTTGTAGCAGTTGTCTAGGAATTCAGGACTTTCGAAACCCGGAGGTTGCTGAAGATAAACCTCCTTTTTTAATTCACCGTTGAGAAAAGCACTTTTCACATCCATTTGATGTACTTTGATGTTCTTGTGAGCTGCGTATGCTAAGAAGATTTGGATGGCTTCCATTCGTGCCACCGGAGCGTACGTTTCATCATAGTCAATACCTTCAAGTTGACTATATCCCTTGGCAACTAGCCTTGTCTTGTTTCTGACGACCGCACCGGACTCATCCAACTTGTTCTTGTACACCCATCTAGTACCAACAATAGTGTGACCTTGCGGCTTTGGAATCAGCTGGCACACTTTGTTTCTTTTGAATTCTTCTAGTTCTTCTTGCATTGCGGATATCTAGTCTGGTTCTAGTAATGCTTCTTTGATAGTTCGGGGTTCGACTGAGGACATAAATGCTGCGTAGTGACAATGATCAGATAAATCCTTGGAAGATCGAGTCTGGATACCTGCGGATGGGTTGCCGATGATTTGACCTGGTGGGTGGTCATTCGTCCATACGTGTAGACGGGGTTGCAGATGATCAGCAGCTGCGGTAGAGGGAATGTATTCAATATCGGAAGACTCCGTGGTTGGAGACGGCAGTTCCCCCTGGACTTGAGAACAGCCTGCAGAATCATCTTGGACTGTTGGAGCGAGATTAGCATTTTCTTGAGCAATTGGAAGAGGTTCCCCCTGAATTGCTGATGGAAGTTCCTCTTGAGCTTGAGATAGTTCCCCCTGGATTATTGGAATTGTGAAAACTCTCGGGTCAGTTCTGGTGTCGATATTCTCTATGTTTTCATCATCCGAGTCTGAAGAAACGTTTGATGGTTGAAATCCTCTGCGGAGAGGGACTGGAGCTGCTTCTTCTAGTACTGGAACCTCGATGGTAGTCATATGGTCTGGAGTTGAGTTTTCCCCCTCAACCGGCGAGGTGGAAGTATTTAGTGACACCTCATCGGATAGAGATGGACCAGATACGTCAGCACGCTGCTGTTGAGCTTCGGGTGACACAAGAACTTCGGATAACTTGGCTGTTTCTACAGGGTCGAAAATATTGTCATACTTTACTTCAACTAGGTTTAGTGGGCCCGAAGAGGCAGGAATATCACTTTCTACGATTGTTGTGGTTTCGGTTGATGGAGCGGTGTTGCGGACGTGATAGTCATTGAATTTGACATCGAAGCTTTCAACTATTAGCCTTGTGCGTCTAATGAGAACCCTATAAGCAACTTTGTTTATTGAGTAGCCAAGGAAGATGCCTTCATCAGACTTCGGTGCGAACTTGTTAAGATGATCTCTGTTGTTGATTACAAAACACCTACATCCAAAAATATGGAAGAATCGGACATTTGGCTTGCGGTTGTTTAGGCCCTCATACAGAGTTTTACTGAGACGCTTGCAGATGATGCTTCGGTTTTGAACAAAGCAAGCTGTGGCCACTGCTGCGGCCTAGAAGTATAGAGGAAGGTGTGCGAAGTTGAGCATAGATATGGCTGCTTCTACCAGAGTTCGGTTTCTTTGCTCTACTACCCCATTTTGTTGCGGTGTGTAGGGAGCTGAGAAATTGTGAGTGACGCCCTTTGAAACTAAGAAACTATTTAAGAGATGGTTGGTAAACTCAGTTCCATTGTCACTTCGGATGCGGCGTACTGGTAACTTGATCTGAAGTTCAATTTCTTTGATAAAAATGATCAGTAACTGCGGAGTTTTGGATTTGAATCTTAAGAAAAAGACCCAGGTGAAACGAGTCAAGTCGTCAACTATAACCAATATGTATTTCTTGTGATGAAGACTAGCTACAGTAGATGGACCGCAGAGATCAATGTGCAGAAGTTCCAGCGGTTCAGAAATTCAGGTATCAATTATAATTGGGTGACTTGCTTTAGATTGCTTGCCACATTCACATGCAGGACAAAGTGTCTCATTGCTGAACTTGAGAATTGGAAGACCTCGGACGAGTTCTTCGGTGACCAGATTGTTGATGTATGTGAAATTGAGATGAGCTAGCTTGCGGTGCCATAGCCAGCTGACTTTAGATACCGCTTTGGATAAAAAGCATAGCTGCAGTTTCCCAATTATCAAAGACACGTCCAGAGGATACATGGTTCCTTCGGACTTGGATTTGATCAAACAGGTGCTTCTATCGCTGGTCATAACATAGCAGTATTCACTGTCAAATTCAACCCTGTGACCTGCTTTACATAGTTGGCCTACACTGATGAGATTGTGTTTAAGGCTTTCTACATAAGCAACCTTTTGAATAGAGAAGTTTCCCATAGTAAGAACACCATAACCTCGGATTATCCCATTCGCATTATTGCCGAATGTGACGTTTCCACCGTTGCAAATTGGCCTGAAATCCCGAAGGTATTCTAACCTTCCGGTCATGTGCAAGGAGCAGGCACTGTCGATTAACCATTCTTCTTCTTGTTCCTCCTTACACAAGGCCTGAGAATTACATGATTAGTTTAGGCATCCAAACTAGTTTGGAGCCTGGGACAAAAGATGAGTTTCTGATTGATGCATGAACCGAGGTTGTAGGGACAGGTTTCGTGTATGTGAGTTTTTGGAGTGTTGCAAGATTTAGAAAAGTTACGAGGTTTTTGAAAAGAACCAGATTTGACAGGAGATGAACCATTTTGACAACTAAACTGACACTGACATACTGAAATTTTGTCTTTTACCCTGACACTTTGTTTGGTCAATGGTCTGAAGGGCGAAGTAGACTACTTGTGACCAGTCCGAGGGTTGTTGGTCTTTAAAAAAAGGATGTTTTGCAGATGTGAGAGTATGAAAGGATTTCTTGGAGAGTGATTTTTGAAAACTTTGATGTGATATTTAAAGTGTTGGAGTTGGTAAAATCCCTTTCCATTTTGGGCCATCTAAGGAATAGATTTGAAAACCATTGCTTCGAAAAGACTGTACTCTCTTTTGGGTTGTGTCAGATGTTTTTGAAATGGTTGTTGAAACTGTACATTCCTTTTTGTATGTTTTCTTGATGGGAGAGTTTTTTGGAAAATAGTGTGAGAAAACAAACTTTTCTGGACTCTTAGATTTTGGAAATCTGACATGCCTTTTGTTTTTAGAAAAGATTTGTCGATTTTTGCCTCAGGATCGAATTTCCTCTTTGAAAGCCTTTTTAGCTAAGGTTTTTGGAGAACCGCAGTCATTGGTGTTCAGCTGCGGTTTCTTGGAAACCTTTAAAATTTTTTAAAAACAAGGGCTAGATTCATCTGAACTAGAAGATTCAGGGTTTTGAGAGCATTGACCCACTTCAAAGTTTTCTATGGGTAATTCATGATGAATTGGCTGAAGAGTCACAAAGCTTTTGACTGAGGAATGCGGTAAGGATGATTTGACTACCGCAGAATAAGACTGAGTTGGGACTTCTGTGGGATTTTTATGGGACTTCTGTGGCTCATCACTGCAGTGAGGGACACTGCGGTCTGAGGGCAGAGATGGGAAGTCCTTTAAGACTTCAGGACTCTCTATGACAATTTCCTCATCAACAACTGACGAAGTCTGAGAATTTGGATAGATTGTGCCACAGATAGGAATTTGATCACTTGTGTGACCCGAAACCTCAGGCACAATTTCCTCAATGACACAATTATTACTCAGATTATGAAGTCTACCGAAGTGAGTTCTGATGTCTTCGGGAAAGGTTTTGTCATTGACTCGGAAATGAAATTCTCGGTCCGGAGGGACATACAGTCGATCTTTGTTAAACCGGGGTGAGGAATCCTTTGCAGTAGGATATCCATTGGACCAACCCCAATTGTAGGTATTATCCACGGTTCCATTATTCACCAAATTTTCAATAGCTTCACTTTCATTGAACAATTTTTCTATTAATAAATTTAAACGTACAATCTCACTCTGAGCTAAATCTCTTTGGTTCAAAGCTATCTCTAGTTGTGTTTCACTCAACATTCTTGCATCTTTTTCTAACTCTAAGTCCTTTTCTAACATAGCTACTTTGAGTCTTTTGTTATCCAGTCGTCCTCTTACATAAACATCTCTTGGGACGCTATGTTCTTCTCATCTAGAGATTTGTTATAATCTGTAAGGACGACAACACATGTGTCATTAAGATTGTCTATGAAGGGTTGACAGTCATGCATGCTATAGCTTAGAGTTTGAATCATGAGTTTTACTTGTTCGACGATGCTTAGAGTTCCATCCTTTGCCATGTAGCAGTAGTTCTTTTCCAGCTTTGTAGACCCATCGTCATCCGCAGTTGCCAGCATGTAGATCTTGCCTTTTCCTTTAATGTTGCTAATGTCTTCGTCTTTATCTCCGGATGACCAAACTTGATGGTCTCTTTTTACATGGGCTACGTATGCCCTTGCATTTTCTTTTTCTTCCAATTCTTGAGCCATTCTCAGGTAGAATGCTCTGTCTTTCACTATGTTAGCCTTGCAATCTTTTGCAAAATCATTTTCCTTGTTGCATTTGTGACAAATTACAATATCACTTTTATCTCCTGAAGAGGTACCCGAGTCAGTTGGATTGATGGGCTTCGGTGCCTCTTTGGGTTGAGTAGTTTGAGGTTGCGGTGATGGATGAGAACTTTTGGGATATCGAGAACTGTTATTCTGTAGATTGAAGTTGCGGTTGAATGGAGGTTTGTTGAACTGCTGATTCTTATGAAAGGAAGGAGGTGGTAGCCGGTTGAACTGTTGGCTAACAAGAGCAATGACCTTCTGAAATTCTTCTTCATCATCATATTCTGAGTCAGCTTCGTATGAATGCGGAGGAGTGTCATACGAGGGAGAGTAGGATTGATTATGTGGAGCTTGTGCTATAAGAGTAAGTGGTCCTCCGAAGTCAGCACAATCTTTGAGTAATGTGGATTCTTATGCTTGCAGTTCCCCGTAGAGCTTGTAGAGAGACAAAGAATGAATCTTTCTATCTCCTTGAACTATCATCTTAGCAGTAGTCCAGTGTCTTCCCAAACCATTGAGAAACTAAAGATTTGTTTCATGGTTACTGCGGATGGTGCCAGCATTAGATAGCTTAGTGACAATCAGGTTGAACCTTTTGAAGGAATCTTCCAAACTTTCGCTAGTATGAGCTTTGAAATTGTTGAACTCATTGAGTGCAGTTGTGAGCTTCTTATCTGAAGCTTGTTCTGAGCCTTCATACAAGTTTTTGAGAACCTCCCAGATCTCTTTTGCTGATTTGCAGTTTATGATGATGTCGAAATTGTCAGGAGCAACTCCACAAGAGATTTCATAAAAAGCAACATCATCATTTTGCATTTTATCGAGATCGTCTTTGGTAGGATGATTCATGACTGGTTGACCTCCTCCTAGTCTGGCTGTGGCGCCGTCGGTTTGAACTGGTGTAAGAACAGGGACATGTGGTCCTTCTTCTACGGATCTCCATACATCTCTACCAAGTCTCCTTAAGTATCTTTCCATTCTCTCAGACCAGTGATGATATTCATTTGCCACCAATATTGGGGCTCGATTAGAACCACCAACACTGTTGGAAACTTTTAGAGATAATGCTTGTGCCATATTTCCTTTTTTTGAAAAGTTTTTTTTGTTGTTTTTTTTAAGAAATGAGCTTCAGTGGTATAGAAGGCCTTTTGAAAAATCAGAGTTTTGCTTCAAAAAGCAACCACTATGGCTCTGATACCAATTGTTGAGAGAAAAACTTGAGACATACTTGAACAAACGTTAGAACAAGTATAGTTGCGGAATAGTTTATCTCAAAAGGATCTAAAAGCTCAACAATAATAATAAGGTAGAGTTAGATAATTAGAGATTTAGGTGCGGAAATGTAAGGAAATATAAATGACAGCAGGTATTATATCAAGTATACACATAAGTTGATTCTTAACAAGGAATGCATTCAGACCAAGTTAGTAAGTGAGATCAAACTTAGTGATTAAGTCAAGAATGACTTGCTCTGAAGAGAGATACTATTCAGTTATATTCAAGTGAACTTTGAGAAAAAGAGGGAGATGAGAGCAATAACACAAGATATGAGATTCAAGATGCGTAGTGTTATCTGATGTATTGAATAAGAAAGATTGAGCTCTATATATAGAGACTCAAACATTACATTTGTTCAACTATCTAAGTGTAGCCATGCATGGCATTCTGGACAAAAGAGAGTATTCTAACAAAAGTAGATAAAGAGTTAAACTAAGAAAGCTAGATAGTGAACTACGGATGATGATGACTTCAGATGGGGTTGCTGAACAGAGTCGACTGCGGATCTTGGAAGGTTGTGGTAAACCAAGTTTAAGAGGGTCACTTTTATGATTCAACAAGGCACATAAGGCATCCTCCTAGACCCTTAGCTCTAATCTAGCATGCAGTTCTCATACACATACAGTAGGCATATAAGGCATCCTTTTTAGACCCTTAGCCCTAATCTAGCATGCGGTTCACATATTCTCAGTTCATATCATAACATAACATGTATGGGTATCTTGGGGAAAACTTACTTGAGCTCGGCCGATTGCACACATCACACTCCTTGTTCTTTATAAAAAACTCTTTATTTTAAATTTTAGAAAAATTATTTTCTTGTAAAAATCTTTCAAACCCTCGATTTGAGTCAAGACATCCCCGAAGGTGTGTCCAAATCCCTCAAACCAAGGCTCTGATACCAACTTGTAACATCTCAAAATCCAAGACCAAAAATTTCATTTTTAAATTAATAATTCATAAAACAGATTACTGAAAACATCATGAAGTTATCTCATATCATAAAAACCCATAAGTCATATGTCTCAAAATATGTCAGAAGATAATAATGTCAGAGTACAAATCCTAAGAACATCATAGTGCGGAAAATCATGGTGTGATACGCTGCTATCGTGTCGGCTCCTTTCCCTTTGAAGAAGAACGACTTGAAACAAAAACCGAAAACCGTAAGCACAGAGCTTAGTGAGTTCCCCCATCATACCACATACCATACAATAAACATACTGTCTAACATGTCCGAGTACTAAACTACCCCTTCAGTCTCTTTCAACCGGTAACTGCCTAGCATATCAGGGTGCTGGCCTACCCCTTCGGTCTCTTTCAAGCGGTAACCTGCCAAGCATATCAGGGTGCTGGCCTACCCTTCGGTCCTTTCGGATGGTACCTAGCCTAGCATATCAGGGTGCTGGCCTACCCCTTCGATCCTTTCGACCGGTACCGGGGACTATTTCACCCCTACTTCTACCATACAATATACTAGTATATAAACACATAAGTCACATACTGCCTAGCATATCAGGGTGTTGGCCTACCCCTTCGGTCCTTTCGACCGGTATTGGGGCCTATCCTACCCTCCTACCATTATCACATAAGATCATAACATACTAGCACATAAAGCATAACAGTTAGTGGCATACCGGATAATTATCACAAAGACAATCATCTCTACCATAACGCTTACTTGTGGGCCGGCATTGGTGCCTTCGACCCACTTCTACTGGAAGGTAACTCACCTCAAATGTCGTGAAGTAACTGAACTTTCCTCGGCTCCGAAATCAACTCCAAACAGACTCCAACACATAAAGGATCTCCTTTAATTACCCTTTTACTCGTAACCCCTTTAAGGGTCAACTCTGGTCATAGTCATAGTCAAAGTCAACATCCTGGTCAATGTCAACATTCTGGTTGACTCAACTCGCCGAGTTGGTCCATCAACTCGTCGAGTTCCATGAACCATAAATCTTGAAATCGCGATCCAACTCGTCGAGTCCTCACTATAACTCGTCGAGTCCTTCCTTTAACTCATCGAGTTCTTCAATCTTCGAAACCCATGAAACCTTAGCCAACTTACTGAGTCAGCTCTCAGACTCATTGAGTTTGCTCAGTAATCAGAAAAAGGTTGGGACCACGACCCAACTCGCCGAGTTGAATGAACAACTTGTCGAGTCCCCCTTAGTCTAAATCCATTCAGTCACTTCCAGATGAGTTCAATGCTTCCAAACCATAGATCTGGTCCCCTAAAGCTGGTATCTTACGTAAAGTTGCTAACTTTCCTTCCATGCATGGCCTTTTGGAGCTTAAAAGGCCAAAATGACACCTTAAAGCTTGCATGGGGCTTCCATGGCCATAAAGTTTGCACCTTTATGCCATGAAACCCCTTCTCGACCCCATATCTGGAAGTGTAATCACTCGGGACGTCCAAGTCTCAAAAGCTAACATTCTTGGACCAAGAACCCCATAAAAGTGAAATGAAGAAATCTAAGAAATCATTGAGCAAGTTTGAGGCTTGCTTACCCAAAAATGCAACAAATGAAGTGAAATTCATGTATCTACTCTCTTCTTCTTGAGTCCTCTAGATTCGTCTTCTTCCACAAGCTTCAAAAGCACAAGTTTTCTCTCAAAAATGTCTCACAAGCTCACATAAGGCTCTAGGTTTTTGTAGCTAGGATTTTGGGACTTAGAGGCTGTAAATGACGCCAGCCTTTATGGATTACTGTGTTTAAATAGGGTGCAAATCCATGCAATTAGGGTTTCACTCTGCCATCCCTACTTGTTGAGTTGGGGCTCTCAACTTGGCGAGTAGGTTTCTTCTCCCACGTCCCAAAATAATCTCTACTCGACGAGTTTGGGGCCTCCAACTCGTCGAGTTCTAATATAAAAGTGAATAAATTATATTTAAAATACATACCAGGAACCGAGCGTTATAAAGCATCTTCTAAAATCGGATTTAACTTAACTGAGTTGGAGCACACGAGCATTGACTTGTTGATATTTTGTTGTAAAAGTAGCCTATATTTTATTATTGTTGATGTAGCCCGTCACTGAAGAAACAAACTTTAGGAGAAGCCTAAAATCTATTTGTTTTGGGCCTTACATGAAATTGTAGAGCCTAAATATAAGTTATGAGCCCAAACCTTTTCCCTTATTCTTTTTTTAATAGACCGGTTGATCCAGAGTGCGACACATTTTCTAAAAACATTTTGTGTTGATCGAAGCTTGCGGCACGCCAACGTTGAACGAAATCATAGTACTTAAGCGTTCAACGGGTTCTTGGATAATTTTCTTGCAAAATTTGGGCCATTTTATTACTGCACTATCCCAATAAACTGAAAAGCTAACTTAGGGGGAGCCCAAGTTAACAACCTGTTTACAAGTTGTGATTCCATTTGTTCAATAGCAGCTCAAGTAATTTTCTCTCTTTCTTGTTTGTTTTTACACGTGTGTGATACAAATTTGGTACCAAGGTACCAAATATCACTCGTGGGGCCCACCTTTTATCAATTTTGGAGAAAACACTTCAACAACCGCATCTCCCCCTCTTCCACGATCTGTTTCAGAAAAGTTCCATAAAAGAGAACTGTGTCTGAGATCTAGTGGTTCTGGATGGTTACCCACCCACGTTATCATCTCTAAAGGAGATCGAGGCTACAAGTTCTGTCGGCGCCGCTGGTTTGTTGTGTCCGGTGGCGACGATTGGTGAAAGGAGGTCATTTGGTGGTGCCCTATATCAGGTAGTCGACCGATGATGTTTCGTTAAAGTCAGAGGAGGCTGGTAGTGGTCACGCTACAATCGTCAGCAGCGAATCAAGAAAAGGGAGCCAGACGACACTGCTGAAGATGCTTCCTTGGAGTAGGTGGAGTCTGGTGACTGAAGGGTTGCACTGATGTTGGGTTGCGTGACAGCGCCGACAAAGCCGTCGACGAGTGTTAATGGGGATAGTGGGTGGATACCGGTGGTGAAGCTTTAATGGGAGATGGTTATAGGTTTGCATAGGGAAATCGGGGCTTCACGTTCCTGATGTTGCTGCTTTGCTGGGTCACCTGTGTTGTAGGTGGTTTGGTGAATCGAGAAGATATGGTCGGCTCGCCCGCTTAGGGAGGAACAATAGTCGACAACCAGCTAGGAGAGGTGGTCGACTAGCGATGGTGCAACTCCCGTTGCCGGTGGTTGACGGGTAATGAAGTGGGTTGGAGCAGCAGGTGGTGCTGGAAACAACAAGTGATGGCACCGACAGAGGTGGTTGACTAGTGATGCTTGGGTTCCGACCACCGATGGCGTGTTCTATGGAAAGGATGAACCAGGTGGAGCCCGCCTAAAGATGTTTTTTTTATTTTATTCTTTGTCTTTTGTGTGTATGGAAAATTGAACCAGATAGTCCCATGTGAATATGTTGTTGTTTCTCATGCCTTTGTCTTTTTCTGTCATGAATTGTCTTCTGAATTGTGGTGTACACTGGACACACCCCTCTTCCCCCCCTCCTTTTTTTTGTCGGTCGAGGAAAGACAACATACCAAACGCATCGTTTCTTGTATTTCTTCTTCTCTTTTTTGTTTGTTGTCCGCGAAAATAAAGCATATTGCACCTTCTCCTCTTTTTCCTTTTTACAATGATATCTTCTTGTACGTTTTTTTATTACAACTTATTGTGACTGATATGATGCATTGTAACTAATGTGAGGGTAATATAATTTTCGAGACTGGGTATTTGTGTTTTGGTTAAAGTGGGTGAATATTGATAGATTTCTGAAGGTTCTAAGAATGTATAAACATAATAACACCTTCAGAAGGTACAAACATAATAGCATTTTTTTCAAATGATGAATAACTCGTAAAAACCCTCAGCTATAAAAGGGGGTTTTCTGATAGCATGTGAACAAAGGTAAAGAATCATAAAAACTTATTTCTTTCTCCAAACATCTAAACAACTTGAGTAAGTACATAGAAAATCATAAATCAAATGAGATTTTCTGAAAAAAATATATGAACTGAAAGTTGAGTAAAAACCCATAAAAAACCTCTTTTTTTATATTCTCAAAGTTTTTAAAGAAAACACCAAAATAGTGTTCACAAAAAACTTAAAGGAAGTTGTATACGAAAAATCATGAACTAAAAACGATTTTTTTTCTTGTGATGATGAGCTAGTGAAAGAGATAAAACGTGTAAAAAATTCTTTTCCCCTCAACTTACTGAATAAATCACCAACATGTGAACAAATATAGGTTAGGATCAGATCAGGGATACTTGTATGAGGATGACAGTGATTACTCCACTCTTGGAGCAGATACGAGAGGCTCAGGTCGAGGCTATGAAGGAAGAGCACTGTAAGAGTGAGCACATAGTGGGCCAGGTGGCTTCCTTCGATTATGATAGTTGGGATTTATTGACTCTCCATCGAAGAATGTGGGTTCCTTATTAGGGAGGTGTGTGTCAGGTTCTAATGGAGGTGGCGCACAAATCGAGATTTTCCATTCATCCCATGGCGACGAAGATGTATAGAGATCTCCGTCCTGATTATTGGTGGCCCTGTATGAAGCGGGGTGTTGTTTGGTATGTAGAGAGGTGCTTGACATGCAGGAAAGTTATTGTCGAACATCAGCGGCCTCACGGTAAGATGCATCCATTAGACATTCCCATTTGGAAATGGGAAGAGATTACCATGGATTTTATTACAAAGTTTCCTCGGACAGCACACAGAGTGGATTCGATTTGGGTCATTTTGGATCAATTGACCAAGAGCACGCACTTTATTTTGATTTAGGAGAGTATCTCTACGGAGAAGTTGGATTGCATCTATATCAGGGAGGTTGTGGTGCGACATGGGGTGCCGGTTTCGATGGTTTCAGACAGGGATGCCAGGTTTACTTCCAGGATTTGGAAGAGGTTTCACGAGGATTTGGGTACTCGTCAGCATTTCAGCACGACCTTTCACCTGCAGACGGATGGTCAGAGCAAGCGGTCAATCCAGACATTGTAGGATATGTTGTGGGCATGTGTTCTTAACTTTGGTGGTAGTTGGGATACATATCTTTCGTTAGCGGAATTTTCATATAAAAATAGCTACCACGCCAGCATTGATCAACCTCCTTTTGAGATGCTCTATGGGAGAAAATGCAGGACCCCGATATGTTGGGGCGAGGTCGGTCAACGAGGCATGGGGAGTACCGAAGTGGTACTCAAGACCATCGAGGTGATTCAACAGGTTCAGAGTAGACTTCAGACAACTCAGAGTTAGCAGAAGAGCTATACCGACAAGAGCCAATCAGACCTGGAGTTTCAAGTTGGAGATATGGTTCTCCTGGAGGTGTCACCTTGGAAAGGTGTCATCCGATTCAGGAAGAGGGGCAAGTTGGGACCAGGTATATCGGTCCTTTCAGGGTTATAGCCCAGGTGGGCAGGGTAGCGTATCGGTTGGATCTTCCGGAGGAACTCGGTCAGATTCATAGTGCTTTTCATGTCTGTCAGTTGCGGAAGTATTTGGCTGATGATTCTGCAGTTGTTCCATTGGAGGATATTCAGGTGGACAACCTCCTAAACTACATTGAGAGGCCGGTAGCGATCCTCGACAGGAAGACGAAGACCTTGAGGAACAAAGTTGTTGATTTGGTAAAGGTGCATTGGCAGCACTGCAAGGGTTCAGAATGGACATGGGAGCTGGAGGTCAAGATTAGGGAGCATTATCCAAAGTTATTTCTGACAACGGACTTCGACAATGAAGTCTGATTCAAGTGGAAGAGAAGTGTAGCGCCTGAGTCGCCAGGTATGAATTAATCTATGATCCTATTTTATTAAACTAAAGGTGGTGAAAGGGTTCATGAGTACGTTGGACGTAGATTAGGTACGCACAGCGTACTCCTCACATGCGTATCATTAGGGTGATCTCGACATACATTGGGGATACCCATGCGTACGATGGATATACTTGAGCCAGGGAAAAACCCTAATTTTGAGGGTTTGCACCCTATTTAAGGTCCTTAAGTTCTTCAAGTGAATCACCCTTTCAAACTCCATTGCCTTTTAGTGCTAATCTCGAAACCCTAACCACCTTGAGTGTATTTTTGAGCTTACATTGAGTGTTTGGGTGTTCTTTGGTGGTTTTGAAGAAGAAGGAAGTTTGGAAAGAAACAAAGGAGAAGAAGGAGCTTGTAGATCCAGAGTCTGTGCATCATTTCTAGCCTATTGAAGGTATAAAGTCTAAAACTTGTTCATTCTAAACTTAGATCTAAACTTAGGGAAGATTTTAGCATCTTTTGATCCCATAGCTTGGTCTTGTGGAGTATGGGCTACTCCAGGCCATTTGAGTTGTCCTTTTGGACTATTGGGAGCGCATGGATTCATAAAAATCATATCTTGGAGGTTAAGACCCAATCATGCATGTGTTAGTGACCACATAAGAGAGTTAGAGGGCTTAATTCATGATTTGAGTCCCATTAAGGCATGCAACTGCATAAAGTTTGCAACTTTATGGCTTAAGACACTATTATGAGCTTGGATCTAAGTTTTAGACGTTAGGGCTTAATGGATTAAGTCATGGATGCAAGTTTGGGCTGACTGGCCAATATGTCGGGCGTACTCTAGAGTACTAGAGTACAACGGGCGTACTCTAGAGTACGTTGCGTGTACTAGGCCAGTGCCCCGATTCCGTATTGTCATCAACGTATGTTGGGCGTACGAGCCATGTACGTCGCTCGTACGTAGTTTGTGGACTTAGAAGACTTTTGGGATCGAGTATTGTTGGGCTTTTGACTTGGTGAGATTTGGGCCTCAGGCCCATCTGTTGTAGCAAGGTATTTGTGGGCTTTAGGCCATGTTGGGTACTCTTGAGCCATATTGGGCATTAAAGGCCTTGTAGTTGGGCTTTAATGCCTTCTTGGACTTGTATGGTGAAACATCCTAAAAATACAATCCAAAAATTTCGTTTTAAAACTTATAATAAAACCACAAATCATCCGTCATCATAAGGAAAATCAAGAATCATGTATCTCAAAACATCATGTCAATCACTGTATCAAAATCATATGAGAAAAATATCAGAGTCTAAGCATCCCAGGCTAAAACTGAGGTGTGTGCCATACGATCATCCCGAGCCCTTCCCCTTGCTAGTGGAAGTACCTGAAACCAAAACTGAAAACTGTAAGCACGAAGCTTAGTGAGTCTCCCCAAACTACCACATACCATACACATATAACATGCAACTAGGAGATACGGGTCCCGTCCACACTCTGCTAACTGGGAGATACGGGCCCCACCCACACACTGCTGACTCTGAGATACGGGCCTCGCCCACACTCAGCTACTACAAGATACGGGCCCGCCCACACTCGGCTACTATGAGATACGGGCCCCGCCCACACTCAGCTGCTATGAGATACGTGCCCCGCCCACACTCGGCTGCTATAAGAAACGGGCCCCGCCCACACTCGGCTACTAAACATACATACAAGTATCACACAGACAAGTATATCTAAATTGATCAATCAAGCATATATCCATAATCAAACTAAGCTATGCGATACAGGCTTCGCCCACACTCAACTAACTGGGAGATACGGGCTTCGCCCACACGCAGCTACTAACGTAATCATACTGCGGGCCGACCTTGGTGCCGTAGACCTATTCCTACTGAAGGAAACTCACCTCGCAAAACTGACTATTGAAAACCCGAGTGAGGAATCTCTGAATGTTCCTCCGGCGACTCCCCGACTATTAGTTTCATAATAACACTTAATCAAAATTTGATAATCCTCCCTAGGGTAAAATGACCATTTTACCACTGGGACATCCATGACTCATAAATCATGCTACTTGGACAAAAACCCCATAAAAGTGACCACAAAGAGATCTAAGGAACTATAAGGCAAGTTACGAGCGTAATTACCAGAAAGTGATGAGAATGGAACGAAATCCTTGGATCTATAGCCTTCTCCTTGAACCTTCAAGCTCCTTCTTCTTCTTCTTCTAGGCTTCAAGAACACACAAAAACACTCAAATATGGCTAACACACTCCGAAAATGCTCTAGGGTTTTGTGGATTAGGGTTTAGGACAAGAAGGCTGTAAATGAGGTCAAGGGGTGGGGGTTAGGATGCTTAAATAGGGTGCAAAACCCCGAAATTAGGGTTTCACCCTGGCTGAGCTACTCGCCGAGTAGATAACTTAAACCCCGCGCGTACTCTGCCCTCTACTCGATGAGTTAGGGTCACCAACTCGTCGAGTCCTTCTTTTAAAATAAGTAGATAATTAAATTAAATGCGTACCAGGGAACCAGGCGTGACAATTCTCCCCCACTTTTCTTAGACTTCATCCTCGACGTCTGCTGCATCAGGAAACATCTCCGGGTAGTGCTCCCTCATTTCCTACTTGGGCTCCCATGTCCACTCCGAACTCTTACGGTGCTGCCACTGCACCTTCACTAGCTCTACCCTCTTGTTCCTCAGCTCCTTCGTCTTGCGATCCAGAATCGCCATCAGTATCTCAATGTCATTCATGTTGTCATCAACCTGAATATCCTCTAAGGGAACCACTGTCGTGTCATCCACCATGCACTTCCATAGCTGGGAAACATGGAAAGTGCTGTGGATCTGGCTGAGCTCTACGGGAAGATCCACCCGGACAATGACTCTGAAGGGGCCGATATACCTGGGGCCCAGCTTGCCCCGCTTCCAGAACCGGATGAAACCTTTCTAAGGTGACACCCTCAGGAGGACCATGTCGCCCACCTGAAACTCCAAGTTTGAATGCCACTTGTTGTCGTAACTCTTCTGCCGACTCTGAGCAGTCTGAATCTTGCTCCGGACCTGCTGGATCCGCTCTGTGGTCTTGAGTACTACCTCCGTACTCCCCATGACCCTCTGACCGACCTCACCGCAACAGATTGGGGTCCTACACTTCCTCCCGTAGAGCATCTCGAAGGGAGGCCGGTCTATACTGGCGTGGTAACAGTTATTATACGAAAATTCCGCTAACGGAAGATACGTATCCCAACTGCCACCGAAATCCAAAACACATGCACGAAGCATGTCCTCGAGAGTCTGAATCGTCCTCTCGCTCTGACCGTCTGTCTGGGGGTGGAAAGCGGTGATGAAGTGGAGACGAGTACCCATCTCCTCGTGAAGCCGCTTCCAAAATCTGGAAGTGAAACGAACATCTCGGTCTGACACCACCGAGACAGGCACCCCATGTCGTGCCACTATCTCACACACAAATATTTCGGCCAACTTCTCGGCCGATATGCTCTCCTAGATCGGGATAAGATGAGCGCTCTTGGTCAACTGATCCACGATGACCCATATCGAATCTACTCCATGTGCGGTCCTGGGAAGCTTGGTAATGAAATCCATGGTGATATCTTCCCATTTCCACAAGGGAATGTCTAGCGGTTGTATCTTGCCATGTGGTCTCTGGTGCTCAGCCTTGACCTTTCTGCATCTCAAGTACCCCCCCACATACCATGCTACGTCCCGCTTCATGCAGGGCCACCAATAATCAATGAGAAGATCTCGATACATCTTCGTCGCCCCAGGATGGATGGAGAACCTCGACTTATGGGCCTCATCCATCAGAACCTGCCACACTCCGCCCCAGTACGGAAACCAGACCTTCCCATTCAGGGTCAGCAACCCTCGGCTATCATAATCAAATGAGGCAACTCGGCCAATGATGCGACATCGGCTCCGACCACCTGCTCTGAGGATGTGCTTCTACGTCGGAGACAGATCTACGAAGTCACAACAGAGAGATGCGTTAGAGCCGCCCCAGGGACTGTGCCCCGGGAGCGGGCTCCAACAGTCAAGTTAGATCAACTGATAGATATGAGATGGTTCTCCTTAGCTGGAGAGGACCATCTTGGTGCTGGTGGTGGTGTATGGTGGTTGACGGCGGCGGGTGGCGGCTGAGCCACCCGTCCGGAGTATAGTGTGGCGGCTGAGCTATGGGGAAGCCTAGTGGTGGCTGACCCACTTCGGGAAGAGTCCCCGGGAAAGGTCCCCCTTCGTGGAGGAGGCACTATTCTATTTATAGTGGACAATTAGGTCAAGGGGAATTAGGTCAGGCCTTGGGCCAGCCCAATTCAGGCCCAACTAGCAAGGAGCTGGGCAAGGTCGTCTGGAGGCGCCGAGCGACGCTGGCGAGTGCGCCCCAGGCAAGGCTGGCGGGCGCGCACCAGGAAAGGCTGGCAGGGGAACGTCAGGCAAGGGAGCGTCGGGCTGGACCGACAGGAGAGTCCCCAACACGGCTGGTAAGGGAGCGCCAGGCAAGGCTGGCAAGGGAACGCCAGGCAGGGCTGGCAGGAGTGCGCTAGGCCAGGCTAGCGCTCTAGAGCAGTCTAGTCCATGCTAATGGACCATATATCATCAAGTCCCCCCAAGTCTGATGTTATTGGTACGCGGCCAATGACATCGGACTGGACTTAGTCATATAAACCATGTGTAATCAGGATGGAAAGGGAGCGCCAAGCCGGGCCAGCAGGAGAGTCCCCAGCAGGGCTGGCGGGGGAGCGTCGGGTCGGGCCAGCAGGAGAGTCCCTGGCAGGGCTGGCGGGGGAGTGCTGGGTCGGGCCAGCAAGAGAGTCCTCAGCAGGGCCGGCGGGGGAGTGTCGGGCCGGGCGAGCAGGAGAGTCCCCAGTAAAGCTGGGAAGGGAGCGCCAGGCGAGGCTAGCGCACCAGAACTATCTAGGCCATGCTAATGGACCATATATCGTCAAGTCCCCCCAGTCCGATGTGATTGGTAGACGACCAATGGCATTGGACTGGACTCAGTCATATAAACTGTGTGTTGTCAAGTCCCCCTAGTCTGATGCGATTGGGTTGCTGACAATCGGATTGGACTAGCCAAATAACCAATACATTAAATAGTAGAGAGAATGACCGAACCTCACCCACGAGAGTCGTGGGTTTGTGCAATGAGCAAAACATTGCTTATGCAGCTTGAGCTGACTTGATACTCCTTCATTGAGAGGAGTGTGATATGGTTGGTGTGACGCAACGCAACTGTTGCTGCGGTCATGTAGAGCAAAGCTGCAAATAATGTTATTGTGGAGCGGGGCTTGTTGTACAACATGGATGACGTGGCGTTTCTATCGTTTTTGAGGAATGTCATCAATAATTATTTTCACAGTCTGTTTTGCTTGAGTATTGATAACCATTCTGAAGGTGTTTCTTGCTCGAGCTATTCCTAGCTGGATTCCCCCCAGTCTGATGTGGGTAGTGTAGGTAGCCGTATCAGACTATGGTGCATAGACAAGGTTGTTACAAAAATACACAATGAGGTTGTTTTATATGTTAATAGACAAACAGATGTAATGTAGGAAACGCCTTATTGATCGTCCGAGCATGGGAAAACCATGTTGATTATAAGAGAAGAGACACCAAAGGTGGTGCTAAGCATGACCTGAATTTATGATCCGCGTCTTACGATGCGCGACAGTACGCGACTTATGTTGCACGGCTTAGAAGAATAGTCTGGGCTTAGCAGCCAGCGATCATGGAGATGTCACGCGGGAGAGCATCGCGTGGAACAGATCGGGTTTGGCTGCCATCGATCGTAGATAAATCATGCGGGAGCGCATCACGTGGAATGGATCAGGCTTGGCTGCTAGCGATCATAGATAGATCACGCGGGAGAGAATCACGTGGAATGGATCGGGCTTGGCTGCCAACGATCGTAGATAGATCACGCGGGAGAGCATCGCGTGGAATGGATCGCGCTTGGCTGCCAACGATCGTAGATAGATCACGCGGTAGAGCATCGCGTGGAATGGATCGGGCTTGGCTCCCAACGATCGTAGATAAATCACACAGGAGAGCATCGCGTGGAATCATATAGCCAAAGGTTGCAAGACTTTGAGCCTCGTCGGCGGAGCATGCTGTTGTAGTGGAGCCGGGATGGGGAGCCAGGCGACTCGAGGCGAGGGTACTGATCCTCGCATGCGGAGCTTGCCGCTATAATGGAGTCGGGCTGAGAAGCCAGGCGACTCGAGGCGAGGGTACTGAACCTCACATGCGGAGCTTGCCGCTATAATGGAGTCGGGCTGAGAAGCCAGGCGACTCGAGGCGAGGATACTGAACCTCGCATGTGGAGCTTGCCGCTATAATGGATTCGGGTTGAGAAGTCGGGCGACTCGAGGCAAGGGTACTGAACCTCGCATGCGGAGCTTGTTGCTACAATGGAGTCGGGCTGAGAAGTCAGGCGACTCGAGGCGAGGGTACTGAACCTCGCATACGGAGCTTATCGCTATAATGGAGTCAGGCTTAGAAGCCAGGCGACTCGAGGAAAAGGTACTGAACCTCGCACGATTGGGCGTAGCACCCTACAATCTATGTGTCTAGCTCGTGTGATCAGTCTGGGTTAAAGCGGAATGGTACCTAATGCTTTGCTGCATAGCTAGTCGTACTAATAATTGATGTTTCGGTGCCTTGGTTGTTTGCGGAGAGCTAGGTGGCGGTGCTACTTAGAGCTTGATAGTGTAGCTGTTGTTAGGAGGTGCGTAGCGAAACTGCTGTCAGGAACTGGTCAGCAGGGCCGCTGAGGCCCGGGCAACGTGCTGCTAGCGATAGGTGAGTAACACGATTATTGAGAGTTAGGCAACAAGACTACCGAGAGTTGGACCACGAGGCTACTATTTCAATCCGGAATACCAATTTCATCTCGGGGATGCACCATGATGCATAGTGTCAGTTCTTCATGTACTTTAACTCTTCCCCTTAGGAATAAAAATCATTTCTTCATAGTGTCGTACCAACCCTACTCCGCCCCCTCTTTCTTAGAGGAGGCGAGGAATGGAAACATTGGATGCATAGTTGTAGGAAAATGGGCGACACAGCTACTGAGAAATCTAAACGACCAAAGTACTAACAAAAACTGGGCAGCGTGACTAGCACGACTGCTGGGAGTTAGACAATGTAACTGCTGATGACTAGGCTTTGCAGATGCTGAGCTGGGTCGCATGGCCGATGAGGGTCGGTCTACACGACTGCTGAGGTCCAGGCAATGCGGCTGTTGAGAGTTGAGCAGCGAGACTTCCTGAAGTTGGTCAACATAGCTGCTGATAGCGGAGCAACACAATTGTTGAGGGTTATTTCAGAACGCTTCACGAGTAGTAGTGTACTACTCCTCCCCCTCCTTTTTTTTTAAAAAAAATGTTGAGTGGGTCGGGCTGCGATGCATCTCCTAAGATTAAATTTTACCAGACGGAATTGTAGCATCGAGCGTTGAGCGATTGCTTGGCTATATTGTCTTGTGAAAAATAGCCCATTTTATTGTTGTTGATGCAACCCGATAATGAAGGAGCCCATTTAAGAGAGACCCAAGATAAATTAAATAGAGCCCACTATTGAAATGTCAACAGCCCATTTAGGTTATTAATTCAACTCCCATTTTTCTTTCTTTTTTGTGTTATTGACTATGCACAAGGATGGCCCGCCATGTTTTTATCCCGTGTCTATTTTTGTGATGTAAATATCTGCTTGGAATAGTTTCTTGCTGCTCATTCAACTTTTTCTTTTGACGTGTGCCGTACGCAAATACTTTTATTTTATTTTATTATTTTTTTTAGACCTAATCGTAACCAGTGAAATTGAAATACACGCGTGGGGCCCATGTTCTTCTTTATCAGACTTAAATCAAAATGTTGTAGTTGTACACACGATTCCAAACATATTCCCGAGATGGAAAATCTGGCATCCGGCGTGTCACAACTAGCATTTTTTAGCTAGGAAGTTCTTTTCTCATGTAAACATCATCTACTGTAAAGCATGTACTCTGAGTAAAAATCATACTCTATGCTTAATCAAAACCATCCATTTGAATCCAAACTCTTGACTTAAGTTCAAAACCTAATATAATACATTCCATATAGTCAACTATGGGTTGAAAACCCTAGAAATCCCAGTTTAAGCTAATATGAACTAGGATTCTCTTATTGGGCCTAATGGACCAATAAACTCTCCATTTAACTACTTTGGGCCTAGGAACCTTATTTGGGCTCTAATGAAACCCACATTCGTGAAACTAAAACATTTTGGGTCATGTGGGCCTAGAATATTCATTTTATCTCAAATGGGCCATGTTGGGCCATAAATGATTCATTAGCCCTAATGGGCCGTAAACTCCATTCCTTCACCACCTTTGGGCATAGACCCATAAAAAAGGGCCCAATGGGCCGAAAAATATAATTTAGGCCCCATAGATTCGAATTAAACTAAGGAAGGGCCCAAACAACTTCATCTCCATTTTTCTTTAGCCCATTCTCGGCCCAACTAACAAAAACAAAAAAAAGGGGAAAAGGAGATTAATCTAGCAAGTGACACATAATCTTTGCATGGTGGATTTCCATGAAACATCACCTCACCATCTCTCTCTCTCTCTCTCTCTCTCTCTCTCTCTCTCTCTCTTCTCTTATTATCGGCCGAGACCCCCCTCTCCAGATCTCACTTCAAAATTATTCAAACTCCCTCTCAAATCTTCTTAAGCTCAAGGAAAACTCTCCCATTTCCTTTGCCATTTTCGTGATCTTGGGTGAGATTCCAAAAGTGTTTCAACAAGTATCATCTACTTGGTAAGTTGTCATCATACATAAGTCATTGATTTCCATTTTTAAGCCAAGAACACTCCCTTACATGGTTCATTTCGTGTTCTAGCTTCCTAGGATCATCTAAGTCCGAAAATCCTTCTCAAGAAGCTTCCTAGGGCCGAGATCTACTCATTTTACCACCAAGAACCGAAAACATCAAGCAATGTGAGTTCATACCCCTTGTTTTTCGGTTTTGCTATGTTTTGGGGGTGGATACAAGTTGTTATGTGCTAGATCTATGTATTTGTGCATGTTTATGTGTGTTTTCTAAGTTATATGTTGTGATTATGTGAAGAACTTCATAGATCTCGACAATATATGTAAACTAAAACACTTTATGCAACTAACCATGAAGATGAAAGTCTTAAACATGTTAAGAAGGTTGGAAAACTAAACAAAATCTTGTAAAGGGACCATTTTTGACAAATAAACAAAAAGAATAGAGTTTTATGAAACTTACGGTTTTCACATGGACTAAAAATATATATATATATATATATATATATATATATATGTATATATATATGTATATATATATATATATATATATATATATATATAGAGAGAGAGAGAGTCATATATATATATATATATATATATATATATATATATATATATATATATATATATATATATATATATATAATGGTTCTTTATGATAATCATAGGTTAAAAAAGGGCCAAAAGTGTAAAATTTCGTATAATGGGCCTTAATGTGGGCCTTCACGGTTTTATTGGGCAAAATTTGTAAATTATGATTTTTGTGGATTAAATTCTCATTTTACACAAACTTGAGCCAAAAATGTAAATTTACAGTTTTATGGGCTGAAAACGTCACTTTATTTGGATTTGGGCCTAAAATGCTATTTTTACAAAACTTGGGCCGAAAATGTCATTTTTATCTAAATTGGGCTAAAAATGTGAATTATATATATAACTAGGCAGAAAATGTAAATGTTTATAATAATGGGCCGAAAACATCAATTTATATATATATGGGCCGAATATGACAATTTTTATGATAATAGGCCAAAAATGTTATTTTAGCCAAAGTGGAGTAAAAATGTCATTTTATTTGAAATAAGCCCATAAATGTAAATTTTTGGTCTTAAGGGACCTAAAGTGTCAGTTTTATCAAAATATGCCTCAATGGTAAATTTTCGGCTTGGTGGGCCAAAAATGTCATCATTACAAAAAGTGGGCCTTTTATTGTCATTTTAGAAAACAATTGAGCTAAAACCAAGGTTCTAAAAAGCTCGTCATGGCTCCGCCATGGCGCGCCATGGCTCCAAGGCTTGTATGTGCCGCCAAACTTTACCAAAACGCCGCCTTGACTCATATATGTGTATAAAAATAAATAATAGTTGAAAATACATATAAAAATATGAATTATATACAAAATTGTCGCCTTAAGTCATGCCTTACAAACGACGTGACTCGCCAAGGCTCGGAAAAGCTTGAGGCTTGACATTGCCGCCAAGTCACGCCTTACGTTATTTAGAACCTTGGCTAAAACAAACAATGTAATAACAAAGGAACTAAATACATCGATTACGTGTTTATCGGGCTTAGTCTCTACTTTTCATGTATTGGGCCTTAGTGGTCCATTTACATGCTTATTGGGCCCAAATTATATTTTACATGTTTGTTGGGCCTTAGTGGTCCATTTACATGCTTATTGGGCCTAGATTTTACATTACGTGTTATTGGGCCTTAGTGGTCCATTTACATGCTTATTGGGCATGGACTATACATTACATGTTTATTTGGGCCTTAGTGGTCCTTCTACATGTCTATTGGGCCTCATACATTCATATACATACTCGTTTGACTTTTCAAACATAAAACGTACTCGGAAACATTATACATATAACATAATACAATATTCGCGTAAACTTGGTTAAGGATGCTAGTGAGACATGTCGGTTGACACCTCCCGAGTGTACAATCGTAGCCTGTAGTTATAACCAGAGTCTCCTGGAGGGAGAGCGAGAGTTTGTGTATAGATCTATACAGGGTGACACCTCACACCTGAGCTGTTCGGTACATCTAGACTAGGCCAGTCTAAGGTGACAAACCTTACCTTAATCAAGTCGGCGCCTGAAAATGCCATGACAGGCGAATTAGTCATAATCAAGTATGGTTAAAATGGCTCACTTAGAGATCCTCTCCAACATAATTTTATGGAACACCTATAAAATCTTGTTGATACGTAAACATACATACACTGATATTCGGTCTTAGGATTGAGACGACCACACTCTTATAAACATAAAATATAGGATTTTCTGGGGAAAATACACAGTTAAACAATACCTTCTACAGTCACACCCCAAAATTGTAACGGCGGAAACGTTCGAGGGTGGAGGACGTCATGTTTAGTATCACAAGACATGCATCATAGTAAGCAAAGTAATGAACAGCCATATCATTAGAAAGAAAGTGTTTACAAAGTGTGTGTTCACAAATGATAGAATACATAAGCAAATAACATAACAAGACTTGAAGCTATTATGCTCCATCTTCTGAATTCCCAGCACGAGTACCTGTCTACTAGGTTCCTGAGAATACAAGTTATTTGAAAGAGTTGATCAGCAATTAAGTTGGTGAGTTCATAAGATTTTAGTGATGCAAGTAAGTTGTAGAAAGTTGTTGCAAAATGTAGTTGTAAAATGTAGTACGTTGTAAGTTCTGTTTAGAAAAGTTTGCCCGTTCCTCTAGAAAATCCTATATTTCCTACTTTAATGAAAGATAAGTAAAAGTGACTTTACAATCCTTTCTATGAGTACTAAATGGATACACGTTATATAAAACTCAGAGTAAACAAACACTCGACTGTGCGCATCTGCCCTAAGCCCACAACCAAACAAGGAACAGAAATTAAGGCGGATAGCACACATCCCATTGGTTGCTAGATCATTATTGTATATAACCCTGGTGTATTCACTTGTTACTCATGGAGGTAATTGTAATGGTTCCTTTATATTTGATGAAAAGATTCTTTAAGAAAACCCTTATTTCTTATAATAAAATGATGACCACAGTGACTACTTTTATAATAACTTAGTTTATACTGGATATGTATGATCTAATATCGGATAGAAAGTTAACTGGGTGAATCTGCCCTAAGCCCACAACCAAACAAGGAACAGGAAGTAAGGCGGAAATCACACATCCAACTACCTATTGGGTATTAATGATATATAACCATAATGTATAAACTAAAGTATTATAGAGTTAATCACCTAAGGTCCTTTAAGTTTTACTGGTTTAAAAAAAATGGATTAAACCCTTTACTGGGAAGTTTCTAGTTTTGTATACCAAAAGTTCTGATTTGGAAAGTATGTTTTGTACTAGAAAACTGTGCATTGACTCTGTGTCTTATTACTTGACCCATACCTGGTACCCTTATGATGTCTTAATGTATACTAAGCATATATATATATATATATATATATATATATATATATATATATATATATATATATATATCTATAATCGAATAGAAAATAGATTGGGTGAATTCGTTCCAAGCCCACAACCAAACAAGGAACAGGAAATGAAGCGGAGAGCACACATCCTATTACCTGTCGGATCCTATTGGTATATATATATATATATATATATCCTTTGATGTATACATTAAGGAATCATAAGGTTAGCATTATGGTCCCTTCTATTAAACGTAGCCTTCTACCAAGGCATCTACTGTTATGTGCTAGACTCGACTGTTCTGTTTGTCGTTTGTAAAAATGTAAGTTTTCCCTAGTTTATAACTATCTTAACTCGAAAATAGTTTGCATTTGTCTTTCAAGTGGTACTGTCACTTTATGAAAGTAATGGGAAATGTAAGTACACAGTGGTCGTTTAAAATGACATGCGGATGTACTAATGACCTTAAAACATGTTTGTTTTATACTGGTCATAATGTGAAGGCTAGAACCCCTACTATACGCTCTCCCTGTCTAGAGATTAAGGGAACCAAACGCGACCTCTGCAAATTCTTGCAAGCCGTGTAATTCACATTGAAGTTATATGATCATGTATACCTAATATAACTATCACCTTTTGTTTAAAACAATGAGTTAGTGATTCATTGGTATAATTAGATCCTGTAGTAGTTCCATGCTATAGCAACTTAGTATGTTTGATCTGTTTCTCATAATAGTATGTTCTGTTTGTTTCTCATCATTGTATGTTTTATCTGTATGTTATTGTTTGTTTCTCATCATAGTATTCTCTATCTGTATGTTATTGTTTGTTTCTCATCATAGTATTCTCTATCTGTTTCTCGTTATAGTATGTATTGACTCATGTATGAACTGACTCTTTGTTTGCTTCATTGTACTAGAAGTAATGAATAGTATCTTCCTAAACTATACCTATTATAGTTTACTAATGTTTTACTTGGACTGTTATTGAAAAGACTCATTTATTTACTAAGTTATGATTGTACTTTAAAATGGAGTTTTGTAAAACTACAAAGTAACATAACTTTTAAAAGAGTTTTTGAAATGTTTTGACAGCTTATAAATGACATAAGTAACATTTTGAAAGATGTTTATAACAAACAATTACACAATTATCATTGTGTTCAACTTGTATCCCCCCCCCTTAAAAGCGTTTAAAACAGTTTAAAGATTCATTACGGGGTATGAACTCACCTGATGTGGGTGATTCAAACGGGGTATGCGTGTAAGGATGAGAAGTTCCACGAATGAAGTCCCGAGACACAACAAGTCCTAAATGACATATAATGACATATATTGGCATGAATATAGTGTTTATAAGCAACTATATGAAAGGAAATACCTTCCGGGACTAGGAAACACTTTGACCAAGTGTTGGAATCACATGTGATTCATCAAAGGGAAGTGGAATGGAAATACCATGAGTTTACTACCATGGGTTTACGGCCAAAGGGAGTTCACGGCCGTAAACTCATGGTCAAACATGCATAAGTGTTTGTTTGAAGGCTAGGGAAGCTTGAGGGATTTTTGCTCTACACAATGGTGAGAAAGACCACTTTATTGGAGGCTTTTGATGAGTTTACGGCCCAAAGGAGTTTACAGCCGTAAACTCATGATCATTTATGCATTTGAGAGAAGTTTAAGGTCCTACAATGATCAAGGAAGGGTTCTAGTTCACAAGCTTTGCATCTAGGAGGGTTTATGGCCAAAATGGCACCCTTAAAGGGGTTTACGGCCATGGGAGATGGCTTGGCCGTAAACTCCTTTTGTTCTTGTGTTCTTGATGTTTTCAAGTCTCTAAGAATGAGTCCTAACTAGATATGAAGTATAGGGAAGAGTACTTACGATCTAGAAGCTAGGAATGGTTGATTTTCGCCAAGAACACTAGTGTGTGTTCTTGGTGAAACTTGAAGATCTAAGAAAAGAATGATTTCATGGATGAAATCAAAGAGTGTAACTAGGAGATGAAGTGTAACAACAAATCAAGGAAAGAACACTTACACTTTTGAAGATTTGGGATGAAAATCGTGATGATAGTTGAGAGAGAAATGGGGTGTTCTTGAGGTGGAAGTGAGATAATGAAGGAAGTTGAAGAATATGAGCCTATAAGGGGGAGTTTACGGCCCCCCTTGAGTTAACGGCCATAAACTCAAGTGTTGTGGCCGTGAACTCTCAAAGAGAAGGTTAAGGCTCGATTTCTTGGACAGTGTCTCTAGCAGGTACATTCTAACACCCATTCCTTAAGTGTACTAGGCTTAAAACTCCTTAGAATGACCTTTAACCAGGCTAGAACTCATTACCAATGAGTCTGACACTCAGTTGAGTTGATTGACTGAGCTTTCAAAGCAAAAAAATATCAGGTTGTCACATCTACTTACAACAAAAATACATTACATTTTTATATACATTCCAAAAACAGAAAACACACATGCATTAATACTTGATTTTGATACATCACTTTCAAACCATTTTTACATAAAATATCGGATTTTCTGGTGTTTTACGAACAATACAAAACTTTTCATTCAAATATCCTTATGAACTCACCAACATTATATATGTTGACGTTTTCCAAATAACTTGTATTCTCAGGGAATCGTTAAGCGGAAAGGTCAGCAAGAAGTGTGGAATTTGTTATATTTTGTTATCATCATACATTGAATATTTTGGCATGTAATTTATGATACTATACTTGATGTTAACAATGTTGGTTGTATTTTGATATGTATGATGATGGTGTTTTCTTGTTTCAATTATATGCATTGTGATGATATTACAAGATGAAATCACGCACAAGCCCCCAGACGTTTTCCGCCGTCTGGTTCGGGAGTGTGACAGATTGGTATCAGAGCATTGTTTATTGTGAACTGGCATATCTAATCATACTTGATATGCAACTATAAATACAATGGGACTAAAACACTCTGAATAAAATGAATACCTAGGTTTGAATTAAAACTATAACACTAAAAGTCTCTGGAAGAAATGGAACACTGTGATGAAACCCGGGCAGTTATGTATTCATATTGGGGATAAATATAGCTGATCAACTATATTTATTCAAAATATGGCCAGCATGTGTTTGGGAGTAATCATGGTGAGAAATGGATCTAGAAGCTTACCTCGTATCCAAAACTTCTAAGGAACTCAAACTCAAATAATTAAAAATACTATAGGAGTATTTTTGGAAATACTATATGCATACTCTTTTTACAACGTCTCTCACCCCTCGTGCAGACACTATGGTCGGATTTCATCATCCTAGAGATCCCTATTTCCCTAATCAGGGAAATGGCGGATGGTTAGAACCCGAGGAAGAACCAGAAGAAGAGTCTGAAGAGGAGCCCATGGAAGGACCGGCAGAACCGGTAGCCGACTCAGACGAGGAAGACGCAGAGGGCAGTGACACAGATGACTCGGACACGTGGTCTGAAGTCATCAATCTGTCGTACATGGACACAGTGTCCCCATACAGGATGGGCCCCAATGGTCCTACCCCTCCATGGGCACACGACATTTGGAGATGGAGTCACCAGCAAGGGGTACAACCCCCATTTGGTATGAACCGGGAGTACTACGACTTGAGTCACGGTGGACCCGCCGACCGAGCCTTGCCTGTGATAGTAAGGAGGATACGCGATATCGGCGAACAGGCGCAGGCAACCGCTGGTCAGATGGTCGCCATGAGGGCCGCAGTTGAACGCGCGGAGAGGATGACACATGAGGTAGTCAGGGACTACCAGGCGCGCCAGACAGCATTGGAAGCCCGACTACGGGCCGCCGAGCACCATCTGGCTAGACTTCAGGGCGCATCTACCTCGTCATCAGCACCACCAGACCCATCCCGTCGCAACTAGTACCCGCTCATGTACTACCGTTATGGTTTGTTTTTTATGTACTACCTTATGTACTATCGACTACATGATTAAGTGACTACACTACTCATGGAGTCGTTACTCTGTCGAATTTTATTTCACTGCATGTATTGTATGCCTTATGTAGGCAAATTTTCATGTACTCGAAAGGGTTATCCTTAATGAAATCGGCTATATATTTTATCATGATGTTGTTATCTGCTATGTGTTCTATTGCTTTACTACATGTTGATTGTATGCATTCCTCACTTATACACAACCGAATCACTGACACTGTGCCATAACCAAGAAATCGTGAAACTAAATACATTGGATACTCAACATCTTTCCATTCTATGACAGAAAGATGCCTCAAAGACCAAACCGCGGAAACAACACGGCACCGATGCCTCCAGAAATAAACTCAGTCGCATTCCAAGCAGTAGTGTCTGATGTGGTCACTGTAGCACTGGTGCAAATTCGCAACGGAAACAACGGAGAAGGTAACGAGCAGAGAACCGGAAGCACAAATCAGGGAACAAATCACGGACCCACAAGAACCTGCACCTACAAGGACTTCACAAACGCCAAGCCTCGAACCTTCAACGGGACGAGAGGCGTAATAACCCTGAAAAGATGGATAGAAAAGGTGGAATCAGTGTTTGAGATATGCGGATGTCCGGAAGGGTGCAAGGTCAAGTTTGCGGCCTGCAGATTTGTTGATCAAGCTCTCTCTTGGTGGAATGGTCAGGTAGAGGCCATGACACTCCCGGTGGCGAATGCTATGCCATGGGAGGAGCTTAAGGAAATGCTATTGGCCGAATACTATCCAAGGGGGGAAATACAGAAAATGGAGCAAGAGCTGTGGAACCTCACGGTTCAAAACTCTGACATCGATGCGTACATATCAAGGTTTAGTGAGTTGTCTCTCTTGTGTCCAAGAATGATCACATCTGAAGGGAAGAAGATCGAAAGATTTATCTGGGGATTGACCGCGCCAATACAAGGGAACGTAATAGCAGCAAACCCGACCACGTATGACAGTGCAAAAATACTAGCCAAGAAACTATACGACCATGGAAACAAAAGGGTGCCAAAGCAGGGGAAGCGGATGTTAAAAAAGAAGGTGATAACAAGAAGGGGAAAAACAACAAGCGGAAGGGAAAACAAAATTCAGAATCATCAAAGAAACAACAAACTGTGACTGTCCATGCTGCTCCTCAAGCTTCCACAACACCACATGCTCCAGCCTCATCCAGACCAAATGCTCCCAAACAGTACTCATGGACCCTACCCAAATGCAGTAAATGCAATTTCCACCATCACGGAGAATGCAGAGAGATGCATTGCACAAGCTGCAACCGAAAGGTTCACAATGCAAGATACTGTAGAACTCATCCTCAACAAAACCAACAGTCGAACCACAACAACAACAACAACAACAACAATCGCAACAACAGTAACAACAACAACAACAATGTTGGGGCCAGTTACACCTGCTATGGGTGTGGAGGAACCGGTCACTTGAAGCGCGACTTCCCAAAGCAAACAACCAGGGGGCAGGAACATCAGGAAGAGTGTTGGCAATGGGTCAAGGTGAAGCGGTTCAGGACCCAATAGTTGTTACCAGTACGTTCCTACTTAACAACACATACACATGCATCTTATTCGATAGTGGGGCGGAGCGAAGTTTTGTTAGTAATAAATTCAAACACTTACTAAATCAACAACCCCAGAAGCTCAACGAAGCCTACACGGTGGAAATGGCTAATGGGAAAACTGAAACAACCAAAGATGTTTATGTAGGGTGCACATTAACACTGAACAATCACTCTTTTCAAATAGATTTGATGCCAGTAAATATTAGGAGTTTTGATGTGATAATCGGCATGGATTGGTTAATCCCCCACCATGCTGATATTATGTGTTGCGAGAAGGCCGTTATGCTTCATCTTCCCAATCATGAAACCCTAATTATTTATGGTGATAAACCTGACGCCAATCTTCGTCTTATCTTCGTGCGTCAAGGCACAAAAGTGCCTACACAAGAAGAACTACGCATTCCTCGCTCATGTTATGGATAAAACCAAAGAAGAAGTAAACATTCAATACATTCCAGTGGCATGTGACTTCCCGAATGTATTTCCATAAGATCTTCCGGGAATACCCCCAGAAAGACAGGTCGAATTCCGAATCGACCTAATACCAAGAGCCACATCAATTGCCAAATCACCCTACAGGTTAGCTCCCGCCGAAATGCAGGAGTTATCCAGCCAACTAAGTGATATGTTGAGCAAAGTATTCATCCGACCAAGCTTCTCACCGTGGGGAGCTCCGGTCTTGTTTGTCAAGAAAAAGGATGGATCCTTCAAAATGTGCATCGATTATAGGGAATTAAACAAACTCACTGTCAAAAACCGATACCCACTTCCTCGAATTGACGATCTATTTGACCATCTTCAAGGAGGTAGTTATTTTTCAAAAATAGATCTGAGATCCGGTTATCATCAACTCCGAGTTTGGGAAGAGGACATTCCAAAAAATGGCTTTCGAACTCGGTACGGTCATTACGAATTTGTCCTGATGCCCTTCGATCTAACGAATGCCCCCGCTGCATTTAAGGACCTCATGAATCGAGTATGCCACCCATTCCTTGATAAATTCGTGGTTGTCTTTGTCGACGATATTCTTATCTACTCTCGGAGAAAAGAAGAGCATGGTCAACATCTCCATCAAATCTTAGAAACCCTAAGAGCTGAAAGATTATATGCGAAGCTCTCCAAATGCGAATTCTGGATCCGCAGTGTAAACTTTTTAGGTCACGTAGTCAGTGAGGAGGGGATTCACGTAGATCCTTCCAAGATCAAGGCCATTGAAGGCTGGACGATCCCGAAAACACCAACATAAATTCGTCACTTCTTGGGTCTCGTAGGCTACTACCGAAGGTTTATCCATAATTTTTCCAAGATAGCCAACCCCCTCACCGCCTTGATACAAAAGGGTGTATCTTTCAATTGGACGGAAAAGCAAGAAGCCGCCTTCCAAACCCTGAAGTGAGCCCTTTGTAGTGCACCAGTGCTATCCTTACCGGAGGGAACCGAAGATTTTGTAGTCTACTGCGATGCTTCGAATCAAGGGTTAGGCTGTGTACTCATGCATCGTGCAAGGTTCATAGCTTACGCATCAAGGCAACTAAAGACGCATGAAGTAAATTACACCACTCATGATCTCGAGCTGGGAGCTGTGGTCTTCGCCCTAAAGATTTGGAGGCACTACCTCTACGGTACAAAGTGCACCATCTTCACCGATCACAAAATCCTCCAGCACATTCTAAACAAAAAGGAGTTAAACATGAGGCAGCGAAAATGGGTTGAGCTGCTAAACGATTACGAGTGCAAGATCAAGTACCACCCAGGCAAGGCTAACGTGGAAGCCGATGCCCTGAGCAGAAAAGAATACTCAGGTCACCGGGAGAAAACCTTATCAATAACCATCCAATCCCACCTAACCTCACAAATCGTGGAAGCCCAAACGGATGCATTGAAGCCGGAGAACGTCGCGAATGAAACACTGCGTGGGATGGATAAAGATTTTGAAGCCAAAGAGGACGGAGCTTATTATTTCGTAAACAGAATCTGAGTCCCTGAACTTGGGGGATTTAGAGAATGATCATGAACGAAACCCACAGGACGCGATATTCCATCCATCCGGGTTCAGATAAAATGTACCTAGATATAAAGCAGCATTATTGGTGGCCAAATATGAAGGCAGAGATCGCCACTTACGTGGGCAAGTGTCTTACTTGCGCCATGGTGAAAGTGGAGCATCAAAAGCCCTCGGGACTATTACAACAGCCAGTAATACCCGAGTGGAAATGGGAAAGGATTACTATGGATTTCGTGACCAAATTACCTAAGACGACAGATGGGTTAGATGCTATCTGGGTAATCGTCAATCGGTTAACTAAATCCGCTCATTTCTTGCCAATAAAAGAATCTTACAAGATGGAAAGGTTGACACGAATCTACATCAAGGAGAATGTAAGAGTTCATGGGGTGCCAATATCTATTATCTTGGATCGAGATAGTAGATTTACCTCACAATTTTGGCAGTCACTTAAGAAGGCAATGGGAGCACAACTAGACATGAGCACTGCTTACCACCCTCAGAACGATGGCCAAAGTGAACGAACCATTCAGACACTCGAAGACATACTCCGAGCCTATGTGATTGATTTCGGCAAGT
The DNA here is from genome assembly GCF_052849685.1 of Lactuca virosa. Classification (NCBI taxonomy): domain Eukaryota; kingdom Viridiplantae; phylum Streptophyta; class Magnoliopsida; order Asterales; family Asteraceae; genus Lactuca; species Lactuca virosa. Next base: position 488,923,377 of record NC_136429.1, read on the forward strand.
CATGGGATACCCACTTGCCTTTGGTTGAATTCTCATACAACAAAAGTTATTACACGAGCATCAAGGTTGCTCCTTTTGAGGCTTTATATGGTCGGAAATGCAGCTCGCCTCTATGCTGGGCTGAGGTGGGTGACACCCAACTAGCAAAAGGACAATCACCAGACAGCACTCTCACATGGCCAGAAATCATTCGAGAAACAACCGAAAATATAATCCAAATCAAAGCCCGACTTCAAGCATCACGAGACCGACAAAAGAGCTATGCTGACAAACGGCGAAAGCCTTAGGAATTCCAAGTCGGAGAACGGGTGCTACTAAAAGTCTGTCGCTGGAAAGGAATGATCCGTTTTGGGAAATGGTGAAAACTGAACCCACGGTACATCGGGCCGTTCGAGATCCTCGTCCGAATTGGTCCGGTAGCTTATAAGTTGCAGCTACCTTCAGAGCTCAGCAACGTACACCCCGTGTTCCACGTCTCAAATTTGAAGAAGTGTTTATCAGATGAAACTCTTGTCATTCCTTTAGAAGAGATCAAAATAAATGAGAATCTCCTTTTCGTCGAAGAACCGGTCGAGGTTATGGATTGAGAAGTGAAGCGTACGAAACAGAGCCGCATTCCGATGATGAAGGTTCGATGGAACGCAAAGCGTGGACCGGAATTCACATGGGAATGCAAAGACCAAATGAAGCAGAAGTACCCTCGCTTATTCTCTCATTCTTGATCCTACCTTTCGAAAGAATTTCGGGACGAAATTCCCTCTAACGGGGGGATGATGTCACAACTAGCAATTTTTAGCTAGGAAGTTCTTTTCTCATGTAAACATCATCTACTGTAATGCATGTACTCTGAGTTATTTCATACTCTATGCTTAATCAAAACCATCCATTTGAATCCAAACTCTTGACTTAAGTTCAAAACCTAATACAATATTCCATATAGTCAACTATGGGTTGAAAACCCTAGAAATCCCGGTTCAAGCTAATATGGACTAGGATTCTCTTATTGGGCCTAATGGACCAATAAACTCTTCATTTAACTACTTTGGGCTTAGGAACCTTATTTTGGCTCTAATGAAACCCACATTCGTGAAACTAAAACATTTTGGGTCATGTGGGCCTAGAATAGTTCATTTTATCTCTAATGGCCCATGTTGGGCCATAAATGATTCATTAGGCCTAATGGGCCGTAAACTCCATTCCTTCACCACCTTTGGGCCGTAGACCCAAAAAAAGGCCCAATGGGCCAAAAAAAATATTATTTGGGCCCCATAGATTCGAACTAAACTAAGGAAGGGCCCAAACCACTTCATCTCCATTTTTCTTTAGCCTATTCTCGGCACAACTAACAAAAACAAAAAGGAGGGTGGGGGGAGAAGGAGATTAATCTAGCAAGTGACACCTAATCTTTGCATGGTGGATTTCCATGCAACATCACCTCACCATATCTTTGTCTCTCTCTTCTCTTATTATCGGCCGAGACCCCCCTCTCTCCACATCTCACTTCAAAATTATTCAAACTCCCTCTCAAATCCTCTTAAGCTCAAGGATAAACTCTCCCATTTCCTTTGCCATTTTCGTGATCTTGGGTGAGATTCCAAGAGTTTTTCAACAAGTATCATCTACTTGGTATGTTGTAATCATACATAAGTCATTGATTTCCATTTTTAAGCCAAGAACACTCTGTTACATGGTTCATTTCGTATTCTAGCTTCCTAGGACCATCTAAGTCCGAAAATCCTTCTCAAGAAGCTTCCTAGGGCCGAGATCTACTCATTTTACCACCAAGAACCGAAAACATCAAGCAATGTGAGTTCATACCCGTTGTTTTTCGGTTTTGCTATGTTTTGGGGGAGGATACAAGTTTCTCTGTGCTAGATCTATGTATTTGTGCATGTTTATGTGTGTTTTCTAAGTTATATGTTGTGATTATGTGAAGAACTTCATAGATCTCGACAATATATGTAAACTAAAACACTTTATACAACTAATCATGAAGATGAAAGTGTTAAACATGTTAAGAAGGTTGGAAAACTAAACAAAATCTTGTAAAGGGGCCATTTTTGACAAATAAACAAAAAAGTGCCAAAAGTGTAAAATTTCATATAATGGGCCTTAATGTGGGCCTTCACGGTTTCATTGGGCCAAATTTGTAAATTATGATTTTTTGTGGATTAAATTGTCATTTTACACAAACTTGAGCCAAAAATGTAAATTTTCGGTTTTATGGGCTGAAAACGTCACTTTATTTGGATTTGGGCCTAAAATGCTATTTTTACAAAACTTGGGCCGAAAATGTCATTTTTATCTAAATTGGGCTAAAAATGTAAATTATATATATAACTAGGCCGAAAATGTAAAGGTTTATAATAATGGGCCGAAAACATCAATTTATATATATATATATATATATATATATATATATATATATATATATATATATATATATATATATATATATATATATATATATATATATATATATATGGGCCGAATATGACAATTTTCATGATAATGGGCCAAAAATGTTATTTTAGCCAAAGTGGACTAAAATGTCATTTTATTTCAAATAAGCCCATAAATGTAAATTTTTGGTCTTAAGGGACCTAAAGTGTCATTTTTATCAAAATATGCCTAAATGGTAAATTTTCGGCTTGGTGGGCCAAAAATGTCATCATTACAAAAAGTGGGCATTTTATTGTCATTTTAGAAAACAATTGAGCTAAAACAAACAATCTAATAACAAACGAACTAAATACATTGATTGCACGTTTATCAGGCTTAGTATCTACTTTTCATGTATTGGGCCTTAGTGGTCCATTTACATGCTTATTGGGCCCAAATTATATATTACATGTTTGTTGGGCCTTAGTGGTCCATTTACATGCTTATTGGGCCTAGATTATACATTATGTGTTATTGGGCCTTAGTGGTCCATTCACATGCTTATTGGGTCTGGACTATACATTACATGTTTATTTGAGCCTTAGTGGTCCTTCTACATGTCTGTTGGGCCTCGTACATTCATATACATACTCGTTGGACTTTTCAAACATAAAACGTACTCGGAAACATTATACATATAACATAATACAATATTCGCGTAAACTCAGTTAAGGATGCTAGTGAGACATGTCGGTTGACACCTCTCGAGTGTACAATCGTAGCCTGTAGTTATAACCAGAGTCTCCTGGAGGGAGAGCGAGAGTTTGTGTATAGATCTATACGGGGTGACACCCCACACCTGAGCTGTTCGCTACAGCTAGACTAGGCGAGTCTAAGGTGACAAACATTACCTTAATCAAGTCGGCGCCTGAAAACGGCACTACAGGCGAATTAGTCATAATCAAGTATGGTTAAAACGACTCACATAGAGATCCTCTCCAACATAATTTTATAGAACACCTATTAAATCTTGTTGATACGAAAACATACATACACTGATATTCGGTCTTAGGATTGAGACGCACACACTCTTATAAACAGAAAATATAGGATTTTCTGGGGAAAATACACAGTTAAACAATACCTTCTACGTACAACAAAAATACAGGGTTTTATCCGGATTACATTTTTATATACATTCCAAAAACAGAAAACACACATGCATTAATACTTGATTTTTATACATCACTTTCAAACCATTTTTACAGAAAATATCGGATTTTCTGGTGTTTTATGAACAATACAAAACTTTTCATTCAAAGATGCTTATGAACTCACCAACATTATATATGTTGAGGTTTTCAAATAACTTGTATTCTCAGGGAATCGTTAAGCGGAAAGGTCAACAAGAAGTGTGGAATTTGTTATATTTTGTTATCATCATACATTGAATATTTTGGCATGTAATTTATGATACTATACTTGATGTAAACAATGTTGGTTGTATTTTGATATGTATGATGATGGTGTTGTCTTGTTTCAATTATATGCATTGTGATGATATTATAGGATGAAGTCACGCACAAGCCCCCGGACGTTTTCCGCCATCTAGTTCGGGGGTGTGACACGACGGTCAAGGCTCCAGGTGATAGGTTTTGTGTTGGAGCTCATGGACTGTCTGAGAGAGATCGATCGTGATACCAGTGGGTGGTGGAGGAGCAACAGTCAACGATTGCGAGAGGTGGTGGTTGACTGGCGATCTCTGGTCCCAGTTGGAGGTGACGTATCAAAGAATTGAGGTCGGAAGTCGGAGCGGAGGCTCCTGTCAATGTCGATCTGTTGAAGCTTGGAGGTCGTCATGGCAGCAGATCTGTTTGGTCTTCGTTTGCCGATGGCTTGTGGCTGGAGTGCGCCAAGTGGTAACGACGACAGTTGGTGAGGGGCCTGGTGATTCCTTGTAGGAATTCGACGATATAAAAGGGATCGAAGCGGCGATTTGGTTGTCGGCGACGTCGATCTGTTGGGTCGCTGGTTGAAAAGGGATTATCAGCAAGGGGTGGTTTGGTGTTCGCTGATTTGAAACGATTGATTGAAGTCGGGGCCACCTCGTCGGAGTAGTGGCGTCGATTAACTGCAGATGGTGGTGAGCTCGACGGCTGGAGGAATTGGGGCGTCCATTTTGCTCCGGCGTGTTGTAATTTGGTGATGATACGGGTCTTGTGGGTCGTTGGTTCTGCAATTTGTTGACGATAGGGCCTATTTCACTGGTATTGTGACTCCGGCTGTTGGCAGTGGTCATTGAAGTTGGAGCTGCTATTGTCGGTCTTCAAGGAGAAAATGTTGGCAGCGGGGTAGCGGGATTGGTCGACTGGTTTGGTGGCGACGGTCGATAACATGGGACCGGTAGCCATTTCCGTAGGCGCTTCTTCAAAGTCGGAAGTGGTTAGCGGTGCTTGGGTTCCGACCACTCATACGCCTATCCGGAGATTGCTGCTGTAAAACCTGTAAGTCCCAAACAAAAACCACAGCTGTAGTTGGAGCTGCCGGAGACGACCGGTGACGATCGGGCTCTAATCGCCAATGATTATGCTTGCTCGGAGGCTACTAACGACAAGTTGAAACGGTATGGAGAAATTACTTTGGTGATCTTCTGGGTTTTCTGAAAATATATAAACTGAAAGTGGGATAAACCCCATAAAGAACCTCTTCTCTTTCTTTTCTTTTTCTGAAAAGTTTTATAAAATGTACAAGCTACACAGCTGTATGTATAAATAAATGTTTCAGAAATTGAAGTTCTTTACAGAAAATCTAAATAAAAATCGTTTTTCTATAACATATAAACTAAAAATGAGGTAAAAACTCATAAGAATTTCTTTTCTTCTGAAATTTCTCAACAAACCCCCAAAATATATAAAAAAAAAACGGATCTAAGAAGGTTTTGCAAGCTTGGGGAGTATTTGAGTGAAGAAAACCGTGTAGATCTATAGATCTGAACTAAAAACGAAATGGATCTACAGATCTAAAAGATTTGTGAAGCAAATTTGGACAGATCTTGGAAGAAACGAAGAAGATCTGAGCAAATGATGGGGTAAAACTCATAGACAACTTCTTTTCTTCTTAACTTACTCAGAAAACCCCCAAAATATAAACAAAAACGGATCTAACAAGGTTTTTTTTCTCACTAAACCTTCTTTACTCTTCAGCTTGCTCAACAGATCTGAAAATATTTTTTTTCCATCTCTAAGCTTCTAGAAGAAGCACCAAATAAACAACTTGAATGAAGTTGTACATGAGAAATCAGGAACCAAAGACCGATTTTCTTGAAAATGAGCAAGCAAAAGAGGTAAAGACTTGTAAAATATTGTATGTTCTTTAATTTGCTGAATAAAATTTGAAATTATGAACAAAGATGGGGAAAACTCATAAAAACCTCTTTTCTCCCCAACTTTCTGAATAATCCATTAAAATATAAACCAAAAGATGGATTTGATAAAATCTTTTAACTTGGGAATTGCTCAAATAAGATAAAACAAGGCATATTTAGATATCTAAGCAAAAACGAAGTAGATCTAAGGATCTGAGCAAAAACTCAACATATCTAAATATCTGAACGAAAAAAGGTAAACAGATCAAAAGACCTCAAGGAAAAAATGGACAGATCAAGAGAACTGAACGATGGTTAAACAGGTCTAAAAAGATCTTGTCAAGAACGAAATCGATCTGAACAGATCTTGGCAAAAGCCAAACGGATCTGAACCAAATGGTGCTAGAAATGAACAGATCTGAGGAAAACCTTAGCTGAAACGACAGATCTGAGCAGATCTGGACAAGAACGAGATGATAGCTGCTCGTTCGAGTCCGGGATGGCGCCAAATGATGCGACATCGGCTCTGACCACCTGCTTTGAGGATGTGCTTCTACGCCGGAGACGGATCTGCGAAGTCACAACAGAGAGATGTGTTAGAGCCGCCCCAGGGACTGTACCCTGTGAGCGGGCTCCGATGGTCAAGTTAGATCAACTGATAGATCTGAGATGGTTCTCCTTAGCTGGAGAGGAGCATCTTGGTGATGGTGCTGGTGTATGGTGGCTGAAGGCGGCGGGTGGCAGCTGAGCCACCCGGCCGGAGTATAGTGTTGCGGCTGAGCTATGGGGAAGTCTAGTGGTGGCTGAGCCACTTGGGGAAGAGTCCTCAAGAAAGGTCCCCCTTCATGGAGGAGGCACTATTCTATTTATAGTCGACAATTAAGTCAAGGGGAATTAGGTCAGGCCTTGGGCCAGCCCAATTCAGGCCCAACTAGCAAGGAGCTGGTCAAGGCCGCCCGGAGGCGCCGGGCGGGGCTGCTGAGCGCGCCCCAGGCAAGGCTGGCGGGCACGCACCAGGAAAGGATGGCACGGGAGCGTCAGGCGAGGGAGCGCCGGGCCGGGTCGACAGGAGAGTCCCCAGCACGGCTGGCAAGGGAGCGCCAGGAAAGGCTGGCAAGGGAACGCCAGACAGGGCTGGCAGGAGCGCGCCAGGCTAGGCTGGCCCTCTAGAGTAGTCTAGGCCATGCTAATGGACCATATATCATCAGCCTACAATCCTATCACACTTATGGCGCTCCTCCTTCAGGCCCTCGACCTGCGCCTCCCTGATCTGCTCCAACAGTGGATTGATCATTGTCATCCTCAAACATATATCTCTAATCAGAGCCGCTATCGCCTTGCGGATCAGGGCGTCGTCCACCACATTGGCCTTGCCCGGGTGGTAAAGGATCTCACAATCATAATCCTTTACCACATCTAACCACCGACGCTGCCTCATATTCAGATTCGACTGATCCATGAGGTACCTCAAACTCTTATGGTCCGTGTAAATGGTACAACGTACCCCTTAGAGGTAATGTCGCCAAATCTTGAGGGCTAACACCATAGCCCCCGGCTCTAAATCATGTGTCGGATAGTTAGCCTTGTGAGGCTTCAGATGCCTCGACGTTTATGCTATCACATGGTGTAACGCTCGTGTTTCTAGCCTAGGCATTAATATTGATGTGATAGTCTAGGTTAACCTTTGTAACTCATTTTGAAGAAATGAAAAAGGAATTATGTGAATATTACGTGTTTTATGTGGTTTATGCTTAATTACTAGGAGTTAATTAATTAAGAATAAAAATGAGCGTCGAAAATAAATATTAGATAAAGCCGATATCTATTAAGAAAGTTGTAGTGGTCGTGACAAGGATTACGGATATATAAAGAATGCCAAAATCCGAGTTATAACGAAGAAGTTATGACCTGTCGAAGTTTCACGACAAAACCGGCACGGTGCTGAATGTCGTAAAAAGTGAGTTTTTGATAAACTACTTTTTAGCCTTAGTGATCTAAACGAAACTCATAGTGTTCGTTAAACCGAGAGTAGGTATAAAAAGAACGCCCAAATCTGACTTCGTATGAGGAAGTTATGATTTTTCGAAGTTTCAACTTAGCAGTAGACAGCTAAAAACTCGAATTTTAGATCGAGTGATTTTTAGCCGACATGATCTAAACGAGAATCGAAGGTCTCGTAAATAGTAGCACAACGGTAAAAAGTCTGACGAAAACGGACGTCGGATGAAGAAGTTATGAATTTTTAACAGATTTCATGTCCCGGTCTGTTAAAAATAATAATATAAAAATTAATGTCAAAATTAGCCGATGAGGTCTAAACGAAAGTTTTAGAGCGTAATTTTACCTACGCGTGCATATAAAGAACGTCAAAAACGGAGCTCGTATGCGAAAGTTATGGATTTTAGAAGTTTTGGCGCGAAAATCGAGAAAAATCCTCAAAACCGAGAAATCTCGCATACGTGGACTTCGGCCACGTGTCCTCGCCTCGCATCCGACACCTGTCCGAAATGTTGCTGAGTCATCCGAACCGGAGAGCTGATCTGAAGCGGTCCAGTAGAAGTGCGACGCGTGCCCTCTTCCCTCGTGCGTCCGACCCTCGCAGAAGCCACGAGCCCTCCTCCTCGGACCCGGACTTCGGTCCAATCAGGAGCTGCCAGCGAGCCCCTGCCATGCGCAGCCCATGTGACCCTCTTCTCGCATCTGGTGCCACCTGGAGGCTTCTCAACCGTTGGATCAGGAGGCTCGCACCTATAAATAGGAGGGTGCGAGACCTCCATGGTATATTTTGGAAAAGTGACACTTTTAGCCCCTAAACTCATATTTCTTTCATTCTAACTTCCCCCAAAGCCCCGGTATCAATTATAACCCCCGGAATACGCCACAAAGTGCCCGAGAAGCCCGAAAAATTTATCTTTTCGGTTTCGAAGACCGACCTTTGCAGAGCCCGTTTTCTCAAGAAAACTACCGGTTTTATTAGAACGGACGTTTTAGGAAACGAATTGCTGCCCGATTATCATCAAAACAAGTGAGTGTATAGTTACTTTCACTTTACACATAGATATGAAGTATTTAGCTTAAAATACGTGCTATGTGTAAATATGTTAATTGTTTATTTGAGGTGACTGTTGAATAGATGTTTTATACAAGTTTTAAACTGTATATGTATTTTATCTAAAAATATGTTGGGTAGAACATGGGTAGACAAAATAGTCGATGGGTGTTAAAATGATTAGAGGCCTCGGTGTTGTTGTTGTTGTTGTTGTAGTCGTTTAGCGGAGTATAGATGACGATCACGGACCTTTCTAGACAGTCCAGTGGTACACTAGCAAGTTCGCAACTTGTAGGTGTTGATGAACTAAATGTTCATTGGCGTACTCCAATCCCCTCATGGTTGCCTTTAGGACATGTATGGCTGAGGAGTCCCCTTAGCAGTAGTGTCCAACCCGATGATATTCCTTAGGCTAGGACCCTTGTGTTAGGTGTTTAGGGACGTAAAGTGAGGACAACGGGAATGGGTAATCAGGGTTATTGTTGATTGGTGAACTTAATAAGTTATTATTATTGTGGGTTGAAAACCCTATATGCTCACCAGGCTCCCAAGCCTGACCCACTCAGCTTTTTATGTTACAGGTAGTGGACCCCCTGCATAGTCGGAGGACGATGAGAGATGTTTTGATTATAGGCCAGTAGTTGTAAATAACTGTTGTAAGGCTTATAATGTCTTGTTTATGCTTTTGATCTGTATCGGAACATGACATCCCGATGTTTTGATATGAAATGAAACTATAGATTTCTTAAAGAAAGGTTTTGATAAACTTTTATGATGTTTTGTTTTGGGGACCAATTCCGCAACATCTTTTAAAAAGATTTCTCTGATTTTATTTTTAAAAGCATAAATTAAATCGGTCTTTTCTGGCCGAGAAATTAGGGGATGTCACACATGGCCTCTCTGCATCAGAACTGCACCCATGCCCATAATCGAAGCGTCACAATAAACCATAGAGTCATCAACTCCCTCGGGCAGAGTCAAAATTGGTGCCTCGCATAACCACTGTCTAAGAGTCTCGAAGGTTTCCTGATGCTCAGGCCCCCAGTGGAATGTCACCGACTTCTTGGTCAGTCGGGTCAACGGAACGACGATCTTGGAGAAATCCTGGATGAATCTCTGGTAATAACCCGCTATACCAGGGAAACTCCGAATCTCAGTTGGAGACCTCCGAACCTCCCACTGCATCGCGACCTCTATCTTGGCCGGATCGACCAGAATACGCTTCTGGTTGACGAGATGCCCTAGAAACTGCACCTCGCACAACCAAAACTCACACTTGGAAAACTTTGCGAAAAGTATCTCCCTCATCAGTGTCTCCAGCACCTCCCTCAGGTGCTCCTTATGCTGCTCCTGAGTCTTGGAGTAAACCAAGATGTCGTCGATGAAAATTATCACAGACCGATCCAGCATCGGTCTGCACACGCGGTTCATGAGGTCTATGAACACGGCTAGAGCATTGGTGAGCCCAAACGGCATCACCACGAACTCATAGTGACCATAGCGAGTCCTAAAAGCTGTCTTCTGGACATCCTCGTCCATGACTCGCATCTGGTGGTAACCTGACCGTAGATCAATCTTAGAGAACCAATATGCTCCTTGAAGCTGGTCAAACAAATCATCTATCCTCGGGAGTGGGAAACGGTTCTTCACCGCCACCTTGTTCAGCTCCCGGTAGTCTATACACATGCGATGTGACCCTTCCTTCTTCACAAACAGGATCGGGGCTCCCCATGGCGAACTGCTCAGTCTGATGAGTCCCTTGTCTAGCAGCTCTTGCAGCTGCATAGACAACCCCTGCATCTCAGGAGGAGCCAAACGATACGGTGCCTTGGCTATCAGAGCCGCACCATGGACTAGGTCAATCCTGAACTCGACCTGCCTCTCCGGAGGTACCCCAGGCAGATACTCTGGGAATACGTCCGGGTACTCTCGCACTACCAGTACATCATCCACTGTCGCCTTACCCTTATCCCAGGTATCCATAACATATACGACATAACTCGCGCATCCCTGCTGAAGGTAGCGCCTCGCCCTCGCTAATGAGCATAGAGTCAATCCACCATGCGGTCTCTCACCCTGTATCACTAACCCTCCCCCGCTAGGAGTCTGAATCCTCACTAGGTGCTACTCGTAGTCTATCGCTACCCCATTGGAGCTCAACCAATCCATTCCCACTATAATCTTGTTCCCTCGCATGGGAATAGGAACCAGATCCACTGAAAACCGCTCATCGAATAACTGTAATGTACAACCTCTGTAAACCCTCTCCACCCTAACGGTCCTGTCATCTGCTATCTCCACATCCAGTGGACAATCTAGCTCTCCCGGAGCTCCTGCGAATCACTTGTTGAGTGCTAGCGACACAAAAGATCGAGTTGCACTCGAATCAAACAATACCAAAGCTGATATACCGTTCACTAAGAACGATCCTATAACAAACACATAAACATAAGTAATAATCAAGATAAATAGAGATATTGGGAGAAGATACATACCCGTAACGACATCAGGAGTTGCTCGTGCCTCCTCTGCTATCAACTGGAAAGCTCTTCTCTTCGCCACTGGCGCCTCGGTCAGGCCCTAACGGCCGTCTGTAATCCTCAATATAGCAGGGGCGGGTACCGCCACATTCCCAGCTGCTGCCAAACTCGGACACTGGGACCTCTTGTGGCCCCTCTGATTGCACTGAAATCAAATCAGATCAGATAATGTGGTGGTGGTAGTGGTAGAAGCAGCAGTACAATCCCTGCTCACATGTCCAATTCTGCCGCTCTTGAAGCAGCCCAAACTACCCGCCCTGCACGTCCCCTCGTGCGACCTACCACACTTGCCACAGCGGCCTTGGCCCTGCTGGCCCTTCCCTCGGGAATCTACCTTGGGCTTTTTGCCCGAACCCTCCACACCAGACACAGACTCTGACTTCCTCTTTCTCTCCATCTCCAAATCAATCTCTCTCTCACGAGCCCTAGCAATCATATCTTCCAGCGTCTTGCAGCTGGAACGGCTCAAAACTGTCATATGTCACTCCTCAACATCTCATGATATTGGGCCTTTTTCATCTCCTAGTCCGCCACATATTGCGGAACGACAAGGGCCATCTCCCTAAATTTGGCGGTGATCTTCGCCACTGTCTCTGTAGTCTGTTGGAGGTCCTAAAACTCCCGTGCGAACTGCTGAAAACTCGGCCTTGAACCTGTTCGAGAAGTCACCCTATGTCATCGCGTCCAATGCGGCATCATCCCCAAATGCATGTCCGACCTCCTCCCACTAGTACCGTGCCATGTCCTTCAGAAGACAAGATGCAAGTCTAACCTTGTCCCCCTTGGGACATCTGCTGGTGCATAACGCGCTGGCGACATTCGCCAACCATCTGGTGCTAGCAATGGTGTCCCGAGCCCCATGATAGTCGGGAGCTCTACAAGCCCTGAACTCCCAAAAGGTCAGTGTACGCGACCCCATCATGGCCGCCACCTCCATACGGAACGTGCTCAGCTTCTCATCCAGAAGCTCCAAAATACCCTCCTTGACCGAACCAAAGATCACAGGAGTCTGCTCTAAAATGTTGCGCGTGATCTCAGACGAAATAAACTCCCTCGTCTGCTCATCCCTCTACTCGGTTCCAGAGCCCGAGCCTGATCCCTCACCAGTTCCTGAAGTGCCAATCGGCCTAGTGCGTAGCGTCACCATAATGAAAATACACCATAACAAACATCAGTATACTCATCATATCCCGAGGGATCTAACTGTTGGATAAAGTGTCTAAGTCCATAACTATAATTGGTATGTCCTTGACCCGACCCGGCATGGTCCATTTGGGTTGCATGGCATTGCAATACTTGGATAGACCAAAATGAGAGAAAGGACACTTAAAGTTTATTAATAGTATTATAAGTACTAATATATTAATAATAGTATTTATTTAGTATTGATCAAAAAATTAATCTTGAATTAATTAAGTGATCAAAGAGAGACTAGTTAAATATATGGGGTTGATTGTGTAAATAATCTATTCTGGTATAGTGGGCTAATGATCCATGGTTTGTATGGATTGGGTTAAAACCCATAAGGTGCTCCATGGATAGTCCATGGAGGTTACAAACCCATGGATCATGGAATATGGAAAGCCATGACAATTAGGGTTTACATGGTGTAACCCTACTTGTGTCACAACTATATACAGACTCCTTATGCAATCAAAATCGGCACTACTACAAGCAAGTAAGAGGGCTAGCCGATTTTTTAGTATAGTGTAATTCTCTCAAGGTTATTCCAATAATTGTGGTGTTGTGTGAAGCATTTGGGGCATCACATTTGGGGTGCTAGGCTCACAAAGTCATCAAGGAATCCAAGCTTCTAAAAGGTATGTTATTCTACTTGAATTTTGTATTATAAGTTCCCATGACATGCTAGATAGGAAGTAAACCTTGGAAAATAAAATTTACATGTATTTAGAGCAAACATAGATCCAAGGTTTCTAGGGTTGCATGTAAACCATAGGAGTGCTAAAATATCAAAACCCATCAGTGGTATCAGAGCCAGGTTTGTTTGCTTGATTCTTGATGCTACATGTTTTTTCAAAAGTTGAAATTCTACATTTTTTGCATCTGACTGCTCACCACGACGTGGCAGTCTTTACCACGACGTGGTGACGCCCCTGTATGCAGAATTTCGGGGTTTTGCTTGGTATTGGATGAGGATCATTACCCTAAACTGTTTTTTGAACCTTAAGACCTGTTTTTGATGTGGTAATGATTATGCTAATCCATTTACAATGGAAAATATCAAAATTCCATGTTTTATATGTGTTAATATGATTCTTGAAATTTTGATATGAATGTTCATATTCTTATGAGTCTTAGAAGATCATATAAATTATGTGTAATTTGCTTGTTAATATTATTCTTGATCTTAATGCCTAATGATGGAGTCCATAACTTGTCCTCAAGTTATGGATAACCAAAAGTCTCTTCTTTAAAAGTGTCATTAAAGAATAAGAGGTTACATAAAATGAAGAGTCTTCATTTTAATGGACCATTAAACTCATAAGTTATGAAATGAAAAGTCTTGAATAGTTTCAATACTTGCCCTCAAGTTTTGGAATTTGTAAAGTCTTAAACCCTAATACTTTAATTTCCAAATTGGACCTTAGAGTTTTAAAAGTTTAAAATTCAACCCTTATACTATTATTATATTTATTAAAAGTTTAAATATACATATATGTATAAGAATAAGTCAGTCTTACCGTTAGTAGGCCTCATTCACGAAGCCGGTCTATAAGGGGGTATAAGGTTGTTGCCTATAAAATGGCAGCTTAATGGGTGTCCACTCTCACCCATCGCTTCCTTGACTAGTGGAGGGTCGTTAGCCGAACGGGTAGGACAAGGACTTTAAATCTTCATTAAAAGTATAATGAAATTATAAAGTAACTACACTTTAATAATTCCCAATCTTAGTTACATTAGGAAAATGTGAAATAGGAGCTAACCCATGAAATTACACTTTGTACCTTACCAAGTCGTTAGTGGAGCGCGTGTGGTTAATTGGCACACTAACAAGGACTAGTAAGAGTGACAAAGGGTAACTTAATTTTATCATAGATCGGTGGAGCGTGTGTGGTTAACCGGCACATCGATTAGGTGATAAAAGTAGGGGTGTTCGTTTGGATGGATCGGTTTGATCCGATCCAATTAGGTAAATCCAAATTGATTTCGGTTTTCAAAATATGGATCCGAATAGTCCAAACTAAAATCAAATCCGATCCGATCCAATCCAATTACAATTCGGTTGGATCAGTTTTATTATTCGGTTTTCAAAAACTAGAACATTTTAAAACGACGTATAATTATAATATAATCCAACTTATACAGAAGAAGTAAAAACAAACTATTTAGTTGTGATTTAAAATTTATAAACAATTACTAATAATGTATATTATAGTTTAACATTTAATACATTATTTTTTTTGAGAAAATTCATATTAATGTTTTTTATTAGGTGAAACTTTTTGAACTTATTTGAAAAAATAAATTATAAAATTAATAAATAATTATAGATATATTAAAAATAAATAAATAATAAATTGTTATTCGGTTTGTTTGGACTATTCGGTTCTTATTTTATAATCCAAAACGAATCCGAAATCCAAAATAATAATTCGGTTTTGTTGTAAACCAATCCAAAAATCCGAATATCCGAACCAAATAGTCCAATCCAAATTATCCAATTGGACAATTCGGTTTTATCCAAATAGTGAATAGCCCTAGATAAAAGTTAAGGGTACCAAGTCAATTTGCATGGTTATTCACACCTTGTTTGTGATCGTCGGCATCCCAGTCACAAACTTGAGAGGGCACAATCGAGATTCAAACATGCCATTGAAAGTTCAATGTATCTTAAAAGATCTAGGAATTTCAAATCCAATAAAACTTAATAATCTATTTCGTTTTCGTGGTGGAAGTTGGTAAATCGTCATTTACCTACCTTCAAATATTTTATAGCTTGGATTACGGCATCCCTCTTCCAACTATAAATAGTTTGTTGGGTCCTAGCCTTAATACTTCATTTTGGTGACTTATTAAGGACTCTTTATCTAATAAAACTTGTCTTTCTTTCTTTTCAGATGCCTTCCAACACTGCTACTGGATCAAATCCTACGGGCTCCTTTTCCATAATGAACTTGTGTGGGAAAAATCATTTTTGATGGTTCAAATTTCAATGAATGGATTAAGAACATCAGAATGATTACTCGCTATGAGGGCAAAGAGTATGTCCTTGATAAGGAGCTAAAGGTTATCGATGAGTCGACTTCTACTCCTGAGGAGATTGATGACTACACTACCCATGAGAAAGATGCCACTAAGGTGTCTTGCATCATGTTGGCCACAATGATAGCAAAACTCCAGAAATCCTATGAAGATTTCTACCCTTTTGAGATGCACCAGGTGTTGGGTTTTGAGCATTCTAACACTCCTATGGTGTACATGCAACCCTAAATACCTTGGATCTATGTTTTCTCTATTATACATGCAAATATCATTTTTCCAAGGTATTACCCTAACTAGCATACAATCATATGTACTAGAATAACAAAAATAGATAGAATACATACCTCTTTGTTGTAGCTTAATTCCATGGAGCTTAAGAGCCTAGTGCCCCAAGTGTGACACCTCAAATGGTTCACACAACACCATGAACATCTTGGAATAACCATGAGAGAGGATACTTGACTCATAGAAATTGGCTTGCCCTCTTGTGTATGCACTAGTGCCAATTTCACCAACCAATGGGGTCTTTATATAGTGTGCACATTAGGGTTACACCATGTAACCCATGACTTTACCCATTCCTTATGCTCCATGGGTTTTAACCTCCATGGAGCATCCATGGGTTTAGCCCAACATAAGGAATCATGGATCATAAGCCCACATATATAAGAATCAATGATTTACACAATCAATCCCCATATATTTAATTAGTCTCTTTTGATCACTAAATTAATTCTTGATCAATACTAAATAAATAATATGATTTCATATTAATATATTAGAAATTATAATATATTAATAGGTCACAAGTATCTTTTTCTCACAAAAGGTCTATCCAAATGTCCCGATGCCATGCAACCCAAATGGACCATGCCGGGTCGGTTCAAGTATATACCAATTATAGTTATGGACTTAGACACTAATCCAACAGTTTCCCACTTGGATAAGTCTAATAACTATTATTGCAAGTACGACTTCATAATCCGACTAGCAATCGTAGCTCTTAAAAGCCGCTATCGAACTCTGAACAAATCAATGACGCGTCCATTAGATAAGTGATCATATATTCCTCCATTCTAGATATCATATGGATTGAGACATGGATTATAATCATTCTCTCCGTCCATTTATTGTTTCCCGATTTCCGATTTATGACAACTGACTGATTGAACAGATGAAATCAGTCTTGGCTTGGCCAAGCACTTCGGGGTGTCATCACTAAATCATCAAGGGGCCCACAGATATCGCTTTTATTCCTTTAAAGGTAAAAGGAATGGATAAACTTTGACTCATATGCTTGTACTAACTACTTGTTGAATCATACACAAAGGCACATTTTATAACATCGAGTTACCAATGCGCTTTCGTGCAATCAATGTATAACCAACTCATAGTCAACAACTCATATCTCTAGGTTTGAAGAATATAAGATATTATCGTCTCATGATTCACTCGTGATAAAATCCATGAAGTGATTCAAATGAGCATGGGTTTAATCCAATACTCAGAACTTATGAGCACTCATGAATGTTGCAGCAACTCTTGCTATGTCTCATACCTTGGACATCTACAATCTAGCTTCATGACAGTCTTGATTCATATCTGCTTCCAACATATGACCGATTGTGGATGGTTTGAATAACTTAGTCATTCGGGAAGAATGACCTAGTTATTCTGGAAGTCAAAACATGCAAAGTGAAACATACAAATAATACTAATCCTATATGGCCCCAACACTTTGAGTGTAAATAAAAACACCTTTTATCTAAGCACCATATTGATTACTCATTATTCATTGTATAATGTTTCGATTCATCAACTTAATACTTGAATTAAAACAATAGTCATGTCATGCTCCAAGCATGCACACTATATTTATCCAAACAATAGCTATACCATACTCCAAGTATGCACATTATGTTTATCCATGATCCTTACTTTGTGAAACAGATCGATTGACAATATTTCAATGATGCTTATGTCACAATCCCAATCCTTACTTTGTAAATGTAAGAATACCAAATTCTTGCCATTTACTGTGATTTGTTAGATTCTAAACTTATATGCAATGATCCCCTTGCAATGAATATGCACACAAGTCACAAAGACTTGGCAACAGACATTACAAAGTATTCCAATGGAGAGAAATTCCATGGAAACGAAGTCTCACATTCAAAGTACATTCCTTTGAACACCCTTCTTGCATTAAGTTCTCTAATCTTACACAGATTCAAAGAATAACTTCCACCTATGGAGACAATTCCATATTCCCATTTTGACTATCACTTCTGAACAAGAGTTGCCTCCTTTCAGAATATGTCAATATGGTCCTATCTCTATACTTCCAATTGTCCATGAGCAACCAATCTTTGGCAAACCTCAGATTATCCTCGACAATTGTTTAATCATTTTAGTCAAATACAATTCTATTCCTTTTTCCCTCTTAACGCCCTGGGAATTTGAAAAATTTAGAATGGATAAATATTATAGCACATGAATCGATCCTATACCCGAAGCATATGGGACCCGATTCATGCTATAAAATTTTTTATTTGCCATGTTCTCAAAATTCGGTCTATGAAGAGGGATGCCGTAATCATAATCGAAATTTTGAGAATGCAACATATATAGAATTTCCTTATGTTGAACCATACCAACATAAAATTCATATATATCCTTGACTAAAGTTGATTAAAATCTCAATCTAAGCTTTTAGAATTTGAATGAAGTATAAATCCTCTCCCTTAATTATAGGAAAACAACTTTTCAAGTGAATTGAACTTTTTGTTTTCTATAACTAACATTGCTAACTTGCAACACTAACCATAATAATCATGCTCCCACTAGCACAATGATTATTATCTTACTAGCACAACACTTATGCTCCCACTAGCTTTGACATGTACTCAGAAATCAACTGGACTTCTAGAAATCAATCCTTTATTGACTTTCTTTACCAAAGTTCAGATTCTTGATACGAGATGCTCTGATAAGATTTTATCAAAATCATACACCTTTCCTTAGATAGCTTACATGTGTGTCTAAACAGTTATGAAGAGGGATGTCGTAATCATAAGGTTTAGACCTTTTTCCATTCTCACAAGTCCATGTTAGTGTGCCGGTTAACCACATGCGCTCCACTAATGACTTTGAGAATGAAAAACTCACAATTACTATCTACTTAAAATCTACTTAGTGAAAGCGTTTCCTCACCATCATTTTCATGAATCGGAGAGAAACCTTATGACACTTAGATTTTTATGGTACATGTGTTCCTATCCATGTGAATTTGTCAAAACCATAATCACACGACAAGGTTAGTGACAAATCCAAACTCATATGGATTGAACTTGTTCAATCTTAATTTCTTGCCACCCGGCAGCACAAGGGCCTACCATTGCTTCCAGGTTGTTACACAACCAATTGAGAACTCATAGAACTCATATGCAAAGTCAACTTTTATCTGGAATAGACACAGAAATAATAATATGTCAACACGATAGGTTACAAACCTCAAGTCGTGGGCTAGTGATTAACAATACTCTTGATTAGTTCTTAAAAACATCTCAAGTTTTTTTGAAGACTCCCACTGACCTCTTGACATATAAGATTCTATTTTGTCAATCATCATTCCTTGACAAAACAAATATTCAAGAGTTAGTGCAGATTCTTATCAAGTTTAAACACTTCTCACAATTGGTGTTAGTTGGTCTTTGTCTTATCCAAAACATCACAACTTACCAACTTCAAATGTACAAGAATAAGAAACATCTTACTCTACATTTGACAAGTGTTATAAACCTTTTCTTAAGATTATGTCACTCGAGTTACAATCTTGGAGTATGACTCTAAGACTTGTTTTGGAACGAAGTATGAATCATCTTCTTGATTTAACCATCTCAACAATTCACGACTCCTCTTCTTAGCCATAAGAATGCACTAAGATGTCCCTAGAGGATTGATTGTGATATGGTTTCATAATCATTAAGATGATCATAAGACATGATACTAAAGTACTCTCCCATCTCCTCAGATTGGAGAAACTTTTATCTTTCTGCCTAATTTGATTCTTGTCATTTGTCCTGCCATACATTGAAACTTTTCTAATGTTTCAGAATTACACTTAAACCTGTAAGTATAACCATATTTACTAAACTTTAGTAAATCATGACGAATAATCTTATCATCCTTTGTGGTGGACCTGATCAGCGCACAACCTAGTGCACCTGATCCTTTAGTCCTTCTCTTGACTCACATATACATGTGAACAAGGACTTAGTCTTAATTTCCCAAAGATGAAAATTATCATTCATCACGCAATACAAGTTGCATGATTCCAAGTTTCTATCCAACTGAAACTTGGGTGATGAGAATCTTTCCTTATTTGGTAAATTATGACACTACCACCAATGGAAAAATCAAATCCATTTCCAATATTGCTTATCAATGGAAACATATAAACAACAATTTTTTTTCACAAATGCCATTGTAAGGATACTTAAAATAAATAAATCAAAATTTTCTTTTATTTTTTAAACTTTGCGGAAAAATATTATCCTTACAATGAAAATACATATGAAAAACATGTTGTTATCTATTCCTAAGCAACATATCATAACTCTTAAGCAGCAGCTTAAAATTCTAATCATCGAATCATGCGATCGAAGTCCATCTTCGCGATCAGAATCAGCACACTCTTTCTTTAAGCTTCCTTTGATTCTTCCAAAACATCAAAAATGTAATTACATTACATCTTGAATTAAGAATCTCCAAAAGAGACTTCATAGAGTTAGATAATGGACTTTAACCTGAAGCAAAGTCAAACCTTTTTAACTTTTACCATCCTTATGAACTTTCAGGTAAATTCGGCAGCTTTGCAACCAATGCCCCTTCTTTTGGCAAAAGAAACATATGGACTCTTTGGAAATGGTACACTTGATTGTCCAAACTTAGCCTTTCTCTTTACCATTGAGTCAAACGACTTGACCATGGCCGATCCCATTCCATTGGGAAGAGAAAGTTTTTATGGACTTCCAATGTCACCATTGTCAATGTCCAAAAAGGTTTAGGAAGTAGATTTTCCAATATAATTTGCTTTACCAATGCTCCAAATCATTGCTGATTTAGCAGCATCAAGCAAATAGATAAGATCACTAAGGGTCATGTCGTGATCTGTTATCAAGGAGTGACTGAAGAACCAAGTTAACAGCCAACTGCCTCGAGACTTCGACACCCGACTCTCCCGGCTTGCCAATATGTGACTTAACCTCCAAGATGTAAGCACATATTGTCTTTTCTTGCCAATAGGGATTGAGTGACTTAGAACTTTTCAAGTCTTGAAACTTGTGGAATAGGGAGTATTATTGGAGGAAGTGAATCATGATTTCCAGTCCCATTAATGCACAACAAAGGCATTAATCTTTCACCTTGATTGCCATGTGGGATATCATCTTCAATAGGAAAGCTTGTTCCTAAAGATTTGGGAAGACCATAGTTGTCTTCTAGACATCTATAATGGGAGAAATTCAAGTTTAGTTTATTTAAAGTCCTTAATATAACACCCAATATGAAATATTAAGGCTAGGATCCAACAACCTATTTATAACCGGAAGAGGGATGCCGTAATCCAAGCTATAAAATAGTTGAAGGTAGGTAAATGACGATTTACCAATTTCCACCATGAAAACGAAATATAATTAAGTTTTAATTTGATTTGAAACTCCTAGATCTTTTGAGATACATTGAACTTTCAATGGCATGTTTGAATCTCGATTGTGCCCTCTCAAATTTGTGACTGAGATGCCGAGGATCACAAACAAGGTGTGAATAACCATGTAAATTGACTTGGTACCCTCAACTTTATCACCTAATTGACGTGCCGGTTAACCACACGCGCTCCACCAATCTATGATAAACTTAAGTTACCCTTCGCCACACATTGTCAGTCCCATGTTAGTGTGTCGGTTAACCACACATGCTCCACTAACGACTTAACAAAGGTGCAAAGTGTAATTTCATGGGTTAGCACCATTTCACATTTTCCTAAGTAACTAAGATTGGGAATTTATAAGTGTTTAGTTACGTAGTATTTATCATTATACTTTTAATGAAGGGAGAATTATAGTCCTTATCCTACCCGTTCGGCTAACGACCCTCCACCAGTCAAGGAAGCGGTGGGTGAGAGTGGACACCCATTAAACTGCTATTTTATAGGCAGTAACCTTATACCCCCCTTATAGACCGGCTTCGTGAATGAGACCTACTAACGGTAAGATTGACTTTATCTTATACTTATTTATATAATTAAAATTATAGTAATAATATAAGGGTTGAATTTTAAACTTTTAAAATTCTAGGGTTTGATTTGGAATTAAAGCATTCATAAGGGGTAAACTTTACAAATTCCAAAACTTGAGGGCAAGTACTGAAACTATTCAAAAACTTTTCAATTCCATAACTTATGTGTTTAAAGTAGTTTTTAATGAAAAACTTTTCAAGTTCCATAACTTGAGGACAAGTTATGGAAGACTTTAAATCATTTAAAAATGAGACTCTTCACTTTCATAACTTATGGAAAACTTATGAGTGTTTAACAAACATAAAGGTGACTTTTCATATAACTTGAGGACAAGTTACAAAAATACATTTTATGAATAACTTTTAGATCAATATGGATTGAAAACACATTATCTCATAATTTTTCTATTAATCTAAGCTAACTCATAAGAACAAGATAATTCAAATCATCAATCTTCAAGAAATTAGCATGAACATAAAACTAATACATATCTTGAAATTATGACAATTATCTTTGAAATTGGATTAGAATGAACATTACCACATCAAAAACAGGTTTACAAGTCCAAGAACAACTTAGGGTAATGTTCCTAGTCCAATTCCAGCCAAAACAGTCGAAGATATGTTGTCGTCGAGTGCATGAACCAACTCGGCGAGTTGGATGAATTTTGCCTTGGACTCGGCGAGTCTGCTGTTCAGACAGCAAAAAACTTCGATTTTTCAGCAATTTAAGCAAGTATAACAAGAAAACAAGCCTAGGCTCTGATACCACTGTTGGGTTTTGAGCATTCTAACACTCCTATGGTGTACATGCAACCCTAAATACCTTGCATCTATATTTTCTCTATTATACATGCAAATATCATTTTTCCAAGGTATTACCCTAACTAGCATACAATCATATGTACTAGAATAACAAAACTAGATAGAATACATACCTCTTTGTTGTAGCTTAATTCCATGGATCTTAAGAGCCTAGTGCCCCAAGTGTGACACCACAAATGGTTCACACAACACCATGATCATCTTGGAATAACCATGAGAGAGGATACTTGACTCATAGAAATTGGCTTGCCCTCTTGTGTATGCACTAGTGCCAATTTCACCAACCAATGGGGTCTTTATATAGTGTGCACATTAGGGTTACACCATGTAACCCATGACTTTACCCATTCCTTATGCTCCATGAGTTTTAGCCTCCATGGAGCATCCATGGATCACTCCATGGGTTTAGCCCAACATAAGGAATCATGGATCATAAGCCCACATATATAAGAATCAATGATTTACACAATCAATCCCCATATATTTAATTAGTCTCTTTTGATCACTAAATTAATTCTTGATCAATACTAAATAAATAATATGATTTCATATTAATATATTAGAACTTATAATATATTAATATGTCACAAGTATCTTTTTCGCACAAAAGGTCTATCCAAATGTCCCGATGTCATGCAACCCAAATGGACCATGCCGGGTCGGGTCAAGTATATACCAATTATAGTTATGGACTTAGACACTAATCCAACACCAGGATCTGATGGATAGGTACCATCAGAGTGCTCGTCAGGAGAGGTATGAAATCATTTCCTCCATGATAACAGCTAGGATGAAAGAGGGAGAATCCCTCACCGGTCACTTGCAGAAAATGCAAAGGTTCGTGGACCGGTTATTGAAGCTTAATATGGACTTTCCTGAGGACATGGCGATTGACATCATTCTCCATTCCTTACCTCCAAGTTATGATCAGTTTCGTATGACTTATCATATGAACAAGGAGGAAGTCACACTAAGTAAATTTCAAGGACTTTTAAGGACCGCTGAAAGTGGCCTTAAATCAGCTGTTACTCCTACTCCTACTACTGCCCCTGTATTGGCAATTGGGTAGGGAAAGGGGAAGAAGAGAAAGACCCCTTCGAAGGGTACCAAGGGAAAGTCTCTTGATGGCTCCTCTTCAAGTGGAACCAAGAAAGGTTCCATTCCTCCTTCTTCAAACCCAAAGGAAGCACAATGCTTCTACTGCCAGGAAAAGAGGCACTGGAAGCGAAGCTGCCCCAAATACTTGCAGGATGTAAAGGATGGGAAAGTTAAACCCACCCATGCAGGTATTTACACTATATTGTCTAATAACTCATTGAAAACTAACTCTTGGGTGCTTGATACAGGTTGTGGTATTCACATTTGTACTGATTTGTAGGGCCTAAGAAGAAGTGAGAAAGTGGAGCAAGGGAAGATAAACTTAATCATGGGGAATAGGAAAGCATCACCTGTTACCAAGATAGGAGTTTATTCTTTATTGCTTAATAATGGGTTAATGTTAGATTTGAATAAATGTTGTTACTCGTCTGAAATGGCGAGAAATATTATTTCCTTTCATGGCTTGTACAAACAAG
This sequence comes from Lactuca virosa, assembly GCF_052849685.1. NCBI lineage: Eukaryota > Viridiplantae > Streptophyta > Magnoliopsida > Asterales > Asteraceae > Lactuca > Lactuca virosa. The sequence continues at coordinate 488,947,632 of NC_136429.1, forward strand.
GGTTTTCTTTTTCATTTGATAATGATAATGGTGCTATTAATGTTTATTAGAATGATTTATTTTATTTTAAAGCATTACCTTGTGATGGTGTATATGAAGTTGTGAATGTTGTAGATAATCTAGGAAATAATGTGTTGTGTAATGATTTTTCAAATAGCTTAGACAAAGCATCCTTGTGGCATTGTCGTCTTGGACATGTCAACAAGAAGCGCATAGGCCAACTCCAAAAGGCTAGAGTTTTGGAATCATTTGACCTAAAGACAGATGATAGTTGTGAGTCTTGTTTACTTGGAAAAATGACAAAGTCACCCTTCACTGGTACTTGTGAGAGGGGTGAGGGTGTGTTGGACCTCATACACACTGATGTGTGTGGACCCTTCAAAATCGTCACAAGAGATGCTAATCGGTATTATGTGACATTTACTGATGATTATAGTAGATAAGGATATATCTATTTAATCAAGCATAAGTCAGAGACATTTGATAAATTCAAAGAGTTTAAGCAGGAAGTGGAGAATCAACTGGTCAGGAACATCAAGATGCTCCGATCTAATCGGGAATGAGAGTATCTTAGTATCGACTTCCTTGACTATCTTAAGGAATGTGGGATTGTCTCACAATTGACGCCTTCTAGGACACCACAGCTGAATGGTGTAGCTGAGAGGCGCAATCGAACCTTATTGGACATGGTTCGTTCCATGATGAGTTGAGCTTCGTTACTAATCTCATTCTGGGGGTATTCCTTAGAGATTGCCGCCCATATCCTGAATCTAGTCCCTACTAAAAAGGTTGCCAAAACACCTCATGAGATGTGGACTGGGAAAGTTCCCAATTTGGACCACATCAAGATTTGGGGTTGCGAGGCTTTCGTGAGGCGCGAGTCTCACGACAAGCTCGAACCTCGAAGCGAGAGATGTATTTTCATTGGCTACCCACAGAAATCCTTTGGTTACCTCTTCTACAGGCCCAGTGAGAATGTGGTCTTTGTGGCAAGGAGAGGAGTCTTTCGTGAGAGAGAATTTATAAGCCAAGGAGACAGTGGGAGGAAAATTGACCTTGAAGAGCTTCAAGAGTCAAGCGGTGAAGGAACCTCAAACACTAGCGACCAACCTGATATGGAAACTCTTGTTGATCCGATAGATGAGCCCATACCTCTGAGGCATTCCAAGAGAGTTAGGAATGCACCTGAGCATTACTATGGTTTCCATATTACTGCAGAAGGTGATACACTTATCAGTGATAGTACATGGGTAGGTCTGGATGAACCTAAAAGCTACACGGAAGTCATGACAGGCCCTGAGGCTGCTAAATGGAAAGAGGCTATGGACAGCGAGATACAGTCCATGTGTGACAATCAAGTTTGGAACTTGGTTGACAATGTACCAGGTCGTAAGACAGTCAGGTGCAAATGGATCTTCAAGAAGAAGACCAACATGGATGGTAACGTACACACTTATAAGGGGAGACCGGTTGCAAAGGGCTATTCTCAAACTCCGGGAGTTGATTATGATGAGACCTTTTCACCAATAGCAAAGATTAAGTTTATTAGGGTTATGTTAGCCATTGTTGCATTTCATGACTATAAAATATGGCAAATGGATGTCAAAACCGCTTTCCTTAATGGAAAGTTGGCTGAGGATGTGTACATGAATCAGCCAGAGGGTTTTGTCAGTACAGAGAACCCTAATAAGGTGTGCAAGCATGAGAAATCCATCTATAGGTTGAAACAAGCACCTCGCAGATGGAATCTTTGCTTCGATGAGAAAGTCAAAGAGTTTGGCTTTTCGAGGAGTGAGGATGAGTCCTGTGTATATGTTAGGGCTAGTGGGAGTATAGTTAGCTTCTTGGTGTTGTATGAGGATGACATACTACTCATAGGAAATGACATCCCAACCTTGCAGGAGATTAAGTCCTCGCTTGGGAAGTGTTTCGCTATGAAGAACCTTGGGGAAGCTGCCTATATCCTAGGGATAAGGATATTGAGAGACAGGAGTAAGAGACTAATTGGACTTAGTCAGAGTACTTACTTGGATAAGGTACTGAAGAGGTTCAGTATTTAGGATTACAAGAAAGGGGAGTTACCAATCCAGAGTAACGCCAAACCGAGTAAGACTCAGAGTCTGAGTACAAAGGCTGAGATAGATGAGATGACTCATGTACCATATACTTCCGCTGTGGGCTCAATCATGTATGCTATGACTTGTACTCGCCCTGATGTGGCCTTTGCCTTGAGCATGGTCAGTAGGTATCAAGGGAACCCTGGCAAGGCTCACTGGACTGCGGTAAAGAACATTTTCAAGTATCTACGAAGGACTAAGGACTGGGTCCTTACCCTTGGTGGCAGTAATGACTTGAGAGTGGTAGGATATAGCAATGCTAGTTCTCATACTGATAGGGATAATTTCCGCTCTCAGTCAGGCTGGGTCTTTACCCTAAATGGAGGAGCAATTACTTAGAAAAGTTCCAAGCAGGAGACAGTAGTAGATTCTACTTGTGAATCAGAGTACATAGCTGCAAGTGAAGCAACAAAAGAGGCGATATGGCTAAAGAACTTCATTGGAGACCTTGGAGTTGTACCAGCTATAAAAGAGCCAATGGAAATTTTCTGTGACAGTGAAAGTGTGGTTGCTTTAGCTAAGGAACCAAGGGATCACGGGAGATCCAGGCACATTGACAGAAAATACCATTTCATTAGACATCGTATAGAAGAAAGACTCCTCGTGGCTAAGAGGGTATCATCAGATGAGAATCCAGCAGATCCCATCACGAAGGGACTGACTAGGGTTAAGCATTTACAGCATGCGAGGCGCATCGGGCTGAATGATGATATTAGTTTTAATAATTAGATAGTTTGAAACTTGTAAAATTTAATTGACATTTGATGATTAAATAAAAGTTGTTATTTATTTATGAGTAAAGTGTTACTATCTTATGTTTATCGTTTACTATTGTTTCAATTTTGCATGTTTTGACTTCCAGGATAATTATATTATTCAAACTCTCCACAGTCAGTCATACTTTGGAAGTAGGTATTGAATTAAGACTATCATGAATTGGGTTTGTAAAATGTCTAAGGTGTATTAGACATAGCAATGGTTGCTGCAACATTCATGAGTGCTCATAAGTTATGACTATTGGAGTCAACCCATGCTCACTTGTATCACTTCATGGAATTTATCTCGAGTGATTGTGAGACGGTAATATCATATAAATCTTCAAACCTAGAGATATGAGTTGTTGACTATGAGTTGGTTATACATTGATTGTACGAAAACGTATTGGTAACTCGATGTTATAAAATGTGCTTTTGTGCATAATTCAATAAGTAGACAGTACAAGCATATGAGTCGAATTTTATCTGTTCCTTCTAGGATTAGAAGCGATATCTAGGCCCCTCGATGATTTTGTTTTGACCTATGTACCGGGCCCGGTCAGAACCTAATTGACGTGTTCAATTTAGTTCTATGTCAAACAGATCAGAGATCAAGAAACAAACGTTGGACAATAAGTAAGACCATGTTCCATGTATTTGTCCGGCTGATATCTTGAGAGCAGAGGATTATATGATCACTTATCTTAAATGGCGCATCATCATCATCTCAGTTCCAAGAGACTTTGAAAGAGCTACGATTGCTAGTCGGATTCTGAAGTCATATCTGCAACTATAGTTATTAGACTTATCCAAGTGGGAGACTGTTGGATATAGTGTCTAAGTCCATAACTATAATTGGTATGTACTTGACCCAACCCGGCATGGTCCATTTGGGTTGCATGGCATTGCAATACTTGGATAGACCAAAATGAGAGAAACGACACTTAAGGTTTATTAGTAGTATTATAAGTACTAATATATTAATAATAGTATTTTTTTAGTATTGATCAAATAATTAATCTTGAATTAATTAAGTGATCAAAGAGAGACTAATTAAATATATATGGTTGATTGTGTAAATAATCTATTCTTGTATAGTGGGCTAATGATCCATGGTTTGTATGGATTGGGTTAAAACCCATAAGGTGCTCCATGGATAGTCCATGGAGGTTACAAACCCATGGATCATGGAATATGGAAAGCCATGACAATTAGGGTTTACATGGTGTAACCCTACTTGTTTCACAACTATATACAGACTCCTTATGCAATCAAAATCGGCACTACTACAAGCAAGTAAGAGGGCTAGCCGATTTTTGAGTATAGTGTAATTCTCTCAAGGTTATTCCAAGAATTGTGGTGTTGTGTGAAGCATTTGAGGCATCACATTTAGGGTGCTAGGCTAACAAAGTCATCAAAGAATCCAAGCTTCTAAAAGGTATGTTATTCTACTTGAATTTTGTATTACAAGTTCCCATGACATGCTAGATAGGAAGTAAACCTTGGAAAATCAGATTTGCATGTATTTAGAGAAAACATAGATCCAAGGTTTCTAGGGTTGCATGTACACCATAGGAGTGTTAGAATTCTCAAAACCCATCACTAACATACTACAAGTTTCCTGGATTCATATCAGCCTTCCTTGATTCGAGTACGGATCCTCTGCTTTCAGTACTACGGGCCCATACTACCTTCCACATCTATCTGTACTTTCCTCAACAACTGCCTCGACTCCACCAAGTCCCTTCTACTACTACTGCTGATCTCAAACTAAACTCTTCCTAGGCTTGCCCTAGGGTAATCACCAACCCGGTCTCCGCTATCAGCTGTATAAGAAGTCCCTGGTACCTCCCCTAACTAGCTCGTGAATACTATTACATATCACTAAGACTAGATAATTCTTCTAATGAGAGATGCTACCCTATAACGGTTGGACTCAAACAAGAGTTGCGCAATAGAGCTAGACCTAACCTTCTGAAATTATTTAATCCTCGCAATATGTAACGTAACATATTCATTTACTAGTTAGTAAAACATAACTAGAACTCCTAAAAGCACAAAGCAAGCAACATTCGAGCATCGAGTAAACATAATCAAGCTTATCTATTTCAGGCTACCCCTGACTAATCTGTACTAGCATGCAGTTCATTAAGCTGAGATACATATAACAGGCACATAAGGCATCCTTCCTAGATCATTAGCCCTAAACTAGCATGCAATTCTCACGAAGCTAATACACATATAATAGGCACATAAGACATCCTTCCTAGATCCTTAGTCCTAATCTTGCATGCAATTCTCATAAACGTATCATAACATAAACTTGTATGGGTAATTTGGGAGTACATACTTGAGCTCGGCTGATTGCATGCACCACACCCTTTTTCTCTTTTCAAAGTTCTTTTCTCTTTTAAAAATCCTTTTGTAAAAATGATTTTCTTTTGAAAATTTTCATACCATGTCCTTAGTTTGAGTTCAGACACACCCGAGAGTGTGCCCGAATCCCTCAAACCAAGGCTCTGATACCAACTTGAAACATCCCAAAAATACAGTCCAAAAATTTCGTTTTAAACTTATAATAAAACCAAAAATCATCCGTCGTCATAAGGAAAATCAAGAGTCATGTATCTCAAAACATCATGTCAATCACTGTATCAAAATCATATGAGAAAAATATCAGAGTCTAAACATCCCAGGCTAAAACTGAGGTGTGTGCCATGCGATCATCCCGAGCCCTTCCCCTTGCTAGTGGAAGTACCTGAAACCAAAACTAAAAACTGTAAGCACGAAACTTAGTGAGTCTCCTGAAACTACCACATACCATACACATATAACATGCAACTAGGAGATACATGCCCCGCCCACACTCATGGAGATACGGGCCCCGCCCACACTCTGCTAACTCTGAGATACGGGCCCTGCCCACACTCAACTACTACAAGATACGGGCCCCGCCCACACTCGACTACTATGAGATACGTGCCCCGCCTACACTCAGCTGCTATGAGATACGGACCCCACCCACACTCGGCTGCTATGAGATACGGATCCCCCCACACTCGGCTTCTAAACATGCATACAAGTATCACAAAGACAACAAGTATAACTAAATCTATAAATCAATCATATATCCATAATCAAACTAAGCTATGAGATACGGGCCGCGCCCACACTCAGCTAACTGGGAGATAAGGGCCTCACCCACACTTATCTACTAACGTAATCATACTATGGGCTGACCTGGGTGTCATAGACTCGTTCCTACTAAAGGAAACTCACCTCGCAAAACTGACTGCTGAAAACTCGAGTGAGGAATCTCTGACTGCTGCTCCGGCGACTCCCCGACTATCAATTTCATAATAACACTTAATCAAAATCTGATAATCCTCCCTAGGGTAAAATGACCATTTTACCCCTAGTCAAAGTCAACGCATGGGTCAAAGTTAACATTCTGATTGACCCAACTCGTCGAGTTACTCCATCAACTCGTCAAGTTCTATATCCTGAAATCACGATCTAACTTGTCGAGTCTCCCCCTGACTCGTCGAGTTTCCATGCTGCTCACAGTCGCGATTTACCGCTTTGACTTGCTGAGTCCCTTCACCGACTCGTCAAGTTCTTCTTGAGGCTAAAACGGGACAACCCAGATCAACTCGTCGAGTCCCTCTAAGGACTCGTCGAGTTCCTCTGTCTGATTGAGCCATCTTAACAGATTAAGCCCTTGTTCTCTAGATCTACAGCTCCTACTTCGCTTGTTCACTGGAAATGACCTTTCTAAGGGTAAAGTTTCCAAATTTACCTGTTGATAGCCCCTCTTGAAGGGTTTAGCTAAAACCCTAATTCCTTTAGGACATAAATCTTGTCCAAACAGCCTTAGTATTCCAAACCAAAGCATGAAAACCTAGATCTAGGGCCTAGATACCATTTAACCACATAAAGTCTCGAGCTTGCTTCCATGCATGGCCCCTTTGGGGCTTAAAAGGTCATAACAACATCCTTAAGGTTTGTATGAGACTCAAATGGCATAAAGTTTGCACCTTTATGCCTTTACAGCCCTTAATGACTCAAGATCTGAAAATATAATCAACTTGGGACATCCATGACTCATAAATCATGCTACTTGGACAAAAACCCCATAAAAGTGACCACAAAGAGATCTAAGGAACTATAATGCAAGTTAAGAGCTTGATTACCAGAATATGATGAGAATAGAACGAAATCCATCGATCTATAACCTTCTCCTTGAACCTTCAAGCTCCTTTGTAACGCCTGGTTCCTTGGTACGCATTTAATTAAATATGTATTTATTTTTGAAAAGAGGACTCGATGAGTTGGTAGCCCTGACTCGTCGAATAGATGGCAGTTTGTGCGTGGGGTTTAAGTGAACTACTCGCCGAGTTGCAGCCCTGACTCGATGAGTAGGACAGGCTGGATGAAACCCTAATCTTTAGGGTTTGCACCCTATTTAAGCATCATATCTGGACTCCATTCCATCCTCCATCATCTCCAAACCCTATTATTGAAACCCTAATCTACCATAATTGATTTTGAGATATTTCTTGCCATTTTGAGTGTTATTGTGTCTTTTGAAGCTTGTGGAAGAAGTTGAAGATTGAAGACTCAAAAGGGAAGGAGTAGATCCAGGAACTACGCTTCTTTTGCTACATTTTCTGGTAACCAAGCTTCCAACTTGGTCATTCTTCTCTTAGATCTAGTTATCTTCATATTATGAAAGTTTTGGGTCAAGAACCTTGGTCCTTGGAGTTGGGACGTCCCAAGTGACTTATATCTCAGATCTAGGATCCAGAAAAGGGTTCCATGGCATAAAGGTGCAAACTTTATGACCATGGAAGCCCCATCCAAGCATATAAGAAAGTTTATGGTTTTTTTAGCACTGAAAGACCATGCATGGAAGGAAGTTCGGAGCTTTATGTGTCAAATAGATACTAAAACCCTAGATCTGGGTTTGTATGCGTGGATTTGAGATTTTATGGCCTTTTGGACAAGATTCATGTCTTATAGGAATTAGGGTTTTGTTTAAACCCTTTTAGAAGAACTATGAATGGGTAAAGTTAGAAACTTTACCCTTAGGAAGGCCTTTCCAGTGGACAAATGTCACAACTAGCATTTTAGCTAGGAAATGCTATTCTCATGTAATCATTCAACTATTATAAAGCATGTACTCTAAGTGAATATCACTCAATGCTCATTCAAATACATCTCTCATGTTCAACTAAGGGTTAGAAACCCTAGAAACCTCGGTTGAAGTTTGCTATGGACTAGGATTTTCTTATTGAGCCTAATGGGCCAATAAGCCTTCAATTCGACTATTTTGGGCCTAGAAACCCTAATTAGGCTCTAAATGGACCCACATTCATAAAAACCTAACATTTTGGGCCATTGGGCCTAAAATGGATTATTTTACCTCTAATGGGCCTTGTTGGGCCATAAATGATTCCATTTATCCTAATAGACCTTAAACCACCTAATGGACTTTCATTGGGCCGTAAACCATCCTAAGGGCCCAATGGGCCGAAAAATATTATTGGGTCTATGAAATTCGATCAAAGACAAGGATCTGAACCCAAAATCATTTTTCATTCACTCAATTTGGCCCATTCTCGGCCCATGTGTAAAAAAAATGAGAGAAAAAATCTTATGGTGCCACCTCAAGATTGCATGGTGGTCTTCCATGCTAAATATCCTCCAAGTAAACACCAATCTCATGCATCAAGGCTTCCATCACATCTAACCTCTTTTCTCTCTTTCTCTCTTTTCTTCCTCTCGACCAAACCACTCTCCTCACCACCTCATTTCTTTCAAAAATCTCTTAAGAAACTCTCTCTAGAAAACCTCTTTCCTCCTCCAAATTTTCGAAGATCTAGAGTTGTTTCAAGAGGATTCTCCACCAAAATCATCAATCCTTGGTAAGATCTTGTAAACTTAAGTTGGTTTACTTAATTTTTTAGCTAAATCACTCTTTATCAACACATGTTTTCGTGATTTTGATTCCTAGAACTTCTTAAGTTCGAAATCCACTCAAGAAAGCTTGCTAAAGGTCTCCATTTTCTTCTTCACAACCGAGATCATCAACCCATTGTGAGTTCATACCCCCTTATTTTCGGTTTTTTCATGTTTTTGGGGGGAGAATACAAGTGTTTATGTGTAGATCTATGTATTTATTCATGTTATGTGTGGTTTTCTTGGCTTATGATGTGATTATGTGATAAAACTTGATGAATCTCGAAAACTCTAACAAAAATGGGTGAGATTCCTAAACTAAAACACTCTAATCATCATACTACAAAGATAAAAGTGTTATACATGCCTAAGATGTGAAAAACAAAACAAAAATCTTGTAAAAGGATCATTTTTGACAAGTAAACAAAAGATTGGGATAATTGTGACACTTACAGTTTTATAAGGATCAAAAGGGTCACATTTGTATAAAAATGAGTTTTTATAACAATCATACCTTCCAAAGGACCAAAAGTGGAAAGTTTTGCATTATGGGCCTTAATTTGGGCCTTACGGCTTTTTGGGCCCAAATTGCAAAAATATAAATTTTTATGGACTAAAATGTTATTTGATCAAAACTTGAGTCAAAAATGAAAACTTATAAATTTAGGGGCTGAAAATGACACTTATTTCAAAATTGGGCCAAAAATGTTAATTTTATAAAATTTGGGCCGAAAATGTCATTTATAGAAAATAAGGGTTGAAAATGACATTTTTATAAAATAAGGGCTGAAAATGCCATTTTTATCAAATAATGGCTAAAATTGTAAAATCTTATATAAACGGGCTGAAAATGTCCATGAATGTATTTTTGGGCCGAAATTGCAAATTATTACAAAATTGGGCCGAAAATACAAAGTTTTATAAATTAATGGGCCAAAATGTTATTTTAACCAGAATGGGCCAAAAATGTCATTTTATAGGAAATAAGTCATTAAAAATATATTTTAGGTTTTAAGGGACCAAAAGTGTAAGTTTTACAAAAATAAGTCCAAATTGTAAAGTTTTTACGTAATGGACTAAAAATATCCTTATAACAAAATATTGGACTATTTACATCATCTTCTTTAAACAATTCAAATAGAAAGAACCATGTTATAATGAACAAACAAAATACAACGACTGTACGACTATTGGGCCTAATAACCACTATACATGCTTATTGGGACTTCGTGGTCCACATTGCATGTTTATTGGGCCCAATTCATTCTTTACATGTCCATTGGGCCTTAGTGACCCAAATACATGCTTAATGGGCCGAAATCATCTTTTACATGTTTATTGGGCCTTGGTGGCCCATTTACATGCTGATTGGGCCTGGACTGTTCACTATATGCTTAATGGGCCTTAAAGTGTCCTTTCGCATACTTATCAAGCCTGTAAATAACTTTCATGCCTAATGGACCACAGCTGTCCCACTTCCATGTTGGTTGGGCTTTGTCTATTCATATAAATTCTTAATTGGTATGTGCAAGAATCTAAATTCATATACATCTTATATCGTGAAATTCGAATGATTATACATTAACAATTGGGATCTAGTGAGACATGTCGGTTGACACCACTGAGTGTATGATCGTAGCCTGTAGTTATAACCAGAGTCTCCTGGAGGGAGAGCGAGAGTTTGTGTATAGATCTATACGGTGGGTGACTCCCCCACACCTGAGCTGATCTCTACAGTTGGACTAGGCCAGTCTGGGGTGACAACCTTTTCTTTATCAAATCAGCGTTTGGAAAAATGTCAAGAGAGGCGAATTAGTCCTTATCAAGCATCTTTATAACGATTCACATAGAGATCATTATCATCATAACATTACGGAAATCAGAAAATTAATAATGTGAATACAAATCATGCATACATCAATACATGGTCTTATGGTTTAAGACCACAACACATTTATAATCAGTAAATATCGGATTTTCTGGGGAAATATTATTATTCAATTAATTTCTACTTACAACAGAAAGAATACAAATAAATTTGGACTGCATACTTATACATGTTTTTACTATGAAATTCACACATGCATCTATACTCGATTTTTCACATCATTTTTCAGACTTTTTACAGAAAATATCGGATTTTCTGGGTTTTACAAATAATACAAAGACTTTCATTCAAACATGCTTATGAACTCACCAACATTATATATGTTGACCGTTTTCAAAATAACTTGTATTCTCCGGTAACCGTTAAGCAGGGGAAACTTTCAAGTGTAGGAATTTATTTTGTGTAATGTCAATCATCGTACAATTAATATTTTCGGAATATGCAATCTAAGACAATGTACTTGATGTGAATAATACCAGTTGTAATATGTAATGTTTGGTGATGATTGTGTTATATTTCATGTATATTCATTGTGATGATATTTCAATTGATTGTCACACGAGCCCCCAGACGATTCCGCCGTCTGGTTCGGGGGTGTGACAGATTGTTATCAGAGCATTGTTTATAGTGAACTGGCATATCTAACCATACTTGATATGCAACAATAAATACAATGGGACTAAAAAACTCTGAATAAAGTGCATACATTAAAACTATAACATTAAAAGTCTCTAGAGGAAATGGAACACTGTGATTAAACCCGGGTAGTTATGTAGTTATATTGGGGGTAAATATAGTCTGATCAACTATATTTATTTAAAATATGACCAGCATGTGTTTGGGGGTAAACATGGCGGGAAATTGACCTAGAAACTTACCTTATATCCAAAACTTCTCAGGAATACAAACACAAATAATTAAAATACTATAGGAGTATTTTGGAAAAACTATATACATACATTTTCTTACAACGTCTTACAACCCTCGTGCAGACTCTATGGTCGGCTTTCATCATCCTGGAGATGTGACATCCCCATTTTCACGGCCAGAAAAGACCGATTTTGTTTATGCTTTATAAAAATCAGAGTACCTCTTTTAATAAAAATGTTGCGGACTTTGTTCCCAGAAAAACATGATAAATACATTATCAAAGCATTCCTGAATAAATGTATTTTTATTCATTTTAAAATATTGGGATGTCATCGTCAATACAGAAAGATAAGCATAAATAGAACTTACATTCATTATCACTAGTGATTTATATCTCCTTAATCCCTCAGTGTAATGAAACCTCATATTGACACCTGTGATACAAATAAACTGAGTGGGTCAGGTTGGGAAACCTGGTGAGTACATAGGGTTTTCAACCCACAATAATATAATTATTTTGTTTAATCATCAAACAATTAACCCAATTACCCATCCCCATTATCTTCTTTACTCTTAAGGATTTACCCTAAGAATCAGCTATTCCTCATTCATTCATTCCTAAGGATTATCCTAAGGAATAGGCACGAAGTCCATCGTTGCCAATGACACAGCTGTCAATATTATCTATTAAGCACAGCTGCCAATATATCGTTTAGGCGCACCTACCAGAATTATGACATTCTCTATTAGGCGCAGCTACCGATATTGTCCTTTGGGCGCAACTGTTAGGGTTATGATGATCTCTATTAGGCGCAGTTGCCGATACTATCCTTAGGGCGCAGCTGCTAGGATGTTTAGAGTAGATCAAAAACACCTACAGATTGTGGCGCAGCTGCCAATGCTCATCTATAGGGTACTAGGTCCATTGCTGCCAATGTTCACCTATAGGGTACTATGTCCATACTACCAATGTTCCTCTATATTAGCTTTCAACCCTCATCATTCATCTACCCATGTTTTACCCAACATATTTTGTAGATATAAAATACATATACGGTTTATATCATTTAAAACATGTATAAAATCGTTCATCCAGCATAGATAACAAGTATACAGATAATATGCACACATAGCACGTAATTTATATAAAATACTTCATATCTATGTGTAAGATGAAAGTAACTATGCACTCGCTTGATAAGGTGGTGACTCGGTACTCGGACAGCGCTTCGTTTACTTTAAAATAATTTCCTTCGACGAAACCTAGTATTATTAACACTCGATTTTAGTCTAATATTTACCGTGACTAATTATTATTATTATATAAGCGTTTAAACAATACTTTCCAACCACTATGTACAGACAGGGGCCAGACATAAACCACCGGAGGGCAGGACCATTTTGGCATATAGCACTTCTGAAATCCAACAACCTTATGTGGCCCTTTAAACCAAATTCCCCGTATCGCGAGTAGTTAAAAAGATATTATAACGACACTTATATAAGTCATAATAATAGCTCAAATATTTATTATAAGTTCATAATAACAATACTAATTTTAAATATAAACTATATTAAAATAGGTAAGCATAACTTACTTACAAGGGGGTTTTAGCTACGAGTCGGGCTCTGTAGGGGCAGAACTTCGTCGCTGAATCTTTCTAAGAAAGATTCGTGCAGCGCTTCAGCGCTCATCTTACTATACTAAAACTACAGAAAGAGAAGTCGAATCACGAGGGACCGAAATGCTCGGGGGATAAGAAGAGAAAGACTCTTAAATCAAGAGAATGGTGCAAGAAATATGAGAGCACAAGCCTCTTATTTATAGTAATTAAATTTACAAAAACTATCATCCATAATTACTTAATGACCTTATAGTTGTATAAACGACTAAACACCCATCCATAATACTATTTTAAATAGATTTAACGATATTTGTACTAAACTAAATAACCACATCGTCGATACCTTTCTAATGATATATACATTTGTATATATATATATGTACGTATATATGATTTATACTTTATTTTAATACGTAAATATGCTATTTTAATTTGTAACTCATTCATATGAACTCCATCTTTGACGTTCTTTATATCCACGCGTTGGTATTTACGAGTACTACAACTTTCATTTAGACGTCGTCAGCTAATTCTCATTCTATCTCAGATTTACAAAACTGTATCGAATTTATCGCGCTCGAAGAGTAGGGACCAAGTTTCGTCCATATCTTTAACATACGAGCTCTACTCTCGACATTCTTTATATCCACGAGTAGGTAAAAACAAGATCTAAAACTTTCATTTAGACTCTGTCAGCTAATTCTCGGCCGATCTTAAAGTTAACAGTAGGAGGAGATTATACTATTAAATGCCCGCGTAAAATTCATAACTTCTACATACGGACTCCGTTTTCGTCTGTCTTTTTACCGTTGAGTTCCTATTAATGAGATCTTCAACTCTCATTTAGGTTGCGTAGGCCAAAAACCGCTCGAACTAAAATTCGAGTTTCGGGTCGTGCACTGCTATGTCAAATCTTAGAAAATTCATAACTTCCTCATACGAAGTCAGATTTGGGCGTTCTTTTTTTGTATGTTCTCGGTTTAATGTATACTACAAATTTTTTTTAGATCACTAAGGCTAAAAAGTCTTCTACCGTAAATTCACTATTTACGTCTCCCGGTGTCGTCCCGGTTTTGCCGTAAAACTTCGACGGACCATAACTTCTTCGTTATAACTCGGATTTCGGCGTTATTTATATGTAAGGAACCCTTGTAACATATACTACAACTTGGTTAAGATTAATCCTTCTAAATAATCTTCCATGAAAAACTCATTTTTGCTGCTCATCGTCTCTAAATTGACTAGCCCGGATCTGCGGGCGTTACGATTATCTCCCCCTTAGGATGATTACGTCCCAGAATCATCAACGAAACAGGGCTGTATAATGACTCCGTACGTTATCTCTTTATCCTAGGTAATAATCGTAACTTCTATGTTCCTTCGAATGAGTATCTAATTCTTGGACTTCTCGACTGCAGGCGGTGCTCGATCTTGCACTTGCTCCCTATCTCACGTTAGACTCCAAATTATGACCTTCAAGTCACAATCTCGATCCTCACTGGATACAAACTTAATATATATATATATATATATATATATATATATATATATATATATATATATATATATATATATATATATATATATATATATATATATATATATATATATATATATATATAATTACTACAATGGAACGATGTGTCATATTCTAATGACCTATCATCGTATCGCAACGCTTAGACTCAGGTCTCTTAGACTCAAATTCCATAATGGAATATACTTTCCTTCATGTTCTAATGTGATATAATCACATTTTAACATGTAGCATTTCTAGCTACTAGCTTCTTTCACAACGATCACGATACTTCTATTGATCGCTTTGATTACCTTTCACTTTAATCTTCTGGCTTAAGTCGGATGCTACATCAAACTTGGTTCTCTGAACCACGTAACATACTCATCTTATTCAAAATCGATATGATATGACCACTGGGGTCGGAATAACAATCATCTTCTTAGTCATTACCGAAATGATGGTAACGACATACTTGAATAAAACGAAATCAATTACTAGCTCATTGGTAACCTTGTGACTTTCTCTGATCCAAGCATGAGTCCTATGCTTCCGGTAGTATAGGCATCTACTACCATTCACACCTACTCATACTCGTCCCAAGTATTGTCTCACAGCTTTCCAAGTTACTATCACAAAAACAATTTTAACCCATAAAAATGTGTCCAATCAATCATAAAATTTTCCCTAGACTCTACTAGGACTTCTTCCATGCGTATCTTCAATCATCAATTCTACTTCAACTCGGTTGGTGATGGAAATGTCAGACGATGGGATAACTTCATGGATTATACCAAAAATCTTTCTTTCTGCAAATCGAAAGTTTACTTCTCCCGTAATAGACGTATTATTTATTAGATGCATTCTAAAGACAAGATATCACTCTTATGATATCTTTCGATAAGTACCATTCAGTATCGTAAGTCTTCTCATTTCCTCCATTTACTCAATTCACTACAGGTCTTCACCATGACGTTCTGTACACCAAAGCAATCGTTTGGTGTATTGAGACGAGAATACAGATAGAGGAATGTTTAGACGCGTATTCCTCCTTATTACCTCGAAAAACTATATGCCAGTTCTAATATCGTAATTAAATGTTTAAAAATCTGAACACATAAAATATCCAGATCCGGTCGGCAACAAACCATAGATCCGATCAAAAGATAGCATAAAGCATCACAAATTATTAAGCACATAAAAGCATCTTAGGCATCTTCCCTAATTAAGCTAGTGCTTATGTGTATTCAGGCGTACTTCCTAAAATATATTAGACACACTCCTCACGATCATCACTTAGCATTCTAAGTTTAAGTCTAGAAATAAATCATTATTCCTAGTTCGCTTAAACTAATGCTATGATACCAACTGTGACATCCCCATTTCACGGCCAGAAAAGACCGATTTTGTTTATGCTTTATAAAAATCAGAGTACCTCTTTTAATAAAAATGTTGCGGAATTTGTTCCCAGAAAAACATGATAAATACATTATCAAAGCATTTCCGAAGAAATGTATTTTTATTCATTTTAAAATATTGGGATGTCATCGTCAATACAGAAACATAAGCATAAACAGAACTTACATTCATTATCACTAGTGATTTATATCTCCTTAATCCCTCAGTGTAATTGTAGCACCTGGTTCCTGGTATGTATTTTATTTAAGTAATTTTGCATTTTTGACCTTGGACTCGGCCAGTTGAAGGACCAACTCGCCGAGTAGAAGCGGGATGAGACGCAGGATTTAAGTGATGGACTCGTCGAGTCGGATCCCGGACTCGACGAGTAGACTCTGTCTGGACAAAACCCTAATCTGAGGGTTTGCACCCTATTTAAACAACATTATACAGCCTCCATCGCCCCTTTATGCTCCCAGAGACCCTCCATAGCAAACCCTAGCCGAGTGTGTGAAGTTCTTAAGGCATTTGTGGTGATTTTGGTGGTTTTGTTCACAAGGAAGGAGGAAGAGCATAGAAGGATCAAGAGGAGGCTGAAGGATCCAAGTTTGGTTCATCATTTGCAGCCTTTGAGAGGTATAAAGTCTGTACCTTGCTCTTTCATTTGATAGATCCCTTTTTGGGGAGATTTAGGGCTTTTATAAGCCATTTTGGTAACCAACCATGATTGCAAACATGGTTGGGGGTCAAGACTTCGGATCTAGCACTTGGGAAGAGTCACAAGGCAGATGTGGGTTGCTTTTGCACCCAAGAAAGGTCCCATGCATCATAAGAGCTTATTTTATGTCCTTTTGAGCTCAAAGTCTCATGCATGCACGTAAAGTTTGTAACTTTACGTTCTAGAACGATTGAAGGAGCTTAGATCTATCTTTTGGTCAAGTGTTGTACATCAGAAATCGAGGATTTTGGGTGTGGACGTTATCGACTCGGCGAGTCCATTCTTGGGACTCGACGAGTCCAAGGCTTTGAGTCCTATTTCTGTTGAGGGTCAAAAGGACTCAGTTGGGCGTTAGAAGGGTTGTAACAGTACAGAAAGAGTGACCTAACGCACTGGACTTAATTTTAGACCTGGAGTTCATGGGACTCGATGAGTGCTAGAATAGACTCGGCGAGTCCAAGGCAATCTCCTTATGTTTGAAGGTGAACTCGACGAGTTGTTCATACAACTCGGCGAGTCAAGGTCAGGACATGTTCATCAGTTGAAGGTGAACTCGACGAGTGTTCATACGACTCGGCGAGTCGGTTGAAGGTTCATTGATGTTCGTAAGGAAGGGGAACTCGTCGAGTCATTGCCAAACTCGACGAGTCGAGTCGTGGATAAGGACGAGTAAAAGGAAGGGACTCGACGAGTTGACGGCCCAACTCGGCGAGTCGGGTCAACTGGAAGTTGACTTTGACTTGGACTTGGTTGGGGGTAAAATGGTCATTTTACCCTAAGAGTAGATATCAGTTTCTAACTGAGTGTTTGTGGGGATTGTAGCCGGAGGATTTCCGGAGCAGCAGCGGACGGAGGTTTCCCGCACAGATTATCAGCAGCTTCTTGTACGAGGTGAGTTACCTTCCAGTAGGGGGGGGTCTAAGGCCACAATACCGGCCCACCAAAGAGGAGTATTTAGAAGATGATTGTCTTTGTGATAATTATCTTGGTTTCGTTATATGCTTTGATCATGAGTTTTATTTGTATGATATGTTACGAGTATGATAGGGATTGGTTTCCCTGGTAGCGGTCCTTAGGACCGAAGGGTAGGTCAGTACCCGGATATGCCTGACTGTATGTTTATATCTTGTTGCTGTATGCTAGTGGTAGGGGGTGGAATAGTCCCCAGTTACCGGTTGAAAGATACCGATGAGGATTACCGGTTGAAAGATACCGATGATGGTTACCGGTTGAAAGATACCGATGAGGATTACCGGTTGAAAGATACCGATGATGGTTACCAGTTGAAAGATACCGATGATGATTACCGGTTGAAAGATACAGATGATGATTACCGGTTGAAAGATACTGATGATGATTACCGGTTGAAAGATACCGACGATGATTACCGGCTGAAAGATACCGATGATATTGTATGGTATGTGGTATGGTGGGGGAACTCACTAAGCTTTGTGCTTACGGTTTCGGTTTTGGTTTCAGGTACCTCTTCGTCTAAGGGGAAGGAGCCAGCGGCGTAGCATCGCATCACACACACACACACACGATTTCCGCATGGAGTTTCAGGGATTGTACTCTGATATGTTATTATTTTATGACTAGGATTTTCAGACATGAATCATTGTTTTATGGGATGATGTGTTTTCACGGATTTTCTTGTGAATGTTTTTATGTTTCAATTAATTAAAAAGAAATTTTTGGACTTGAAAATTGGGATGTTACAGTAATGTAACCTCATATCGACACTTGTGATACAAATAAACTGAGTGGGTCAGGTTGGGAAACCTGGTGAGTACATAGGGTTTTCAACCCACAATAATATAATTATTATGTTTAATCATCAAACAATTAACCCAATTACCCATCCCCATTATCTTCTTTACTCTTAAGGATTTACCCTAAGAATCAACTATTCCTCGTTCATTCATTCCTAAGGATTATCCTAAGGAATAGGCACGAAGTTCATCGTTGCCAATGACATAGCTGTCAATATTATCTATTAAGCACAGCTACCAATATATCGTTTATGCGCAGCTACCAGAATTATGACATTCTCTATTAGGCGCAGCTGCCGATATTGTCCTTTGGGCGCAACTGCCAGGGTTATGATGCTCTATATTAGGCGCAGCTGCCGATACTATCCTTAGAGCACAGCTGCTAGGATGTTTAGAGTAGATCAAAAACATCTACAGATTGTGGGGCGGCTATCAATGCTCGTCTATAGGGTACTAGGTCCATTGCTGCCAATGTTCACCTATAGGTCACTATGTCCATACTGCCAATGTTCGTCTATATTAGCTTTCAACCCTCATCATTCATCTACCCATGTTTTACCCAACATATTTTGTAGATATAAAATACATATACAGTTTAAATCATTTAAAACATGTATAAAATCGTTCATCCAGCATAGATAACAAGTATACAGATAATATGCAAACATAGCACGTAATTTATATAAAATACTTCATATCTATGTGTAAGATGAAAGTAACTATGCACTCACTTGATAAGGTGGTGACTCGGTACTCGGACAGCGCTTCGTTTACTTTAAAATAATTTCCTTTGACGAAACCTACTATTATTAACACTAGATTTTAGTCTAATATTTACCGTGACTAATTATTAGTCTTATTATTATTATTATATAAGCGTTTAAACAATACTTTCCAACCACTATGTACCGACAGGGGCCAGACATAAAACACCGGAGGGTAGGACCATTTTGGCATATAGCACTTCTGAAATCCAACAACCCTATGCGGCCCTTTAAACCAGATTCCCCGTATCGCGAGTAGTTAAAAAGATATTATAACGACACTTATATAAGTCATAATAATAGCTCAAATGTTTATTATAAGTTCATAATAAAAATACTAATTTTAAATATAAGCTATATTAAAATAGGTAAGCATAACTTACTTACAAGGGGATTTTAGCTAGGAGTCGGGCTCTGCAGGGGCAGAACTTCGTCGCTGAATCTTTCTAAGAAAGATTCGTGCAGCGCTTCAGCGCTCACCTTACTATACTAAAACTACAGAAAGAGAAGTCGAATCACGAGGGACCGAAATGCTCGTGGGATAATAAGAGAAAGACTCTTGAATCAAGAGAACGGTGCAAGAAATATGAGAGCTCAAGCCTCTTGTTTATAGTAATTGAATTTACAAAAACTACCCTCCATAATTACTTAATGACCTTATAGTTGTATAAACGACTAAACACCCCTCCATAATACTATTTTAAATAGATTTAAAGATATCTGTACAATGTCGAAAGTACTCAACACTAGTCTTATAATAACCGCATCGTCGATACCTTTCTAATGATATATACATTTGCATATATATGTGTACGTATATATGATTTATACTTTATTTTAATACGTAAATATGCTATTATAATTTGTAACTCGTTCATACGAAATCCATATTTGACGTTCTTTATATCCACGTGTTGGTATTTACGAGTACTACAACTTTCATTTAGACGTCGTCAGCTAATTCTCATTCTATCTCAGATTTACAAAATTGTATCGAATTTATCGCGCTCCAAGAGTAGGGACCAAGTTTCTTCCATATCTTTAACATACGAGATCTACTCTCGACATTCTTTATATCCACGCGTAGGTAAAAACAATATCTAAAACTTTCATTTAGACTCCGTCGGCTAATTCTCGACCGATCTTAAATTTAACAGTAGGAGGAGATTATACTGTTAAATGTCCGCGTAAAATTCATAACTTCTACATACGGACTCCGTTTTCGTCTGTATTTTTACCGTTGAGTTCCTATTAATGAGATCTTCAACTCTCATTTAGGTCACGTAGGCCAAAAACCGCTCAAACTAAAATTCGAGTTTCGGGTCGTGCACTGCTATGCCAAATCTTAGAAAATCCATAACTTCCTCATACGAAGTCAGATTTGGGCGTTCTTTTTTTGTATGTTCTCGGTTTAACGTTTACTATAAATTTTTTTTAGATCACTAAGGCTAAAAAGTCTTCTACCGTAAATTCACTATTTACGTGTCCCGGTGTCGTGCCGGTTTTGCCTTAAAACTTCGATGGGCCATAACTTCTTCGTTATAACTCGGATTTTGGCGTTCTTTTTTATGTACGGAACCCTTGTAACATATACTACAACTTGGTTAATATTAATCCTTCTAAATAATCTTCCATCAAAAACTCATTTTTGATGCTCATCGTCTCTAAATTGACTAGCCCGGATCTGCGGGCGTTACAGGAGATCCCTATTTTCCCAATCAGGGAAATGGTGGATGGTTAGAACCCGAGGAAGAACCCGAAGAAGAACCGGAAGAGGATCCCGAGGAAGGACCGGCAGAACTGGTAGCCGACTCGGACGAGGAGGAGGCAGAGGGTAGCGACACAGATGACTCGGACACGGGGTCCGAAGTTATCAACCCTCAGTACATGGCCAGGGTGCCCCCATACTGGATGGCCCCCAATGGACCTACACCCCCATGGGCATACGAAATATGGAGATGGAGCCGCCAGCAGGAGGTGCGGCCCCCATTTGGTATGAACCGAGACTACTACGATCTGAGTCACGGTGGACCCTCCGTTCGAGCCTTGCCGGTGATAGTGAGGAGGATTCGCGACATCGGCGAGCAGGCGCAGGCGACCGCAGGCCCAATGGTGGCCATGAGAGCCGCGATGGAGTGCACGGAGAGGATGACGCACGAGGTGGTCAGGGACTACCAAATGCGTCAGGCAGCTTTGGAAGCCCGGCTTCGGGATGCCGAGCACCACCTGGCTAGAATTCAAGGCACATCCACCTTATCGTCAGCACCACTAGATCCACCCCGTCGCGACTAGCACCTGTTCATGTGCTCCCATTGCGATTTCCTTCTTTATGTTTTACTCTATGTACTATCGACCATATGTTTAAGTGATTACACTACTCATAGGGTCGTCATGCTGTCGGATCATATGTTTTCCCCATCTACTGTATGCCTTTTGGCCAATTTTCATGTATTAAAAACGATTATTATTAATGGAAATGCTCTATGCTTTTATCGTGATGTTGTTATCTGTTATGTGTTTTATTTCTTTGTTTTATGTTAATACATGAAATAACTTAGATGCACAAACCAATTCGCCGAGTCTGTGGAATTCTAAACTCGGAATGCGATATGTACTCAACATTTTTCCGTTCTTTGACAGAAAGATGCCTCAAAGACCCAACCATGGAAACAACACAACACCAACCCCGCCTGAAATAAACTCAGTTGCATTCCAAGCAGCAGTGTCCGCTGTGGTCACCGCAACACTTGCACAAATTCACAACGGAAACAACGGAGAATGCAACGGACAGGGAACCAGAAGCACAAATCAAGGAACAAACCACGAAACCATGCGAACCTACACATACAAGGACTTCACCAATGCCAAACCTCGAACCTTCAATGGAACAAGAGGCGTATTAGCCCTAAAGCGATGGATTGAGAAGGTGGAATCAGTTTTTGAAATTTTCGGGTGTCCGGATGGGTGTAAGGTCAAGTTTGCAGCCTACACATTCATTGATCAAGCTCTCTCCCAGTGGAATGGTCACGTAGAGGCTATGACACTCCCGGTGGCGAACGCGATGCCATGGGAAGAGCTTAAGGAAATGATGTTGGTTGAATACTGTCCAAGAGGCGAAATTCAGAAGATGGAACAAGAGCTGTGGAACCTCACAATTCAAAATTCCGACATCGATGCATACATATCCAGATTTAGTGAGATGTCTCTCTTGTGTCCCGGAATGATCACCTTTGAAGGGAAAAAGATTGAGAGGTTTATCTAGGGATTGATCGCACCTATCTAAGGGAATGTAATTGCGGCAAACCCTGAGACATATGATAGTGCAAACAGGCTAGCCAAGAAATTGTACGATCATGGCAACAAAAAGAGTACCAAAACAGGAGAAGCGGAAGTTAAGAAAGAAGGTGAGAACAACAAGGGGAAAAACAACAAGCAGAAGGGAAAACAAAACTACGAATCATCAAAGAAACAACAAACTGTGGCTGTCCATGCTGCAACTCAAGCTACCACCACACCACATGCTCCAGCCTCACTCACACCAAATAATCCCAAGCAATATTCAAGGACCCTTAAGTGCAGCAAATGCAATTTCCACCATCAAGGAGTATGTAGATAAATGCACTGCACAAGCTGCAACTGAAAGGGTCACACAACAAGGTATTGCAGAACATATCCGCAACAAAACCAACAGTCAAACAACAACAACAACAACAACAACAACAACAACAACCGCAACAACAACAACAACAACAACAATAATGCTGGGGCCAGTAACACCTGCTATGGGTGTGGAGAAACCGGCCATTTCTGGCACAACTACCCCAAAGCAAACAATCAAGGGGCAGGAGCAGCAGGAAGAGTGTTGACAATGGGTCAAGGCGAAGCAGTGCAGGACCCATCAGTTGTTACTGGTACGTTCCTACTTAACAACTCGTACGCATGCATCTTATTTGATAGTGGGGCGGAGCGAAGTTTCGTTAGTAATAAATTCAAACACTTACTAAATCAACAACCCCAGAAGCTCAACGAAGCCTTCACGGTGGAAATGGCTAATGGGAAAACTGAAACAACCAAAGATATCTATGTAGGGTGCACATTAACGCTAAACAACCACTCATTTCAAATAGACTTGATGCCAGTAAATATTAGGAGTTTTGATGGGATAATCGGCATGGATTGGTTAAGCCCCCACCATGCTGATATAATGTGTTGCGAGAAGGTCGTTCGCCTTTATCTCCCCGATCACAAAACCCTAATAATCTATGGCGATAAACTTGGTGCCAACCTTCGCCTTATATCGTGTATCAAGGCACAAAAATGTCTAAACAAGAAGAACTACGCATTCTTTGCTCATGTGGTGGATAAGACCAAAGAAGAAGTGAACATCCAAGACATTCTAGTGGCATGTGACTTCCCGGATGTATTTCCAGAAGATCTTCAGCAGAATACCCCCAGAAAGACAAGTCGAATTCCGAATCGACCTCGTGCTTGGAGCCACTCCGATCGCCAAATCACCCTATAGATTAGCTCCCGCTGAAATGCAAGAATCATCAAGCCAACTGAGTGAACTCCTAGATAAAGGATTCATAAGACCAAGCTTCTCTCCATGGGGAGCTCCGGTTCTTTTCGTTAAAAAGAAAGACGGATCCTTCAGGATGTGCATTGACTATAGGGAACTGAATAAGCTCACCATCAAAAACCGGTATCCACTTCCATGAATCGATGATCTATTTGACCAGCTTCAAGGGGCTAGTTACTTTTTGAAGATAGATCTGAGATCCGGTTATCATCAACTCAAAGTCCGAGATGAGGACATTCCTAAGACTGCTTTCCGAACTCGCTATGGTCATTACGAATTTGTCATGATGCCCTTCGGTCTAACAAATACCCCCGCTGCATTTTTGGACCTCATGAATCGAGTCTGCCGCCCATTCCTTGACAATTTCATAATCGTTTTCATCGATGATATTCTCGTATACTCTCGAAGCGAGTAAGAGAATGGTCAACATCTCCGTCAAATCTTGGAAACCCTAAGAACTGAAAGACTTTATGTGAAGCTTTCCAAATATGAATTCTGGATCCGCAGTGTAAGCTTTTTGGGTCATGTAGCCAGCAAGGAAGGGATTCACGTAGATACTTACAAGATAAAGGCCATTGAAGGCTGGGCTATCCCGAGAACCCCAATAGAAATCCGTCAATTTTTGGGTCTCGCAGGCTACTACCAATGGTTTATCCATAATTTTTCTAAGATCGCCAAACCCCTTACAGCCTTGACACAAAAGGGTGTGTCTTTCAACTGGGTAGAAAATCAAGAAGCCGCCTTCCAAACCCTTAAGCGAGACCTTTGTAGCGCGCCAGTACTATCCTTACTAGAGGGAACCGAAGATTTCGTGGTCTACTGCGATGCTTCGAACCAAGGGTTAGGATGTGTCCTCATGCAGCGCGAAAAGGTGATAGCTTATGCATTCAGGAAACTAAAGACACACAAAGAAAATTGCACCACTCATGATCTTGAACTGGGAGCGGTGGTCTTTGCCCTAAAGATTTGGAGGCACTACCTCTATGGTACAAAGTGCACCATTTTCACCGACCACAAAAGCCTCCAGCACATTCTGAATCAGAAAGAGTTAAACATGAGGCAGCGAAGATGGGTTAAGCTGCTAAATGATTATGAGTGCGAGATCAAGTACCACCCGGGGAAGGCTAACGTGGTAACCGATGCATTGAGCAGAAAGGAATATTCTGGTCGCCGGGTGAAAACCTTAACCATAACAATCCAATCCCACCTAACCTCGCAAATCAATGAAGCCCAAACAGATGCGTTGAAGGCGGAGAACATCGCAAATGAAATGCTGCGTGGGATGGATAAAAGTCTGGAAGCCAAGGAGGAAGGAGCATACTATTTCATGAATAGAATCGGGGTCCCTAGACTTGGGGGATTCAGAGAAGTGGTTATTAATGAGGCCCACAAGACGCGATACTCTATTCATCCTGGGTCATATAAGATATATTTGGATATCAAACAACATTATTGGTGGCCAAATACGAAGGCAAAGATAGCCACTTACGTGAGCAAGTGTCTTACTTGCGCCAAGGTGAAAGTGGAATACCAAAAGCCCTCAGGATTATTGCAACAGCCAGCGATACCCGAGTGGAAATGGGAAATGATTACTATGGACTTCATGACCAAATTACCAAAGACAGCAGACAGATTGGATGCTATCTGGGTAATCATCGATATGTTAAAAAAATCCGCTCATTTCCTGCCAATAAAAGAATCCTGCAAGATGAAAAAGCTAACCCGAATCTACATCAAGGAGATCGTGAGACTCCATGGAGTGCCAGTGTCTATTATCTCGGATCGAGATAGTAGGTTCACTTCAAAATTTTGGCAATCTCTTCAGAAGGCAATGGGAACGCAGCTTGATATGAGCACTGCTTACCACCCTCAAACTGACGGTCAAAGTGAACGAACCATCCAGACACTTGAGGACATGCTCCGAGGCTGCGTGATTGACTTCGGCAAGTCATGGGATGCTCACTTGCCTCTGATCGAATTCTCACACAACAACAGTTATCACACGAGCATCAAGGTTGCTCCTTTCGAGGCTCTTTATGGTCGTAAATGCAGATAACCTCTATGCTGGGCTGAGGTGGGTGACACCCAACTAGCAAAAGGGCAATCGCCAGCCAATACTCTCACAGGACCAGAAATCATCCGTGAAACGATCGAAAAGATAATCCAAATCAAAGCTTAACTTCAAGCATCGCGAGACCGACAGAAGAGCTATGCTGACAAGCGGCGAAAGCCATTAGAATTTCAAGTCGGGGATCGAGTGTTATTAAAGGTCTCCTCCTGGAAAGGGATGATCCGCTTTGGGAAACGGGGAAAACTGAACCCGCGATACATTGGATCGTTCGAGATTCTTGCCCGGGTTGGTCCAATGGCTTACAAGTTGCAGCTACCTGCCGAGCTCATCAACGTACACCCCGTGTTCCACGTCTCAAATCTGAAAAAGTGCCTATCAGATGAAACTCTTGTCATTCCTTTAGAAGAGATCGAGATTAACGAGAATCTTCTGCTCGTCGAAGAACCAGTCGAGATATTGGACAGGGAAGTGAAGCGTACAAAGCAGAGTCGCATTCCAATTGTGAAGGTTCGGTGGAACGCTAAGCGTGGACCGGAATTCACATGGGAACGCGAAGACCAGATGAAGCAGAAGTACCCTCACCTATTCTCTCATTCGTGAATCTATCTTTCGAAAGAATTTCTGGACGAAATTCCCTCTTATGGGGGGATGATGTCACAACTAGCATTTTAGCTAGGAAATTCTATTCTCATGTAATCATTCAACTATTATAAAGCATGTACTCTAAGTGAATATCACCCAATGCTCATTCAAATACATCTCTCATGTTCAACTAAGGGTTAGAAACCCTAGAAACCCCGGTTTAAGTTTGCTATGGACTATGATTTTCTTATTGGGCCTAATGGGCCAATAAGCCTTCAATTCGACTATTTGTGGCCTAAAAACCCTAATTAGGCTCTAAATGGACCCACATTCATAAAAACCTAAAATTTTGGGCCATTGGGCCTAAAATGGATTAGTTTACCTCTAATGGGCCTTGTTGGGCCATAAATGATTCCATTTACCCTAATGGACCTTAAACCACCTAATGGACTTTCATTGGGCCGTGAACCATCCTAAGGGCCCAATGGGCCGAAAAATATTATTGGGTCTATGAAATTCGATCAAAGACAAGGATTTGAACCCAAAATCATTTTTCCTTCACTCCATTTGGCCCATTCTCGGCCCATGTTAAAAAAAACAAAAAAAAGAGAAAATATCTTATGGTGCCACCTCAAGATTGCATGGTGGTCTTCCATGCTAAACATCCTCCAAGTAAACACCAGTCTCATGTATCAAGGATTCCATCACATCTAACCTCTTTCCTCTCTTTCTCTCTTTTCTTCCTCTCGGCCAAACCACTCTCCTCACCACCTCATTTCTTTCAAAAATCTCTTAAGAAACTCTCTCTAGAAAACCTCCTTCCTCCTCCAAATTTTCGAAGATCTAGAGTTGTTTCAAGAGGATTCACCACCAAAATCATCAATCCTTGGTAAGATCTTGTAAACTTAAGTTAGTTTACTTCATTTTTTTTTAGCTAAATCACTCTTTATCAACACATGTTTTCATGATTTTGATTCCTAGAACTTCTTAAGTTCGAAATCCACCCAAGAAAGATTGTTAAAGGCCGAGATCTTTCCATTTTCTTCTTCACAACCGAGATCATCAACCCATTGTGAGTTCATACCCCCTTGTTTTCGGTTTTTACATGTTTTTGGGGGGAGAATACCAGTGTTTATGTGTAGATCTATGTATTTATGCATGTTATGTGTGATTTTCTTGGCTTATGTTGTGATTATGTGATAAAACTTGATGAATCTCGAAAACTCTAACAAAAATGGGTGAGATTCCTAAACTAAAACACTCTAATCATCATACTACAAAGATAAAAGTGTTATACATGCCTAAGATGTGAAAAACAAAACAAAAATCTTGTAAAAGGATCATTTTTGACAAGTAAACAAAATATTGGGATAATTGTGACACTTACGGTTTTGTAAGGATCAAAAGGGTCACATTTGTATAAAAATGAGTTTTTATAACAATCATACCTTCCAAAGGATCAAAAGTGGAAAGTTTTAAATTATGGGTCTTAATTTGGGCCTTACGGCTTTTTGGGCCCAAATTGCAAAAATATAAATTTTTATGGACTAAAATGTTATTTGATCAAAACTTGAGTCAAAAATGAAAACTCACAAATTTAGGGGCTGAAAATGACCCTTATTTCAAAATTCGGCGAAAAATGTTAATTTTTATAAAATTTGGGCCGAAAATGTCATTTATAGAAAATAAGGGCTGAAAATGACATTTTTATAAAATAAGGGCAGAAAATGCCATTTTTATCAACTAAGGGCTGAAATTGTAAAATCTTATATAAATGGGCTGAAAATGTCCATGAATGTATTTTTGGGCCGAAATTGCAAATTATTACAAAATTGGGCCGAAAATACAAAGTTTTATAAATTAATGGGCCAAAATGTTATTTTAACCAAAATGGGCCAAAAATGTCATTTTATAGGAAATAAGTCATTAAAAATATATTTAGGTTTAAAGGGACCAAAAGTGTAAGTTTTACAAAAATAAGTCCAAATTGTAAAGTTTTTACGTAATGGACTAAAAATATCCTTATAACAAAATATTGGACTATTTACATCATCTTCGTTAACACAATTCAAATAGAAAGAACCATATTATAATAAACAAACAAAATACAACGACTGTACGACTATTGGGCCTAATAACCACTATACATGCTTATTGGGCCTTCGTGGTCCAAATTGCATGTTTATTGGGCCCAATTCATTCTTTACATGTCCATTGGGCCTTAGTGACCCAATTACAAGCTTAATGGGCCGAAATCATCTTTTACATGTTTATTGGGCCTTGGTGGCCCATTTACATGCTGATTGGGCCTGGACTGTTCACTATATGCTTAATGGGCCTTAAAGTGTCCTTTCGCATACTTATCAAGCCTGTAAATAACTTTCATGCCTAATGGACCACAGCTGTCCCACTTCCATGTTGGTTGGGCTTTGTCTATTCATATAA
Organism: Lactuca virosa; assembly: GCF_052849685.1. Lineage (NCBI taxonomy): Eukaryota > Viridiplantae > Streptophyta > Magnoliopsida > Asterales > Asteraceae > Lactuca > Lactuca virosa. Next base: position 488,976,693 of record NC_136429.1, read on the forward strand.
ATTCTTAATTGGTATGTGCAAGAATCTAAATTCATATACATCTTATATCGTGAAATTCGAATGATTATACATTAACAATTGGGATCTAGTGAGACATGTCGGTTGACACCACTGAGTGTATGATCGTAGCCTGTAGTTATAACCAGAGTCTCCTGGAGGGAGAGCGAGAGTTTGTGTATAGATCTATACGGTGGGTAACTCCCCCACACCTGAGCTGATCGCTACAGTTGGACTAGGCCAGTCTGGGGTGACAACCTTTTCTTTATCAAATCGGCGTTTGGAAAAATGCCAAGACTGGCGAATTAGTCCTTATCAAGCATGGTTATAACGACTCACATAGAGATCATTATCATCATAACATTACGAAAATCAGAACATTAATCATGTCAATACAAATCATACGTACATCAATACATGGTCTTAGGGTTTAAGACCACAACACATTTATAATCAGAAAATATCGGATTTTCTGGGGAAATATTATTATTCAATTACCTTCTACTTACAACAGAAAGAATACAAAGAAATTTGGATTGCATACTTATACATGTTTTTACTATGAAATTCACACATGCATCTATACTCGATTTTTCACATCATTTTTCAAACTTTTTACAGAAAATATCGGATTTTCTGGGTTTTACAAATAATACAAAGACTTTCATTCAAACATGCTTATGAACTCACCAGCATTATATATGTTGACCGTTTTCAAAATAACTTGTATTCTCAGGTAACCGTTAAGCAGGGGAAACTTTCAAGTGTAGGAATTTATTTTGTGTAATGTCAATCATCGTACAATTAATATTTTGGGAATATGTAATCTAATACAATGTACTTGATGTGAACAATAACAGTTGTAATATGTAATGTTTGGTGATGATTGTGTTATGTTTCATGTATATTCATTGTGATGATATTTCAATTGATAGTCACACGAGCCCCCGGTAGATTCCGCCGTCTTTTCGGGGGTGTGACAACAAACTAGCTAAGAACCTTAGATCTAGAAGATAAGGGTTTAATCTGTTAAGATGGACAAACAGACAGAAGGACTCGTCGAGTCCATACGGAAACTCGACGAGTTGTATCATGTTGTCCCGATTTCAGTTAGTAGATCTTGACGAGTCTGTAGAAGGACTCGACGAGTGGATGAGCCAGGTCGCGACAAAGCAGCCCGATAGGACTCGACGAGTCGGTGGAACAACTCGGTGAGTTGAATCGCGTTTTTAGGATTTCTGAGTTATAGAACTCGGCGAGTTGAGAGGTTGACTCGGCGAGTTGGTCAACCCAGAATGTTGACTTTGACCAGAGTGTTGACCTTGACCAGGGGTAAAATGGTCATTTTATCCTATGAAGAGTTATCAGTTTTTGATTAAGTGTTATTATGGAATTGATAGCCAGAGAGATGCCGGAGCAGCAGACAGGGATTCCTCGCTCGATTTTTCAGCAATCAGTCTTGCGAGATGATTTTCCTTCGGTAGGAATGGGTCTACGGCACCAAGGACGGTCCGTATATGTGATATGTTAGTAGCTGAGTGTGGGCGGGGCCCAGATCTCGTAGCAACCTAGAGTAGGCGGGGCCCGATTCTCATAGTATTATTTGAATATAGATATGTGATTGTTTGGTAGATGTACTTGTTGTCTGTGTGATACTTGTATGCATGTTAGTAGCGGAGTGTGGGCGGGGCCCGTATCTCCTAGTTGCATAATATTTGTATGGTATGTGGTAGCTGGGGAACTCACTAAGCTTCGTGCTTACAGTTTTCAGTTTTGGTTTCAAGTACTTCCACTAGCAAGGGGAAGGGCTCGGGATGATCGTATGGCACACACCACAGCTTCAGCCTGGGATGTTTAGACTCTGATATTTTCATATGATTTTGATACTATATTTTGACACGATGTTTTGATATACACGATTATGGTTTTATTTATGATGATGGATGACGTATGGTTTTATTATAAACGATTTATAAAAAGAAAATTTTGGCCTATATTTTTGGGATGTTTCATCCTTCTTCTTCTTCTAGGCTTCAAGAACACACAAAAACACTCAAAGATGGCTCACACACTCCCAAAATGCTCTAGGATTTTGTGGATTAGGGTTTAGGACAAGGAGGTTGTAAATGAGGCCAAGGGGTTGGGGTTAGGATGCTTAAATAGGGTGAAAAACCCCGAAATTAGGGTTTCACCCTGGTCGAGCTACTCGCCGAGTCAGGTACCTCGACTCGCCGAGTAGATAACTCAAACCTTGCGCGTACTCTGCCCTCTACTCAACGAGTTAGGGCCACCAACTCGTTGATTCATTCTTTTAAAATAAGTAGATAATTAAATTAAATGCGTACCAGAGAACCAGGCGTTACATATGGATTTGGGCCTTAGTGGGAGGAAGGCCCAATGAAGCAAGGGTGAAGAAACCCTTTTTTCCGTAAAGTCAAGAATGAGGGTTTAGGCTGTCAAGTGAGAATATTGGCCTAATTTCTAATTAGGGTTTTATACTCGTTCCTTAGGGAGAGGAGGGGGATAGAGTATCAAATACCTACGAGAATGAACACCCGATAATGTTCCACAAGACATTCTAACAAACTCAGTGGTCGTCATCTTACTCCGTTAGATGACTTAGTATGTATTGTACTACGACACATAATAGTACCCCCGGCACGTAATAGTTCCACAAAAAAGAGCTCTCCTATCAGTTCAAATCTCTCACGTGCACCCAATATGAGACAACTCATTATCCAGCTTAAATGCTTATCCAGTTTAAATGCAATCTAAGCATGATAACATAAATAATAAATCTAGCATGTTAACTAGACAATATATAACCATATCTGGCATGCACAGTACATGTCATGAAGTATTATCAAATATACACTTAGCACATATTCCAAATAATAAGCATTCAGTACACATATAAACATTCAATTGATATTTAATACGTCTATATAAATGTGTACCATGAAACTAGCTACACACTCACCTTATTAAATGTGGAATATTTGCGGGTAAGTTAGCTCTTCGTCTAACACTTTTGTTTTCCCTTTTAAATGACCTAAATACAAATATTACTAACTTTTAGTATTCTTTTATATTTATATTATTCAAGATTATATTAACTATTTCCCAAATTCTTCATTAATCCCAAAGAATACCAACTTCTATCAAATAAAGAATGATCGGGTAAGATAATATTGGAGACATGATCCGTATGGAATATAAATATATTGTTTGGAAAATTCACTTAAAACACCTCACTAAGATCTTACCTAAACACCACGCCCGTAACTAGATCAATCAATATTATAACTAGTATTACTGATAAATCTTATTTATTGGTTCTTAGCAACGACAATGAAAACAATATAAGTTACACTTAACAAGCATAGTAAGTGAAACTTACCTTACATGATCTTCTAGCGAAAACTTTGAATTCCATGAGCATGACTTCGTCGCTGAATCTTTATCTTAAAAGATTCTCCAACACTCAGTACTAAAGAACGAAGAAATCAAATCACGAGGGACTGAAATCTCGAGGGTTGAGAGAGAATTCGATCGAAATTAGCAAGGAATGAATGAGGGGTTGGTTTGCTATTTATAAGGAAATTTTATCGAGAAGCACACCGGGCCCTACCCCTAGGTGCGTCGTGTCCTATGTGGCGGCTTCTGGTGATGCCATATCACTCGGTGGTTGGTGGGGTTGAGGGTTCTCCAGCTGCCACATGGCTGCTTAGCAGCCAAGAGCAGCTGTCAGCTAAATTCTTGTTTTCTTCGGATAATCGCAACTTTCTTGTACAAGCTTCGTTTTCAACGTTCTTTATATCGAAGGTTTTGTAATTTCGTGTACCACAACTTTTCTTTAGATATTAATAACCAATTCACAATCTATTTTCATTTTATATTTTATAAACAAGACTGACGCGTTGTATCTTTAAAAAATCATAACTTCTTTATACGGATTCCGTTTTCGACGTTTTTTTATATCTACAGGTTCGTATTAACGACTACTACAACTTTAATATAGATTATTTCTTATACTTATAAAACTAACTCAAATATTAATTATATAAATAACATTTATATAAACACATATCATGTATGAAGAATTCTTATTTATTTATAAGAAAGATTACATTATCAACAAACATAAATAATGATTCTTCTAGGAAATGCTTAATGAAAAACACAAACGTTACAATATCCAACAACCTACACTTCTAGATATTAATTTTAAGACCAAATGCCATAAAAAACATTGGAGGATAGTAACATTATTGGAGAAATTATAATCTCTCCGACGACAAATGAAAACTACATCCTCTGCGTAAAACAAATGGGAAATCTGCATAGAAGACCCAACCGAGAGAGGAGTAAAAAGAACACTCTATTCCATGAGTTGTATTTAGTGTGTCAGAAAGGATATTATCTTAATATTACTTTGCTTTATGAGTCTTACAAAATGTATTATCTAATTTTAATCTAATAATAGTATCTCTATCTAACAGAAAATATTATCTTATTGTATTCTTTCTATACGATAGAAAGTATTATCTTACTTGTAATATTATTGTATTCTCTCTCTCTGAAATATAATATCGTCTTATTATAATCAATGTATTATCACTATATAAAAGATCATATTATCTTATTATAATCTTATTGCATTCTTTTTGTATGGTAAAGAATATTGTGTTATTGTAATCTTACTGTATTTTCTTTCTAAAAGCAATTGTTACTTTTTTTTTTGTAGTTTTCCCTTCCCGATCAAGGTTTTTTTTTTCTAGAATTTTTTTTTAACTTTTCATCGAGGTTTCTTTTAAAAAAAATTGGTAACTTTTTGACCGGGGTTTTAGTTTTACGTTAAGACAAGTAAAATTATTTTAATATAATATCATTTTTCATACGTAGAGAATATAAAATATAGTAAAATTGTAGTAAAATAATATACTCTGTCATTTTCTATCAAAAATACTCATGCATTTATCGCTAATTAGCCAAAAATATATAAAAATAATAATATTATTATTAAGGGTTAAAATCCTAAATATATAAATACTTGCTCTTTTTATTTTATCCTTTCCCTAATTTATTTATTTATTTATTTATTTTTGTTATTGTTTCTTCGTGTTCAAAAAATTATAACGATACTTTATCGCTACCATATAAAAACATCACATCTACGCATTACACATATTTTCCCAATGGGAACCTTTTCACCTTGCACTCTAGTAATGTTTTTGACAGCTGCTCAACATTTGTAGAACTAAATGGCTAGGAACATTACACATCCTACATAAAGTGCAGAATTATTGCCAGTTTGCTTTAACTACAAAATGGTCCACATGTAACCCTCCTATTTGCTACATCTTCTTACCTGTAAAGGTTTATCCACTGGCCCATACTCACAATTTAGCAAAAAAAAAGTGAGTCCTACAAGTTTAGGATTGGGTTAACAAGAAGCTTGTGGTGTACATCCATTCTGCTTCCCATTATATAGGACTAAAAACTTGCATTTTTCATCTATCATATTCTTCTTCTTTTCCCCAGTTCAGTGAAGAAGCAATCAAGAAACATGGAAGCTTGTTTTTTCTCTTCAAATTCCTTTACAAAAGCGTTGGAAGTTGTCATCCCTTCGATCAAACCCGGAATCTTTGTGCAACCCAAGATACTGTCTTCTCGAATTCGGTTTAGAAAAGTAGGCACCGGCTCTAGTACAACATGTAAGTTTTTAGACACTTGTTTTCGTCACGAATTTATATATATTTTTAACCATTTTATACAACAAAGTAAGTTTGTTAACAACTTGTGTAACAATAATTTGCTACTAGTTTTTACCAAATTATGCATTACAAGATTGGTAATATAAATTGGCAACAAATTAAAACAATAGATACATAAAATTGGTTTAATTATGGGGAAATCGGTTTTAAACAATAAATGATTAGCCATTTCCATACCTCAATTGATAAGTTCATCAATTTTTTGTTTAAATTATAAGAAATGTTGAGGTGGGATATCCTAAAGGCAAGTGGGCAATAGTTCATGGTTTATCTTTTAGTTTACAACTATATGGTCTTTTTTAATTAATTGATTTTTTGGCTACCTTAGTTTTGACGTTTTTTTTAAAAAAAAAATTTGATTTTGTAACACAATCTCATGGAGAGATAATGAATGATAATGGCTTTTTAACCGGTGTAATATTTTTTTTGCCATAGGTTGTCAATCACAATCAAATTCACCATCACCTTCGTCCAAAGATGAGGATAATATGTTTCATGATGCCGATTGGCGATCATTCAGAGCTAGATTAGTAGCCGGAGAACAAGCATTAACCTCACAAGAATCTTCTCCCAACACCACAGTGAACCCACCACCATCTGTTCCAATAGGCGAAAAATGGGTTCATGCAATACATGAACCCGAAAAAGGTTGCTTATTGATTGCAACCGAGAAACTAAATGGGGTCCACATCTTCGAAAAGACAGTGGTGCTCCTATTATCCACGGGTCCGGTGGGCCCAACTGGCATCATAATTAACCGCCCATCACTCATGTCGATAAAGGAGATACGGTCAACGACACTAGACGTCTCGGGAACATTTTCAGACCGACCATTGTTCTTTGGTGGACCCCTTGAAGAAGGGTTGTTCTTGGTGAGTGGGGGTGATGGGGTGAGAAATAGTGGGGTGTTTGATGAAGTAATGAAAGGGTTGTATTATGGGACCAAAGAGAGTGTAGGTTGTGCCTCTGAAATGGTTAAGAGGAACGTAGTTGGAGTGAATGAGTTTAGATTCTTTGATGGATATTGTGGGTGGGAGAAAGAACAATTGAGAGGTGAAATAAGGGCTGGGTATTGGGCTGTTGCTGCTTGTAGCCCAAATGTAGTTGGGCTGGCTAATGAGGGAAGTATTGGGCTTTGGGATGAGGTTATTGGGCTTATGGGGCAGAAGAAAGTTTGGTAATTCATATTTCATAGCCCAAGTCAACTTTTTTTTTTTCTTTGAGTCAAATATGTAAATTATGATGTGGCCAATCAAACTAAGTCAAGAAGTGATATGAAGTCCGTAAAATGATATGATTAACTATAAAAGAATGTAAGAAATCTTTAACATATTATTAATTTATGTATTATGTTATTTCTTAACTATGTAATGTGAAAACTTGTAATTTGTGAATCATTTTTATGTAAAATTTAACCATGTGATATACATGACTTGTCTTATGTATTATCTATCACTTTCAATATATTTTACATAGATTCTTAAATTTGGTGCTATAGATGATAAACAAATTATAAAATATATTCACGATAGTTGTTAATTTTTAATGAAATGAACAAAATAAATGTATTTGTAAGTAGAACACTAAAAAGAATATTAATTATTGATTAACTCCACAGAATATTAATTATTGATTAACTCCACAGATACAGATATTTGTCATGTCACCAAAGATCATTTGTAAACTTTTTCAAAAGTTAACCTTTAAAAACCTGCCAGATGCCTCTAGGCGCGTGGGCTTGTTGCCGCATGGATAATGATCGATTTTTATAAAATAAAATAAAAATATTTCTTTTAGACGTCTGTTTATGTTTATTAAGTTAGGGATATATACACTAAAGTCCCAATATTTTCATCAATTTGACAAGAAAGTCCTAAACTTTATTTTTTTGACAGTAAAGTCCAAATTACAGACAATTTTTGACACTTTTACCCTTTTTTCTCGGTTAGCCGGTAATTAGGATTTTTTTGTAAAAAAAATAAAGTTTAAGACTTTCTTGTCAAATCGTCAATTAGGATTTTACTGTCAAAAAAATAAAGTTTAGGACTTTCTTGTCAAATCGTTGAAAATATTGCGACTTTAGTGTATATATCATTTTTTTTGTTAGAAATTTAATGGTATGATACTCTTTAAGCATAAGAGTTATTGAAACATTATCTAGTCAACTAGATCCTATTGAAATCCTTAACGTTTGCTTCTTGTTAAATCGTTCTTTTAATCTCAATAAACCGACATTGAAAAAAATGGAGATAATCAAGAAAGAAAGAAAGAACCAGGGTTGTGTTGGCTTTTTACAGTCCCAAAAATGGAGAAATAAGAAACCGAAAAAAAACGAAATTGCCTTTCTTTGCCTTCTCAACATTCACACCCTTTTGACTAGGCATATGTTGTTTGTGTTTGTATAATCTATTCCCACTTTTTAGTTCAAGATTTTGCGGCGAAGCAAGAAGAAACTTTTACAAGGGTGAAAAGACATGTAAAACTTTCTTCTTGCTTCGCCGCCAAATCTTGAACTAAAAAGTGGGGACAGATTATACAAACACAAACAACACATACCTAGTCAAAGGGTGTGAATGTGGATAAGGGAAAGAAGAGCAATTTCGTTTTTTTCGGTTTCTTATTTCTCTATTTTTGGTACTGCAAAAAGCCAACACAACCGTTGTTCTTTCTTTCTTGATTATCTCCATTTTTTTTCAATGTCGGTTTGTTGAGATTAAAAAAACGATTTAACAAGAAGCAAACGTTAAGGATTTCAATAAGATCTAGCTTACTAGAGAATGTTTTAATAACTCTTGTGTGCTTAAAGAGTATCATACTATTAAACTTCTAACAAAAAAAATGATATATACACTAAAGTCTCAATATTTTCAACGATTTGATAAAAAAGTCCTAAACTTTATTTTTTTTGACAGTAAAGTCCTAATTGACGATTTGACAAGAAAGTCCTAAACTTTATTTTTTGACAAAAAAAGTCCTAATTACCGGCTAACCGGGAAAAAATGGTAAAAGTGTCAAAAATTGCCGGTAATTTTGATTTTACTATCAAAAAAATAAAGTTTAGGACTTTCTTGTCAAATTGATGAAAATATTAAGACTTTAGTGTATATATCTCATTAAGTTAAGATTAATTTTCAGATTTGGTCCATATATTATTTTATTTGTTTTATATCAACGTAGTTCTTCAATCAGAATAATAAAAAAATGTCACACAACAAATGCACAATGCATGCTCGTTAATCGAGAATCTGAAAAAAGAAAAAAAGTTGTTTTTACAAAATTATATATATATATATGCTAAGCAAATATTTGTAGGTTATGCAAAAATATAATTTTATAATTAAAATATAAATAATTATATATTGTTAATTTAGAACTAAATATGGATTGCCTGAAAATATATAAAAATAAACTAATTTTCTAGTGCAATTGAAAAAATATGAAAAGATACATCGGAGACGAGTAAGAATATCGGTAAATTGGTTGTCTTGGTGATGTTCGTAGTGTGTATCCTTAGGATCTCGTTAGATTAAATTTATAACAATAAAATATATGTCATGTTGTTTTATATATATATATATATATATATATATATATATATATATATATATATATATATATATATATATATATATATATATCCAGGTAACACTTGTCTGCTAAAGACTTCTTCCAATTTCTGTCTCTTCTTTATTCACTCCACCTTTACCTTCGCCAGTGATTTCTTTCCTTTCTCACTCTTCGAATGTCTCGAAAAATCTTCACGACCTTTGTATCTTGAACCTCTGAATCCATCGATCGTTTTGGGATTTTAGGGCTTTCAAAGTGAAAGGTGCCAAGAACAACGAAGGTTAGGTTACATGACCTCGGTCCTGTTCTCCATGCTTCTAGAGGTTTCTAGCGAATCGTTTATTCATCACTTCCTCAATCACCATATATCTTTGTTGTCGATTCCGCTTAAGAACCCACCTCAAGTGAGTCGTTCTTTTACTTTTCCTTTTGTGTTTTTCTGCGATACCCATCCCAATCTTTAACTTCTTTGTTGATTCTGTTACTGTGTGTGTTGGTGAAAATGGGAAGCGGACCTGAGTTGGGAATGAGTTTAAAATAGAAAAGGGAAATAGAGGGTATTTGGTTGAAAGAAATTGACGGATGCAAGGCATAAATCGAATCTCATTCTCGCTATTTCGTTGATTACACTTTTCTTCCTGTATTCACTTGAAGTTGGTGTTTGTTGAAGGTCCATGACTTTCAACTATTCGATTTTGAATCTTTTTTTACCAGTGCATCATTGAGTGAAAAGTTGTTCAAGAACTAAACCCATTAGATCTAAGAGGAGCCTATAGAGTACATTAAGTGTGATGGAATCATGCAAATAAGGAATTCAAGTCATTTGGAATCAGTGGCGGACGCAAAATGTTTTAGTAGGGGTGACACTAAAAAAATTCTGAATAAATCTAAATTAGCGGTGACACTTGTAGTTTAAGCCGATGCACATAATAGAAAAAACATAAAAAAAACATTATTTTTTTACACTAAATGCCGGAATCGGAGCAGTGGCGCGGAACCCCCCGGGCTCCACTAAGGTCTGCCACTGTTTGGAATGTGGGATAATCATAGTTAAGCAGCCTTACCACATAATTGAACTGTGTAAAAGGCCCATGTTTGTCAACAACATGAATATTGGATTAACAAGGAAAGGATATGAAATCCATGTTTACTAAAATGTTCACAACAGACCATGTGCAGGAGCAGGAGATGGAGATTGAAGCATTAGAAGCCATTCTTATGGACAAGATTCAAGGTTTGCACCATAAAGAATACTCAACATGAATTTTGGTCTTTGTAGAATTCTGATATTGAACTTGCAAATTCAAACTCGTGACACATGTTTTTGTGTTAATGCATTTGCCAGAAACAACCTAGTGAAAGTGGATTGAACACTTCAAAACGATGTTTCCAAATTACTTTGTCTCCACGGCTACCCAATTTCATTACATTATTTAGTTAGTTTTCTTCTTTTTCCTATAGAGATCTCATATTAAGCAATTGTCTGATTAATGGCACCCAAAGGATATTAGAAGTACCATTAATTCACAAATAATGAATATGTCATATGGAATTGAATAAAAGGAATGAATTCTACACATAAAACCTTCTACTAGCAGTCTAACACTAAGTATGTTACTTTGTTTTTTGCAGGATGATGAGAATGATGAATCTTTTAGCACTCTAGGTTTTTATCTGAAGTATATATGTTGCTTTTTTTACAGGATGATTAGAATGATGAACCTTTTAGCACTCCAGCTTTTTATCTGTCATTTTTTTGTTAAATATTACTTATTAAGGATGCTTACATTTTTTAATAATGTTGGTTTTCTTTTCGCTAAATTTTGTTACAAAATGTCTATGAGTTAATAAATAGGATAGTTTGAATTGGGCTCTAGAAAATATAGTTGACATGGGTGTGTAAGGTTCGTTAAATAAATATGAAGAATTTAGGAATCCCACCATAATCTTTGGAATGGATGTCTCCCATGGTTTACCTGGACGTGTTGATGTTCCCTCAATCGATGTTGTATTTTTATCCCACATTCTTAATTTCTCCACATTCTTAACAATAATTAATAATCATGTCTTTTTAATATGTACATTTAGGTTGTCATCTCAAGGAAATGGCCTCAAATTTCATGATACAGAGCATCTCTTTGTGCACAATCTGCAAGAGTTGAGATGATCGATGGTTTATTTAAGCACATTTCACCTGATAAAGATGTAGGAATGATAAGGTTTAAATTTATTCATATTTCATAAACATTTACATATTTTTCAAAGTTTGAATCTCAACTTACTGTAATTGTCTATTTTCCATGTTTGAGTGTCAAATTTTAAGCATTACAATTTTCAAATTAATAGATAGAGTTAAGTATTTATTGATATTGGTTACATTTTTTCTATTTTTTTGGTCAAGATTTTTTTTCAATTGCATGTAAATGTGGATGTGGGTGTGGGTGTATGTGAAATTGATTGTATCTATATATGGTTGTTGCAGGGAAGTATGGATGTCGCACGGGAGGAGGGAGGGGTATGTTGGCCGTTTTGAAGAAAACAATGAATTAGTTTACATGTGACTATGTGTTTGTGGCAAAGCCTTCAAGTTTCATGTAAAGTCGCTAGCAATAACAATCAATGAAGCTTACAAAGTTGGACATGATGCTGATGAGGATAAAGCAATTGTCCTTTACAAGGTAACAAACAAGTCACTAATATACTCATTTTCTCATTTTTTTAATTCCTTTTATTTCCTTTTTGCAGCCTGGTGTTTAGGAGACTAGCAGTTTCAGTGTCAATGATGGAAATTCAAATCAATCCATAAAAGGATTGAAAACTATAAACATATAATCAAAATACGTCTTTCGATTAGATAATATGTCTTTTTCAATAAACAAATCAATAGAAAATTACCGTAAACTCCTTTCGCAAACAGTTGACTTGAAATCTGACCCCCGCAAAACGGAGATACTTCCCTAGTTTACATTAAATTAAAACTAAACCATAAAGTTACAATTTTAATGCTAGTTTTATGACTATCAAAGGACTTTGTATTTAGGTATAGGTCTATATTATAAAAAGGTAATTGCTTCCCATATTAAACCAGAACCCATACCCGACCACACAGGGTCAACAATCCCCGAGTATCGATAACGAATCTGTCGATCTCCCCCCGATCATCTCCTGTTTCCAGTTCTCCTTCTTGACTCCTTCTGCATGTGCCCCTATGATTAAATCCAAAAGTGGAGAATCAATGTATATCCTCATACACATACCCCCGGCCAAAAATCCATCCGACTTTCGGCTCAAAGCATCCGCGACTACATTCTCTTTACCCCGATGGTAAAGGATCTCGAAGTCATAATCATTGACCACGTCAAGCCACCTATGCAGTCTCATGTTCAGTTTCAGCTGGTCCATAATATATCGCAAACTCTTATGATGTGTGTAGATAGTACACCGGACCCCATACAAGTAGTGCCGCCAAATCTTGAGAGCAAACACTACTGTCCCCAGTTCGTCCTATAAATAGCAATCAATCCCTCCTGCCATTTCCTCGCCCCTAAGGTGAAGCCCTACGACACCCTGAGTACTCAACTAAGTAATAGCCTTCGAGTAGGAGATCCCGAGTAGGTGTTTTGTCCACTTAGATCCCGGTTCTCATCAATAGTACTATGTAAGTGAGCTAAGCTTTGTAACACCCGATTCCTAGTATGTCTTTAATTCAAGAATTGTAAGTATTTTCTCTGGGACTCGACGAGTTGGTGGCCCAACTCGTCGAGTAGAGACGGGATCCGCGGGAAGTTTAAGTGACCTACTCGACGAGTCGAAGACTAACTCGGCGAGTAGGTGCTGTTTGAGTGAAACCCTAAATTTGAGGGTTTGCACCCTATTTAAACGCCTTAACTCAGCCTCCATCGTCCCTATCACTCCCAGAACACCTCATATCGAAACCCTAGCCACTTTGAGAGATCTAAGGCCATTTTTGGTGCTTTTGGGTAGTTTGTGGAGCTTGGAAGGAAGGAAGGAAGAAGCTTGGGAATTCGAGTTGGGGCTTGTAGATCAAGAGATCTTATTCCATCTTCAGCTTAAGCAAGGTAAATGCCCCCTGTTTTGGTATTCCATTTGATTGTTCATCTTTAGGGCTAAGATTTTGGGTGCATTTAGGGCTTTCCAAGCCATTTTCGGATTTGTGAAGTGTTTCATGGAGTTCTACTTCCAGATCTGAGTTATTGGAGGGGTCTCATGGCATAAAGGTGCCAACTCTATGGCCATGAGAGCCCCATGCATCTTGTAGAACACCTTTTAGGGATTTTTGAGCCAAAGAACCCATGCATGTGCACCAAGTTTGAAACTTTATGTGTAAAATGGACATTAGGAGGCCAGATCTATGGTTTTGAGGTGTTAAGACCCATTTAAATCGACTGTATAGTAATGGTCATGGAGGGACTCGACGAGTCGCTCTTGGGACTCGGCGAGTCGTGATGCAATGACCACCAAATCCTTTTTGTGGAGGGAACAGTTGTTAGCAAGAAAAAGTCTCGTAGATGTTTAGTCATAAAAGGGACCTGGGAATCATGGGACTCGACGAGTGTATGAACAGACTCGGCGAGTCCAAGGAAATCTCCCAACCTTGAAGATGGACTCGACGAGTTGTTCATACAACTTGGCGAGCCATAGACTGGACACGTTCTTATGAGGGAGATGAACTCGCCTAGTTGAAGGAAGAACTCGGCGAGTCGGACGAAGATAGTCCCGATGGTTTGAATGAAGGAGAACTTGACGAGTTCTCGCAAGACTCGACGAGTGGTGTCGGGGTTGGATAGGGTTAGTGGAGCATGGACTCGACGAGTTGGTAGACCAACTCGGCGAGTCAGGTCAAGTGGGTATTGACTTTGACCAATGTTGACTTGCTTGGTTTAAGGATTGACCCTGGTTAGGGTTGTTTGTTCTGTTTGATGACTTGAGGGTTGTCGTGTAGGGATTGAGGGGTCGAGGAGAGCCGACCTTCACACCGAGGACAGTTCAGACACTACATGTCACACCCCAAAACCGGAACGGCGGAAACATTCTGGGGCGGAGGACGTCATGTTTTGTATCACAAGTCATGCATCATAGTAAGCAAAGTAATAAACAGCCATTTCATTGAAAGAAAGTGTTTACAAGGTATGATTCACATAGTATAGAATGCATAGCAAATAACAAAAAGATATGGAGTTGAACTGCTCCATCTTCTGAATCCCAGAGCGCGTACCTGTCTACTGGTCTCCTGAGAATACAAGTTATTTTGAAAGCGTAGATCAGCATTTAAGCTGGCGAATTCATAAGATTTTAGTGATGTAGTAAGTGAGTAGTAAGAAAGTTTGTAGAATGTTGTAGTAAGTTGTAGTAAGTTCTGTTTAGAAAAGTTTGCCTGTTCCTCCAGAAAATCCTATATTTCCTGCTTTGATGAAAGATAAGTAAAAATGACTCAACAGTCCTTTCTATGCGTATTAAATGGATACAAGTTATATAAAACTCAGAGTAAACAAACAATCGGTTGTGTGTATTTGCCCTAAGCCCATTGTTTGTTAGATGGATACAATGTTCCTCCACACATCCCATTGTTTGTTAGATCGTCGTTGTATGTAACCCTTGCGTATTCACTCGGTACTCACGGAGTTAACTGTAGTAGTTCCTTTATATTTGATGAAAAGATCCTTTAAGAAAACCCTTATTTCTTATTATAAAATGATAACCACGGTAGTTCCTTCTATAATCATTTAGTTTATACTAGTTATATATAATCTAATATCGAACAAATAGTTAATTGTGTGAATCTGCCCTAAGCCCACAACCAAACAAGGAACAGGGAATGAGGCGGAAAGCACACATCCAACTACCTATCGGATATTAATTATATATAACCCTGGTGTATAAACTAAGGTATTATAGAATTAACCACCTAAGGTCCTTTAAGTTTTACTGGCTTAATAAAATGGATTAAACCCTTTACTGGTTAAGTTTCTAGTTTTGTATTCCAAAAAGTTCTTCATTTGAAAATTATGTTTTGTACTAGAAAACTGTGCATTGAATTAGTGTCCTATAACCTGACCCATACATGGTACCCCTTATGATTACTTAGTGTATACGGAACATATATATAGCTAAGCTCGGATAGATAGTAGGCTGGGTGTATCTGCTCTAAGCCCACAACCAAACGAGGAACAGGAAATGAAGCGGAAAGCACACATCTTACTATCTGTCGGACCCGATTAATATATATCCTTGAATGCATACACTAAGGAATCATAAAGTTAGCATTATAGGTCCCTTTCTACTGAATGTACTAGACCCGACTGTTCTGTGTGTCGTTTGTAAAATGTAAGTTTTCCCTAGTTTATAACTATCTTGACTCGAAAATAGTTTGTATTAGCTTTCAAGCGGAACTGTCACTTATTGAAAGTAATGGGAATTTATAAGTACACAGTTGTCTTTTGAATTGACATTCTACAGTACTAATTACCTTAAAACATGTTTGTTTTAGTAAGGTCATAATGTGAAGGCTAGTACCCGTACTATACGCTCTCCCTGTCAAGAGATTCTGGGAACCAAACGCGACCTCAGCAAACAATTGCAAGCCGTGTAACTCAGATTATAGTTATATGATCATGTATACCCAATTTAACTATCACCTTTTGTTACAAACTATGAGTTAGTGATTCATTGGTATAATTAGATCTAGTATGTTCTCATTCTATAGCATCTTAGTATGTTTGTTCTGTTATAGTGTCTTGTATAGTGTATAGTATGTCTCTTTGATGTATTGTTTCTACCTCCCTGTTTCTCTTTATGTTATCGTGTATTGTTTCTACCTCCCTTTTCTCTTTATAGTATGCTCTAGTATTTAGTATGTACAGAACCCCTAAACTATACCCCTTATAGTTTACTAGTGTTTTACTTGAACTGTTACTGAAAAGACTCATTTTTCTACTAAGTTATGCTGGTACTTTAAAAACGGAGTTTTGTTAAACTATAAAGTAACATAACTTTAAAAGAGTTTTTGAAATGTTTTGACAACTTATAAATGACATAAGTAATCTTTTGAAAATGTTTATAACAAACAATTACACAATTAACATTGTGTTCAACTTGTATTCCCCCCCCCCCTAAAAGCATTTAAAACAGTTTAAAAGATTGATTACGGGGTATGAACTCACCTTATGTGGGTGATTCAAACGAATATGCGCGTAAGGATGAGAAGTTCCACGAGTGAAGTCCCGAGACACAAAAAGTCCTAAATGACATATATTGGCATGAATATAGTGTTTATAGGCAACTATATGAAAGGAAACACCTTCCGGGACTAGGAAACACTTGGAATGAAGTGTTGAATCACATGTGATTGACCAAAGGGGAGTGTACGGCCACAAAGAGGAGTTCACGGCCTCATGTTCACGGCCCTATGACTTTACGGCCAATGAGTTCACGGCCTCAAGAGTTTACGGCCGTAAACTCATGCTACATTGTGCATATGGGTGTTTTGAAGGGCTTTCAAGCATTGAGGAAGGGTTCTAGGTTCATGTCCATGCCTTAGGAAGTGCTTAAGGTCTAATTGCGCTACAAAGTAGGGTTTACGGCCAAAGGAGATGGTCTTGGCCGTAAACACCTTATGTTCTTGGGAAAAGCTTGATTTCAAGGCTATGATTCAAGAGTCTTAACTAGATAGTAAGTATAGGAGAGGGTACTTACGATTTAGAAGGTAAAGGATGGTGTTTTTGGCCTAAAACACCTAAGTGTTCTTGGTGTTCTTGAGGATCTTGAAGATCTAGAAGAAAAGGATGTTTTCATGGATGGAATCAAAGGGTGTTTCATGAATAAGATGGATTACAACAACTAGAGGGAAGAACACTTACGTTTATGAAGACCGAGAGTGAAAATCTCTATGATACTTGAGAGAGAATGGAAGAGATTTCGGCCAAGGAAGAAAAGAATGAGAAGAATGAAGTGCCCTTATATATAGGGGTGAGTTTACGACCACCTTGAGTTTACGGCCGTAAACTCTTGGTGCCTTGGCCGTAAACTCCTCTTGAATGAGTTTAAGGCTTGCCCTTTGAACAGTGAATCCAACAGGTACTTCCTAACACTCATTCCTTGAATGTATTGGGCTTGAAACACTCAAACAGACTCTAAACAGTGCTAAATGATAGCATGAGTGAGTCTGACTTAAGGTTGATTGGCTTGACTTATAAAGCAAAAATTTTCGGGTTGTCACATCATCCCCCCGTTAGATGGAATTTCGTCCCGAAATTAGATTTCTTAGCAGCACTACTGGGGTTGCTCTCTTCTGATTTGCAGAATACCTACTCGTAAACCTGGAAATTTTGCCCTACCGTTCATGATAGGATTGATACTCTGTCCATCCATCATTATTTCGTGCATACAAGTCGTATATAATTAGGATTGGTTAGACGGTCGGATGTGCGACTCTGCCCCAGGTCCACAAGCAAACAAGGAACAGGAAATAGGGCGGAAACACACATACTAGATCTGCGTAATCATAATCATATACCACCCTCGCGTATACCCTAAATAGTGATAGGTGGGTTGTATTCGTCCTTTAGCCTCTGAGCTCGAACTTGGTCTGCTGGACGAGTGGTATTTCGGAAAGGTCTGCGGACATATGACGACAAGGCTTCGAAGGACAAAGTACTCTTCGCATGAGTACTTCGGGTTTTAGAATACGAAAGACAAAACTGAGTTTTTGGTCGGACTGTCGTTACGAATGACGAAGGTTTCGTGAACTTGACCGCGATAGAAACATATAAACTTAGTATGGTGAAGACCACGCCAACTCATGACGAATGATAGAAACAGACTCTTTACTGAACAAAGTTTTGGCCGATTTGAAAGAAATCTATGTTATACGAGGATGTACTTCCCTATTGTGCTCGAAAATGTACTCTTTGTAAATGTTCTAGTGCTTTCTGTTTTCCCTTGTTGTTACCACTTCTACGTATCGTACCGCGATGTGCGCGTACATACCGCGAAAGTGCTTTGTTATCTAGTATTGATGCTTAAACTAAGATCCTCCTTGGTACCACTACGATCGCCTGGAATATACAAGTTATGAATAATTAAGATGAATAAGATGGTAAACTGAGTAACTCCGCCTCACATCCACAACCAAACAAGGAACAGGAATTAAGGCGGAATCACTCACTCTAAGTCAGCAAAATCTTAGCTATGCACAACCCTTAATGTACATACTAGCCACCATAGCTTCTCAGAACGGATCTCTTAGTTCTCTTGAATATTGTGACTTACTTCAATAAGTGAGTTATTATAATTACTTTTAAGTGTTATCCCCAAGTTTTAATCTTATATAAATATAAATTAATTTTTAAAATAATAACTGGGTCGAAAACGTACCACTGCTCGATGGCGGCTTCCGAGGTCGATTCTCCTGCGGTGATCATCAGAATTCGTCCATCCGCTCCTGAGTTCTTTGTTATCGGGCAGTCCTCCTGGTAGTGTCCATCCTCACCACAGCCATAGCATGCTTGGTTTTCTTCAACTCCGAGGGACTTGGGAGATCGGTTGAGCCGGTGCCCTGCAGAAATGGACTGTGTGTCCCTTTCTGTGGCAGTTCAGACACTGCATTTCCCGACATACTCCGGTGCGGTGATAGTTGAACTTACCACACTTCGGGAGGGTTCCAGCATACCGACTGGCAGGTGTTGGAGTATCCGGTGTTGTGGCGGTGTACATTGTACTCGTTTGATCCTCCTGCGGGGGTTCCTGTGTTGTTAGTTTCTTCTTCCTCTTGTTCCCCGAATTCTGGCCATAGTCCTCTTCCCTCGATGGCTTGGGAATGGGGACTTCCATACCATGGCGAACTCCATGGTCGATGAGTCGCTGAGCCAGGCATTTGGCACTATCGAATGTGGCTGGGTTAAAAGATCGTACATCTCCTTGGATCGGGGCAGATAGAACCCAAATGTATCTTTCTATCTTCTTGCTCTCGGGGTTAACCATCCCGGGGCATAGAGCTGCTAGGTCGCTGAACCGGTCAGTGTAGGCCACTATGTCTGAGCCGACCATCGTGAGCTCCCACAGTTATTGTTCCAGCTTTTGAACTTCGCCCAACGGGTAGTATTCTTCCAGCATTAACTCTTTTTGGTTCTCCCAACCTATTGAGTTAGCCACTGAGAGGGTCAGTGACTTAACATGGCTATTCCGCCATATCAGGGCTCTGTCAGAGAAGGTGCAGGCAGCAAACTTCACTTTGCTCCCTTCAGGGCACGAACAGATTTCGAAGACCGAATCTGCTTTCTCGAACCATCACGTCAGAGCGATGACTCCACCATTTCCATCGAAGGAATTTGGTTTGCAGTTCATGAAGTCTTTATACGAACACTCCCTTGGGTGTCCGTGAGTAGCTCCAGGGTTGGTTAAGTGGGTACCGCTACCAGATCCGAGGGTACCACTTTCACCGAAGTGAGCTAGAGCAGTTGCCACTGCGGAGGATATCGCTGCTTGGAGATCAGCAGGATCGAATTGCGGCGGTGTAGTTAGAGTTATCGGAGTAGTGCGTCTGTTTGATCTGCGAGGAGGCATATTTGCCAAAAAGAGTACAAAGATGAGATGGAATAAGTCTATATCAATGGACACAAGTCGAAAGCTGAAAAGACAAGGTTATCCTAGTTCTGAGTGTTATCGGGTCCTGACTTCCACAGGGTTCTAGAAATAATTCATAAATGAGTCTATACCGAATAAACTTTATGAATTTGGAATAGCTATCCTCGAATGAATATCTGTTGCCTGAATAACTGTTACCAGCTGCATGTAAGAAAATAATCCTAACATATAAGGTGAGCAGTGTCTCCACTCGCTCATTAAGTTAACAAGATTATTATTTATTAGTGTGACGTGTAAGAAGTTTTGGTTACTTCGGTTGATCCTTCTTTGAAAGCTCCTCATGAACTTGCTCTTGTTTCCTCCTGACTCTTCTGTTGTCTACTATGAGGAAGTGGTTACATCTATCTGGGTTTGTCGTGCGAGAATGGAAGTGTCTAAAGAATCTATGAGATTTAAGTGAAACATTATGGGGTGATCCTTACAGAGTACTCCTATAATTGCACAATGTATACAAGTTGTATATAACTTAAGACTAAATAGACCTTCGAATAAGTGATCCTACTCCAAAACCACAACCAAACAAGGAACATGTAGTGAAGCGTAGATCACAAATTCTAAGTCTATAAAACCTCAATTATATATAACCTTAGGAGTATACATTGCAAGATTATAGAACTATCCGTAAGGGTCTTTTAAGTTATCACATAAGTTATTTGTATAGTCCTAAAATACTCCTATAGTATTTCAATGTAATGAACTTGGTATGTTTTAAACTAGTTATCGCGTTATAGTATCATAGAATACCCCTATAGTATTCTAACTCTAATGTACTTGTTCTACTATTCTCTTGACTAGTATTCGGTAAGTTTTAAGACCGTTGCAACACCACATTACTCTCAAACACATGTCGGTCACATCTCGAATGAATATAGTTGATCAGGCTATACTGATCCTAGCTATGATTACATAACTGTCCAGGTTTAACCATAGTGTTCAACCTTTAACTTCTTATGTTCTGTTCTTGTGATATTTGTTCTAGTCTGTATATATGTATAAGCAAGTATGTATACTTTTATAAGGTATTGTTATATATTTAAAATATATTCTTATCCAGAGCACTTCGACCCCATTGTATTTATAGTTGTATATCTTTTATCGGTTGATATACTTAGTTCACTATAAACAATGCTCTGATACCAATCTGTCACACCCCAAAACCGGAACGGCGGAAACGTTCTGGGCCACAGGACGTCATGTTTAGTATCAGAAGTCTTGCATCATAGTAAGCAAAGTAATAAACAACCATTTCATTGAAAGAAAGTGTTTACAAGGTATGATTCACATAGTATATAATACATAGCAAATAACAAAAAGACATGGAGTTGAACTGCTCCATCTTCTGAATCCCAGAGCGCGTACCCGTCTACTGGTCTCCTGAGAATACAAGTTATTTTGAAAGCGTAGATCAGCATTTAAGCTGGCGAGTTCATAAGATTTTAGTGATGTAGTAAGTGAGTAGTAAGAAAGTTTGTAGAATGTTGTAGTAAGTTGTAGTAAATTCTGTTTAGAAAAGTTTGCCTGTTCCTCCAGAAAATCCTATATTTCATGCTTTGATGAAAGATAAGTAAAAATGACTCAACATTCCTTTCTATGCGTATTAAATGGATACAAGTTATATAAAACTCAGAGTAAACAAACAATCGGTTGTATGTATCTGGCCTAAGCCCACAACCAAACAAGGAATAGGAAATGAGGTGGAAGACACACATCCCATTGTTTGTTAGATCGTCGTTGTATATAACCCTTGCGTATTCACTCGGTACTCACGGAGTTTAGTGTAGTAGTTCCTTTATATTTGATGAAAAGATCCTTTAAGAAAACCCTTATTTCTTATTATAAAATGATAACCACAATAGTTCTTTCTATAATCACTTAGTTTATACTAGTTATATATAATCTAATATCGAACAGATAGTTAATTGTGTGAATCTGCCCTAAGCCCACAACCAAACAAGGAACAATGAATGAGGCGGAAAGCACACATCCAACTACCTATCGGATATTAATTATATATAACCCTGGTGTATAAACTAAGGTATTATAGAATTAACCACCTAACGTCCTTTAAGTTTCACTTGTTTAATAAAATGGATTAAACCCTTTACTGGTTAAGTTTCTAGTTTTGTATTCCAAAAAGTTCTTCATTTGAAAAGTATGTTTTGTACTAGAAAACTGTGCATTGAATTAGTGTCCTATAACCTGACCCATACATGGTACCACTTATGATTACTTAGTGTATACGGAACATATATATAGCTAAGCTCGGATAGATAGTAGGGTGGGTGTATCTGCTCTAAGCCCACAACCAAACATGGAACAGGAAATGAAGCGGAAAACACACATCTTACTATCTGTCAGACCCGATTAATATATATCACTGAATGCATACACTAAGGAATCATAAAGTCATCATTATAGGTCCCTTTCTACTGAATGTACTAGACCCGACTGTTTTGTGTGTCGTTTGTAAAATGTAAGTTTTCCCTAGTTTATAACTATCTTGACTCGAAAATAATTTGTATTAGCTTTCAAGCGGAACTGTCACTTATTGAAAGTAATGGGAATTTATAAGTACACAGTTGTCTTTTGAATTGACATTCTACAGTACTAATTACCTTAAAACATGTTTGTTTTAGTAAGGTCATAATGTGAAGGCTAGTACCCGTACTATACGCTCTCCCTGTCAAGAGATTCTGGGAACCAAACGCGACCTCAGCAAACAATTGCAAGCCGTGTAACTCAGATTATAGTTATATGATCATGTATACCCAATTTAACTATCACCTTTTGTTACAAACTATGAGTTAGTGATTCATTGGTATAATTAGATCTAGTATGTTCTCATGCTATAGCATCTTAGTATGTTCGTTCTGTTATAGTGTCTTGTATAGTGTATAGTATGTCTCTTTGATGTATTGTTTCTATCTCCCTGTTTCTCTTTATGTTATCGTGTATTGTTTCTACCTCCCTTTTTCTCTTTATAGTATGCTCTAGTATTTAGTATGTACAGAACCCCTAAACTATACCCCTTATAGTTTACTAGTGTTTTACTTGAACTGTTACTGAAAAGACTCATTTTTCTACTAAGTTATGCTGGTACTTTAAAAACGGAGTTTTGTTAAACTATAAAGTAACATAACTTTAAAAGAGTTTTTGAAATGTTTTGACAACTTATAAATGACATAAGTAATCTTTTGAAAATGTTTATAACAAACAATTACACAATTAACATTGTGTTCAACTTGTATTCCCCCCCCCCCTAAAAGCATTTAAAACAGTTTAAAAGATTGATTACGGGGTATGAACTCACCTTATGTGGGTGATTCAAACGAATATGCGCGTAAGGATGAGAAGTTCCACGAGTGAAGTCCCGAGACACAAAAAGTCCTAAATGACATATATTGGCATGAATATAGTGTTTATAGGCAACTATATGAAAGGAAACACCTTCCGGGACTAGGAAACACTTGGAATGAAGTGTTGAATCACATGTGATTGACCAAAGGGGAGTGTACGGCCACAAAGAGGAGTTCACGGCCTCATGTTCACGGCCCTATGAGTTTACGACCAATGAGTTCACGGCCTCAAGAGTTTACGGCCGTAAACTCATGCTACATTGTGCATATGGGTGTTTTGAACGACTTTCAAGCAGTGAGGAAGGGTTCTACGTTCATGTCCATGCCTTAGGAAGTGTTTAAGGTCCAATTGCACTACAAACTAGGGTTTACGGCCAAAGGAGATGGTCTTGGCCGTAAACACCTCATGTTCTTGGGAAAAGCTTGATTTCAAGGCTATGATTTAAGAGTCTTAACTAGATAGTAAGTATAGGAGAGGGTACTTATGATTTAGAAGGCAAAGGAGGGTGTTTTCGGCCCAAAACACCTAAGTGTTCTTGGTGTTCTTGAGGATCTTGAAGATCTAGAAGAAAAGGATGTTTTCATGGATGGAATCAAAGGGTGTTTCATGAATAAGATGGATAACAACAACTAGAGGGAAGAACACTTACATTTATGAAGATCGGGAGTGAAAATATCTATGATACTTGAGAGAGAATGGAAGAGATTTCGGCCAAGGAAGAAAAGAATGAGAAGAATGAAGTGCCCTTATATATATAGGGGTGAGTTTACGGCCACCTTGAGTTTACGGCCGTAAACTCTTGGTGCCTTGGCCGTAAACTCCTCTTGAATGAGTTTAAGGCTTGCCCTTTGAACAGTGAATCCAACATGTATTTCCTAACACTCATTCCTTGAATGTATTGGGCTTGAAACACTTAAACAGACTCTAAACAGTGCTAAATGATAGCAGGAGTGAGTCTGAATTAAGGTTGATTGGCTTGACTTATAAAGCAAAAAATTTCGGGTTGTCACACTACACGACATCGAGGTGAGTTACCTTCTAGTAGAAGTGGGTCTACGACACCAAGGCCGACCCACTAGTAGATGTTTAGCTGAGATGATTGTCTTTGTGATAATTGTCTGGTCTACTATTGTTTGATATGCGAGTATGCTAGTTTTCTTGATATGTGACTATGCTAGTTTTTTATGTTATGTGAGACGGTATCAGTAGGAGGGGACTAATCCCCGAATCGGTCGTTAGGACCAATGGGTAGGTCGGACACCCCAGATACGTCTGACAGTATGATAGAGATATGACATTATGTGTTAGCAGTAGGGGGTGAAATAGTCCCCGTGTTCGGTTGAAAGACCGAAGGGTAGGTCGGCACCCCAGAATAGCCTGACATGGGTAGGTCAGCACCCCAGAATGGCTTGACATGGGTAGGTTAGCACCCCAGAATGGCTTGACATGGGTAGGTCAGCACCCCATAATGGCTTGACGTGGGTAGGTCAGCACCCCTAAATGGCTGGACATGGGTAGGACGGGCACCCCAGAATTTCCCGACAATTTATATGCTATGTGATTGTATGGTATGTGGTATGATGGGGGAACTCACTAAGCTTTGTGCTTACAGTTTTAGTTTTGGTTTCAGGCACCTCTTCGTCTAAGGGGAAGGAACCGACGGTGTAGCAGCGCATCACACACACACATGATTTCCGCATGGAGTTTTCTGGGATTGTACTCTGATTTATTTTACTTTGACAATATGATTTTCAGACACATTGTAAACTATGTTGCGGATAACTTAATTAACAATGAAAAATTTGGGCTTGAAATTTGGGATGTTACAAGTTGGTATCAGAGCCCTGGTTTGAGGGATTCGGACACACCCTCGGGGGTGTCTGGACTCAAACTGAGGGATTAAAAGATTTTTACAAGGAAAATGGTTTTCAAAAAAAAATCTGAGTCAAAGGGTTTTGAGAAAGAACAAGGTGTGTGATGCGTGCGACCAGCCGAGCTCAAGTAAGTTTTCCCCAAGATACCCATACTTGTTATGATAAGTTATATGATGTATGATTCTGAGAACTTCATGCTAGATTAGGGCTAAGGATCTAGGAGGATGCCTTGTATGCCTGATATATATGCTTCTGAAAACTGCATGCTAGAGTAGGGCTAAGGATTTAGGAAGGATTCCTCACGCGCCTGTGGTATGAGCTGTATGCTAGGACCGTTTAGTCAGCAGTAGGATGGCCTGTATAGGTTATGCCTGAATTGGTTACTCAATGTCTGAATGCTGCTTGCTTTGTGCTATAAGGGTTCTGGCTAACTTTAACTATCTAGTGAACGAATATGTAACAGTATTCGCAAGCTAGCTAGGGAAGGATAGCAGAGACCCCTTGTGCAGCTGATGGCAGAGAGTAGGTCGGAGGGTGCCCTAGGGAAGCATGGGACAAGATTAGTGGAAAAGGGTATCGGTAAAGGGACTTGGTGAAGTTGAAGCAATCCTTGAGGAAAGTATGGATAGATGTGGAAGGTAGTATGGGCCCGTACTGTTGGAAGCAGAGGATCCGTACCCGAGTCAAGGAGGGTCGAGAAGGAACCAGGGAACTTGGAGAGTATGTGAGACCTCTCGAGAGAATGTATGATCCTGACATTTAAGCATTTATTTTCAGTATGGTGACCACGCGACATGGAGCAGGAGGTTCCGGATCAGGATCAGGATCAGGCTCGGGTGCAGGATCCGAGCAAGTTAATGACGGGCTACGCGATTTAATCGCGTCTGAGATCACGAGAGGCATCCTTGAGTCGACCCCGGTCATTTTCAGGTCGATAAAGGAAGGGATTGTTGAGCTGATGGAGGATCGCCTCCGGGCATTCAGGAGTGATATGGCGTCTAGCTAGACGGGTACGCGCACACTGTCCTTCAAGGACTTCCGAGGGAGCGGTGCGTCAGATTATCACGGGGTGAAGGACCCCATTGCTGCCAGGAGATGGATCGCAGACATTGAGTCTGCGCAGTTGACGAGCTTCTGCCCGGAAGGGTCGAAGGTCCGCTTTGCTGCGGGATGTTTGATGGATAGAGATAGAGACTGGTGGGAGTCAGTTGGTGACTCATTGGGAGCCCCAGCCGTCGAGGCTATGACTTGGTCAGATATCGTGACCAGGTTCAGGGCTGAGTTTGCGCCGGCTGTGGAGCTTCAGCAGCTGGCCATGGAGTTTTTAGATATGAGGCAGACGACTGAGACAGTGGCGGAGATCACCACCAAGTTCAGGGAGAGGGCCCTGATGGTACCCCAGTATGCGGGGGATGAGGAGATGCGGAAGACCCGCTACCATGATATGTTTGTTGGATTAATGTCTAAGTCCATAACTATAATTGGTAAGACTTGACCCGACCCGGCATGGTCAATTTGGGTTGCATGGCATCATGCATTTGGATAGACTATAATGAGAGAAATAACACTTAAGGTTGGTTAATATATTATAAGTTCTAATATATTAATAAGGTTATTTAATTAGTATTGATCAAGAATTAATTTGGAATTAATTAAGTGATCAAAAGGAGACTAATTAAATATATGGGTTGATTGTGTAAATCATTCATTCTTATATATGTGGGCTTGTGATCCAAGATTCCTTATGTTGGACTAAGTCCATGGGGTGACCCATGGATACTCCATGGAGGTTAAAATCCATGGAGCATAAGGAATGGGTAAAGTTATGAGTTACATGGTGTAACCCTAATAGCCACCATATAAAAGAATCCCATGGCTCAAGAAATCGTGCACTAATGTGTGAGTGTGAGGGCTAGACGATTTCAAGGAGTGTTCAAGTTTCTCTCAAGTTATTCCAAGTGTATTTGGTGTTGTGTGAACCATTTGAGGTGTCACACTTGGGGCACTAGGCACTCAAGCTTCATGAAGACATTCTACATCAAAGAGGTATGTATTCTATCTTGTTATATTTATTATTTTGTATGCTAGATTAGGATAATACCTTGGATGTTCATAATTGTATGTATAATAGAGAAAACATAGATCCAAGGTATTTAGGGTTGCATGTACACTTAGGAGTGTTAGAATGCTCATAACCCAACAGTGGTATCAGAGCCTAGGCTTGTTTTCTTGTTATACTTGCAAAAGTAGCTGAAAAATCGAGTTGGATGCATATATTCGATTGTTTTGGCTGGAATTGGACTAGGAACATTACCCTAAGATGTTTTTGGACTTATAAACTTGTTTTTGATGTGGTAATGTTCATGCTAATCCAATTTCTAAGATAATTGTCATAATTTCAAGATTTGTATTAGTTTGTATGTCCTTGCTAATTTCTTGAAGATTGATGATTTGAATTATCTTGTTCTTATGAGGTTCTTAGATTAATAGAAAAGTTGTGTGAAATAGTTGTTTTCAATCCATTTTAATCTGAGAGTTGATTCCAAGGTGTGTTTTTGTAACTTGTCCTCAAGTTATATGAAAAGTCACATTTAAGAATCATAAAACTCATAAAAGTTGGCAAAGGTTACAAAATGAAGAGTCTAGTTCTAATTAAATGGTTTTATGACTCCATAACTTGTCCTCAAGTTATGGAGGTTCATGAGTCTCTTCATTAAATTAAAAAGAAAAGTGTAACCTTAATTAGTTCCATAAGTTACAATAAAAAAAGTTATTTTTTTTATTAATTAGTTTAAAGTCTTCCATAACTTGTCCTCAAGTTATGGAACTTGAATTGTTTTTTTTTTTTAATTAAAACTACTTTAAACTAATAAGTTATGGAATTAATTAGTTTTGAATAGTTTCAAAACTTGCCCTCAAGTTTTGGAATTTGAAAAGTTTTCACTTATGAATACTTTAATTCCAAGTTAGCCCTTAGAATTTTAAAAGTTAAAATTCAACCCTTATACTTTATAATATTATAAGTTAATAATATTTATATATATGTATAAGAGTAAAGTCAGTCTTACCGTTAGTAGGCCTCATTCACAAAGCCGGTCTATAAGGGGGGTATAAGGTTACTGCCTATAAAATGGCAGTTTAATGGGTGTCCACTCTCACCCACCGCTTCCTTGACTGGTGGAGGGTCGTTAGCCGAACGGGTAGGACAAGGACTATATTTCTCCTTTCATTAAAAGTATTAATGATAAATACTAAGTAACTAAACTCTTATTAATACCCAATCTTAGTTACTTATGAAAATGTGAATTTGGTGCTAACCCATGAAATTACACTTTGCATTTTGCTTAAGTCGTTAATGGAGCGTGTGTGGTTAACCGGCACACTAACCTGGACTTAACAAGGTAGGCAAAGGGTAACTTAATATTTATCATAGTATCGGTGGAGCGTGTGTGGTTAACCGGCACACTGATTAAGGGGTAAATATTAAGGGTACCAAGTATATTTGCATGGTTATTCACACCTTGTTTTGTGATCCTCGGCATCCCAGTCACAAAACCTGAAGGGCACACTCGAGATTGAAACATGCCTTTGAACAGTTCAATGAATCTCAAAGATCTAGGACTTTCAAATCCAATTAAAACCTAATAAATTATTTCGTTTTTCATGGTGGAAATTGGTGAATCGTCATTCACCTACCTTCAAATATTTTATAGCTTGGATTACGGCATCCCTCTTCTAAGTTATAAAATAGTTTGTTGGGTCCTAGCCTTAATATTTCATATTGGGTGTCATATTAAGGACTTTAAATCAACTATCTTGAATATCTCCCAAAAAGATGTCTGGTCTAGACATTTATGATCTTCCCAAATCTCTTGAAACAAGCTTTCCTAAATGAAGATGATGTCTCATGGATATCATACTTCTTTCAGCTCCTCCAATTATTCTCCTTAACCCACAAGTTCCTAAAAAGTTTAAGGTCACTCAAGCCCTATTGGCAAGGCAAGGTCTAGGTGTGATCATATCTTGGAGATGTAGTCACATATTGACAAGCCGGGAGAGTTGGGTGTCAAAGTCTTGAGAAAGTTGGTGGCTCAACTACTTTCTAAGTCACATAGTGAGTTCTTTTGGGAATCCTATGAAACAGACTAAGACAAGACCCTTAATGATCTTATCTATTTGCTAAGATCAACTTCCTAAAATGCTATGGATATTGACAATGATGACATTGGATATCCAATAAAGCTCTCTCTTCCCAATGGAAAGGGATCGGCCATAGTCAACTCGGTTGACCCAATGGTAAAGAGAGAGGCGAAGTCTGAGATAGTCCCATTATCAAGGGTCCATAGGTAACTATTGCCAAAGGAAGGGGCATTGGTTACGAAGCTGCCAAATTTACCTAAGGATGTTAAAGTCAATAAGTTTGGCTCTACTTCAGGTAAAGTCCATTGTCTAACTCTATTAAGTACATGCTGATTCTGATCGCGAAGATGGATTTCAATCGCATGGTTCGGTGATCAGAATTTTGGGCTATTACTTAAGAGTTATGATATTTATATTGCTTAGGAATAGATAACAACAAGGTTTTCATATGGATTGTAAGGATAAGTTTTTCCGCAAAGTTTTAAAATAAAAGAAAAAGGTTTTGATTTTATTTATTTTAAGTATCCTTACAATGGCATTTGTGAAAAGTTGTTGCTTATACGATTCCATTGATAGCAATATTGGAAAAATGGATTTGATTCTTTCGGTTGTGGTAGTGTCTAATATTACCAAATAAGGAAAGATTCTCATCACCCAAGGTTCAATTGGACCGAAACTTGGAATCATGCAAGTTGTATAGTATGATGAATGAGAACTTTCAGCTTGGAAAATTAAGACTAATTCCTTATGTGAATAAGGAAAGGACTAAGGGATCGAGTACACATTCTTGTGCACTGGTCAAGTCCACCACAAAAGATCAAGAAGACTATTCGTCATGATTTACTTAAGTTCAGTAAATATGGTTATACTTATAAGTTTAAGTATAAGTCTGTAGCATTGGAGAAGTTTCAATGTGAGACAGAACGAATAAGAAGAATCAAAGTATGGCAGAAAGATAAAAGTTTCTCAAATCTGAAAAGATGGGAGAGTACTTTAGTATCATGTTTATGATCATCTTAATGATTAAGATACCATATCACAATTGGTCCTCTAAAGTCATCTTAGTATTCTTATGACTAAGAAGAGGAGTCATGAATTGTTGAAATGGTTAAATCAAAAAGATGAGTCATACTTCGTTCCAAAACAATTCTTAGAGTCATACTCCAAGATTGTAACTTGAGTGACATATCTTAAAGAGGGTTTGTTAACACTAGTCAAATGTAAGAGTAAAAGGTTATCTACTCTTGTACATTTGAAATTGGTAAGTTGTGATGTTTTGGATAAAACAGAGACCAACTTAGGCCAATTGTGTAAAGTGTTAGTCTTGATAAAGAATCCGCACTATCTCTTGAATATTTGACAAGGGAGTCTTATATGTCAAGAGGAAAGTGGGAGTCTTAAAGCTCTTGAAAGTTTCAAGACTTAATCAAGAATAAAACCTAAAGTCCTTCACTAGCACACGACTTGAGGTTTATAACCTATCGTGTTGAAATTTTTGTGCCTATTCAAGTTGGCTTTGCATAGGAGTTCTGAGAGTTCTCAATTGGTTGCACAACTACTTGGAAGCAATGGCAGGCACCTGAGCTGCCAAATGGCAAGAATTTAAGATTGCACAAGTTTAATCAATATGAGTTTGGATTTGTCACTAACCTTGTCTTGTGATTATGGTTTTGACAAATTCACATGGATAAGAACACATACACTATTAAATCTAAGTGTCATAAGGTTTCTCTCCGATTCATGAAAATGATGGTGAGGAAACACTTTCACTAAGTAGATTTTAGCTAGATAGCAATTGTGATATTTGCATTCTCAAAGTCGTTAGTGGAGCGTGTGTGGTTTACCGGCACACTAACATGGACTTGTGAGAAGTGGCAAAGGTCTAAACAATTGAGACTATGATTACGACATCCCTTTTCATAGTTCTAAAATTGTTTAGACACACATGTGAGCTATCTAAGAGAGGTGTATGATTTTGATAAAGTTTTATCAAAACAATCTAGTATCAGAAATCTGAACTTTGGTAAGAAAGTCAGCTGATTTCTGAGTACATGTCAAAGCTAGTGGGAGCATAAGTGTTATGCTAATAATCATCATGTTAGTGGGAGCATGATAATTATGACAAAGGTTGCAAGTTAGCAATGTTAATTATAGAAAACAAAAGTTTCAATTCGTGAGGTTGCATGGGTTGAAAAAGTTGTTTTGCTATAATTAAGGGAGAGGAAATTATACTTCATTTCAATTCTAAAAAGCTTAGATTGAGATTTTAATCGTATTTAATCAAGGATATATATATGAATTTCATGTTGGAATGGCTCAACATAAGGAAATTCTATATATGGGTCCATTATTTGCGTTCTAAAATTCGATTATGATTACGGCATCCCTTTTCATAATCTGAATTTTGAGAACTTGGCAAATTGAAATGGAAATATTATAGCAAAAGACTGGTTTAGTATTTATGTGAGACATCATGAATCGTGTCCCATATGCTTCGGATATAGGATCGATTACATGTGCTATATTCATCCTTTCTAAAATTTTCCAAATGCATGGGGCATTATGAAGGGAAAAGGTCTAGAATTGGATATGACTAAAATGATTAAGCAATTGTCGAGGACAATCTAAGGTTTACCAAAGATTGGTTGCTCAAGGACAGTTGGAAGTATAATGTTAATTCAGGAAGGACCATATTGACATAATCTGTAAGGAGGCAACTCTTGTTCAGAAGTGATAGTCAAAATGGAATATGGAAATGTTTCAAAGTTAGAAATTATTCAATCTGTGTAAGATTAGGAAACTTAATGAAAGAAGGATGTTTCCAAGGAGCTGATCTCCTTTGGAATGCTCTGTAATGATTGCTGTCAAGTCTTTCTGACTTTGTGCATAATCATTAAGAGGATCAATGCATATAAGTTTAGAATCTAACATATTTCAGTAAATGGCATGAATTTGGAATTCTTGCATTTGCAGTAAGGATTTGGGACTGTGAAAAGAGGATCATTGGAGTGATGTTCAATTGATCTATTTTACAAAGTAAAGATCATAGACAAACATAGTATGCATACTTGGTGTATGGCATGACTAGTGTTTAGAAAACATAGTGTACATGCTTGGAGCATGGGACAACTATTGTTTTAAATTCAAGTATAAAGTTGATAAAACCGAAACAATGAATAATGAGTAATCAGTATGGTGATAAATAAAAGTGTTTATTTATATTCATAGGGTTTGATACCATATTTGATTCATTTATTCTTGTGTTTCACTTTGCATGTTTTGACTTCCAGAATAACAAAGTCGCTCTTCCTGAATGATTAAGTTATTCAAACCATCCACAGTCGGTCATATGTTGGAAGTAGATATGAATCAAGACTGTCATGGGTTGGTTTGTAGAGGTCCAAGTTGGTGGACAAAGTGGTGCTACAACACTCATGAGTGCTCATAAGTTCTGAGTATTGGATTCAACCCGCGCTCATTTGAATCACTTCATGGATTTTATCACGAGTGATCATGAGACGATAATATCTTATATTCTTCAAACCTAGAGATATGAGTTGTTACTATGAGTTGGTTATACATTGATTGCACGAAAACGCATTGGTAACTCGATGTTATAAAACGTGCCTTTGTGTATGATTCAACAAGTAGTAGAACAAGTCATATGAGTCGAAGTTTATCCATTCCTTTTACCTTCGGGATAAAAACGATATCTGTGGGCCCCTCGATGATTTAAAGATGACACATGTGAGTGCTTGGCCAAGCCAGGACTGATTTGATTTGTTCAATCAGTCAGTCATCATGAATCGGAAATCAGGAAACAACAAATGGACAGAGAGAATGATTGATAATCCATGTCTCAGTCCATATGATATCTAGAATGGAGGAATATATGATCCCTTATCTAATGGGCAAGTCATTGACAAAGGTCAAAGTTCATCGACAAGGTCAGAGTTCGACAGAAGCTTTTGAGAGCTACGATTGCTGATCGGTTCCTGAAGTCATACGCAATAATAGTTTTAGACTTATCCAAGTGGGAGACCGTTGGATTAATGTCTAAGTCCATAACTATAATTGGTAAGACTTGACCCGACCCGGCATGGTCCATTTGGGTTGCATGGCATCATGCATTTGGATAGACTATAATGAGAGAAATAACACTTAAGGTTGGTTAATATATTATAAGTTCTAATATATTAATAAGGTTATTTAATTAGTATTGATCAAGAATTAATTTGGAATTAATTAAGTGATCAAAAGGAGACTAATTAAATATATGGGTTGATTGTGTAAATCATTCATTCTTATATATGTGGGCTTGTGATCCAAGATTCCTTATGTTGGACTAAGTCCATGGGGTGACCCATGGATACTCCATGGAGGTTAAAATCCATGGAGCATAAGGAATGGGTAAAGTTATGAGTTACATGGTGTAACCCTAATAGCCACCATATAAAAGAATCCCATGGCTCAAGAAATCGTGCACTAATGTGTGAGTGTGAGGGCTAGACGATTTCAAGGAGTGTTCAAGTTTCTCTCAAGTTATTCCAAGTGTATTTGGTGTTGTGTGAACCATTTGAGGTGTCACACTTGGGGCACTAGGCACTCAAGCTTCATGAAGACATTCTACATCAAAGAGGTATGTATTCTATCTTTTTATATTTATTATTTTTTATGCTAGATTAGGATAATACCTTGGATGTTCATAATTGTATGTATAATAGAGAAAACATAGATCCAAGGTATTTAGGGTTGCATGTACACTTAGGAGTGTTAGAATGCTCATAACCCAATAATGTTGAGGGTTGATATTCGGGAGCATGTTAGCTATTCAGCCTGCCCGACCCTGGAGTCCATGATTGCCAGGGCACGGGAGAGGGAGCTCGATTTGGAGCATGTCAGGAAGAGGAAAGCTGAGTCTGAGCAGGTTACATGGGTTTCGGGGAAGAAACCCAAGGGATCCGACGTTAGGTCGAAGGGCCAGCCGGGCCAAAGCCGTTGCAGGAAATGCGGCAGACCACATGAGGGAGCTTGTAGAGCGGGATCATCAGGCTGCTACAAGTGCGGCAAGATGGGGCATTTTGGCAGGGATTGTACTGCCCCCGCCCCCGTAGTGCAGATGTCAGACCTGATTTGCTTCCATTGCAATCAGAGGGGCCACAAGAAGGCTAACTGCCCTAGATTGATAGCAGCGATAGCAGCAGCGCTAGTGGCGGTGCCAACCCCAGCGTCAGCGCGGGTTGCAGATGGCCGGAAGGCCAAGTCAGAGGCTCCAGTGGTGCGGAGCCGAGCATTTCAGTTGACAGCTGAGGAGGCACGCGCTGCACCCGATGTGGTGACGGGTATGATCTCTTTCTTATGCTTTTGTTTATGTCGCTGTGATTTTGATATGTTATGTATGTGCTCTGTATAGGATCGTTCCACGTGAATGGTATCCCAGTTCAGGTATTGTTTGATTCGGGTGCTACCCGATCGTTTGTATCTCTTGCGCTTAGCAAGAATTTTCCTGAGTCTTCCGGCGTGTTGGATTTCCCTCTAGAGGTCGGGATTGCGGACGACCGGTCAGTGCGAGCATCAGAGGTCTAGCGAGATTGTGTTTTGAGGCTGTTTGAGGAGCGTTATCTGGTAGACCTGGTTCCCATACCTTTGCGGGGGAACAAGGTTATTATTGGTATGGATTGGCTAAGCCCCAATGGGGCAGTGATTGACTGTGGGCAGCAGTTGGTGCAGATCAGGACCCCAAGTGGGGGAGAGCTGGTGATTCAGGGCAAGAGGCCACAGCAAGGACCAACTTTATGTTCAGCAGCGAGAGCTAGGCGTTACCTTCTGCAGGGTTGCGCAGGATTTGTTGCCTATGTTATGGATACCCGGGAGATGGGTAAGGAAACGGTGGGAGATGTAACCGTGGTACGAGAGTTTGCGGATGTATTCCCCGAGGAGTTACCTGGGATACCTCCGGAGAGGCAGGTAGAGTTCAGGATCGACCTAGTCCCTGGTGCGGCTCCGATAGCCAAGGCATCATATCGGTTGGCTCCTCCTGAGATGCAGGAGTTGTCTACACAGTTGCAGGAGTTGTTAGACAATGGATTCATTAGACCGAGCAGTTCACCATGGGGAGCCCCGATTCTGTTTGTGAATAAGAAGGACGGGTCACATCAGATGTGTATAGATTATAGGGAGCTGAATAAGGTAACGGTGAAGAACCGTTACCCACTCCCGAGGATTGATGACCTCTTTGACCAGCTACAGGGAGCATCTTGGTTCTCCAAGATCGATCTGTGTTCAGGGTATCATCAGATGAGGGTCAGAGAGGAGGATGTGCAGAAGACTGCGTTTTGGACACGTTATGGCCATTATGAGTTTGTAGTGATGCCTTACGGGCTCACCAATGCTCCTGCCGCGTTCATGGACCTCATGAACCGCGTGTCCAGACCGATGTTGGATCGGTCTGTGATAGTTTTCATCGATGACATCTTGGTTTACTCTTAGACACGAGAGCAGCATGAGGAGCACTTGCGAGAGGTTTTGGGTACTTTGAGAAGGGAGAACTTGTATGCTAAGTTCTCCAAGTGTGAGTTCTGGTTATGTGAGGTGTAGTTTCTTGGGCACCTTGTCAACCAGGACTGGATATCGGTTGATCCAGCCAAGGTTGAGGTTGTGATGAGGTGGGAGGTTCCAAGGTCTCCATCTGAGATTTGGAGCTTCCTGGGATTGGCAGGCTACTATCGGAGATTCATTCAGGACTTCTCCAAGATAGTCGTGCCCCTGACCAGGCTGACAAGGAAAGTTGTGGTCTTTCGCTGGGTGCCTGAGCAGCAGGTTGCGTTTGAGACATTGAGACAGAGATTGTGCGATGCGCCAATCTTGGCCCTGCCGGAGATAATGGAGGATTTTTTTGTATACTGCGATACGTCCATTTCAGGTATGGGCACGGTACTGATGCAGAGAGGGCATGTTATTGCTTACACTTCGAGGCAGCTAAAGCCTCACGAGGCGAATTATCCGACACACGACTTTGAGATGGGGGATGTTGTTTTCACCCTCAATATTTGGCGTCATTACCTCTATGGGGTTCATTGTACCATTTACATGGACCATAAGAGTTTGAGGTATCTCATGGACCAGCCAAATCTGAATATGAGGCAGCGTCAGTGGCTTGATGTGGTGAAGGATTGTGATTGTGAGATCCTCTACCACCCAGGAAGGCCAATGTCGTGGCCGATGCGCTTAGTCGCAAGGCAGCGCCGATTAGGGACATCTGTCTGAGGATGACAGTTGTGACCCCGCTGTTGGAGCAGATTCGGGAGGCCTAACAGGAGGCCATGAAGGAGGAACATCGAAAGAGTGAGCGAATTGTGGGGCAGGTTTCCTCCTTCGACTATGATAGTCGGGGATTGTTGACTCTTCACCGTAGGGTGTGGGTCCCTTATCATGGGGGTGTGCGCCAGGTATTGATGGCAGAGGCGCACAAATCCAGGTTCTCTATCCATCCCGGGGCGACAAAGATGTACAGGGATCTTCGTTCCGATTATTGGTGGCCCTGTATGAAGAGGGACATAGCCTGGGTTGTGGAGAGGTGTCTGACCTGCAGGAAGGTCAAGGCTGAGCACCAGAGACCTCACGACAAGGTCCAGCCATTGGATATCCCACTGTGGAAGTGGGAGGATATTACGATAGACTTCATTACGAAGCTTCCCAGGACTGCGCGTGGAGTGGATTCGATTTGGGTCATCGTTTATCGGTTGACCAAGAGTGCCCATTTTATTCCGATTAAGGAGAGTATTTCGGCTGAAAAGTTGGCCAACATCTACATCAGGGAGGTAGTGGTGCGGCACGGGGTGCCAGTTTCAGTGATTTCTGATAGGGATGTGCGGTTCACTTCCATGTTTTGGAAGAAGTTTCATGACGAGCTGCGTACTCGTCTGCATTTTAGCACCGCCTTTCACCGCAGACGGATGGTCAAAGCGAGTGGACCATATAGACGCTAGAGGATATGTTGTGGGCGTGTGTTTTAGATTTCGGAGGTAGTTGGGATACCTACCTTCCGTTGGCCGAGTTCTCTTATAATAATAGCTATCATGCGAGCATCGACCGTCCTCCTTTCGAGATGTTGTATGGGAGGAAGTGCATGACCCCGATATGATGGGGTGAGGTTGGTCAGAGGGTCATGGGGAGTACCGAAGTGGTACTCAAGACTATGGAGAGGATCCATCAGGTTCGGAGCAGGCTTCAGACTGCTCAGAGTCGGCAGAAGATTTATGCCAACAAGCATCGATCGGACCTAGAATTCCAGGTCGGAGATATGGTGCTCCTGAAACTGTCGCCTTGGAAGGGCGTCATTCGATTCAGGAAGTAGGGTAAGCTGGGCCTCAGGTATATTGGACCCTTCAGGGTTATAGCCTGGGTGGGCAAGGTGGCGTATAGGCTGGATGTGCCGGCCGAACTCATTCAGATTCATAGCACTTTTCACATCTCCCAGCTGCGGAAGTGTCTGGTGGACGATTCGGCAGTGGTGCCTTTGCAGGATATTCAGGTTGATGACAGCCTGAACTATATCAAGCGGCCAGTGGCGATCCTTAACAGGAAGTTAAAGGATCTGAGGAACAACAAAGTGGAGCTGGTGAAGGTGCAGTGGCAGCACCGCAAGTGCTCGGAGTGGACCTGGGAGCTGGAGGACGATATGAGGGAGCATTACCCCGAGCTTTTTCAGGATCGAGCAGCAGACTTCGAGGACGAAGTCTAAGATAAGTGGGGGAGATTTGTAACACCCGATTCCTGGTATGTCTTTAATTCAAGAATTGTAAGTATTTTCTCTGGGACTCGACGAGTTGGTGGCCCAACTCGTCAAGTAGAGACGGGATCCGCGGGAAGTTTAAGTGACGTACTCGACGAGTCAGAGACTGACTCGACGAGTAGGTGCTGTTTGAGTGAAACCCTAAATTTGAGGGTTTGCACCCTATTTAAACGCCTTAACTCAGCCTCCATCGTCCCTATAACTCCCAGAACACCTCATATCGAAACCCTAGCCGCTTTGAGTGATCTAAGGCCATTTTTGGTGCTTTTGGGTAGTTTGTGGAGCTTGGAAGGAAGGAAGAAGCTTGGGAATTCGAGTTGGGGCTTGTAGATCCAGAGATCTTATTCTATCTTCAGCTTAAGCAAGGTAAACGCCCCCTGTTTTGGTCTTCCATTTGATTGTTCATCTTTAGGGGTTAGATTTTGGGTACATTTAGGGATTTTCAAGCCATTTTCGGATTTATGAAGTGTTTCATGGAGTTCTACTTCTAGATCTAAGTTATTGGAGGGGTCTCATGGCATAAAGGTGCCAACTCTATGGCCATGAGAGCCCCATGCATCTTGTAGAACACCTTTTAGGGATTTTTGAGCCAAAGACCCCATGCATGTGCACCAAGTTTGGAACTTTACGTGTAAAATGGACATTAGGAGGCCAGATCTATGGTTTTGAAGTATTAAGACCCATTTAAATCGACTGCATAGTAATGTTCATGGAGGGACTCGACGAGTCGCTCTTGGGACTCGGCGAGTCATGATGCAATGACCACCAAATCCTTTCTATGGAGGGAACAGTTGTTACCAAGGAAAAGTCCTGTAGATGTTTAGTCATAAAAGGGACCTGGGAATCATGGGACTCGATGAGTGTATGAACAGACTCGGTGAGTCCAAGGCAATCTCCCAACCTTGAAGATGGACTCGACGAGTTGTTCATACAACTCGGCGAGTCATAGACTGGACACGTTCTTATGAGGGAGATGAACTCGCCGAGTTGAAGGAAGAACTCGGCGAGTCGGACGAAGATAGTCCCGATGGTTTGAATGAAGGAGAACTTGACGAGTTATCGCAAGACTCGACGAGTGGTGTCGGGGTTGGATCGGGTTAGTGGAGCATGGACTCGACGAGTTGGTAGACCAACTCGGCGAGTCAGGTCAACTGGGTGTTGACTTTGACCAATGTTGACTTGCTTGGTTTAAGGATTGACCCTCGTTAGGGTTGTTTGTTCTGTTTGATGACTTGAGGGTTGTCATGTAGGGATTGAGGGGTCGAGGAGAGCCGACCTTCACACCGAGGGCAGTTCAGACACTACACGACATCGAGGTGAGTTACCTTCCAGTAGAAGCGGGTCTACGGCAACAAGGTCGGCCCACTAGTAGATGTTTAGCTGAGATGATTGTCTTTGTGATAATTGTCTGGTCTGCTATTGTTTGATATGCGAGTATGCTAGTTTGCTTGATATGTGACTATGCTAGTTTGCTATGTTATGTGAGACGGTA
Source organism: Lactuca virosa (assembly GCF_052849685.1). Lineage (NCBI taxonomy): Eukaryota > Viridiplantae > Streptophyta > Magnoliopsida > Asterales > Asteraceae > Lactuca > Lactuca virosa. Next base: position 489,016,353 of record NC_136429.1, read on the forward strand.
TCAGTAGGAGGGGACTAGTCCCCGAATCGGTCGTTAGGACCAATGGGTACGTCGGACACCCCATATATGTTTGACAGTATGATAGAGATATAACATTATGTGTTAGCAGTAGGGGGTGAAATATTCCCCGTTTTCGGTTGAAATACCAAAGGGTAGGTTGGCACCACAAAATATCCTGACATGGGTAGGTCAGCACCCCAGAATGGCTTGACGTGGGTAGGTCAGCACCCCAGAATGGCTAGACATGGGTAAGACGGGCACCCCAGAATTGCCCGACAATTTATATGCTATGTGATTGTATGGTATATAGTATGATGGGGTAACTCACTAAGCTTTGTGCTTACAGTTTTAGTTTTGGTTTTAGGTACCTCTTCGTCTAAGGGGAAGGAGCCGGCGGTGTAGCAGCGCATCACACACACATGATTTCCGCATGGAGTTTTCTGGGATTGTACTCTGATTTATTTTACTTTGACAATATGATTTTCAGACACATTGTTATATTTCTGTTTGCAAATGATATGGCATGGGAAATGTTTTGGTAAACTATGTTACGGATTATTTAATTAAAAATGAAAAATTTGGGCTTGAAATTTGGGATGTTACACACGCTTACTCTGCCTCCGTGTAATTTATAATTATAATTATAATTCATTGCTAGGAACTTATAGTTAAGATTTATTGTAACACTTGAATCCTGGTATGTATCGCTATCGCCCTTGTGTTATTTTAAAATTTGCATTTTGGACCTTGACCAGTACGCAGGGCGTACCAAGTGGTACGCTTAGTGTACAAGCAGAAAATCCAGTACGTGAGGCCTACCAAGGGGTATGCTTAGCGTACTAATGCGAGGACTGGTCGTGACTCCGGACACGTACGCGGGGTGTACGTGCGAGTTAAGGAAATCCTAATTTAGGGTGATGCACCCTATATAAACACCTTAAGTCATTAGGGTCGGCCTCTTTACCAGCCCTTGGCCTTCAAAACCCTAGAAATCATTCCTTAGCCTCCATTGTTGTATTTTGAGCTCATTATGTCCATTTTGGTGTGTTTTGGTCCATATTCAAGAAGTAGAAGCTTGATGCAAGGTTGTTGATTAAGGAAGAGCTTGTGGATCCTGATTCTCTACTCCATTTCCATCTTGTTTGAGGTAAAAAGCTATGAACTTGATCGTTAATGGCTTAGATATATATGAGTTTTGGTCCTTTTTTGGCCCCATGAATCAGATCTAGTGATTTGAAACTTCTCCAGGAGCTTTGAGTTGCCACTCTTGGTGTTTCTAAGGTTTAAGGTCCATAAAGTTGGCACCTTTAGGGTTTAGAATCACCCATGCATGAGATTATGACCATTAAGTGAACGTAAAGTGCTATATCATGAAGTTGGGTTCTTTTATGGCATGCAAAGTCACCAAGTTAGTGAATTTATGGTTCTAGACTCTTATTAGGATTTGGATCTGTGGTTTGGACTTTTGGACTTAAGCATTAAGTGCTTAAGGAGGATTTTTACTTAATGGGTGAGTACGTTGGGCGTAAAAGTCTGTACGCACGACGTACAAGCCATATAGTGTGTACGCTTAGCGTACAGCTGAGTACGCCTCACATACTCAGTCAGATGTGTTCTTGCATTTTGAGCTGAGTACGCCCCGCATACTCTACTATGTATGCATGTACGTATACTTTTATAAAAATATTATTATATTTTAAAAAGTATATTTCTTGGTTAGAGTGTTTTAGCCCCATTGTATTTGTAGTTGTATATCTTACGTGGTTTGATATACTTAGTTCACTATAAAAAATGCTCTGATACAAATCTGTTACACCCACAAACCAGAACGGTAGAAACGTCTGGGGGTGGGTGACTTCATGTACAGTATCAAAACAATTGAATATTTATGATCAAAGCCATACAACCATCATATTGATAATTTATAAGTTTACATTGTATTCAAATCATTGTTTGTTTGACATCAAATACATATGACAAAAATGATGGGTTTTGAGCACCATATCAATCCTATGGTGTACATGCAAACCCTAAAGCTTTGGATCTAGTTTGTCTAATGAACATGCAATAATCATCCAAAGCTCATAAACCTTAGATCTAGCGTATAATAATTGATATTATCATAATAAAAAGGGTTTAGATCTTTACCTTGATTGTTATGTAGCAATAACAATCTCAATTCCTCTTGATCTTGACTTCTGAAAGCTTAGTGCCTCAAATGTTGCACCTCTAATGGAATCACAAACACCATGAGCAACAAGATGAACAAGGAGAGAGGGAGGAGGCACCAAAACCGTCTAAGAACCCTTAGGGATTACTTCCACATGTTTTTTGGGCCTTAGGGGTTCCTTATATAGTTAGGCTATTAGGGTTTTTAACTAGGAAACCCTAATCTGACTGCTTAGGCCCTAAGCAGCCCATGGAGTTCCCTTAGAAAGCCCTTGGACGAAATCCATATGGGCTTCCCATAGATTTTGTCCAATCCGCTTTCCATTAGGAATCCATAGCCCAATTGCAACTATCATATAATTGCAATATCAGTCCCCTTTATTTAATTAATCTCTTTTAGCCACAAAATTAATTCTTACTAATTCTTGACTAATATTAATTAAACAATATGATTTCTCTTTTAATATATTATTCATATAATATATTAATAAATCATAATTAATCCTCCTTCTCCTTAATTCAACCTATCAGTTGCTATGGTGACGGCAACCCAAAAGGACCATGTTCGTAATCGGGTCAAGTACATACCAAAATAGTTATGGGCTTAGACACCTAATCCAACAGTCTCCCACTTGGATAAGTCTAATAACTATTCTGCGTATGACTTCAGAACCTGATCAGCAATCGTAGCTTTCAAAAGTCGCTGTCAACTCTGATCTTATCAGTAGCGCGTCCTTCAGATAAGGGATCATATATTCCGCCATTCTAGATATCCTATGAGTTGAGACATGGATTTTAATCATACTCTCTGTTCATATGTTGTTTTCGGATTTCCAATTTATGACGAATGACACCAGACTACAATTGAACACATCAACTTAGTCCCGGCTTGGCCAAGCGCTTAGGGTTTCATCACTAAATCATCGATGGGCCCACATATATCGCTTTTATCCCACATTGGGTAAAAGGAACGGATAAACTTCGACTCAAATGCTCGCTTGTACCTACTCATCAAATCACTCACAACAATATTTCTTATAACACCAAGTTACTGGTGCGTTTACATATTATCAATGTGCAATCGACTTGTAAATTACAACTCACACGTGTCGGTTTCAAGAATATAAGATATTATCGTCTCACCAATCACTCGTGATAAAATCCATGAAGCGATCCAAGTGAGCGTGGGTTTAATCAAATACTCAAATCTTAATTCATAAGTACTCATGAACGTTGCAGCAGACTTTTACTATGTCTAATACACTTTAGACAATCTACAAGCCAATTCATGACTGTCTTATTTCATACCTACTTCCAAAGTATGAGCGAGTGTGGATGGTTTGAATAATCTTATTATTCGGGAAGTCAAAACATGCAAAGTGAAACACAATAATAATCGAATCCAATATGGCCCCAAACTTTTGAGTATAAATAAAACCCCTTTTATTTAATCACCATATTGATTACACATTACTTGAATTATAACAGTAGTTGTCCCATGCACCAAGCATGCACACTCTGTTTACCTATGTCCATACTTTGTGAAATAGATCAATTGAAAACATTTCCAATTATGCTCATTGCATAACTCCTAATCCTTATCGTTAGTGTAAGAACACAAAATTCTCGCCACTACCAGAATATGTTAGATTCTAACATTTTATGCAATTATCCTTTTGTAATCTTATTGAACAAAAGTCACCACGACTTTGCCAATGAAATTAAAAAGTCTTCTATTGGAGATTGTTACAAAACAATTCCATAGATTTGAAGTATCTCATTCAAAGTACATTTCTTTGAACATCCTTCTTGCATAAAAGTTTCTAATCTAGACATAAATTCTTAACATCCAACTCCCAATATGGAAACATTTCCATATTTACCATATGACAACTCGTTCTAAATAGAGTCTTATCTATTTATAATAATGTCAATATGGTCCATCCATTACTATACTTTCAACTGCCCACAAGTGACCAATCCTTGGTGAACCTTAGATTGTCCTTGACAGTTGTTTAATTATTTTAGTCAAATCCGGTTCTAGTCCTTTTTCCCTCTTAATGCCCTAGGCATTTGGAAAATTTTAGAACAGTCAAATATTACAGCATATGCAATCGAACCTATGCCCGAAGCGTATGGGGCACGATTCATAATGAAAAACGTGATACTTTACCAATTTCTTGCTATAATATTGCCATATATAGGATTCCCATATGTTGAATCTTTTCAACATAACATCAATATATGTCCTTTGACTAATTTTTATTAAAATTTCTCGATCCAAGGTCTTAGATTTCGAAACGAAGTATAATATTCTCTCCCTTAATTATAGAAAAACAAATTTTCAACCCCTACAACTTTGCAAAGTGAAACCTTTTGTTTTCTATAATTAATATTGATAACTTGCAATACTTAAAATAATAATCATGCTCCCACTAGCATGATGATTATATCCATACCAGAATAACATTTATGCTCCCACTAGCTTTGACATGTGTTTAGAAAACAGTTGGACCTCTAGAAATCAATAATTATTGACTTCCAAAGTTCATATTTCTAATACGATATGCTTCGATAAGCCTTTATCTAAGCTTCTCAAACTCATACACCTTTCCCTTAGATAGCTCACATGTATGTCTAATCTAATTCAGAATTTATAGCAATAAATCCTAAAGGTTTTAGACTAATTGCCAAATCTCACAATTCGAACCATGAAAAGGGATGTCATAATCATGATCGAATTTGACAATGCAATTTACACAATCACTATCTCCTTAAAATCTCTCTTAGTGAAAGCGTTTCCTCACAATCATTTTCATGAAGCGGAGAGAAACCTTATGACACTTAGATTTTATAGCGTATGTGTTCCTATCCAGGTGAATTTGTCATAACCATAATCATAAGACAATGTTTGTGACAAATCCAAAATTTTATAGACAAAACTTGTTAATTCTTTATTTCTTGCCATCAAGGGTCCCACCATTGCTTCCAAGTCTTTAAGTAGCTCACCCCTACCTATCAATGTACGTTCCATTGATCAGGGTGCTTTGACTCTATGTAATCAATTGAGAACTCATAGAACTCATATGCATAGTTGACTTAAAACGGGAATGGCACATAAATAAAATTATGTCAACACGATAGGTTACAAACCTCAAGTCGTGTGCTAGTGTTAAACAATAGGTTTGCCCTTGATTAGTTCTTGAATCTTTTCAAGATCATTTAGACTCCCACTGACCTCTTGACATATAAGATTCTCTTGTCAAGAAACATTTCTTGACAAAGCAAATATTCAAGAGTTAGTGTAGGTCCTTATCAAGGCAAATACTACACACAATTGGTCTTAGTTGGTCTTTGTCTTATCCAAGACATAACAACTTACCAATTTCAAACGTGCAGGAGCAAGAAAACATTTTCCTACTTCACATTTGATGAGTGTATTATAGACCTTATTAAGATGATGTCACTCAAATCACAATCTTGGAGTACGACTCTAAGACTTGATTTTGGAACGAAGTATGATTCACCTTTTGATTTAACCATTTCAACAATTTCTGATTCCTCTTCTTAGCCATACTAGTGTACTAAGGTGTCCTTAGAGGATCAATTGTAACACGGTTATATAATCACTAATTTAATCATAACACACGATATTTAAGTCCTCTCCCATCTTTTCAGATTGGAGAAACTTATATCTTTCTGCCTAATTGATTCTTCTTATTCGTTCTGCTATTCATTGAAACTTTTCCAATGATTCAAAATTATACTTAATCTTTTAAGTATAACCATATTTACTAATCTTTTAGCAAATCATGACGAATATTTTATTGTTCTTTGTGGTGGACTCGACCAGTGCACAACATTGTGTACCAGATCTCCTAGTCCTTCACTTGACTCACATACTTATGTGAACAAGGAATTAGTCTAAATTTCCCAAATACGAAGGTTCTCATTCATCACATAATACCAGATGCATGATTCCAAGTTTTTGTCCAATTGAAACTTGGGCGATGAGAATCTTTCCTTATTTGGTAAATTTCTGAGATTGCCACAAATAACATAACTAAGAATCAAATCCATTCATAATATTGCTAACAATAGAGATATTAAACACCAATTTTCATAAAATCCATCGTAAAGAAACATAAATAAAATAAATCAAAATTTATTTTATTACGGAAAAATCTTGTCCTTACAATGCGATCACAAATGAAAACTATGTAAATATTATTTAGCAATCTATCGTAACTGTAAAGTAGCAGCTCAAAAAATCTGATCTTTGAATCATGCGATCGAAATCCATTTCTTCATGACCAGATTCAGCTCACTTCTTTCCTTTTAAGCTTCCTTTTTCTTCGATCCTACAAAAACACCAAATGTAATCTTATCACATTATGTATCAAGAATCTAAAAAGGAACTTAATAGAGTCAGATAGTGGATTTTACCTGAAGTAGAGTCATACATTTTGACTCTCCCATCTGTTAGATATCTCAGGTAGTCAGGGCAGCTTCGTGACCAATGCCCCTTCTCTTGGCAGTAGAAACACACAGATTCTTTGGGAATGGAACAAGGGACTATCTCAGACTTAGCCTTTCTCTTGCGTAGAGAAAACTTTTCTGGATTTCCAATGTTGCCATTGTCTATAGAAGGTTGAGACGTTGATTTACCAGACAAATTTTCTTGACCAGTCCGCCAGATCATTTTTGATTCAGCAGCAACAAGCAAATAAGTCAAATCAATGAGGGTTACGTCTCGGTCCATCATATAGTACTCTCTAATGAACTCACTATATGAGTCAGGAAGTGATTGAAGAACCAAGTCAATATCCAGCTTCCAAGAGAGTTCGACACCCAACATTCCCAATCTGTCAATATGTAACTTCATATCCAAGACATGAGCACATACAGACTTTCCATCTTCGTGTTTGTTTGCCAATAGGTCTTGAGTAGCCTTGAACTTTTCAAGTCTTCGAATACGTGGGTCAGGGAGAATTATTGGAGGAGGTGGAGGAAGTGAAGTATGATTTCCATTTCCACAATCCAATCGTGGAATATCATCTTCAAGTGGAAAACTTTTTCCAATGGATTCAGGAAGACCAGAGTTATTAGACTTTGACATCTACTAAATGGGAGAAATTCAAGTTAGTTGATTGAGTCCTTAATAAAACACCCAAATGAGATATTAATGCTAGGACCCAACACAATATTCTACAACTTGGAAGAGGGATGCCGTAATCCAAATTGCAAAACATTTGAAGGTAGGTAAATGACGATTTACCAATTTCCACCATGAAAAACAAAAATTGAAGGTTTTAGTTTTAAATGAATTGAAACTCCTAGATCTTTTGAGATTCATTGTTTTCAATAGCATGTTTAATCTCGATTATGCCCTTCATTTGTGACTGGGATGCCGAGGATCACAAATAAGGTGTGAATAACCATGCGAATGTACGTGGTGCACTCAATGTCATTATCACCTAATCAATGTGCTGGTTAGCCACACACGCTCCATTGATCTATGACAAACATTGAGTCACCCTTAGCTACCAATGCCAATCCCAACTTAGTGTGCCGGTTAACCACACACGCTCCACTAATTGTCTCGGCAAGGGTACAAAGTGTAATTCCATGGAATTTCATCAAATTCACTTTTTCCTAAAGTAACTAAGATTTGGCAATTTATAAAAGCTTTTAGTTACTTCGTATTTCATTATACTTATAATGGAAGGTTGTGTCCTATCCTACCCGTTCGGCTAACGACCATCCACTAGTCAAGGGTGCGGTGGGTAAGAGTGGATACCCATTCAATCTCCATTTTATAGGCAATTTCCTTAAACACCCCTTAGAGACCAGCTTCGTGAATGAGGTCTACTAACGGTAAGACTGACTCTCTATTCATACATATATAATATTAGACATTTAATTTTATATATAGTATAAGGGTGTATTTTACACTTTTAAAATACTAGGTGGTCTAATTTAATAAATTATACTTTTAATTTAATGAAATGTAAACCAAATCATTATGGATTTATTAACCCTCTTTTAATTATACACTTAATTAACTTAATAAAACCATAAGGGTGTAACTTGAACTTTTCAAAAACTAGGGTTTTAGAATTTAATATTTCAAAATTAAACTTTTAATCAAAATATTCAAATTCCAAAACTTGAGGGAAAGTTTTGAAACATTTCAAAACATACTAGATCACATTACAAATAATTTAATTAATCAAATAATTGGTAATTATCTAAATTTGACCTAATTCAATTTCTTGCAAGATAATTCAAATCAATTAATTCAAATAAATCAAGTTTATCATATAAGGCAAAGATTATCTAATTGATTGACAATTATCTACTATTTTGACAAGGATAATCACATAATATCAATAAAATCGGATTCTATTAATAAAAAACGTTTTTGGTAATTATCCCACAGCAAAATAGGTCAAAAACCCGAAAAATATTGCATCTTATACTCCGACTCGTCGAGCCAACATTGGACTCGTCGAGTTGCCAGTGAACTCGGCGAGTTCACATATGGACTCGGCAAGTCCAGCCTCCAAATCCAAAAAATTTCGATTTTCAGCTTTGAATAATCATGTAAAGCATCAAATACATCAAATAAACAGCGTAGGCTCTGATACCACTGATGGGTTTTGAGCACTACATCAATCCTACGGTGTACATGCAAACCCTAAAGCTTTGGATCTAGTTTGTCTAATAAACATGAAATAATCATCCAAAGCTCATAAACCCTAGATCTAGCATATAATAATTGATATTATCATAATAAAAAGGGTTTAGATCTTTACCTTGATTGTTATGTAGCAATAACAATCTCAATTCCTCTTGATCTTGACTTCTGAAAGCTTAGTGCCTCAAATGTTGCACCTCTAATGGAATCACAAACACCATGAGCAACAAGATGAACAAGGAGAGAGGGAGGAGGCACCAAAACCGTCTAAGAACCCTTAGGGATTACTTCCACACGTTTTTGGGGCCTTAGGGGTTCCTTATATAGTTAGGCTATTAGGGTTTTTAACTAGGAAACCCTAATCTGACTGCTTAGGCCCTAAGCAGCCCATGGAGTTCCCTTAGAAAGCCCTTGGACGAAATCCATATGGGCTTCCCATAGATTTCGTCCAATCCGCTTTCCATTAGGAATCCATAGCCCAATTGCAACTATCATATAATTGCAATATCAGTCCCCTTTATTTAATTAATCTCTTTTAGCCACAAAATTAATTCTTATTAATTCTTGACTAATATTAATTAAACAATATGATTTCTCTTTTAATATATTATTCATATAATATATTAATAAATCATAATTAATCCTCTTTCTCCTTAATTCAACCTATCAGTTGCTATGGTGAAGGCAACCCAAAAGGACCATGCTCGTAATCGGGTCAAGTACATACCAAAATAGTTATGGGCTTAGACACCTAATCCAACAAAAAATATATGACGTGATGCTGTAGCGCTCCATCCTCAAAAACTGTTTTGATTACCTGTTTACTGGTTTCCTGAGAATACAAGCAGTTTTGAAAATAAGTGACAACAATTAAGTTGGTGAGGTCATAAGAGTTTTGTATGAGAAAAATCTGCCATTTTTCCTTGTAAGTTAATAGAGTGTGATTTCCAGAATATCCAATATTTTTTTTTTAAAATGAGCTTTAGATCTTAATCCCAAGACCAAAATGGTAATTAGTGTTGTACCGGACAATAGTTTAATGTAGCTTTATCATTATTTAAAACTGATTGAAGATAATTTAGCCCCGTAAATCAAATGTATTGTTAATACCCATATGAGTTATTATAACCGTGCTAAGCGACATAGATGGCCTGTCACGATGTTCTTCAGGCGTCGGAATTGATGGGTTTTGAGCATTCTAACACTCCTATGGTGAACATGCAACCCTATATACCTTGGATCTATGTTTTCTCTATTATACATTCAAATATCAATTTTCCAAGGTATCATCCTAACTAGCATATTATGGAGTATACACAATACAAAATATAGTTGAATGACATACCTTTTGTTGTAGCTTGATTCCTTGTACCTTTCAAGAGCTTAGTTCCCCAAGTGTTGCACCTCAAATGGTTCACACAACACCACGAACAATTGGAATAACTTGAGAGAAGATTATCTACACTCAAAATCGGCTAGCCCTCATGTGTCTATCACTAGTCACTTCTTAGTGCCAATTTCATGAACTATGAGGCTTCTTATATAGTGTGCACATTAGGGTTACACCATGTAACTCATGACTTTCCATATTCCTCATGATCCATGGGTTTCAACCTCTATGGAGTATCCATGGGTCACCACATGGGTTTAGTCCAACATGAAGAACTATGGATCATATGCCCACTTCATAAGAATGAATGATTTACCAAATCAATCCCCATTTATTTAATTAGTCTCTTTTGATCATAAAACTAATTCCAAACTAATTCTTGATCAATACTAATTAAATAATATTAATATATTAGAACTTATAATATATTAATAAATCATAAATATCCTCTTCAGACAAAAGTCTATCCAAATTGTTCCGATGCCATGCAACCCAAATGGACCATGCTACTTTCGGGTCAAGTACATACCAACAATAGTTATGGGCTTATACGCCTAATCCAACAGTCTCCCACTTGGATAAGTCTAATAACTATTATTGCAAACATGACTCCAACTCGACTTGCAATCGTAGCTCTTAAAATCCGTTGTCGAACTCTGATCTAGTCAATGACGTGTCTATTAGATAAGGGATCATATATTCATCCATTCTAGATATCATATGGACTGAGACATGGATTTTAATCATTCTCTCTGTCCATCTGTTGTTTCCCGATTTCCGATTTATGACGACCGACTAATTGAACAAATCAAATCAGTCCAGGCTTGGCCAAGCACTTAGGGGTGTCATCACTAAATCATCGAGGGGCCCATAGATATCGCTTTTATCCACATGTGGTAAAAGGAATGGATAAACTTCGACCCAAATGCTCACTTGTACTTACTCATCAAATTACACACAATGATATGTTTTATAACAACCAAGTTGCTTGTGCGTTTACATATGTCAATGTGCAACTGACTTGAAACTACAACTCACATGTCTCTGTTTGAAGAATATAAAATATTATCGTCTCATGATCACTCATGATAAAATCCATGAAGTGATTCAAATGAGCGTGGGTTGAATCCAATACTCGAATCTTATTCCAGGAGCACTCATGAACACTGCAGCAAACTTGTGCTATGAACAAAACACACCTCTACAGACTAGGGATGAAAGTGGGTCCAAACCCGGACCGGATGGACCCGGACCCGGAAAACCCGGAACCGGTTAACGGGATTTTGTAGAACCGGAAACCGGACCGGTATATAGGAACCGGTTCCGGTTCGGTTCCGGGTACGGTACCGGGTAAAGTGGGTCTAGAACTAGAAAACCCGGAAACATTAAAGTGGGTAGGTTGGAACCGGATAAAGTGGGTTTAGAACCGAAATACCCGGAAAAACCAGAATGTTTTGGTAATTACTTACTACTTAGTGGTTTGAACTTTGAAAATTTTCATATTGATATCCCGATTTTGGGGAACTGTAACTCATTGAATATAAAACCAAAATTGACAAAATTATAGTCTAAAATCATGTACAAACTCTAAACTACACTCTGGAAAAAACCACATGTCAATCCGAATATAAACGAATGAGATATGAATGTGTTAACTTTTTCACAAAATACAAAGTACAAAAACATATAGCTAAAAACTTGAAAATTTTCAGTTTTGATATCCCGTCTTCGGGGGACTGTAAATCATTGAATATTAAACCAAAAATGACAAAATTAAAGTCTAAACTCATGTACAAACTCTAAACTATATGTTGGAAAAAAACACATGTCAATCCGGCTTCAAACGAATTAGATATGCATGTTTTAAAACTTTCACAGAATACAAAAAAACTGAAAAACTAAAAACTTTCAGCTTTGATATCTCGACTTTGAGGGACTGTAAGTCAATGAATATTAAACTAAAAATGGCAAATTTATAGTCTAAAATTATGTACAAACTCTAAGATACACGTTGGAAAAGATCGCATGTCAATCGGAGTTGAAACGAATGAAATATGTATCTTTTAAACATTTCACAAAAACCGGTTTCGGCCCTAAAAGTGGTTCCGGTTCCTAACACCGGTTCCGGTTTTTAGACCCGGTTTACCCGGACCCGATGGACCCAAACCCGAATTACCCGGAACCCGGATAAAGAAAATTTTTAAACCCGGAACCGGAACGGGTTCTAACGGTTCCGGTTCCGGTCCGATTCCGGTTCCGGTTCGGTTTTCCGGTTCTAAATCTCATCCCTACTACAGACCCATTCATGACAGTCTTGCCTCAATACCTACTTCCAAAGTATGATCGACTTTGGATGTTTTGAATAAACTAGTTATTCAGGATGTCAAAACATGCAAAGTGAAACAAAAGAACAATACTAATCCTATATGGTCCCAAAACTTTTGAGCCATATTGATTACTCATTATTCATTGTATAATTTTTCGAATAATCAACTTAATACTTGAATTAAAACCATAGTCATGCCATGCTCCAAGCATGCACACTATGTTTGTCTAAACAATAGTTATGCCATGCTCCAGGCATGCACACTATGTTTGTCTATGGTCCTTACTTTGTGAAATACATCAATTGAAAAACATTTCAATGATGCTCATTTAACAATTTCAAATCCTTATTGCAAGTGTAAGAATTCCAAATTCTTGTCACTGCTAAAAAGTGTTACATTCTAAACTATCATGCAATGATTCTTTTGTAATGTCTAGGTACCAAAAATCACAGAGACTTGACCAATGATATTACCAAATATTCCTTTGGAGATTGTTACAGGAAAATTCCATGGAAATGAAGTCTCAAATTCAAAGTACATTCCTTTAAACATCCTTCTTGCATAAAAGTTTCTAACTTTATCATCTATTCTTCTAACTCCCAATATGGAAACATTCCATATTTTCCATACAACAATTCATTATTAATAGACTCCTGTCTATTCATAATAATTTCAATATGGTCCTTCTATTATTATACTTCTAACTGTCCTTATGCGACCAATCTTTGGTGAACCTTGGATTGTCCTTAACAGTTGTTTAACCACTTTAGTCAAATCTGGTTCTATTCCTTTTTCCCTCTTAATGCCCTAGGCATTTGGAAAATTAGAACACGAGAATATTATAACATATGCAATCAACCCTATACCCGAAGCATATGGGACACGATTCATAATGTCTAACATAAAGACATGATACTTAATCAGTCTTTTGCTATAAATTTTTATATTTTCCATGTTCTCACAATTCGAATTATGAAAAGGATGCCGTAATCATAATCAAATTTTGAGAACGCAATTAACATTTCTATATATATAATTTCCTTATGTTGAACCATTCCAACATAACATTCATATATATTTGACTAAAATTGATTAAAAAAACTCAATCTAAGCTTTTAGAATTGAAATGAAGTACAAATTCCTCTCCCTTAATTATAGTAAAACAACTTTTCAAACCCGGCAACTTTGCAAATTTGAAACTTTGGTTTTCTATAATTAACATTACTAACTTGCAACACTTAACATAATAATCATGGTCCCACTAACATGATAATTATTAGCATAACACTTATGCTCCCACTAGCTTTGACATGTACTTTCTTTCCAAAGTTTAGATTTCTGATACTAGATGTTTCGATAAGACTTTATCTAAGCTTCTTAAACTCATACACCTTCCCTTAGAAAGCTCACATGTGTGTCTAAACAATTTTAGAACTATGAAGAGTTATGTCGTAATCATAGTATCAATTGTTTAGACCTTTTCCATTTCTCACAATTCGAACTATGAAGAGGGATGCCATAATCATAATCGAATTTGAGAAACGCAAGTATCACAATTGCTAACTATTTAAAATCTACTTAGTGAAAGCATTTCCTCACCATCATTTTCATGAATCGAAGAGAAACCTTATGACACTTAGATTTTATGGTGTATGTGTTCATATCCATGTAAATTTTTCAAAACCATAATCACAAGACAAGGTTAGTGACAAATCCAAATTCATATGCACTGAACTTGTTCATTCTTAATTTCTTGCCACCTGGCAGCACAAGGGCCTACCATTGCTTCCAGGTTGTTATGCAACCAATTGAGAACTCTCAGAACTCACATGCATAGTCAACTTTAACTGTAATGGGCACATAAACAAGAATATGTCAACACGATAGGTCACAAACCTCAAGTCGTGCGCTAGTGTTTAACAATAGGTTTTTTTTCTTGATTAGTTCTTGAAACTTGTCAAGATCTTTAAGGCTCCCACTGACCTCTTGATATATATGATTCACTTTATCAAGGAACATAACTTGACAAACAAATATTCAAGAGTTAGTGCGGACTCTTACCAAGACTAACACTTCACACAATTGGCCTTAGTTGGTCTTTGTTTTATCCAAAACACCACAACTTGCCAATTTCAAATGTACGAGAGTAGCAAAACTTTTACTCTACATTTGATAAGTGTTAAACCTTTCTTAAGATTATGTCACTCAAGGTTACAATCTTGGAGTATGACTCTAAGACTTGTTTTGGGAACGAAGTATGACTCATCTTCTTGATTTAACCAATCCAACAATTCACAATTCCTCTTCTTAGCCATAAAATGCACTAAGATGTATTTAGAGGATCAATTGTGATATGGTTTTCCATAACCATTAAGATGATAAAAAAAACATGATACTAAAGTACTCTCCCATCTTTTCAGATTGGAGAAACTTTTATCTTTCTGCCTAATTTGGTTCTTCTTATTCTTCCTGCCATACATTGAAACTTTTCCAATGTTTCAGAATTATACTTAAACTTGTAAGCATGACCATGTTTACTAAACTTTAGTAAATCATGACGAATAGTCTTATCGTTCTTTGTGGTGGACCTGACCAGCGCACATCCAAGTGTACCTGATTCCCTAGTCGTTCACTTGACTCACATATACATGTGATCAAGGAATTAGTCTTAATTTACCAAAGATGAAAATTCTCATTCATCATACAATACAACTTGAATGACTCCAAGTTCCTGTCCAATTGAAACTTGGGTGATGAGAATCTTCCCTTATTTGGTAAATTTTGACACTACCACAAATGAAAGAATCAAATCCGTTTTCCAATATTGCTATCAATGGAAACATATAAGCAACAATTTTTCACAAATGTCATTGTAAGGAAAAATTTAAAATAAGATAAATTTCAAAATTTTCTTTATTTATAAAAAATTGCTGAAAACTTATCCTTACAATGCAAATACAAGTGGAAAAATTTTGATATCTATTCCTAAGCAATCTATCATAGCTCTTAAGCAGCAACTCAAGAATCTAATCATCGAATCATGCGATCAAAATCTATTTCTTCGCGATCAGACTCAGCATGCTCTTACTCTTAAGCTTCCTTTGATTCTCCAAAACATCAAAATGTAATTTCATTACATCATGTATTAAGAATCTCCAAATAGGAACTTAATAGAGTTAGATAATGGAGTTTACCTGAAGTAGTGTCAAACTTTTTGACTTTACCATCCTTATGATCTTTCAGGTAAATATGGCAGCTTCGCAACCAATGTCCCTTTTATTGGCAACAACAATCCCAGAACCGGCCTTTCTCTTAAGTTCAAAACTTTTTGTCTTTAGCCAATTTCTCTCTCCTAGGAGAAGAAATCATTTCTGGATTGTTCCATGGAAACTTGGGAAGTAGATCTTCCAATCAAATTTGCTTTACCAGTGCTCTAAATCATTGCCGATTCAGCAGCAACAAGCAAATTGGTAAGATCGATAAAGGTCATGCCGTGATCTGTCATCAGGGAGTGACTGAAGAACCAAGTCAACAGCCAGCTTCCTCGAGACTTCGACACCCAACTCTCCCAGACTGTCAATATGTAACTTGATCTCCAAGACCTGAGCACATAAATACTTTGTTTGCCAATAGGGATTGAGTGACCTTGAACTTTTCAAGTCTTTGAGCTTGTGGGTTAGGGAGAATAATTGAAGGAGGTGGAGGAGGTGAAGTATGATTTCCAGTCCCATTAATGCACGACAAAGGGATTAATCTTTCACCTTTGGTCACCATGTGGGATATCATCTTCATTAGGAAAGCTTGTTCTTAAAGATTTGGGAAGACCATAGTAGTCTGAACTAGACATCTACAAGGGAGAAATTAAAGTTAGTTGATTTAAGTCCTTAATATAACACACAAATGAAATATTAAGGCTAGGACCCAACACAATATTTTACAATTTGGAAGAGGGATGCCGTAATCCAAACTACAAAATATTTGAAGGTAGGTAAATGACGATTTACCAATTTTCACCACGAAAAACGAAAAAGAATTTTAGGTTTTAAGTGAGTTGAAACTCCTAGATCCTTTGATATTCATTGAACAATTCAATGGCATGTTTAAATCTCGATTTTGCCCTTCAAGTTTGTGACTGGGATGCCGAGGATCACAAACAAGGTGTGAATAACCATGCAAATTAACTTGGTACACCCAATGTTACAACCACCTAATCAATGTGTCGATTAACCACACACGCTCCATTGATCTATGATTAACATCAAGCTACCATTTTCCACGCAGTGTCAGTCCCGATTAGTGTGCCGGTTAACCACACACACTCAACTAACGGCTTAACAAGGTGCAAAGTGCAATTTCATGGGTTAGCACCATATTCACATTTTCCTAAGTAACTAAGATTTGGGAATTTATAAGTGTTTAGTTACTTTATGTTTATCATTATACTTTTAATGAAGGGAGAATTAGAGTGCTATCATACCCGTTTGGCTAACGACCCTCCACCAGTCAAGGAAGCGGTGGGTGAGAGTGGACACCTATTAAGCTGTCATTTTATAGGCAACAACCTTATACCCCCTTATAGACCGGCTTCGTGAATGAGGTCTACTAACGGTAAGACTGACTTTTACTCTTATACATATATATAAATATTAAACCTATAATATTATGATAGTATAAGGGTTGAATTTTAAACTTTTAAAATTCTAGGGTTTGGAATTAAAGTATTCTAAAGTAAATTTACAAATTCCAAAACTTGAGGGCAAGTTTTGAACTATTCAAAAACTTTTGGAATCCATAACTTATGAGTTTAATATAGGTTTAAATGAAAAGACTCTTGAAAATCCATAACTTGAGGACAAGTTATGGAGTTCATAAAACCATTTATGAAAAGGACTCTTCACTTTTCTATAACCTATGATTTTAATGACTCTTTTAAAGAAAAACTTTTCATTTTCCATAACTTGAGGACAAGTTATGGAATTAATCAAAGGCCATTTAAGATCATCAATTAAACTAACAAGCATGTCAAATAATTTCTATGATCTAACAAAACTCATAAGCATGCATAATTCATATCAACAATTTTCAAGAATCACATGAACTTAATATAAAACTTGAAACTTTGACAATTATCTTTCAAATGGACAAGCAAGAACATTACCCTATTGGAAAACAGATTTCTAGGTTCAAAAAACAGTTTAGGGTAATGATCCTCATCCAATATCAAGCAAAAAACCCGAAATTCTGCACACAGGTGCATCACCACGGCATGGTAAAGATTGCCACGTCGTGGTGAGCTGTCAGATGCAAAAATGGCAGAATTTCAACTTTGGAAAAACATGTAGCATCAAGTATAACTGAAAATAAGCCTTGGCTCTAATACCACTGATGAGTTTTGAGCATTCTAACACTCCTATGGTGTACATGCAACCCTATATACCTTGGATCTATGTTTTTTCTATTATACATGCAAATATCAATTTTCTAAGGTATCATCCTAACTAACATATTATGGAGTATATACAATACAAAATATAGTTGAATGACATACCTTTTGTTGTAGCTTGATTCCTTGTACCTTTCAAGAGCTTAGTGCCCCAAGTGTTGCACCTCAAATGGTTCACACAACACCACCAACAATTGGAATAACTTGAGAGAAGATTATCTACACTCAAAATCGGCTAGCCCTCATGTGTCTATCACTAGTCACTTCTTAGTGCCAATTTCATGAACTATGAGACTTCTTATATAGTGTGCACATTAGGGTTACACCATGTAACTCATGACTTTCCATATTCCTCATGATCCATGGGTTTCAACCTCCATGGAGTATCCATGGGTCACCACATGGGTTTAGCCCAACATGAAGAACTATGGATCATATGCCCACATCATAAGAACGAATGATTTACAAAATCAATCCCCATCTATTTAATTAGTCTCTTTTGATCGTAAAATTAATTCCAAACTAATTCTTGATCAATACTAATTAAATAATATTAATATATTAGAATTTATAATATATTAATAAATCATAAATATCCTATTCTCATAAAAGTCTATCCAAATTGTTCCGATGCATGCAACCCAAATGGACCATGCTACTCTCGTGTCAAGTACATACCAACAATAGTTATGGGATTAGACACCTAATTCAACAGGAATGTTATGATATTTGTCACCCCAGACTTTCCGGTCTAACTGTAGCTAACAATTTAGGTGTGGGATTGTCAGTCCCGTATAGATCTATACACAAGTATCACGCTCTCTTACGGGAGATTCCGGTTATAATACAAGACATTTGTATGTACTCCAGTAAGTACGTGAAGATAGTGTCTCACAACCTTGTATCAACAGGTTTACGCATAGTGTAATGAAAACCTTTTCGTAAGTGAAAATTTGCCTTCCATAGTGGTTACTGATGGGTTTGAGCCATAAGAACTTTCCTATGTGCACATGCAAACCCTAATGCTTGGATCTAGGTTTCACTAATTGTACATGCATTCATCCAAGACTTATAAACCCTAGATCTAATGATAATAATTCAGAATTATAAGAAACAAATCAGATCCAGAATATTACCTCTTGTTTGCTTGCTTGATTCTTCTTGTCTTTGATGCTTAGAGTCACAAGTGTCACTCCTCTAATGGCTTACAAACACCAACTAGCAAAAGGGAAATATGAGAGAGGGTAAGGACTTATGATTTTCGGCTCTAGGGTTTCCAGGAGAACAACTGGCCGAAAATCATATCCCAAGGGTCCTTTTTATACTGTGAGTAGTTAGGGTTTCAGTCAAAAACCCTAATGGACAACTTAATCACCAAGCAGCCCATGGAACCTTCTGGAATAAGGCCATGGACGAAAATATGATGGGCTCCCATCATAATTTCGTTCACCCCTTTAATCCATTAGGTTTCCCAGCCCAAAATACAACTATCACACATTTGACAGTTCAAGCCCCTTTATTCATTTAATCTCTTTTAGTCACCAAATTAATTCTTAATTAATTTATGAATAATATTAATTAAATAATATGATTATTCCTTTAATATATTATTCTCATAATATATTAATAAATCGTAATATCTTCTCTCTCTCCATAAATCACCCTGTCAAGTTGTTATGGTGAAGGCAACCCAAAATGACCATGCACAACCGGGTCAAATATTTACCAAATATAGTTACGGGCTTAGACACTAATCCAGCAGTCTCCCACTTGGATAAGTCTAGTAACTACAAATGCAAGCATCATCCGATTAGCAATCGTAGCTCTCAAAGACGATGTCGAACTCTGATCTTATCAATAACCTGTCCTTCAGATAAGGGATCGTATAATCCTCTGTTCTAGATATCGTGCGGACAATTACATGGAACATAGTCATACTTATTTTCCAGCAGTTTGTTTCTCGATCTCAGATTCGTTTGACATAGAACTTAATTGAACACATCAATTCAGTCCTGACCGGGCCCGACACATAAGTCAAATCAAATCAACGATGGGCCCTGATATCGCTTTTACCCTCTTAGGATAAAAGGAACAAATAAACTTCAACTTATATGCATTTACTATCCACTAATCAAATCATACACAACAATGTGTTTTATAACATCAAGTTACTGATGCGTTTACACATTATCAATGCACAACCAATCAGCAAACAATAAACCATATATCTAGGTTTTAATACCATATGATATTATCGTCTTGCGATCACTCGTGATGAATTCCATGAAGTGATTCCAGTAAGCGTGGCTTTATTCCAATGCTCAAATCAAGTTCATAAGCACTCATGAACGTTGTAGAAAACTTTTGCTATGTCTAATACACTTTAGACAATCTACACACCAATTCATGACCGTCTTCATTCATATCTACTTCCAACATATGAACGACTGTGGATGGTTTGAATAATCTTGTTATTCAGGAAGTCAAAACATGCAAAATGAAACAATAGGTAAATGATTAACATAAGACAGTAACACTACTAATAAATAATACTCTTTTATTTAATCATTAAATGTTAATTACAATTTATTTATTACACGTTTCTAAACTATCTAATCTAAACTAATATCGTCCTTCATCCCGATGCTCCTAGTGTGTTGCAAGTGCTTAACCCTGATCAGTCCCTTTGTAAGTGGATCTGCTGGGTTATCCTCTGACGATACCCTCTTCACTACGAGGAGTCCTTCTTCCACCCGATGTCGAATAAAGTGATATTTTCTGTCGATATGTCGAGATCTGCCGTGATCCCTGGGTTCCTTGGTCAAGGCAACCGCTCCTTCATTATCACAGAAAATTTCCATGGGCTCCCTTATGGTTGGCACAACTCCAAGGTCTCCAATGAAGTTCTTCAACCATATTGCCTCCTTTGACGCTTCGCTCGCTGCTATATACTCTGATTCGCACGTTGAATCAGCTACGGTCTCCTGTTTGGAACTTTTCCAAGTCACTGCACCTCCATTAAGGGTAAAGACCCAGCCCGAATGTGAACGGTAGTTGTCCCTGTCGGTCTGAAAACTGGCGTCTTTATACCCTCGCACCTTTAAGTCATCACTGCCACCGAGGACTAGAAACCATTCCTTGGTCCTCCGAAGGTACTTAAGAATATTCTTGACTGTGGTCCAATGCGCTTTGCCAGGGTTCCCTTGATATCTGCTGACCATGCTCAATGCGAAGGCCACATCAGGGGGAGTACAAGCCATAGCATACATAATTGAGCCAACTGCGGAAGCATATGGTACTCGGCTCATTTCTGCTATCTCAACATCGGTACTCGGGCTTTGAGTCTTACTCATCTTGGCATTACTTTGGATTGGTAACTCCCCTTTCTTTGAATTCTCCATACTAAAATGTTTTAGTACCTTGTCTAAGTAAGTATTCTGACTAAGTCCTATTAGTCTCTTACTTCTGTCTCTCACTATCCTTATTCCCAGAATATAGGCAGCCTCTCTGAGGTCCTTCATAGCGAAGCACTTCCCGAGCCAGGACTTAACTTCCTGCAGTGCCGGGATGTCGTTTCCTATGAGTAGTATGTCATCGACATACAATACGAGGAAGCTTACTATACTCCCACTGTCTTTGACATATACACATGATTCATCTTCGCTTCGCAGAAAACCAAACTCTTTGACCTTCTCATCAAAACAAAGATTCCATCTGCGAGACGTTTGCTTAAGTCCATAAATGGACTTCTCAAGCTTACACAATCTATTGGGATGCTTTGTATTGACAAAACCCTCTGGCTGAGCCATGTAAACATCCTCAGCCAACTTCCCATTAAGGAAAACGGTTTTGAAATCCATTTGCCATATTTCATAGTCATGAAATGCAGCAATGGCCAGCATCACCCTGATAGACTTTATCTTCACAACTGGTGAGAAGGTTTCATCGTAGTCAACTCCAGGAGTTTGAGTGAAACCCTTCGCAACTAATCGTGCCTTATAAGTGTGCACATCTCCATCCACGTCGGTCTTCTTCTTGAAGATCCACTTGCACCCGACCGTCTTACGACCAGGTACACTGTCAACCAAATTCCAAACTTGGTTGTCATACATGGACTGAATCTCGCTGTCCATAGCCTCTTTCCATTTCGCAGACTCCGGGCCTGCCATGGCTTCCTTATAGCTGTTAGGTTCGTCTAGATTCACTAGTGTACTATCACTAATGAACGTATCCCCTTCTGTAGTAATATGAAAACCATAAAAATGGGGTGGAACACTAACCCTTTCGGAACATTTAAGAGGTAAGGAGTCGTCAATTGGTTCAACCGGAGTTTCCTCCTCAAGTTGAGTGCTAGTGTGAGAGGTTCCTTCATCGCTCGACTCTTGAAGCTCTTCAAGATCGATTTGCCTCCCACTGTCTCCTTGGCTTATGAGTTCTCACTCTCAGAAAACCCCTCTCCTCGCAATGAAGACAAAATTGACACTCGGTCTGTAAAAGAGATATCCAAAGGATTTCTGCGGGTAGCCGATGAAAATACATCGCTCACTACGAGGTTCGAGCTTGTCGTGAGTCTCTCGTCTTACGAAAGCCTCGCAACCCCAAACCTTGACATGTGCCAATGAGGGAGCCTTCCCTGTCCACATTTCGTGAGGTGTTTTGGCAACCTTCTTCGTAGGGACTAAGTTAAGGATATGGGCGGCAGTCTCTAAGGCATACCCCCAGAATGAGATAGGTAGTGAAGCATGACTCGTCATGGAACGAACCATGTCTAGCAAGGTTCGATTACGCCTCTCAGCTACACCATTCAACTGCGGTGTCCTAGGTGGCGTCAATTGAGAAACTATTCCGCATTCCTTGAGGTAGTCATGGAATTCAAGACTTAGGTACTCTCCACCTCGATCAGATCGAAGCATCTTGATTTTCCTGCCCAACTGATTCTCCACTTCTTGTTTAAATTCTTTGAACTTTTCAAAGGTTTCTGACTTGTGCTTGATTAAGTAGATATACCCATATATGCTATAATCGTCTGTGAAAGTCACATAGAAGCGGTTCGCATCCCTTGTGGTGGATCTAAAGGGTCCACATACATCTGTATGTATGAGATCCAATAAACCCTCACCTCTCGCACACGTTCCAGTTAAGGGTAACTTGGTCATCTTTCCAAGTAAACAAGATTCACACACGTCATCGTCCCTAAGGTCAAATGACTCCAACACTCCATCCTTTTGGTGTTGGGCTATGTGTTTCTTATTGACATGTCCAAGACGACAATGCCACAAGCATGCTTTATCCATACTATTGGAAGAATCCACACACAACACAGCATTTCCTAAGTTATCTACAACCATCACAGTCTCATATATTCCATTACAAGGCAATGCTTCAAAATATAAAACATTATTAATATAAGCATAAATAGAACCCTTTTCATTATCAAATGAATATCTAAAACCTTGTCTATATAAACCATGAAATGAAATGATGTTTCTTGCCATATCTGGCGAATAGCAGCAATTGTTTAAATATAAATCTAATCCATTACTAGGCACTAAGGAATAGACTCCAATCTAGGTGACAGGCGACAATCTTCTGTTTCCCATGATCAGATTCATCCTTTCATGCTCCACATCCCTATTTCTTCTTAGTCCCTGCAAATCAGAACATATGTGAAAACCACATCCTGTATCAAGAACCCAAGAAGTAGCATGTGATAAACCATTAGATTTAATTGTGTAAATACCTGCGAAAGATGGCTTGATCTTCCCATCCTTGATGGCCTGCAGATATTCTGGGCAGCTTCTCTTCCAATGCCCTATCTTGTGGCAGTGGTGGCACTCTGCCTCCATAGGGTTAGATTTGGGCTTAGTAGAACCAACTTTGGTTCCACTAGAAGAGGTACCATCTTGGTACTTTCCCTTGTGGTGGCTCTTTGAGGGAGCCTTCCTCTTCTTACCCCTCCATTGTCCTATTGCCAAGACAGGAGCAGCAGCGGGAGTTGGAGTTTATGCAACAGATTTATCCTTGAGGTTGCTCTCAGTAGTCCTCAACAAGCCATGAAGCTTTCTCAAGGAGACCTCCTCCTTATTCATGTGGTAGGTCATGCGGAACTGGCTATAACAGGGAGGCAAGGAGTGAAGGATAATGTCAATTGCCAGCTCTTCATCAAAGTTCACATTCAACTTTAGCAGGCGTTCGAAATATCTCTGCATCTTTTGCAGATGAGCGGTAAGGGACTCTCCATTACTCATTTTGGTAGTGATCATCGAGGTGATGATCTCGTACCTTTCTTGCCTAGCGCTCTGGTGGTACCGGTCCAGCAGATCTTGGTGCATCTCGTAGGGGTACATGTCCTCATAGGACTTCTGGAGTTCTACAGTCATATTCGCTAACATGATGCAATGGAACTTCGTGGCATCACGTTTGTGGGACTCAAAGGCCGCTATCTCTTCAGCAGAGGCAGTGTTGATGTCAATCTCCTTCAGTTTTTCATCGAGTACATACTATTTGTCCTTGTAGCGAGTGACCATGCGAATGTTGCGGATCCAATCATTGAAATTGGACCCATCAAAGATCACTCTCCCACACAAGTTCATGATTGAGAATGATCCAGAGGAGTTTGAACCAGAAGCGTTGTCGTTGACGTTCGACATCTGAAAGGAAAAAGAACAAAGTTTGATTAGAAATGAATTCCCCAATTAAACACCCAAATGAAAATTTAGGGCTAGGAACCAACAACATTATTCACAAATTAGAAAAGGGATGCCGTAATCTAACATGCAAATAATTTGAAGGTAAGTGAATGTCGATTCACTAATTCTCCACCATGAAAAAAGAAAAAGAGATTAAGTTTTAAATGTATTGAAAAACTCCTAGATTCTTTGAGATACATTGAACTTTTCAATGGCATGTTTAAATCTCGATATGCCCCTCTAGTTTGTGACTGAGATGTCGAGGATCACAAAGCTGGTGTGAATAACCATGCAAATGTACATGGTGCCCTCATTGTTACAGTCACCTATTCGATGTGCCGGTTAACCACACACGCTCCATCAAACTATGACAAACAATGAGTCACCCATTGCCACCTTTTCTTAGAACCCAATTAATGTGCCGGTTAACCACACACACTCCATTAACATCTTAGCAAGGGTACAAAGTGTAATTTCATGGAATTGAATCAAATTCACTTTTGCCTAAAGTAACTAAGATTGGGAATTTTGTAAAAACATTTAGTTACTTTATGTGCATTCATTATACTTTTAATAAGGAAAGGTTTATCATATCCTACCCGTTCGGCTACCGACCCTCCACCAATCAAGGAAGCGGTGGGTGAGAGTGGACACCCATTAAACGGCCATTTTATAGGTCATAACCTTATACCCCCTCCCTTATAGATCGGCTTCGTGAATGAGTCCTACTAACGGTAAGACTAGCATTTTAAGTTATACATATATATATATATATATATATATATATATATATATATATATATATATATATATATATATATATATATATATATATATATATATATATATATATATATATATCTTATAATATTATAAAGTATAAGGTTGAATTTTAAACTTGCAAAATTCTAGGGTTTGAAATTTAAATAGTTCAAATTAAACATTTTAATCACAAATTTAAATTTCAAAACTTGAGGATAAGTTTTGAACTTTTTTCAAAACACAAAGGATCAAATAGCAAATACTTTTAAATTAAACAATTAATTTAATGATTATCTAAATTTGACCTAATTAAGATTATTTACAAGATAATTTACCAAATCAAATTCAAATAATCAAATATTACGAAATAGGAAATTTAATATTCAATTGATTTGAAATTATCTCTTGTTTTGTTAAGGATATTGTCAAAAAGGTAATAAAATACGGATTTTATTTGTTCAAAATCATTTAGGTAATGATCCTTAACCAAAAGAGCAAATAATCCCGAAATATCCTCTGCCAGACGCGTTGACTCGCCGAGTCCCTCTATGGACTCGTCGAGTTCACCCTACTCATCGAGTCCACAATAGGACTCGCCGAGTCAGACAAGCAGATGCACAAAAAAACGATTTTTTCAAGCAAGAACATATCATATAGCATCAAATACAATTGAAACCAGACTAAGCTCTGATACCACTGATGGCTTTGAGCCATAAGAACTTTCCTATGTGCACATGCAAACCCTAATGCTTGGATCTAGGTTTCACTAATTGTACATGCATTCATCCAAGACTTATAAACCCTAGATCTAATGATAATAATTCAGAATTATAAGAAACAAATCAGATCCAGAATATCACCTCTTGTTTGCTTGCTTGATTCTTCTTGTCCTTGATGCTTAGAGTCACAAGTGTCACTCCTCTAATGGATTACAAACACCAACTAGCAAGAGGGCAATATGAGAGAGGGTAAGGACTTATGATTTTCGGCTCTAGGGTTTCCAGGAGAACAAGTGGCCGAAAATCATATCCCAAGGTTCCTATTTATACTGTGAGCAGTTAGGGTTTCAGTCAAAAACCCTAATGGACAACTTAATCACCAAGCAGCCCATGGAACCTTCTGGAATAAGGCCATGGACGAAAATATGATGGGCTCCCATCATAATTTCGTTCACCCCTTTAATCCATTAGGTTTCCCAGCCCAAAATACAACTATCACACATTTGACAGTTTAAGCCCCTTTATTCAATTAATCTCTTTTAGTCACCAAATTAATTCTTAATTAATTTATGACTAATATTAATTAAATAATATGATTAATCCTTTAATATATTATTCTCATAATATATTAATAAATCATAATATCTTCTCTCTCTCCATAAATCACCCTGTCAAGTTGTTATGGTGAAGGCAACCCAAAAGGACCATGCACAACCGGGTTAAGTATTTACCAAATATAGTTACGGGCTTAGACACTAATCCAACAGTTACATAGTGTAAAATTATTATACCTTTAAATAATTATTTCTTTGTTCCGAGAGGGTAAACTAGTGAAAATGTCCCATAAACTATACTTATATAGCTTATAAAAATGCTTTGTTAACATATAAAACCTTTGTATGTAATGTTATCATTTTACCATGATAAAAGTAATATGGAATGAAATCATTATATATGTATTTTTATATAATTATACACCTTGCTCAACATGTTTCAAAGGTGATAAAGTCTCATAAACTATACTTACATAGTTTATTATAGCAATTAAATATATATATATATATATATATATATATATATATATATATATATATATATATAACATAGCGTGTTTGTCATTGTTTTTCATAGCTTTATGTTTTTATCAAAACTTTGCATGTAAATGTTCAAAAGTTTGGTAGTAAAGCTATTTCATGTATTTAGTATTTTTTTTCGCAAAAAGTAAGAAAACGTATTTAGACATTGGGTTTTAACGTAAGTTTTCTTGTGTTTTACTTGTATCCCCCTAAAACATGGAAAGTCTCGAAAAATGTAGGGGGTATGAACTCATCTTGAGTGTGATTGTGGTTGGTTAAAGAGATGATGGTGAAGATCTTCAAACTTAGAGTACTTGAAGGTGGTTGAAAAACTATTTGAATATGGTATTATCCAAAATTCTAGGAACCAAACTTGGAAAATAATCATTGGAAGGTTGTACTTGATCTTGAGAGAAAAAGTGGAGAAAAACATTGAAATGCGAAGGGTGTTGGAGGAGCTCTTGGACGAAGCTATATAGGGGGAATAGAGGATGGGGTGAAGTGACGTTTGCATTGAATTGTGCAATATGTCACGTTGGGAATAGATTCACCAATCACGTTGCAACACCACCGATATCACATGGTGATTTTGGCCTAGCACCACCGAGATTACCAAGTGATTTTGGTCATGGTACCACCGAGATCACCAAGTGATTTCGGTCAGGGCACCACTGAGATCACCTAGTGATTTCGATCATGGTAACACCGAGATCACCAAGTGATTTCGGTCCAGGTACCAACCTGAAATCATAATGCTTTGGGTCCTAATCAATTCACCTTCGTTGACTTGTTTAATTTTTTTACTGAGTTGTTGACTTTGATTGAGCCAGAACTGCCAGTTGTCACATTATCCCCCCGTTGGAGGGAATTTCGTCCTGAAATTAGTTCTAGAGTGGGTACTAATGATCTAGGTAAAAGTGAAGGGTTTTGAGCATTCTAACACTCCTATGGTGTACATGCAACCCTAGAAACCTTGGATCTATGTTTTACTAAGATACATGCAAAATTGATTTTCCAAGGTTCTTATCCTATCTAGCATAGCATGGGGAACTTTTAAACATAAATGATAGAAGAAGAACATACCTTTTGTGGTTTGGATTCCTTGAGAACCTTGTGAGCCTAGCACCTCAAGTGTGATGCCTCAAATGTCTCATACAACACCAAATACACTTGAAATAACCTTGAGAGAAATAGAACACTTCTAAAATCGGCTATGCCCTCTTTTTCTCACACTAGTGCCGATTTTGGTTGCTCACCTATTCCTTTTATAGTGTGCCATAGGTAGGGTTACACCATGTAAACCCTAACTTGACATGGATCTTCATTTCCATGATCCATGGGTTCAAAGACACCATGGAGCATCCATGGAGTATCCTATGGGTTTTAGCCTAACTTGATAATCCATGGAGCATTAGCCCACTATACAAGTATGGGATATTTACACAATCAACCCATATATTTAATTAGTCTTCTTTTGATCACTTAATTAATTCCAAATTAATTCTTGATCAATACTAATTAAATAATATTATTAATATATTAGAACTTATAATATATTAATAAACCTTAAGTGTTATTTCTCTCATTTTGGTCTATCCAAATGCATGATGCCATGCAACCCAAATGGACCATGCCAACCGGGTCAAGTACATCCCAGAAATAGTTATGAATTTAGACACCTAATCCAACAAAAAGATGTGGGTACTTCTGTTTCATTTGGTCTTCTCGTTCCCAGGTTTATTTAGGCCCTCGCTTGGCGTTCCAACGGACCTTCACTATGGGTATGCGGCTTTATTTCATCCTTTTGACCTCCATGTCCATGATTTCCACAAGTTCTTCAACGAAGTGTAGACTCTCGTTTACCTTGATCTCATCGATTGGGATCACAAGAGTCTCGTCGGACAGACACTGCTTTAGGTTGGACATGTGGAAGGTGGGGTGTATGTTACTAAGTTCTTGTGGTAGTGGAAGTTTGTAAGCTAGCGGGCCGATTCTAGCAAGGATCTCGAATGGCCCGATATACCTTGGATTTAATTTCCCATGTTTTCCAAAAACATATCATTCCCTTCCAGGGTGAGACCTTCAATAGCACGCAGTCACCAACCTGGAATTCCAAGGGTTTTCGTCGCTTATCTGCATAGCTCTTTTGCCGATCCCGGGATGCCTTTAATCGTTCATGGATTTGAACAATGTTCTCTGTGGTTTCCCGTATGATCTCAGGGTCGGTGAGTGTGCTATTAGGCACTTGTCCCCTTGCTATCTGCGTGTCACCCACCTCAGCCCAGCATAGAGGTGATATGTACTTGCGTCCATAGAGGGCTTCGAATGGAGCAACCTTAATGCTAGTGTGATAACTATTATTTTATGAGAATTCGATGAGCGGTAAATGGATATCCCAGGCTTTACCAAAGTCTATCACACAAGCTCTCAACATATCTTCCAGCATCTGAATGGTTCTCTCGCTTTGACCGTTGGTTTGAGGGTGATAAGTTGTACTCATGTCGATTTTGGTTCCCAAGGACTTTTGGAGTGATTTCCAAAACCGTGAGGTAAATCTACTATCTCTGTTGGAGATAATGGATATTGGAACACCATGTAATCGTACGATCTCTTTAATGTATGTCCTGGTTAGCTTTTCCATCTTGTCGGTCTCTTTTATTAGTAGGAAGTACGCGGATTTGGTTAACCTGTCAACGATCACCCAAATGGTGTCAAGACCACACGTTGTCTCGGGAAACTTGGTTATGAAATCCATGATTATCCACTCCCACTTCCACTCGGGTATATATGGTTGTTGTAGTAAACCTGAGGGCTTCTGGTATTCTACCTTGACCTTGGTGCAAGCCAGACACTTGCCCACATAGGTAGCGATTTCTGCCTTCATGTTTGGCCACCAATAAAGTTTCTTAAGGTCCAACTACATCTTGTCCGAACCGGAATGAACGGAGTATCTGGTCTCGTGAGCCTCGTTCATGACAACATCTCTGTACCCTCCAAATTTTGGTGTTCAGATTCGGTTCATGAGATAATAAGCTCCGTCGTCCTTGACTGTAAGGTTCTTATCCATTCCTCGCAAGGCTTCATGTAAGACATTCTCGGGTTTCAAGGCTTCCAGTTGAGCCTCTTTGATCTGCAAGGACAGGTGTGAGTGGATGGTCATGGTTAATGATTTTACTCGGCGGCCTGAGTATTCTTTTCGACTTAGGGCATCTGCTACTACGCTGGCCTTTCCTGGATGATAGCGAATCTCTCATTCGTAGTCATTTAGTAGCTCTACCCATCTTCGTTTCCTCATGTTGAGCTCCTTTTGGTTGAGAATGTGCTGAAGACTCTTATGGTCAGTGAAGATTGTGCACTTCGTACCATAAAGGTAGTGCCTCCAGATCTTCAGGGAAAAAAACTACTGCTCCCAGTTCGAGGTCATGTATGGTGTAGTTAACCTCGTGAGTCTTAAGCTGCCTTGAGGCATAGGCAATGACCTTTCCTCGTTGCATAAGTACACAGCCTAGCCCTTGATTGGACGCATCGGGGCACTGCATAGGGCTTGCATTAGTTTTTGGAATGCAGTTTCTTGTTTCTCTTCCCAATTGAAGGTTACACCTTTCTGAGTCAAGGTGGTGAGTGGCTTTGAGATCTTGGAAAATTTTTGTATGAATCTCCTGTAGTAGCCAGCAAGGCCTAAGAATTGACGGATTTCCGTTGGTGTTCTTAGTGTTGCCCAATTTTCAATTGCCTTGATTTTGGAGGGATCCACGTGTATCCCTTCCTTTCCGACCACGTGACCTAAGAAATCCACTTTTCGAATCCAAAATTCGCATTTTGAGAACTTCACATACAACTTCGCTGCCCTCAATGTTTCCAAGATTTGTCGTAGGTGTCGACTATGTTCTTCCTTACTTCGTGAGTAGACTAATATGTCATCGATGAATACTATCACGTATTGGTCTAAGTAAGGTCGGAATACACGGTTCCTTAGGTCCATGAACACCGCGGGTGCATTTGTTAATCCAAAGGGCATTACTACGAATTCGTAGTGACCGTAACGAGTTCTGAATGCGGTCTTGGGAATATCTTCCTCCTGGACTCGCAACTGATGGTACCCGAATCTTAGGTCAATCTTTGAGAAGTAACTTGATCCTTGCAGTTGGTAGAAAAGGTCGTCAATTCGGGGTAAAGGATATCGGTTCTTGATGGTGAGTTTATTTAGTTCCCGGTAGTCTATGCACATGCGGAATGATCCATCTTTATTCTTCACAAACAGGACCGGTGCTCCCCAAGGTGAGAAGCTTGGTCTGATGAATCCTTTGCTTAGAAGTTCGTTCAGTTGACTGGACAATTCCTGCATTTATGCTGGTGCTAAACGATATGAGGATTTGGTTACGGGGGTGGCTCCAGGAATCAAGTCGATTCTGAACTCGACTTGGCGTACGGGTGGTATTCCCAGAAGTTCTTCTGGGAATACATCGGGAAAATTACAGACTTCGGGAATATCTTTGATGTTTTTCACTTCTTGTTTCTCATCCACCACGTGGGCTAAGAAGGCCTAGTATTCCTTACATACATACTTTTGAGCCTTGACGGAAGAGATGATTTGTAGATTTGTGTCGGGTTTGTCGCCATAAATGACGAGGGTTTCTCTACTTTGCAGATTAAGGTGAATGGCCTTTACGTAAGATAGGATATCGGCATGGGGGGACTTAACCAATCCATGCCAATGATAACGTCGAAACTCCTTAGTGTAACCGACATTCGGTCGATTTGGATAGAATAGTTTTTTAGAGTGAGGGTACATCCTATGTATATATCGTTAATGCTCTCTGTCTTTCCATTTTCCATTTCTACGGTGAATGTTTCATTTAGTGATTAGGGCTTCTATTTAAGTAAGTGTTTAAACTTGTGGCTCACGAAACTTTTCTCCACACCACTATCGAAAAGTATGCATGCATATGAGTTATTGATAAGAAACGTACCAGTAACCATGGTAGGATCATTCATGGGCTCCTCATGCCCCATTGCTAAAACCCTTCCTACGCCTCCGTCATTCCTTGATTTTGGTCACTCCCTCTTGAAATGCCCCATTTCACCACATCCATAGCAATCCTAGCTTACCCTGACATTAGCGGCTTGGGTGGTTTATTGTGCCGACGCCTTACAGAAACGGGCAGTGTGCCCAATCCTGTTGCAATTATTGTAGTGCATCTCTCGGCAGGCTCCATAGTGATGGAAATTGCAGTTGTTGCATTTTGGGAGAGTCACGGCATATTGTTTGGCGGGTGCTGGAGCGGCGGGGACAGTAGCAGCATGGACTGCCACATTATGTTGTTTCTTTGCAGGCTCTTGTGTCAGCTGGCCCTTCTTCTTGTTCCAGAACTTTCTCTTATTGTCACTCCCTTTTGTTTGTTCGGGGATGGGGGCCATTATGTCTTGGCGAACTCCATGATTGATGAGTCTTTGGGCCAAGCGTTTGGCACTGTCAAAAGTGGTCAGGTTTGAAGCTATCACCATTCCTTGAATCTGGGGGGATAGTCCCCAGATGAAATGTTCCACCTTCTTGCTTTCCGGGGTGATCATCCCGGGACATAATACTGCTAGATCACTAAATCTGGCAGTATAGGCTGCGATGTCGGAGCCTGTGATTGTGAGGTTCCAGAGCTCCTGTTCCAGTTTCTGTACTTCGCCCTTCAGGCAATATTCCTCCAGCATCATGATCTTGAAGTCCTCCCACCTTATAGAGTTGGCCACCGGGAGAGTTAGTGATTTGACGTGGCTATTCCACCATGAAAGAGCCCCGTCAGCGAAAGTTGTGACAACCGTCAATTTCCGGTCAAGTCAAAGTCAAATAAAGTCAAAAAGTCAAACGGTCAACTCAATTAACCCTTGTATATTAGGGTTTACATCGTGTTTACTATTGTACAACACACCATCCTAATGCAATTATGACTTTGAGTCTTCCTGTGTTCAGAAAATCTAAACCCTAATCAGAGTAACTGATGGAACAACTCAATAAAACATTAATACATACCCTTCAGGGGCGTATAACGCTCATAACAAGGCAAAACAGGGTTTACAAACCTTGCTTGGCGAAGCTAAACATCCAAAAAGGTCACAAACAAAGTCTCTCTCAAACCTCTCTTGCTCTATCTCTCTCTATCTCAAATCTCTCCTAAATCTCTCCAAGAACGTGAAATCTCTCCCAAATCTCTCTAAGTGTGTGAAATCTCTCCAAGTATGTGAAATCTCTCCCAATTCTCTCTCAAAATCTCTCTCAAACTTTTTATAATCACTCGGGGCATCCCGACCCTTAAATTAGTCAAAAACAACTCGAAACGGCAAGATAAACGGAAAATCAGCCATATAGAACCGAAACCTCTTAAGAACTGAAACCTCTTAGGAGCCGAAACCTCTTAGGAACCGAAACCTCTTAGGAGACGGAACTACTCCTTAAGGACCGAACCGAATTAAAGGACCGAACCTCCCTTATGGAACTGAAGGTCCCTTTTCGGACCGAACTGCTGAGACCGAAACCTTCGCCTTCGCCTTCGCTTCTCACACAATCTCGCCTGCTTTCGCTTTCTGTTCTTCTTGACCAGTTCGCCTGCGATGCTCGGACCGAACCCTCCTCTCGGTTCTCATCCATCAACCGAACCCTCCTCTCGGTTCTAAGCCCTAGGGACCGAACCTTCGGCCCTGAACTCGGATTTTTGCAGTTTCGCCCCAATTTCCCGGTTTTCGACCCCGGCTTCGTTTTAAGCTCGTTTTTCGTGATTTTAACGCGGGATTTTCACCCAAACTCATATTTTGGCATATAAGACCCTAAATATTGATAAATCAATCATATTTTGGGGTAAATCATTGTCCAAGAATAAAGTCTATTGGGTTAGATTTTAAGGTGGAGTGTTGACTTTACCCTAAAGTGTTACACAAGCAACCTCCCATACCCACTCTATGACCACCCTCAGTCACTATTCACATCTGAAAAGTCAATCCCTTGTACTCTCACCCTTCCCCCATAAGCTTCCTTCACCCACACCCACATAAAGAGTAAATACATCTCACAATCTCCTAGATCTCTTTCACTCCCACCATAAACTACATCTCACAATCTCCTAGATCTCTTTCACTCCCACCATAAACTAACACACTTTCTCTCTCCTTTCTCTTCAAGATTTCGAGATTCTCTAGGGATTTGGAGCTTCTCATCCACCTTTTGTAAGTAAAATTCATCCTTCACTTTATTATCTTACACCATTTCACTAAAATCCTGGATTGCTTACACAAATATCATCATATTTGTTCATAGAATCTTTGAATCTTCAAGCATCTCCCAAGTGTTCTTCACTTGGAAACTCCTTTTCTTCATCATACATCTACTGAAATCAGTCAAGGTGAGTTCATACCCCCACATTTTCATGTTTTCTTCAAGTTTTAGGGGGAGAATACAAGTTAAAATGCCAAAAACTCAACTAAACTTAATCAACACCTTTCATCAGAAATGTTGAGTCCTATTCACAGACTGTTTTGACCATCTTAAACTCAATATCTTTCAAAACTGTATAATATGAAAATATCAGAGGTTCATACCTTTAAAATGACTACTTGCACATGTCCATACTATTTGTCTACAATTTATGGTTATTTTTACAAAACTGCCTATCATTTCAGAAACAAATTCGGACCAGTCTGTGAATATGAACATTTTCACACAAGTTAGAGACTTCTAAAATCATAATAAAAATTATGAATAAACTAGACACATTTTCTAAACTCTCAGAGTTTACGGATTCAGTTTTTGACTTCGTATGATTTTTTTATGATGTTTTCAAAACAGTGCAGAAAGGTTAAAAACTAGTTACATAGCTTACAATATTAACAACACTTTGTAGTTTGTTGAGCAAAGTGCATAACAATACGTTTCTAAATGTTGGATGCATTCTCGTTAATTTATCATCATAAACAGAAATTAGTCATTCATGATAAGGTTTTTCCATTCATTTCGAACACATATAATAAACTACAATAAGTATAGTTTACGGATTTTACGATAAAACCATACT
Source organism: Lactuca virosa (assembly GCF_052849685.1). Classification (NCBI taxonomy): domain Eukaryota; kingdom Viridiplantae; phylum Streptophyta; class Magnoliopsida; order Asterales; family Asteraceae; genus Lactuca; species Lactuca virosa. Next base: position 489,051,682 of record NC_136429.1, read on the forward strand.
ACATGAAAAAGATTTTACTCTCAAAACAAATGGGTTTTTAATATACTACATGATAAACTATAATAATAATAGTTTATGAATTTCATATCACTAATTTATTTCATAAAATGTGATTTCCCTTCCACCACGGAAGAGGTTTTATACTCAAACTATATGTAAACTAGTTAACGTAAGTTGTGAGACAATTCTTCCATCGTACTCTTAGAGTACGGGTTCAAATTCATGTAAGTTATAACCAGAGTCTCTTGTAGGGAGAGCGTGATAATTGTATATAGATCTATATTGGGATTGACACCCCACACCTCGCTGCTAGCTACAGCCGGACCGGCAGGTCTACGGGTGACAAGAGTCATAGGATCTTGACGTCTGAAAAACGTTGTTGCAGGTTATTTCTCGTTATAGTATGGTTATAACGACTTACATAGGGAGTTAACAATTTTTCAAGTTTACAGGGAAAATTCTACTTTGAAAAGGGTTTTATCTATTTAAAACTACAAACACGTTATAAGTATAAAACACACTCATACTCTCGGTCTTGGGATTTAGAACTACATGACTTTTATAAGGAAAATATTGGATTTTCTTTGGAAACACATTTCTATTAAAACTACGTTTCATCTAGAATTTTTAGACTTCAACTATAATTGCTAAGTGTATATGTTAGAGTTATATAAGAATCTAGTCACAATCGACTTAGAATTGGTGGGCCCGTCTTACTTCCTATTCCTTGTTTAGTTGTGGACCTAGGGCAGACCTATTATATTCGACGGTTTATTTAACTTAAATTTTATATAACTTATATACACTGGGTGATTATGGAAGGAATCTACGGGTATTTCTAGGGTACATTATTGCATAACATAGGAGCTTTCATTTCACACTTAATAAAGAAAATATTGAATTTTCTGGAATCATACTCTGTCGCTTTTACAAGGAAAACGGCTTCTTCCTCAAATAAAACACTTATGAACTCACCAACTTAATTGTTGACACTTTTCAAAACTACTTGTATTCTCAGGAAATCAGTGAAACAGGAAATCAACAGCATTTTAGGATGGGGCGTTAAACCGTCAAACAGTTCATTTTGCCATCATAATGTAATTGATTCTGAAACATGTAAACACATACTATGGTGTAACTTTTTCAATTATATTTATGATGGTTGTATTTACTTTGAGCACTATTATACTCGTTGTTGTAATACTATACATAAAGTCCTCCACCCCCGGACGTTTCCGCCATCCTTGGTTTGGGGGTGTGACAGATTGGTATCAGAGCATTGTTTATAGTGAACTAAGTATATCGAACCACATAAGATATACAAACTATAAATGCATTGGGACTAAAGTCTCTGATTAAAAATTTTTAAATAACTATACTTTTAGAAATGAATAGTTTCTTGTTAAAAGTATACATGCATGCATACATACTAAGGTCAGCATCATACTAGAACAAAACAAAAGTGGTGATTGTTGAACGGCACAAGTAGGCTTGGGGATGTATAGTCAGGTCTGGGAATGACATAGCCTGATCAATTATGTCTATCCCAGAAGTGATTAGCATATGCCCGGGAATGGTTGTAGTGTTGCAACAAGTCTAAAAACTTACCAACTCTATCTACAAAGAAACATTGAAAACTTAAGACAAACATTAAAATACTATAGGAGTATTTGGTGATACTATAACCAACTTATGTGAAAACTAAAGACCTCTATTAGTAGATCTATGATGACTGAGTGCATACGCTAGGGTTATATATAATTAAAGATATTATAGACTCAGAACTATGACTATTGCTCTACTTCCTGTTCCTTGTTTGGGTTTGGACTTAGAGTAGAGTCATTTATTCGAAGGTCTATTCTATCTCAAATTATGTATAACTGGTATGCACTATGTGATTATAGATGTGACTAATGAGGATCACCCCTATAAGTAATTATATGATTAGATGTCTATTAATTATCTCTACCACCCCTATTCTCGCACGAGCAACGTGACAGGAGCTCAACTACCAAGAGACCCTATTCTTCCTTACCAGGAAAATGGTGGTTGGATCAGATAGAATTTCGAAGAGGATCCTGAAGAAATAATAGAGGAAGACCCCAAAGACAATTAGGAAGAGGAGCGAGAGGAAGAGAAACCGAAGGAAAACAAAGGAAAAGAAGAAATGGGAGAAGACCCCGACGAGGCTTCCATGGTCTGATACCTCGATAAGCCGTAGATTTATAGAGACGGAGTTAGGAACAAGGTTAACACCCTCCCTATGACATGGATGAGGTTTATACAACCTCAAAACAAGAGGATTAGTAGACAGGGCTCTCCTTGTCATAATGCGCCGCATCACTCACTAAAGCGTACAAACACGAGCAACAGTCAGCCGAAATCATGGAGGTTGGCGCTACCACCAAGATCACCGCAATTCACCTTCGTCACCTGGATGGAGGCCATGAACAGACCAGGAACCACATCAAAGCCTTCAGAGGGATGTGACCACAACTCGAGCCGAGATTAGAGAGTATCGGGAACGTCAAACAACGTTAGAGAAAACGTGTGGTAAAAACAGAACATCAAATGGCAGAAGCCAGGGCAAAGTTTAGGGCAATGCAAACTTTCATGTCTTCATTTTATGGCCCACGAAACATCACCTGCCTCGAGTAGTGTGTACACTACTGACATACCATTACAGACTCAAACTCATGGCGTGCGTTTGAACACTGCCCCGTCATATACATAAATTCGACCCTCCAAATTTAGAGACTACGCTATTCAAGGGGTCGTGTCACCGTCAAAGTTTTTCCTTACATTAACGAAATATAGACCTAATATAAGGTCAAACTTTCTTGAACTCTATGAAATGGATGTTGGATTAATGTCTAAGTCCATAACTATAATTGGTAAGACTTGACCCTACCCGGCATGGTCCATTTGGGTTGCATGGCATCGGGACAATTGGATAGACAAGATGAGGAAAAAAAAGGATACTAGTGATTTATATTAATATATTATAAGTTCTAATATATTAATGTATAATCATATTATTTAATTAGTATTGATCAAGAATTAATTTATAATTAATTAAGTGATCAAAAGGAACTAATTAAATATGGACTCTAAGATATATGTGTGTGATGGGCCAAGTTCATTTAGGTTGGGCTAAGCTTTCATGGATAGTCCATGGAGTGTTTAACCCATGGATCATATGAAATGAAAGGTTATGGGTATTAGGGTTTAACCCTAATCTCCACACTATATAACGATGTCCTTGGTTGGTGAAATGGGACTAGTGTGTGTACACAAAAAGGGCAATGCCGATTTCACTAGAGAGAACCAAAGTATCCTTATTCTCAAGGTTATTCCAAGTGTTCATGGTGTTGTGTGAACAATTTGAGGTGTCACACTTGGGGCATTAGGCACTCAAGCTTCATGAAGACAAGTTACATAAAAAAAAAAAGGTATGTATTCTATCTATTTTATTACCCAAGTATATGATATTTGTATGCTAGTATAGGGTAATATCTTGGAAACTTCATATTTGCATGTATAGTAGAGAAAACATAGATCCAAGGTATTTAGGGTTGTATGTGCACCATAGGATGTTGTAGTATACTAAAACCCAACAGTGGTATCAGAGACATGGGTTGTTTTATGTTATATTGATGCAAATGTTTTATTTTCAAAGTTGAAAAAAAAAAGAAAAAAAACATGACGTTTGTCAAATTTTAAGATAATTACTTGTTTTTGTGAAAAATTAATTATTTGTAAAATTTGAATCATTTGTTATATGAGTTGAATTAGGTCAAATTTAGTAAAAGATAAAATGATATGATTATTTTATTAGTTTTAAAAGTTTGATCTAAAGAGTTTTTTGAAACCTCCATAAGTTATGGATATGAAAAGGTTTTAAAAAAAATTGATTCAAAGTTTTTTATGGAGTTACAAAACTTGGTCTTAATGTTTTAAAGAATTCCATAACTTGTTCTTAAGTTATGGAACATGAAAAGTTTTTTTTGTGTTACCTTGTTTTATGAGTTAATTTAGATTAATGAAAAAAATTGTGTGTTAGTTGTTTTCAATCCAAATTGATCTAGAAATAGTTCATAAAATGTGTTTTTGTAACTTGTCCTCAAGTTATATGAAAAGTCACATTTATGAATGTTAAACCTCATAAAAATTGTCATAGGTTACAAAATGAAGAGTTTTGCCCTCATTAAATGGTTTTATGACTCCATAACTTGTCATCAAGTTGTGGAGGTTCAAGAGTCTCTTCATTAAATAAAATGTTTAACTTTAATTAAACTCATAAGTTATGAAAATCCAAGAGTTTTGAATAGTTTCAAAACTTGCCCTCAAGTTTTGGAATTTGTAAATTTTTCCCCATGAATACTTTAATTCCAAGTTAGCCCTTAGAATTTTAATAGTTAAAATTCAACCCTTATACTTTATAGTATTATAAGTTAATAATAAATATATGTATAAGAGCAAGTCAGTCTTACCGTTAGTAGGCCTCATTCACGAAGCCGGTCTATAAGGGGGGTATAAGGTTGTTGCCTATAAAATGGCAGCTTAATGGGTGTCCACTCTCACCCACCGCTTCCTTGACTGGTGGAGGGTCGTTAGCCGAACAGGTAGGACAAGGACTATAATTCTCCCTTCATTAAAAGTATTAATGATAAATACTAAGTAACTAAACACTTATAAATTCCCAATCTTAGTTACTTGGGAAAATGTGAATAAGGTGCTAATCCATGAAATTACACTTTGCACTTTGCTTAAACCGTTAGTGGAGCGTGTGTGGTTAACCGGCACACTAACCTGGATTTAACAAGGTAGACAAAGGGTAACTTAATATTTATCATAGTATCGGTGGAGCTCGTGTGGTTAACCGGCACATCGATTGAGGGGTAAATATTAAGGGTACCAAGTGTATTTGCATGGTTACTTCACACCTTGTTTTGTGATCCTCGGCATCCCAGTCATAAAACCTGAAGGGCACACTCGAGATTGAAACATGCCATTGAAAAGTTCAATGAATCTCAAAAGATCTAGGAGTTTCAAATCCAATTAAAAACCTAATAAATTATTTCGTTTTTCATGGTGGAAATTGGTGAATCGTCATTCACCTACCTTCAAATATTTTATAGCCTGGATTACGGCATCCCTCTTCCAAGTTATAAAATAGTGTGTTGGGTCCTAGCCTTAATATTTCATATTGGGTGTTATATTAAGGACTTTGAATCAACTATCTTGAATATCTCCCAAAAGATGTCTAGCTCAGACATCTATGATCTTCCCAAATCTCTTGGAACTTTACTTCCTCCACCTCCTCCAATTATTCTCCCTAACCCACAAGTTCAAGGTCACTCAAACCCTATTGGCAAGGCAAGGTCTAGATGTGATCACATCTTGGAGATGAAGTCACATATTGACAAGCCGGGAGAGTTGGGTGTCAAAGTCTTGAGAAAGTTGGTGGTTCAATCACTTTCTAAGTCACATATTGAGTTCCTTTGGGACTCCTATGAAACAGACTATGACAAGACCCTTAATGATCTTATATATTTGCTTAGTACTGCTGAATCAGCAATGATTTGGAAGGCTAGTAAAGCAAATCTGATTAGTAGATCAACTTCCCAAAACCTTCAATGGAAATTGACAATGGTAACATTGGATACCCAGAAAAAGCATTCTCTTCCCAATGGAAAGGGATTGGCCATAGTCAACCCGGTTAACCAAATGGTAAAGAGAAAGGCTAAGTCTGAGATAGTCCCATTACCAAAGAGTCCATATGTTTATCTTGCCAAAGGAAGGGGCATTGATTGCGAAGCTACCTATTTACCTGAAATATCATAAGGTTGATCAAGTCAAGAAGTTTGACTCTTCTTCAGGTAAAAGTCCACTATCTAACTCTGTTAAGTTTCTATTATGAGATTCTCATTATATGATGTGACTGGGTCACATGTTGATGCTTTAAGAATCAAAAAAAAGTGAAGAAACTTAAAGGAAGTACATGCTGATTCTGATCACGAAGATGGATTTCGATCACATGGTTTGGTGATCAGAATTTTTGAAGCTGTTACTTAGGAGTTATGATATATTGCTTAGGAATAGATAACAACAAGTTTTTCATATGCATTTGCACTGTAAGGATAAGTTTTTTCCGCAAAGTTTTGAAATAAAATAAAAGGTTTTAATTTTATATTTATTTTAAATATCCCTACAAGTGGCATTTGTGAAAAATCGTTGTTTATATGATTCCATTGATAGCAATATTAAGGAAAAAAATGGACTAGATTCTTTCATTTGTGGTAGTGTCTAAATTTACCAAATAAGGAAAGATTCTCATCACACAAGTTTCAGTTGGATAGAAACTTGGAATCATGCAAGTTGTATAGTATGATAAACGAGAATTTTCATATTTGGAAAATTAAGACAAATTCCTTGTTCACATGTATATGTGAGTCAAGTGAAGGACTAAAGGGATCGAGTACACATTCTTGTGCACTGGTCATGTCCACCACAAAGCTCGTTAAGACTATTCGTCATGATTTACTAAAGCTTAGTAAATATGGTTATACTTACAAGTTTAAGTATAATTATGAAACATTGGAAAAGTCTCAATGTATGGCAGAACGAATGGGAAGAATCAACTTAGGCAGAAAGATAAAAGTTTCTCAAATCTGAAAAGATGGGAGAGTACTTTAGTATCATGTTTTGTGATCATCATAATGATTAAAGAACCACATCACAACTGGTCTTCTAAGGACATCTTAGTGCATTCTTATGACTAAGAAGAGGAGTCATGAATTGTTGAAATGGTTAAATCAAGAAGATGAGTCATACTTTGTTCCAAAACAATTCTTAGAGTTATACTCCAAGATTGTAACTTGAGTGACATATCTTAAAGAAAGGTTTAAAACACTTGTCAAATGTAAGAGTAAAAGTGTCCTACTCTTGTACATTTGAAATTGGTAAGTTGTGATGTTTTGGATAAAACAAAGACCAACTAAGGCCAATTGTGTGAAGTGTTTGTCTTGATAAAGAATCCGCACTATCTCTTGAATATTTGGCAAGATAGTCTTATATGTCAAGAGGACAGTGGGAGTCTTAAAGATCCTAAAAAGAATTTCAAGAACTAATCAAGAATAAAACCTGAGGTTCTTCACTAGTACACGACTTGAGGTTTATAACCTACCGTGTTGACATATTCTGTGCCCATTCCAGTTAAAGTTGGATTTGCATAGGAGTTCTGAAAGTTCTCAATTGGTTGCATAACAACTTGGAAGCAATGGCAGGCCATGTACTGCCAGGTGGCAAGAAGTTAAGATTGCATAAGTTCAGTCCATATGAGTTTGGATTTGTCATTATCCTTGTCTTGTGACTATGCTTTTGACGATTCACATGGATAAGAACACATACACCATAAAATCTAAGGGTCATAAGGTTTCTCCCCGATTCATGAAAATGATGGTGAGGAAACACTTCCACCAAGTAGATTTGAAGCAGATGGCAAAAGGTCTAAACAATTGAGACTATGATTACGGCATCCCTTTTCATAGTTCTGAAATTGTTTAGACACACATGCATGCTATCTAAGGAAAGGTGTATGATTTTGATAAAGTTTTATCAAAACATCTCGTATCAGAAATCTGAACTTTGGTAAGAAAGTCAATAAAGTATTGATTTCTAGAAGTCCAGTTGATTTCTGAGTACATGTCAAAGCTAGTGGGAGCATAAGTGTTATGCTAATAATCATCATGTTAGTAGGAGCATGATAATTATTGTTAGTGTTGCAAGTTAGCAATGTTAATTATAGAAAACAAAAGTTTCAATTCGTGAGGCTGCAGGGATTGAAAAAGTTGTTTTGCTATAATTAAGGGAGATGATATACTTCATTTCAATTCTAAAGGCTTAGATTGAGACCTTAATCATCTTTAGTCAAGAATATATATATGAATTTCATGTTGGATTGGTTCAACTTAAGCTAATTCTATATATTGTGTTCTTAAAATTCGATTATGATTACGGCATCCCTCTTCATAGTCAAATTTTGAAAACATGGCAAATAAAAATATTGTAGCAAAAGACTGGTCTAGAATCATGTCTTTATGTGAGACATCATGAATCGTGTACCATTTGCTTTGGGTACAGGATCGATTGCATGTGCTATAATATTTGTCATTTCTAAATTTTTCCAAATGCCCAGAGGCATTAAGAAGGGAAAAGGTCTAGAATTGGATATGACTAAAATGATTAAGCAATTGTCGAGGACAATCTGAGGTTTACCAAAGATTGGTTGCTCAGGGACAGTTGGAAGTATAGTGCTAATTTTGGAAGGACCATATTGACATATTTTGAAAAGAGGCATCTCTTATTCAGAAGTGATAGTCAAAATGAGAATATGGAGTTGTCTCCATAGGTGGAAGTTATCTATGTAAGATTAGAAAACTTAATGCAAGAAGCATGTCCAAAGCAATGTACTTTGAATATGAGACTTAGTTTCCATGGAGTTGATCTCCATTGGAATACCTTATAATGATTGTTGACAAGTCTTTGTGACTTTGTACATATTCATTACAGGAGGGTCAGTGCATATAAGTTTAAAATCTAAACAGATTTCGATAAATGATAGGAATTTGAAATTCTCACATTTTTCAATAAGGATTTGGGAGTGTGAAATTAGAATCATTGAAATTATGTTCAATTGGTTTATTTCACTAAGTAAGGATCATAGACAAACATAGAGTGCATACTTGGTGTATGGCAAAGCTATTGTTTAGAAAAACATAGTGTACGTGCTTGGAGCATGGGACAACTAGTGTTTTTAATTCAGGTATAAAGTTGATAAAACCGAAACAATGAAATAATGAGTAATCAATATAGTGATAAATAAAAGTGGTCTATTTATATTCATAGGGTTTGTTACCATATTTGATTCATTTATTCTTGTGTTTCATTTTGCATGTTTTGACTTCCAGAATAAACTAGGTCATTCTTCCTGAATGACTAAGTTATTCAAACTATCCACAGTCGGTCATATGTTGGAAGTAGATATGAATCAAGACTGTCATGGGTTGGCTTGTAGAGGTCTAAGATGTTGGACAAAGTGGTGCTACAACACTCATGAGTGCTCATAAGTTCTGAGTATTGGATTCAACCCACGCTCATTTGAATCACTTCATGGACTTTATCACGAGTGATCATGAGACGATGATATCTTATATTCTTCAAACCTATAGATATGAGTTGTTACTATGAGTTGGTTATACATTGATTGCATGAAAACGCATTGGTAACTCGATGTCATAAAGCGTGCCTTTGTGTATGATTCAACAAGTAGTAGAACAAGCCATATGAGTCGAAGTTTATCCATTCCTTTTACCTTCGGGATAAAAGCGATATCTGTGGGCCCCTCGATGATTTAGTGATGAGACATGTGAGTGCTTGGCCAAGCCAGGACTGATTTGATTTGTTCAATCAGTCAGTCATCATGAATCGGAAATCGGGAAACAACAAATGGACAGAGAGAATGATTTATAATCCATTCTCAGTCCATATGATATCTAGAATGGAGGAATATATGATCCCTTATCTAATGGACAAGTCATTGACAAAGGTCAGAGTTCATCGGCAAGGTCAGAGTTCGACAGAAGCTTTTGAGAGCTACGATTGCTAGTCAGGGTTTGAAGTCATACTCAATAATAGTTTTAGACTTATCCAAGTGGGAGACTGTTGGATTAATGTCTAAGTCCATAACTATAAATGGTAAGACTTGACCCGACCCGGCATGGTCCATTTGGGTTGCATGGCATCGGGACAATTGGATAGACAAGATGAGGAAAAAAAAGGATACTAGTGATTTATATTAATATATTATAAGTTCTAATATATTAATATATAATCATATTATTTAATTAGTATTGATCAAGAATTAATTTATAATTAATTAAGTGATCAAAAGGAACTAATTAAGTATGGACTCTAAGATATATGTGTGTGATGGGCCAAGTTCATTTAGGTTGGGCTAAGCTTTCATGGATAGTCCATGGAGTGTTTAACCCATGGATCATATGAAATGAAAGGTCATGGGTATTAGGGTTTAACCCTAATCTCCACACTATATAAAGATGTCCTTGGTTGGTGAAATGGGACTAGTATGTGTACACAAAAAGGGCAATGCCGATTTCACTAGAGAGAACCAAAGTATCCTTATTCTCAAGGTTATTCCAAGTGATCATGGTGTTGTGTGAACCATTTGAGGTGTCACACTTGGGGCACTAGGCACTCAAGCTTCATGAAGACAAGTTACATAAAAAAAAGGTATCTATTTTATCTATTTTATTTCCCAAGTATATGATATTTGTATGCTAGTATAGGGTAATATCTTGGAAACTTCATATTTGCATGTATAATAGAGAAAACATAGATCCAAGGTATTTAGGGTTGTATGTGCACCATAGGATGTTGTAGTATACTAAAACCCAACACTAGAGTATATCAATAAAATTGGCATGCATTTTATTTCATTGGGAGTTTACCACATATTTCATAACCTGGTATTACAAACGATTTGCTTATGGTAACTCTAATATTACTTAATGTATACCTCAAGATTATGTGTAATTAAGAGACGATCGACTTTGAAATGGTGAATCCGCCTTAGGTCCTGTTCCTTGTTTGGTTGTGGACTTAGGGCAGACTCATTAAATTCAACGACCTATTAAACCTTAATTGAACACAACTGGTATACATCGGGTGATCTTAGGAGTGGATCAGGCATAGAATAAATCATAAGATTACATTCGAGTCATTACTACTAAATTTATAAGTTTATTTATATAGACCTCTACTATGAATTGTTTGCCACATTCGAAAAATCGGGAAATACTATACTTGAAAACTAATAACCTAGTTTTACGACGCCCGACTAATAACCATTACTAAAAGACTTATACTCATTTCGTCTTTGAAATTCTATAACAGAAAGATTCAGCCTCGTAGGTCTGCTAGACGCACTGGCGGAACGCAAACAAATCCACCACCGCCGCCTCCCCAATATGATCCTGTTATGTTCCAAGCTGTGGTCACGGCCGTGGTGGAAGCTGCTATGTCCCAAATCAGCACTGATGGTGCCAGGAGGACAGGGAGCGGTACTAATAACTCCACTCAAGGAGATAGCCAAGGACGTTCGAGAGAGTGTTCCTTTAAGGACTTCACCAATGGCAAACCCGATTCGTTCAATGGTAGCGGGGGAGTCATCGATTTGATGCAGTGGTTCGAGAAGACCGAATCTGTCTTCAAGATCTGTGCATGCCCCGAAGCGAACAAAGTCAAATTCGCAGCTCGCACTTTCTCCGGCCGGGCCCTTACTTGGTGGAACGGCCACGTTAAGTCACTGACGCTTACAGTGGCTAACTCAATAAGCTGGGAGGACTTGAAGGCAATGATGCTGAAAGAGTATTGCCCAAGGGGCGAAGTGCAAAAGCTAGAGAAAGAACTGTGGAACCTCAAGATGACAGGCTCTGACCTTGCAACTTATACCGTCCGATTTTGTGATCTAGCACTCCTCTGTCCCGCTATGGTCATCCCGGAAGACAAAAAGTTGGTGCGATACCTCTGGGGATTGTCCCCCAAATTCAAGATAGCGTGTTGGCCTCAAGACCAACTACCTTTGACAGTTCCAAGGAGTTGGCACAACAACTCATCAACCATAGTGCCAGCCATGACACTATGACAACCACCCCTGATCAAGCAAGAGGGAGAAACAACAAAAGGAAGTTCTGGAACAACAAGAAGGACCAACCGGCCCAGGACTTCACTAAGAAGCAACAGATCGTTGTTGTTCATGCTGCCACAACCCTCGCCACTCCAGCACCCATAAATCGATACGCTGGAACCCTTCTGAAATGCAACAAGTGTAACTTCCATCATACTGGGGTTTGCCGGGAGACGCATTGCAAAAATTGCAACAGGAAGGGCACATTGTCCGTTTCTGTAAGGCACCGGCACAACCCATCAACCATGTCCCTGGCACTGGAGTAAGCCCATCCTGTTACGAGTGCGGCGAAACGGGACACTTTAAAAGAGACCGCCCAAGAGCAAGGAATGCTGGTGATGGTGGAAGGGTGCTTATGATCACTGCATGAGAGACCACCCCGGAACCGCCCGTAAATATCAGTACGTATTTCTAACATCAACGTTTTTTTTACTAAAACTAGCATTGATTAAAGTATATCAACCATAAATCTCGAGAACACGACAAAACCCGAATAAGTCTTATCTCCTATATAAAAACACAAGGTTTTTACTAGTGAATCTATGATGGCTAGTGTAAACATTATGGTCATATATCATTACGATTCTATGGACTTAGAATGTGTAATTCCGCCTTATTTTCTGTTCCTTGTTTGGTTGTGGGCTTAAGGCGGGGTCACTCATTCGAATGTCCTTGCAATCTTAATGATATACGATTAGTTTACACCAAGAAATTATAAAAGATCTGGTAGGACTTATATTGCAAATTTCATCACAAATTGTCAAAACACTCGTAATACTAGTACTCGCTAACTACATTATAAAATATTCGTAGTAGTAATACCAAGGATAAAGCGGAGAGCATAAAGGCATAAACATATAATACACCACCATTCCAAAACAATCACTGGTGGTTTTAAATCGACTTAACACCGGTTACAACAAGATGTTCAAACGTCGTCAATTATCATAAGATGGCTTGGTCCTTACCATATCAATGTCATGTATTACGAAAAATACCCACATCTTTCCCCAACTCTCGAAGTCCCGGTCAAAGTGCTAATTTTGGGACGAAATTCCTTTTAACGGGGGGATGATGTGACAACCGTCAATTTCCGGTCAAGTCAAAGTCAAATAAAGTCAACAAGTCAAACCGGTCAACTCAATTAACCCTTGTATATTAGGGTTTACATCGTGTTTACTATTGTACAACACACCATCGTAATGCAATTATCACTTTGAGTCTTCCTGTGTTCAGAAAATCTAAACCCTAATCAAAGTAACTGATGGGACAACTCAATAAAACATTAATACATACCCTTCAGGGGCGTAAAACGCTCATAACAAGGCAAAATGGTGTTTACAAACCTTGCGTGGTGAAGCTAAACATCCAAAGGTCACAAACGAAGTCTCTCTCAAACATCTCTCGCTCTATCTCAAATCTCTTCCAAATCTCTCCAAGAATGTGAAATCTCTCCCAAATCTCTCTAAGTATGTGAAATCTCTCCAAGTATGTGAAATCTCTCTCAAACTTTTTATAATCACTCGGGGCATCCCGACCCTTAAATTAGTCAAAAACAACTCGAAACGGGAAGATAAACGGAAAATCAGCCATATAAAACGGAAACCTCTTAGGAACCGAAACCACTTAGGAGCCGAAACCTCTTAGGAACCGAAACCTCTTAGGAGCCGAAACTACTCCTTAAGGACCGAACTGAATTAAAGGACCGAACCTCCCTTATGGAACCGAAGGTCCCTTTTCGGACCGAACTGCTGAGACCGAAACCTTCGCCTTCGCCTTCGCTTGTCACACACTCTCGCCTACTTTCGCTTTCGGTTCTTCTTGACCAGTTCGCCTGCGATGCTCGGACCGAACCCTCCTCTCAGTTCTCATCCATCAACCGAACCCTTCTCTCGGTTCTAAGCCTCAGGGACCGAACCTTCGGCCTTGAACTCGGATTTTCGCAGTTTTGCCCCTATTTCCCGGTTTTCGACACCGACTTCGTTTTAAGCTCGTTTTTCGTGATTTTAACGCGGGATTTTCACCCAAACTCATATTTTGGCATATAAGACCCTAAATATTCATAAATCAATCATATTTTGGGGGAAATCCTTGTCCAAGAATAAAATCTATTGGGTTAGATTTTAAGGTGGAGTGTTGACTTTACCCTAAAGTGTTACACAAGCAACCTCCCATACCCACTACATGACCACCCTCAGTCACTATTCACATCTGAAAAGACAATCCCTTGTACTCTCACCCTTCCCCCACAAGCTTCCTTCACCCACACCCACATAAAGAGTAAATACATCTCACAATCTCCTAGATCTCTTTCACTCCCACCATAAACTAACACACTTTCTCTCTCCTTTCTCTTCAAGATTTCGAGATTCTCCAGGGATTTGGAGCTTCTCATCCACCTTTGGTAAGTAAAATTCATCCTTAACTTGATTATCTTACACCATTTCACTCAAATCTTGGATTCCTTACACAAATATCATCATATTTGTTCATAGAATCTTCGAATCTTCAAGTATCTCCCAAGTGTTATTAACTTGGAAACTCCTTTTCTTCATCATCCATCTACTGAAATCAGTCAAGGTGAGTTCATACCCCCACATTTTCATGTTTTATTCAAGTTTTAGGGGGAGAATACAAGTTAAAATGCCAAAACTCAACTAAACTTAATCAACAGCTTTCATCAGAAATGTTGAGTCCTATTCACAAACTGTTTTGACCATTTTAAGCTCAATATCTTTCAAAACTGTATAATAAGAAAATATCTCAGGTTCATACCTTTAAAATGACTACTTGAACATCTCCATACAATTTTTTTACAATTTATGGTGATTTTTACAAAACTACCTATCATTTCAGAAACAAATTCGGACCATTCTGTGAATATGAACATTTTCACACAAGTTAGAGACTTCTAAAAATCATAATAAAAATTATAAATAAACTAGACACATTTTCTAAACTCTCAGAGTTTACGGATTCAGTGCATAATATTAACAACATTAACAACACTTTGTAGTTTGTTGAGCAAAGTGCATAACAATACGTTTCTAAATGTTGGATGCATTCTCGTTAATTTATCATCATAAACAGAAATTAGTCATTCATGATAAGGTTTTTCCATTCATTTCGAACACATATAATAAACTACAATAAGTATAGTTTACGGATTTTACGATAAAACCATACTACATGAAAAAGGTTTTACTCTCAAAACAAATGGGGTTTTCATATACTACATGATAAACTATAATAATAATAGTTTATGGATTTCATATCACTAATTTATTTCATAAAAGGCGATTTCCCTTCCACCACGGAAGATGTTTTATACTCAAACTATATGTAAACTAGTTAACGTAAGTTGTGAGACAATTCTTCCATCGTACTGTTAGAGCACGGGTTCAAATTCATGTAAGTTATAACCAGAGTCTCTTGTAGGGAGAGCATGATAATTATATATAGATCTATATTGGGATTGACACCCCACACCTCGCTGCTAGCTACAGCCGGACCGGCAGGTCTACGGGTGACAAGAGTCATAGGATCTTGACGTTTGAAAAACGTTGTTGCAGGTTATTTCTCGTTATAGTATGGTTATAACGACTCACATAGGGATTTAACAATCTTTCAAATTTATAGGGAAAATTCTACTTTGAAAATGGGTTTTATCTATTTAAAACTACAAACACGTTATAAGTATAAAACACACTCATACTCTCGGTCTTGGGATTTAGAACTACATGACTTTTATAAGGAAAATATTGGATTTTCTTTGGAAACACATTTCTATTAAAACTATGTTTCATCAAGAATTGTTAGACTTCAGCTATAATTGCTAAGTGTATATGTTAGAGTTATATAAGAATCTAGTCACAATCGACTTAGAATTGGTGGGCCCGCCTTACTTCCTGTTCCTTGTTTAGTTGTGGACCTAGGGCAGACCTATTATATTTGACGGTTTATTTAACTTAAATTTTATATAACTTATATACACTGGGTGATTATGGAAGGAATCTACGGGTATTTCTAGGGTACATTATTGCATAACATAGGAGATTTCATTTCACACTTAATAAAGAAAATATTGGATTTTCTGGAATCATACTATGTCGCTTTTACAAGGAAAACGACTTCTTCCTCAAATAAAACACTTATGAACTCACCAACTTAATTGTTGACACTTTTCAAAACTACTTGTATTCTCAGGAAATCATTGAAACAGGAAATCAACAACATTTTGAGGATGGGGCGTTAAACCGTCAACAGTTCATTTTGCCATCATAATGTAATTGATTTTGAAATATGTAAACACATACTATGGTGTAGCTTTTTCAATTATATTTATGATGGTTGTATTTACTTTGAGCACTATTATACTCGTTGTTGTGATACTATACATGAAGTCCTCCACCCCCGGACGTTTCCGCTATCCTTGGTTTGGGGGTGTGACAAAAGTGCAGGTTGCAAATTTAACCTTGCTTTCATCCAGGCATGCACAAATCTCGAACATTGATTCTGTCTTTTGGAACCATCGTGTCAGAGTAATTATACCCCCGCTTCCATTGAAGGGTTTGGGTTTGCAATTAGTGAAGTCTTTGTAGGAGCATTCCCTTGGGCGTCCCTGGCTTTCTCCCTGGTTAGAATTATTGGTACCGTTTCCCGTCCCATTGGCACCATTTGTGCTGATTTGAGCCGTGGCGGCTGCCACAGCGGCTGTTACAGTAGCTTGAAAAACGGTTGAATCCATTGGTGGGGGTGGTGGCGGTGGTGGAGTTGTTGGTGTGCTGTAGACACTGTTGGATTAGGTGTCTAAGCCCATAACTATATTTGATATGTACTTGATTTGATTATGATGATGGTCCTTTTGGATTTCCTTCACTCATGCAACTTGATAGGTTGACTAGAGGAGAGAGAGAGAGAGAGAGAGAGAGGGAGAGAGAGAGAGAGAGAGAGAGAGTAGGATTTATTATATGAATAATAAATTGGTACTCAGAATGATTTTATTAATATATTATAAGATTAATATATTATTTGGAAATCGTATTATTAATTAGTAATTAATAAGAAATTAATTTTGGGATTAAAGGAACTGATTAATAATAGAGGCACTGTTTTGCAAATCATTGATAGTTGTGAAACTGGGCTTAGGACTCCTTGTAAGTGGAGTGGACAAAATTTATGGATTACCCCATAAGATTTCGTCCAAGGGCTTACCAAGGAGGTCCATGGGTTGATTTGGGCTTAACTTAGGAACTAGGGTTTCCTTATTCAAGTCCAGCTTGAAGACTAAGCAACCTAGCCATATATAAACGTCCTGAACCTTAAGAATTTCGGCCCCCTATGAGATTCTAAGAGAACAAGGCCGATTTCATCATCTCTGCAAGTCATTTGTGTTGTGTTGAGTGTTTGTGACTCCATTAGAGGTGCAACACTTGGGGTACTAAGCTTTCAAGAGTCAAGGATTGTTATTGTTATTACAATATAACAAGTGAGGTAATCTTCCAACCCTTATATATATATATATATATATATATATATATATATATATATATATATATATATATATATATATATATATATATATATGCAATATTGAATTATGTATGCTAGATCTAGGGTTTTTCTTTGGATATTTGATTTGCATGTATAACTTGAGAAAAACCTAGATCCAAAGCAATTAGGGTTGCATGTGCATCATAGGAATGTTGTAATGCTCAAAACCCATCAGTGGTATCAGAGACTAGGGTGTTATTTATGTTATATTTGATGCATTTATGATTTGTTCAAAGCTGGAAGAAAGTTGTTTTTAGACTCTACCTGATGAACACGACGTGCTGGTCTTACACGACGTGTTATGGCATGACACGACGTGGCGACTCGTCTGTTGGCAGATTTTTTCGGGTTTTGGCCTAGATTAGATTAGGATAATTACCATAAGTTGTTTTTACTGATTAAATTCGAATTTTCTGATATGGTAATGAATATCCTCATCTAATTGAAAGATAATTGTTAAATTTTAAGATAATTATGAGATTTTGTGATAAATTAATTATTTGTAAAATTCGATTTGAATTTTCTTGCCAAATAAAAGATAAAAGAAAATGTCAAATTTATGATAAAGATAAAATTATATGATTAATTTAATTATTTTAAATTTGATCTTGAAGTTTTGAAATGTTTTAAACTTTGCCCTCAAGTTTTGGAATTTAAAATTTAATTAAAATTTTTAATTTTGAAATATTAAATTCTAAAACCCTAGTGTTTTAAAAGTTTAAAATACAACCCTTATACTATTATAATATTAAAAGTTTAATTTATATATATGTATAAGAAAAGGTCAGTCTTACCGTTAGTAGGTCTCATTCACGAAGTTGGTCTATAAGGGGTGTTTAAGGAAGCGGCCTGTAAAATGGCCACCATTGGGTATCCACTCTTACCCACCGCACCCTTGACTAGTGGAGGGTCGTTAGCCGAACGGGTAGGATAGGACACTAAACTCTCTTTAAAAGTATAATGAATTATAAAGTAACTAAATTCTTTTATAAATTCTCAATCTTAGTTACTTTAGGAAAAAGTGAACTTGATGCTAACCCATGAAATTGCACATTGCACCTTATTGGTCAGTTAGTGGAGCATGTATGGTTAACCAGCACACTAATGTGGACTAATGAAGGATGGAAATGGGCTTCTCGTAAATTATCGTTGATCAATGGACCGTGTGTTTTTAATCGACACATTTATTAGGTAATAAATGACATCGAGAGTACCAAGCTTATTTGCATGGTTATTCGCACCTTGTTTGTGATCCTTGGTATCCCAGTCACAAACTTGAAAGGCATAAGCAAGATTAAACATGTCATTGAAAAGTTCAACGAATCTTAAAAGATCTAGGAGTTTCATCTAAAACCTAATTCGTTAAAATTTTGTTTTCGTGGTGGAATTGGTAAATCGTCATTTACCTACCTTTAAATAATTTACAATTGGATTACGGCATCCCTCTTCCGAATTGTGAATTATTGTGTTGGGTCCTAGCCTTAATATTTCATTTGGGCGTTATATTAAGGATTAAATCAACTAACTTGAATTTCTCCCTTTTGTAGATGTCTAGTTCTGACAACTATGGTCTTCCTCAATACTTTGGAAAAGGCTTTCCTTTTAAAGATGATATTCCACATGTCGATGAAGGTGAAAGATCAATTCCTTCTTCGTTCAAAGATGGAACTGGAAATCATACTTCTCTTCCTCCACCTCCTCCAGTGATTCTCCCTGACCCATGTTTTCGTCAACTTGAAATGTTCAAGGTTACTCAAGCCCTATTGGCATGCAAACATAAAGATGGAAAATCTGTATGTGCACATGTTCTAAGCATGAAGTCGCACATTGACAGACTGGGAATGTTGGGTGTCGTTTTCCCAAAGGAGATGGCTGTCGACTTGCTTCTTCAGTCACTTTCCGATTCATATGGTCAGTTTGTTAAGGACTACTATATGATAGATCACGACATGACCCTTATTGATCTAACATAATTGTTTATTGTTGCTGAAGCAGAAATGTTGAAGAGCACTGGTCAAGCAAAAGATTTTGAAGGATCAATCTCCCAAATTTCCATGGACATTGGTGATGGCAAAGGTGATAGTCGAAAAGTTTGATCATAAGAGAAAGACAAATTCTGAGATAGTCCCATGTGTCTTTCCCAAAGAGTCCATATGTTTCTATTGTCAAGAGAAAGGGAATTAGATGCGAAGCTTTCGTATCTACCTGAAAGATCGCAAGGATAGTAAAGTCAAATAGTATGACTCTACTTCAGGTAAACCCACTATCTAACTCTATTAAGTTCCTATTTATAGATTCTCAATACATGATGTGATAAGATTGCATTTTGATGTTTTGTAGGATCGAAGAAAGGGAAGGGAGCTTAAAACAAGAGTAAGTTGAGTCTGATCGTGAAGAGATGGATTTTTGAGCTACTGCTTAGGAGTTATGATAGATTGCTTAGGAATATTTGGAAACATAGTTTTCATTTGTATTTGCATTGTAAGGACAAGTTTTTCCACATTTTATCAATAAAATAAATTTTGATTTTATCTTATTTTACGTTTCCTTGCAATGACATTTATGAAAATTGGTGTTTATATTTCTATTGTTAGCAATATTAAGAATGGATTTGATTCTTGATTTTATCGTTTGTGGTAGTGTCGTAATTTGCCAAGTGAGGAAGGATTCTCATCACAAAAGTTTCAATTTGACAGAAATTTGGAATCGTATGATTTGAATTGTATGATGTATGAGAATCTTGATCCTTGGAAAATTGGAACTAAATCCTTATTCACATATATATGTGATTAAAGTGAAAGACTAAAGGATCTAGTACACATTGATGTGGAATGGTCAGATCCACCACAAAGGATGATAAAATATGGTCGTCATGATGTACTACTGGTTCAGTGAATATTGTTATACTTACAAGATTAAGTATAATTTTGATACCTTGTAAAGTTTCAAAGTATAGCAGAACGAATAAGAAGAATCAATTATGCATAAAGATAAAAGTTTCTCCAATATGAAAGGAAATGAGAGTACTTTAGTATCATGTTTTATGATCATCCTAATGATTATGGAACCATGTCACAATTGATCTTCTAAAGACACCTTAGTTCATTTATATGGCTAAGAAGGGGAATCGGGTATTGTTGAAATGGTTAAATCAAGAAGATGAGTCATACTTCGTTCCCAAACAAGTTTTAGAGTCATACTCTAGTACCTTCAAGTTGCACCCTGAGTGACATGTTATAAGTAGGTTTATAACGCCTCATTAAATGTGTAGTATAAATGTTTCTTACTCTTGCACGTTTGAAATTGGTAGTTGTGATGTTTAGACTAAAACAAAGACCAACTAAGACCAATTATATGAAGTGTTTCTTGATAAGAACCCGCACTAACTATTGAATATTTATTTGTCAAGGAATGTTCCTTGACAGAGAATCTTATATGTCAAGAGGTCAGTGGGAGTCTTAATGGTCTTGAATAGTTTCAAGAACTAATCAAGAATAAACCTTTTTAGTTATCACTAGCACACGACCTAAGGTTGATAACCTATCGTGTTGACATATTCTTGTTGATGGGTTTTATGTACTATAGCACTCCTATGGTGCACATACAACCCTAATGCTTTGGATCTAAGTTTTCTCTAGTTATACATGTAATTTTTTATTTTCCAAAGCATGAAGCCCAACTAGCATACAACATTGATATTTTAAACATAAAAACAAGTTAGATGATTACTACTTTGTTGTAGCTTTTAGAACTTGGCCTTTCAAGATCTTAGCACCTCAAGTGTGATGCCTCAAATGGTTCACAAAACACCACCAATAATTGGAGGACAATGAGAGAGAGGCTAGGAACCACCAAAATCGTCTATGTCCTTCATAGAATACTAGTGTGTCCGATTTTAGGGTTTAGGGGTTACATATATAGTGTAGAATTCCAAGGGTCACTTGTAAGCCCTAATCCATTCACTTAGGCTTTTGATCCAATAATTCATTAGCCTTTTGGACTAACTTTCCATGGACTCTCACATAGATATAGTCCATCCCTAATCAACATGGATCATAAGCCCAAACTATATGTATCACTGATTTACTTAATCAGTCCCCGTAAATTTAATTAGTCTCTTTTGATCACTAAATTCATTCCAAATTAATTCTTGATCAATACCAATCAAATTATATGATTTCTCAATTAATATATTATTCTTATAATATATTAATAAATCACAAGTAACCTCTTTCTCAATATCCTTCCTATCAAATTGTTCCGGTGAATGCAACCAAAATGGACCATGCTACTCTCGGGTCAAGTACATACCAATTATAGTTATAGGCTTAAACACCTAATCCAACAGTCTCCCACTTGGATAAGTGTAATAACTATAACTGCAACTACGAATTCAAAAACCGACTAGCAATCGTAGCTCTCAAAATCCGTTATCGAACTCTGACGCATCCATTAGATAAGGGATCATATATTCCAACATTCTACAAGATATTGTATGAACTGAGAAATGGATTATAATCATTCTCTCTGTTCATGTGTTGTTTCTCGATTTCCGATTTATGATGAAAGACTAATTGAACAAATCAAATCAGTCCAGGCTTGGCCAAGCGCTTAGGGTGTCATCATTAAATCATCGAGGGGCCCACAGATATCGCTTTTATCCCTCTTAGGGTAAAAGGAACAGATAAACTTTGACTCATATGCTTGCTCAATTTACTCATCAAATCACACACAACAATACGTTTTATAACACCAAGTTACTGGTGCGTTTACGTATCATCAATGTGCAACCGATTTGTAAACTACAACTCACATGTCTTGGTTTCAAGAATATAAGATATTATCGTCTCACAATCACTCATGATAAATCCATGAAGTGATTCACGTGAGCGTGGGTTTAATCCAATACTCAAATATTATTACAGGAGTACTCGTGAACACTGCAACAAACTTGTGCTATGTCTAAACACTTAGACAATCTACAGTCAGATCCATGACAGTCTTACCTCATTACTTACTTCCAAAGTATGATTGACTGTGGATGTTTGAATAACCTAGTTATTCGGGAAGTAAAACATGCAAAGTGAAACACAAGAATAATCGAATCCAATATGGTTTCAAAACTTTTGAATATAAATAAAACAATTATTATTTAATCACCATATTGATTACACATTATTCATTGTATAATGTTTTGACTAATCAACTTAACACTTGAATTAAGACAATAGTAATTCCATGCTCCAAGTATGTACACTATATTTACCTATGGTCCTTACTTTGTGAAATAGATCAATTGTAAACATTTCCGATGATATTCATTTCACAATTCCAAATCCTTATTGTAAGTGTAAGAATACCAAATTCTTGCCATTTACTGTATTTTGTTAGATTCTAAACTCAAATGCAATGATCCTTTTGTAATGACTATGCACAAAAGTCACAAAGACTTTGGCAAAAGACATTACAAAGTATTCCAATGGAGAACAATTCCATGGAAACAAAGTCTCACACTCAAAGTACATTCCTTTGAATATCCTTCTTGCACTAAGTTATCAAATCTTACACAGATTTGTGATTAACTTTCACTTATGGAAACATTTCCATATTCCCATTTTGACAATCACTTATGAACAAGAGTTGCCTCTTCTCAGAACATGTCAATATGATCCTTCCAAAATCATACTATGTCACACCCCCAAACCGGGACGGCGGAAACGTCCGGGGGCGGGTGACTTCATCTTGTAATATCATAACAATTGTATATAAATGAAACATAGCAACCATCATTATCATACATTAACGATATTAACATGCATTGTTTACATCATTGTGTTTGTTTACGAATTACATCAAAAATAACATAATGTATGATAATTCAAAGATAGTTTTGTACTTCTGGGAACACTCTCTATACATAGTTTTGTACTTCGTAAAATGAGTGGAGTATATGTTTTGCGTAAATTTTAATATAATATTGTTATTCTCTATGCGAGTCGTTACAACCATACTAATATGGCGAGAGCGCCTGTCTTGACGTTCTTCAGGCGTCGGTTTCTAAAGATAATTGTCACCCTAGACTGGCCTGTCTAGCTGTAGCGAGCAGCTCAGGTGTGGGGGTGTCAACCCTGTATAGATCTATACACAATATCCCGTTCTCCCTCTAGGAGACTCTAGTTATAACTACAGGACTTACGATGTACACTAGTTAGGTACGAGTGAAGGAGTGCCTCACAAGAGCCTTAACGAATTTTACGCGAATACTGAATTTCATTATTTAACGATATAAATAATGTTACGAATGTATATTTTCGACTACAAATTATTAGTGACAAAAATAGCCATTTTTACCATAAGTGCCAAAAATAGCCCATTTTTACCATTGTTGTAAAAAATGACCCAATTTTACCAAAATTGTCAATAAAGGCCCAATTTTACTAAGATTGTCAATAAAAGTCCAATTTTACTACAATTGTCAATAAAGGCCCAATTATACTAAAATTGTCAATAAAGGCCCAATTTTACTAAAATTTGTCATATAAAGCCCATTTATACCAAAGTTGTCATATAAGGCCCATTTTAACTAAAATGTTCAAAAATGACCCATGTTTACTAAAAAGCCCATTTTCGGCCCATTTTTACTAAGATGTTTAAAAATAACCCATTTTACCAAAATGTTTATAAATGGCCCATTTTTATCTTTATGGCCGAAAATAGCCCTTTTTGAGTGGGGTTTACATATTTTCCCATTTTCCAAGTTTTCTTGCCAAAATTTGGTTTGAGTATATTATTGAACATATTTTTGATGATCATTAACACAAACAAGAAAATCCATTTACACCAAGTGACTTATTTCCATTTTAGACAAACATTTAGCTAATGAAAACATATTAAGATAACTAAGTTCCAATCAACTTGAGACTTATACCAAAAATCTCGAGTTTATGGACCTTTAACATGAAATCACAACATTTCACACACATATCATATAATACATGCACGTGCAAGCAAATATACAAAGATTTACACAAGACTTTGACTTTTATCGTCCCCAAAAGAAGAAAACTCGAAAAATAGGGGTATGAAGCTCACCTTGGGGGCTTTTCGGTTTGAGGAGGAAAGTGAAGGAGGTTTTCGGCCTAGAGTGCTTCCTTGAGAAGATTTTCGAAGTTTGGGTGGTTTCTAGGAAGCAAAACACGAAAATGGTGTTGTATAAGGAATGATCTTAGTGTAAGAGGGAAATAAAACATCTTAAGTTTGATATAAGCTTACCAACTTTATGATCTTTGAGGAGGAAATATTTGAAGCACACACACTTCACACTATTTTTGAAGAGAGAAAAGAGAGATAGTTTTTCTTCTTTGAGTTTTAGAGAGAGGATGAGATAAATGTGGGTGAGTTTGAAATGAGAAGTGGAGAGGGGTTAGGGGGTAGTTCGGACGATGAGGGGGGAGGGTGAGGGAGTGATAGGGTTTAACTTTAGACTAGAATGGATGTGAAGTTTCTTGTTAGATGAGAGGTATTTGCATGGATAAATGATGTGCAATAATGAGGTGGCTACCTACATTTTCCCATAATCTTTTTTTTTTACAATTGGGCTAACCGATCGGCCCAAAGAGAGGGGAGAAAAAATATATTTTTGGGCTTAAAGGCAACTGAGAACCCCTAGGCCCATTAGTGTTTTCAAGTTTTTGGGCTTGGTTCGGACCCAAGAATGGTTTCTGTTCAATACTAGGCCAAAAGAAATGTATTAGGCCCAATAAGGATTTTCGGTTTGGGTGAGGAAGCCCAATAAAGATTTTTTATCCATTAGGGCCCATATATGGGTTTTTCGGCCCAAAAAGTTTAAGTGAAAGAGTCTTTGGCCCAATAGGGGCACAATAGTGATTTTCGGCCTTACAAATCCCATTAGAGGGTTTTTGGCCCAAAATAATATCTAATGAGGGTATTTGGCCCATTATGGTCTAAGAAGGATGTTCACAGCCCAATAAGGCCCAATAAGAGTCTTACGGCCCATAAGGATTATGTTGAGGGGTTATTGGCCCATTAAGGCCCAAAGTTGAGTGAACATAGCTTATTGGGTTAGATTTTGGGCTTACACAAGAAGTTTCGACTTGAAACATAATTTTGGAGGTATAAACTTGTATAGTATTGAAATTTGGCATATACCAAAAGTGGGGTTACAAGATTACACAAAGAAATTATCTTGTACAAGGATAGAAATCCTAGCCCTAATTTGCTAGTTGTGACATACTATACTTCCAACCGTCCATAAGCAACCAATCATTGGCGAACCTTAGATTGTCCCTGACAATTCTTTAACTACTTTAGTCATATCTCGTTCTAGTTCTTTTTTCCTCTTAATGCCCTAGGAATTTAGAAAATTAGAACAGATTAATATTATAGCATATGTAATCGATCCTATATCCAAAGCATATGGGATACGATTCATAATGTCTCACATAAATACATGATACTTTATCATTCTCTTGCTATAATATTTCCACAAATAGAATTTTCTTATGTTGAATCATTTTAACATAACATTCATATATGTACATGACTAAATTAAAATTTCAATCTAAGCTTTTAGATTCAAAATGAAGTATTAGTATCTTCTCCCTATAACATTCTATAGTGAAACGATATCCAAACATACAATTTTTCAAATTTGTAACTTTTGTTTCCTATAAATAGTACTACAACCTTTGTAATACTTTAGTATAATAGTTGCGCTCCCACTAGCTTAACAATTATACTCTTTCTAGCATAACAATTTTGCTTACTTTAGGACAACACTTATGCTCCCACTAGCCTTGACATGTATCCAGAAATCAGCTGGACTTCTAGAAATCAATACTTATTGACTTTCATACCAAAGTTCAGATTTCTGATACGTGGTGCTTCGATAAGTCCTAGACTTCTCAAGCTCATACACCTTTCAAATTAAATAGCACAAATGTATGTTTGAACCTTTCAAGTCAATAAGTCTCGAATGTTCAAACTAATTGTCATTTCTCACAATTCGAACTATGAAGAGGGATGCCGTAGTCATACTCGAATTTGAGAACGTAATTATCACAACTGCTAACTCTAACCCTTTAAAATCTACTTAGTGGAAGCGTTTCCTCACAATCATTTTCATGAATTGGAGAGAAACCTTTTGCCATTTTAGATTTTATGGTGTATGTGTTCCTATCCATATAAATTTGTCATTTCCAACCACTATCATAAGACAAGGTTTTCTGACAAATCCAAACTCATATGGACTGAACTTATTTAATCTTAATTTCTTGCCATCTGGTAGCACTAGGGTCCTACCATTGTTTTCATGTTATTGAGCAGCTCACCCCTATAGATCAATGTATTTTCCATTGATTAAGGTGCTTTGCCTTATGCAATCAAATGAGAACTCACATGCATAGTCAAATTAACTGGAATAGGCACATAAATAAGAATATGTCAACACAATAGGATATAAACCTCAAGTCGTGTGCTAGTGATAAACAATAGGTTTATTCTTGATTAGTTCTTGAAACTATTCAGGACCATTAAGACTCCTACTGACCTCTTGACATATAAGATTCTCTATCAAGAACCATTTCTTGACAACTATATATTCAAGAGTTAGTGTGAGACCTTATGAAGACAACACTTCATGCAATTGGTCTTAGTTTTATCCAAAACATCACAACTACCGATTTCAAATGTGCAAGAATAAGAAAATTTTCTACTCCACATTTCATGAGGCATTATAAACCTACTTAAGGTATGTCACTCAGTGTACAATCTTGGAGTATGACTCTAAGACTTGATTTTGGAACGAAGTATAACTCATCTTCTTGATTTAGCAATTTCAACAATTCCCGATTCCTCTTCTTAGCCATACAAGTGCATTAAGGTGTTCTTAGAGGATCAATTGTGACATTGTTCCATAATCATTAGGATGATCATAAAACACGATACAAAAGTACTCTCCTTTCCTTTTAGATTGGAGAAACCTTTATCTTTCTGCCTAATTTGATTCTTCTTATTAGTTCTGTTATACTTTGAATCTTTTCAAGGTATCAGAATTATACTTAATCTTGTAAGAATAATCATATTTAATGAGCTTTCAGTAAATCATTACGAATAGACTTTATCGTCCTTTGTGGTGGATCTGACCAGTGCACATCAATGTAAACTAGATCCTTTCATCTTTCACTTGACTTACACATAAATGTAAACAAGGAATTAGTCCTAATTCTCCCAAGTACCAAGATTTTCATACATCACATGATTCAAATCATATGATTCCATGTTTCTGTCCAATTGAAACTTGGGTGATGAGAATCTTTCCTTAATTAGAAAATTACGACACTACCACAATTGATATAGCTAAGAATCAAACCATTTTCAACATTGCTATTAATGGAAACACATATAAACAACAATTTCACAAATGCCATTGCAAGGAAACATAATATAAGATAAAATCAAAATTTTTCTTTATTTATAAAAAGTGGGGAAAAACTTGTCCTTACAATGCAATCGCAAATGAAAACTATGTTGTTATCTATTCCTAAGCAATTTATCATAACTCCTAAGCAGCAGCTAAAATATGATCATCGAACCATGCGATCGAAATCCATCTCTTCGCGATCAGACTCAGCTTACTCTTCCTTTAAGTTTCCTTTCTTTTCTTTGATCCTACAAAACATCAAAATGAAATCTCATAACATCATGTATTAAGAATCTACAAATAGGAACTTAATAGAGTTAGATAAGAGATTTACCTGAAGTAGAGTCATACATTTTGACTTTACCATCCTTGCAATCCTTCAGGTAGGTATGGTAGCTTCGCAACCAATGCCTCTTTTCTTGACAATAGAAACAAACAGACTTTTGGGATGACACGTGGGACAATCTCAGACTTAGCCTTTCTCTTTACCATTTGGTCAAACGATTTAACCTTGGCCAATCCCTTTCTACTGGGAAGAGAAAACTTTTCTGGATTTCCAACGTTGCCATTGTCAATGTCCATGGAAGTTTGGGAAGTAGATATTCCAATCAAATTTTCTTAACCAGTGCGCCAAATAGGTTAGATCAATGACGGTCATGTCGTGGTCTCCCATATAGTAGTTCTTAATGAACCCGCTATATGACTTAGGAAGTGATTGAAGAACCAAGTCAACAGCTAGCTTCCTTGGGAACACGACACCCAACATTCCCAGCTTGTCAATATGCAACTTTATGTCCAAAACGTGAGCACATACAGACTTTCCATCTTCATGTTTGCTTGCCAATAGGGCTTGAGTGACCTTTAACTTTTCAAGTCATTGAACACATGGGTCAGGGAGAACTATTGGAGGAGGTGGAGGAAGTGAATTTCCACCAAACCACGAAGAAGGGATTGATCTTTCACCTCGATCGTCATGTGTAATATCTATCACCTTCGAATGGAAAGGATTCGGGAAGACCATGGTTGTCAGAACTAGACATCTATGAAAGGGAGAAATTCAAGTTAGTTGATTCAATCCTTAACATAACAAATGAAATATCAAGGCTAGGACCCAACACAATAATTTATAATTCGGAAGAGGGATGTCGTAATCCAATTGCAAACTATTTGTCGGTAGGTAAATGACGATCTACCAATTCCACTACGAAAACGAAATTTAAATGAATTAGGTTTTTAAATGAAATTCCTAGATCTTTTGAGACTCATTGAACTTTTCAATGGCATGTTTAATCTCGATTATGCCCTTCAAGTTTGTGACTGGGATACCGAGGATCACAAACAAGGTGTGAATAACCACATAAATTAGCTTGGTACTCTCAAAGACATCTATCACCTAATCAATGTGCCGGTTAACCACACACACTCCATTGATCTATGATTATCTCCAAGCTACCCATTTCCAGCCTACATTAGTCCCAGATTAGTATGTCGGTTAACCACACACGCTTCACTAACGACCAATAAGGTGCAATGTGTAATTTCATGGGTTAGCATCAAATTCACATTTTACCTAAAGTAACTAAGATTGGGAATTTGTAAGACATTTAGTTACTTCAAATATTCATTATACTTTTAATGAGAATGTTCTATCCTACCCGTTCGGCTAATGACCCTCCACTAGTCAAGAGTGCGGTGGGTAAGAATGTATACCCAATGGCGGTCATTTTACAGGTCGCTTCCTTAAACACCCCTTATAAACTAGCTTCGTGAATGAGGTCTACTAACGGTAATACTGACTTTTTAACTTATACATATATAATATATTAGACTTTTAATTGTATATAGTATAAGGGTGTATTTTAAACCTTTAAAATACTAGGTGGTTTAAACTATAAATTAGAATTTTAATTTAATCAAATTTGAACCATATTATCATGGATTTATTAATTCTCCCTTTTAATTAAACACTTAATTAATTTAATAAAATCCATAAGGGTGTAATTTGAACTAATCAAAACATCAAAGTTCTAAATTTAATATTTCACAATTAAAGCTATTTAATTAAATTTTAAGTTACAAAACCAAGAGGTGCACTAATGAAACTTTTTCAAATTACTAGGGATTTAGAATTTAATATTTCAAAATTGAAACCTTTTAAATTCCAAAACTTGAGGGCAAGTTTTGAAATTCTTCAAAACCTTTTGGATTCCAAAACTTGATGGCAAGTTTTGTAACTCTTCAAGACCTTTTGAATTCCAAAACTTGATGGCAAGTTTTGTAACTCTTCAAAGCCATTTAGATCAAATTTTAAACTAACAAAATAATCATATAATTTTATCTTTTACAAATTTGACATAATATTATTTCACATAGCAAGATGATTCAAATCATATTCTACAAATAATTAGCTTTTCACAAAATCATGTAATTATCTTAAAATTTGACAATCATCATTTAATTGGACGAGGATGATTATTAGTTTATCAATAAAATCGAATTTTATGAGCCAAAACAGTTTGTGGTAATGATCTAATCCAATTCTGCCCAAAAAACCCGAAAAACTACATACTGATGATCCAACTCTTCGAGTCGGATAATGGACTCGTCGAGTTGGCTTGTATAATGCACAACTCGTCGAGTCAGTTCATAGGACTCGTCGAGTCCACTGATCAGACAACAATTTTTCAATTTTTTCAACTTTGAACAATTAACCAATGCATCAATATAACAGAAAACACCCATGGCTCTGATACCACTGATGGGTTTTATGTACTATAACACTCCTATGGTGCACATACAACCTTAATGCTTTGGATCTAAGTTTTCTCTAGTTATACATGTAATTTTTTATTTTCCAAAGCATGAATCCCAACTAGCATACAACATTGATATTTTAAACATAAAAACAAGTTATATGATTACCTCTTTGTTGTAGCTTGTAGAACTTGGCCTTTCAAGAGCTTATCACCTCAAGTGTGATGCCTCAAATGGTTCACAAAACACCAACAACAATTGGAGGACAATGAGAGAGAGGCTAGGAACCACCAAAATCGTTTATGTACTTCATAGAATACTAGTGTGTCCGATTTTAGGGTTTAGGGGTTACATATATAGTGTAGAATTCCAAGGGTCACTTGTAAGCCCTAATCCATTCACTTAGGCTTTTGATCCAATAATTCATTAGCCTTTTGGACTAACTTTCCATGGACTCTCACATAGATATAGTCCATCCCTAATCAACATGGATCATAAGCCCAAACTATATGTATCAATGATTTACTTAATCAGTCCCCGTAAATTTAATCAGTCTCTTTTGATCACTAAATTAATTCCAAATTAATTCTTGATCAATACCAATCAAATAATATGATTTCTCAATTAATATATTATTCTTATAATATATTAATAAATCATAAATAACCTCTTTCTCAAATATCCTTCCTATCAAATTTCTCCGGTGAATGCAACCCAAAATAGACCATGCTACTCTCGGGTCAAGTACATACCATTTATAGTTATGGGCTTAGACACCTAATCCAACACTTTTTTCTATGCCTATTACAGTTAAGTTGCCTATGTGTGTGAGTTCTATGAGTTCTCATTTGATTGTATAAGGCATAGCACCTGATTGATGAAAATACATTGATCTGTATGGATGAGCTGCTCAATGACCTGGAAGCACTGGTAGGTCCTTGTGCTGCCGGACGACAAGAAATTAAGAATAAGCAGGTTCAGTCCATATGAGTTTGAATTTTTCATAAACCTTGTCTTGTGATAGTGGATCGAAATGACAAATTCACATAGATAGTAACACATACACCATAAAATCTAAGTGGCAAGAGGTTTCTCTCTACTTCATGAAAATGATTGTGAGGAAACACTTTCACTTGTAGATTTTATAGGATTAGAGTTAGCAGTTGTGATAATTTCGTTCTCAAATTTGAGTATGATTACGACATCCCTTTTCATAGTTTGAATTGTGAGAAATGGAAAATAGTTTGAACATTTGGGACTTATCGCTAGAAGTTCTGAAAAGGTTTAAACATACATATAATCTGTCTAATGAAAGGTGTATGAGCTTGAGAAGTCTAGATAAAGACTTATCGAATCACCGCATATCAGAAATCTAAACTTTGGTAAGGAAGTCAATAGGTATTGATTTCTAGAAGTCCAGTCGATTTCTGGGTACATGTCAAAGCTAGTGGGAGCATAATTGTTATGCTAGTAAGAATGTAATTATTATGCTAGTGGGAGCATAATTATTATGTCAAATGTTGCGAGTTAGCAATGCTATTTGTAGGAAACAAAGTTCTAAATTTTCAAAGTTGCAGAATTTGGAAGTTGTTTCGCTATAGAAAGATTTAAGGGAGAGAATATTTATACTTCATTTTGAATCTAAAAGTTTATACTGAAATTTTAATCAAACTTAGTCATGGTCATATATGAATATCATGTTGAAATGTTTCAACATAGGAAATTATATATATGGGAATATTTTAGCAAGAGACTAGTTAAGTATCATGTCTTTATGTAAGACATTATGAATCGTATCCCATATGCTTTGGGTATAGGATCGATTTCATATGTTATAATATTTGCCTATTCTGACTTTTCCAAATGCCTAGCGCATTAAGAGGGAAAAAGGACCAAAATCGAATATGACTAAAGTTGTTAAACAACTGTCAAGGACAATCTAAGGTTTACTAAAGATTGGTTGCTTATGGGCAGTTGGAAGTATAGCAATGGATGGACCATATTGCTATAATTCTGAATAGATAGGATTCTATTAAGATTAGATTGTCATATGACAATTATGGAAATGTTTCCATAATGGGAGTTGGATGTTAAGAATTTGTGTGTAAGTTAGAAACTTTTAATGCAAGAAGGATGTTCAAGGAATGCTCTTTGAATGTGAGACTTCATTTCCATGGAATTGTTTTTGTAACCAATCTCCAATGGAACGCTTTGTAATATCGTTGGCTAAGTCTCTGTGACTTTGTGCCTTGACATTACAAAAGGAACATTGCATGTAAGTTTAGATCTAACAAGATTCTAGTAGTGGCAAGAATTTGGTATTCTTACACTTATAAGGATTAAGGAATTGTGAAATGAGCATCATTAGAAATGTGTTCAATTAATTTCACAAAGGAAGGACCATAGATAAACATAGTGTGCATGCTTGGAGCATGGGATGACTATTGTTTTAGATTCAAGTATTTAGTTGATTGACCGAAACATTATACAATGAGTAAGATCTAATTAATATGGTGATTAAATAATAAGTGTTTTATTTATATTCAAAAGTTTTGATACCATATTGGATTAGATTATTCTTGTGTTTCACATTGCATGTTTTACTTCCCGAATAATAAGATTATTCGAACATCCACAATCGATCATACTTTAGAAGTAAGTAATAAGGTAAGACTGTCATGAATCCGACTGTAGATTGTGTAAGTGCTTAGACATAGCAAATGTTTGCTGCAGTGTTCATGAGTACTCCTGAAATAAGAATTTGAGTATTGGATTAAACCCACACTCATTTGAATAACTTCATGGATTTTATCATGAGTGATTATGAGATAATAATATCTTATATTCTTGAAACGGAGACATATAGTTGTTGTTTTCAAGTCAGTTGCACATTGATAATACGTAAACGCATCAGTAACTTGATGTTATAAAACGTATTGTTGTGTGTGATTTGATGAGTAAATAGTACAAGCATATGAGTCGAAGTTTATCTGTTCCTTTTACCCTAAGGGGATAACAGTGATATATGTGGGCCTCTCGATGATTTAGTGATGACACCCTAAGCACTTGACCAAGCCTGGACTAAGTTGATATGTTCAATTGTAGTCTGAGTCATTCGTCGTAAATCGGAAGTCAGGAAACAAACCTTGGACAGAGAGAATGATTATAATCCATGTGCATGTCCATATCATATCTTGTAGAACGGATGAATATTTGATCCCTTATCTAAGGGACGCGTTTATGATAAGATCAGAGTTCGACTGCGGCTTTTGAAAGCTACGATTGCTAGTCTGATTCTGAAGTCATACTTGCAATAATAGTTACTAGACTTATCCAAGTGGGAGACTATTGGATTAGGTGTCTAAGCCTATAACTATATTTGGTATGTACTTGATTTGATTATGAGCATGGTCCTGTTGGGTTGCCTTCACTCATGCAACTTGATAGGATGACTAGAGGAGAGAGAGAGAGAGAGAGAGAGAGAGAGAGAGAGAGAGAAAGAGAGAGAGAGAAAGAGAGAGAGAGAGAGTAAGATTGATTATATGAATACTAAATTGGTACTCAGAATGATTTTATTAATATATTATTTGGAAATTATATTATTAATTAGTAATTAATCAGAAATTAATTTGGTATTAATTTTGGGATTAAATGAACTGATTAATAATAGAGGGGCTGTTAAGCAAATCATTGATAGTTGTGAAATTGGGCTTAGGACTCCTTGTAAGTGGAGTGGACGAAATTTATGGATTACCCTATATGATTTCGTCCAAGGGCTTACCAAGGAGGTTCATGGGTTGCTTTGGGCTTAAGTTAGGAACTAGGGTTTCCTTATCCAAGTCCAGCTTGAAGACTAAGCAACCTAGCCATATATAAACCTCCTGAAACCTAAGGATTTCAGCCCCCTATGAGATTCTAAGAGAACCTGGCCGATTTCATCATCTCTCCAAGTCATCCTTGTTGTGTAGAGTGTTTGTGACTCCATTAAAGGTGCAACACTTGGGGCACTAAGCTTTCAAGAGTCAAGGATTGTTCTTGTTATTACAATATAACAAGTGAGGTAATCTTCCAAACCTTTTATATATATATGCATTACTGAATTATGTATGCTAGATTTAGGGTTTTGCTCTGGATATTTCATTTGCATGTATAACTTGAGAAAAACCTAGATCCAAAGCAATTAGGATTGCATGTACATCATAGGAATGTTGTAATGCTCAAAACCCATCTGACACGCCTGATAGATTTTCGTGGTGACATTCTTCTGCCATAATGTTTAAAGGTGGAATGATTGTAAGTCTTTGATAATGGTCATGAATCAAGTATTATCGAAACAGAGTGTCTTAACTATATGTTTGGTTATGTCGATTGTGCAAGAAATAACGGTATAAAAGACACATAAAGAGTCTAGCTATATGATTCTATAGTATCATAAAATACTCCTATAGTATTTTTAAACTTTATGTTCGGTTCTAGAGTTTCCTTGTATGGGGTGTTGGTAAGTTTTAGACTCGTTGTTCACCACGACCATTCCCAACACATGTTAGTCATATCTCGCATAAATATAGTTGATCATGCTATATTTATCCCAGATATGATTACATAACTATCTAGGCTTAATAGTAGTGTTCAACTTATCTCTTTACTTTTGTATTGTTCCCGTGATGACATTGTTCTAGTATGTATGCATGTACATATACTTTTATAAAAATATTATTATATTTTAAAAAGTATATTTCTTGGTCAGAGTGTTTTAGCCCCATTGTATTTATATTTGTATATCTTACGTGGTTTGATATACTTAGTTCACTATAAACAATGCTCTGATACCAATCTGTCACACCCCAAAACCAGAACGACGGAAACGTCTGGGGTGGGTGACTTCATGTACAGTATCATAACAATTGAATATTTATGATCAAAGCCATACAACCATCATATTGATAATTTATAAGTTTACATTGTATTCAAATCATTGTTTGTTTGACATCAAATACATATGACAAAAATATATGACGTGATGCTATAGTGCTCCATCCTCAAAAACCGTTTTGATTACCTGTTTACTAATTTCCTGAGAATACAAGCAGTTTTGAAAAGAAGTGTCAACAATTAAGTTGGTAAGTTCATAAGAGTTTTGTATGAGAAAAATCTACCATTTTTCCTTGTAAGTTAATAGAGTGTGATTTCCAGAAAATCCAATATTTTCTTTTAAAATGAGTTGTAGATCTTAATCCCAAGACCAAAATGGTAAGTAGTGCTGCACTGGACAATAGTGTAATGTAGCTTTATCATTATTTAAAACTAACTGAAGATAAGTTAGCCCCGTAAACCAAATGTATTGTTAATACCCCATGTGAGTTATTATAATAGTGCTAAGCGACATAGATGGCCTGTCACGACGTTCGTCAAGCGTCGGAATGTTATGACATTTTTCACCCCATACCTGTCGGTCTAACTGTAGCTAACAGCTTAGGTGCGTGATTATCAGTCCCATATAGATCTATACACAAGTATCACACTTTCTTACGGGAGATTCAGGTTATAATACAAGAATTTTGTATGTACTCCAGTAAGTACGTGAAGATAGTGTCTCACAACCTTGTATCAACAGGTTTACATATAGTGTAATGAAAACCCTTTCGGAAGTGAAAAATTGCCTTCCATAGTGGTTACATAGTGTAAAATAATTATACCTTTAAATAATCATTTCGTTGTTCCGAGAGGGTAAACTAGTGAAAATGCCCGATAAACTATACTTATTATAGCTTATAAAAATGCTTCGTTGACATGTAAAACCTTTGCATTTAATGTTATCATTTTACCATGATAAAAGTAATATGGAATGAAATAATTATATATGTATTTTTATATAATTATGCACCTTGCTGAACATGTTTCAAATGTGATAAAGTCTCATAAACTATACTTACATAGTTTATTATAGAAATTAAATTTGTATCCTATATATATATATATATATATATATATATATATATATATATATATATATATAAGTAGGTTCTGGCGAAAATATAAATAATTTGTGAAAATGAAAGAACATATCAAAATGTGCCACGTGTGTTTATTTATTACAAACAATTTAAAATTAATTATTGATTACATAATAGAATTAGGGAGAAATTGGTAAATTTTATTTTTTATATACGGTTACAAAGAATGTAACTGTGCCATGTTCCTGATTGCACGGAGTTAATTATGAAAAGTGAAATCAAATGACACCTCCATTTATCGTCGGTCTTCAAAGTTAGTCTCCACTTCCAGTCTTCCACCACCGCTAGACCCCTTCGACCAATGCACCGTCTCCAATCATGGCTTCTGAAATCAAACGAAAGCCTTCATTCGTGATGCGTTAAACGACATTGTCCTGCTCCACCGCCCTTCGCGACTATAGTCCACGTGACCGCCGCTGGCTATAGTCGACGTTCACTACCGTCGCTTGCTACCGCCGTCTATCGGCACCACCAGTTCTCTCTATAGTTCTAATTCTCTTCTATGGTTCTCTTTTTAGTTTTTTCTTTGTTTTCGGCACCACCAGTTTTCTCTACGGGTCTAATTCTCTTCTATGGTTCTCTTCTTTCTTCGTTCTTTCTCCCTCACTGCTTTAATTATGTGAAATTGGTGAACTGGCTTTTAGAAAATAATAAAAATGTTTTCTTTTTTGGTGTATACGAGTATTGCACGGTATGAATGGGATCTTAGTGTACAATCCTGCGAATTGGATGCTTGAAATGATTACACCTGTTATTGAAGAGAGAATTGGGCAGGACTTTGTCGTGATTAATAAGAACTATAAGCAATATTTGTAATATTTTTATAAGGGAACTGATTTGTACACAACAATTTTTCTCCATACACTACAATTGATGCTTTAAAATGTTGTATTGTACAACTCTATAATGCATAAATTGTTGTGTATGGCAAAAAACTGTTGTATACGAATCACTTCCCTTTTTATAATAAAAAGCAAGTATAATCACGATTCACTTTTCATGCTTTCGATTTTATTAATCAGCCCCATCATTTTTTTTCATATCTGCAGCCATATCTATCTAGTGAAACTCCATCAGAAGGTCTTTGGATCAAATCTATGATTAGGATGTTTGTAACGATTTGGGAAATCCGGATGGGGAAATGATTGGTCGGTGATTTCATTATCATCTCCACTTTTCTCATTCCTTTGTGTGTATATATATGTTGGATCCCCAAAGCATATTCTTTCATATCCACCAAACTCTGTTTTTCCCTATTTGTCTTTGTTGATTAAGAAAACTCATTTCAGTTTCATCCAGAATAAACTAGAATTAAGATGGCACTTGTAAAGGACATCACGAGCTATTCTATGGTGGATAAATCACCATTTCTAGGTCACCAGAAAGGGGTTCAATTTTCTATAAACCCTGTTAGTGTTAGGTTTCTGCTTGATAAAACGAGGTCGAGGTCAAGTCGATTGAAGAAAAGTGTTAGAACAACGAGTCTGGGGTGGTGGTGGCCATCAGTGAAGATTTGGTTAAAATTGTGAGAATTAAAAAGTCGGTCACGTTTAAGGTGAGAGCTATGTTGACTGTTAGTAACAAGAGGAAGGGGGATTTTACCGAGACAGTTGTCAATAAAATAGATGCTTTGACTGATCAAATCGGGAGAATTGTTGTTTTATAGCTTTACAACAACCATATTGATCCATGTAAGCCAACTGTTCGATGAAATGCCTCTAAGAATCTTATCATTACAAATCATCGCCAAAATGATTAAGAAAGAATGCTCTCAAATTGGTTTTTCATTCTCTCTTACTAGATTACCTTATTAACTTTCTAATATTCTTTTGTTTCAATATTTGATCTTGAAGAAACAAGAGCTCCAAAGAAAAGCAAAGAAGCTGCGATTAAAGATTGGTCAAAGAAATCAAATCTAAAAACCGAAAGGGTTAATTACACCGCTGATATCTTGGTGGGTTCAGAATTTGGAACACCTGGAGCAATCGCCATTACCAATAAACACCAAAGCGAGTTCTTCTTGGAGACTATTACCATTGAAGGATTTGCATGTGGTCCTGTTCATTTCCCCTGTAATTCTTGGGTTCAATCCACCAAAGATCATTGAAAACCCATAATTTTCTTCTCTAGTCAGGTAAATTCAACACTTTTCCCACTTACATTCCAAGTCAAATCTTGATTATTTAGCTCGTTATTATTCAACTTGAAAAAACTAGCAACAAAAGAATCCAATTTCCATCCGAATCAAAAATGTCAAGATTCAAACTTTCAAAGTCGAACCTTAAGTTTCCATCCGATGACTTATCATAATTTGAATATTACTGGTCTTAAAAAGATACCCAATTTGGATTCCAAGCTTTCGCTTTCATTGATCAAAACTATAACATTCTTTTTTCCTATTTGCAACCATATCTGCCTAATGAAACTCCATTAGGATTAAAGTCTTTAAGACAAAATGACCTTAAAGATTTAAGAGGTGATGGAGATGGAATCAGAAAGCTATCAGATCGAATCTATGATTAGGATGTTTATAACGATTTGGGAAATACGGATATGGGAAATCACTATATTAGGCCATCACTTGGAGGTGATAAAACCCCATATCCAAGAAGATTCCAAACTGAACCTAGTAATTATGTATATTTATAATTTTTATTTATTGCATGATTGATTAACTGTTGATAAAAATGTTGATTTTGTCTTGGTTGTAGGGATCTTTATGTTGAGTACATCATGCAAACCTTGAGGAAATAAATGGTGATGGGGATCTTTATGCAATTGTTGCAGGCTGGACTGGTTAATGCATGATGGGGCCTTTGCTAATATATATTTATTTACTGTGTTTATTTTTTTTATAGTTTTTTTTAATTTGTGTTAACCATGAAAGAATGGCCTTTTGTATTGTTATTTATTCCTATCACCGACAATGTAAAATTTCATTGGATAAATCAAATTTGGTGTTATGTTCTTTGAAATTATGTTTAAGTTAAGTGTTATATAAAGAAATGATATTCTAATAAGTGTTTGAAAAGATTAAGATCGAGCTAGAAAAATAGAAGCAAAAAGTAAAGATTTAAGAAGACAAATTTCTAAAAAATTATGATTAAACGGAAAAGGATAATTTCAACATAATTAAATAGTTTTTATGTAGGAATCGTAATAGGCATAACTAATGCACATATAATTATGTAGAAACAAACCAACTTACGGTTTCTTAGATGGATATAACCGATTATAGAAGTTACAAATCAGGAAGTTTTTAAAATTACAATTATACCCTTTTAACCTTCTTGTAAATTATAATTTAAAAATTATATGTGGGTGAGGTGTCAAATCCTACTAGGTTCTTTTCATTTTCACAAAATATATGTGTTTTCGCATGAGCCCTCCCTATATATATATATATATATATATATATATATATATATATATATATATATATATATATATATATATATATATATATATATATATATATATAACATAGCGTGTTTGTCCTTGTTTTTCATAGGTTTATGTTTTTATCAAAACTTTGCATGTAAAAGTTCACAAGTTTGGTTGTAAAGCTATTTCATGTATTTAGCATTTTTCTCGCAAAAAGTAAGAAAACGTATTTAGACATTGGGTTTTAACGTAAGTTTTCTTGTGTTTTACTTGTAT
This sequence comes from Lactuca virosa, assembly GCF_052849685.1. NCBI lineage: Eukaryota > Viridiplantae > Streptophyta > Magnoliopsida > Asterales > Asteraceae > Lactuca > Lactuca virosa. The sequence goes on from NC_136429.1 coordinate 489,091,874, forward strand.
CCCCCCTAAAACATGGAAAGTCTCGAAAAATGTAGGGGGTATGAACTCACCTTGAGTGTGATTGTGGTTGGTTAAAGAGGTGATGGTGAAGATCTTCAAACTTAGAGTACTTGAAGGTGGTTGAAAAACTCTTTGAAGATGGTATTATCCAAAAATTCTAGGAACCAAACTTGGAAAATAATCCGTGGAAGGTTGAACTTGATCTTGAGAGAAAAAGTGGAGAAAAACGTTGAAATGCGAAGGGTGTTGGAGGAGTTATTGGCCGAAGCTATATATGGGAAACAGAGGATGGGTTGAAGTGGACGTTTGCATTGAATTGTGCAATATATCACGTTGGGAAAATGTAACTGTGACATCTCCCTTTTCACGGCCAGAAAAGACCGATTTTGTTTATGCTTTGTTTAAAAATCAGAGTAATAAAAGTGTTGCGGAATTTGTTCCCAGTAAAACATGATAAATACATTATCAAAGAATTTCCGAAGAAATATATTTTTATTCATTTTTAAAACATTTGGGATGTCATCGTCAATACAGAAACATAAGCATAAACAGAACTTACATTCATTTACTCTAGTGATCTACATCTCTTTTAAATCTCTCAGTGTAATGTAACTTCATATCGACACCTGTGATAGAAATAAGCTGGAGTAGGTCAGGTTGGGAAACCTGGTGAGTACATAGGGTTTTCAACCCACAATAATATAATTATTATGTTTAAACATCAAACAATCAACCCAATTACCCAATTACCCATCCCCATTATCTTCTTTACTCTTAAGGATCTACCCTGAGAATCAACTATTCCTCGTTCATTCATTCCTAAGGATCATCCTAAGGAATCGGCACGAAGTCCATCGTCACCGGGGTTTAGGCACTAAGTCTGCATAGTCGCCAGGATTTATACAACAGGCACTAAGTTCGCATAGTCGCCAGGGTTTAGGCACTAAGTCTGCATAGTCGTCAGGGTTTATACAACAGGCACTAAGTCCGCATAGTTGCCAGGGTTTTGGCACCAAGTCTGCATGATCGCCAAGGTTTAGGCACCAAGTCTGCATGATCGCCAGGGTTTAGAGTGCGCCGGGTGAACACATCGTTCACAACACCTACAGGTTGCGAGCCTGCTAGTGTTCCACTGGACTGTCTAGAATAGTCCGTGGTTGTCATCCATACTCTGCTAGATGACGGGGACATCATTTGGGAAAAAGGCTTCTCACATCGTCCACCTCTCACCCTTACCTCATGGTCTATATCACCTCTCAACTCATCATCCAACTCATATTTCATCTACCTATGTTTTACCCAACATATTATGTAGATATAAATACATATACAGTTTAAATCATATAAAACTTGTATAAAATCGTTCCTCCAGCATAGATAGAAAGTATACAGATAATATACACATATAGCACGTAATTTATATAAAATACTTCATATCTATGTGTAAGATGAAAGTAACTATGCACTCACTTGTTAAGGTGGTGATTCTGAACTCAGACAGCGTTTCATTATCTCAAAAAAAATTTCCCTTGACAAAACCTAGTATCAATACCACTAGGGTTTAGTCTAACGTTAACCGCGACTAATTAATAGCCTAGCTATTATTACTATTATATAAGCGTTAAACAACACTCTTATATAAATCATAATAATAGCCCAAATAATTATTTTAAGGTCTTAATAATGTTACTATAATTATTTAAAAGATATATTAAAAATAGCATAGGCGTAGCTCATTTACAGCGGGTTTTCTCGATAACCGGGCTTCGCTTGGAGCAGCGTTTCAGAACCGAAAGACCCTTTTTCTCGGGACTCCGGGAGCCTCGGGGCTTCCTTCGAGTGCTAGGGGGTTCCCTAGGGTTTAGGGGGGGTTTGGGGCTTTAGAGAGAGAAGATATTTTTGGTGTGAGAAATCGGAGCACTTCGCACCTCTATTTATAGTGCCAGACTTCGGTGGTACGTTGGGCGTAGCTTCGGATGAGGCTGCCAGCTCGCATCCAGCTGTCTCGCACGTGCATCGGACCCGGATAAGACCGGAGTACGCGGGGTGTACTCAACCTAGGACCCGGGGCGTAATGCGAGGCTACGTGTCGCGATCCGAAGCGGTTCCTCCAATCAGTGATCGATGGTCCAGATGCAGCCACGTCGTCAATCTCGCAACAGGCTTCACATTTTCGAGTTCCAACTTCAAAAATTCGTATCTTCCTCATACGAGCTCCATTTTCGACGTTCTTTATATCCACACGTAGGTGGGAATGTACTCTACAACTTTCTTTTAGACTCCGTCGGCTAATTTTGACTTTATTTTAAAAGTTATATTTTTAACAGGCCGGGACAGGATTGGTCCGTTAAAAATTCATAACTCCTTCATCCGACGTCCGTTTTCGTCTGTCTTTTTATCGTTACGCTACTATTAATGAGATCTTTAATTCTCGTTTAGGTTGTGTCGGCTAAAAACCGTTCGATCTAATATTCGAACTTCGGGTTGTATACTGTTAAGCCGAAACTTCGAAAAATCATAACTTCCTCATACGAAGTCAGATTTGGGCGTTCTTTTGATGGACACTCTCTGTTTAACGTATTCTACGACTTTTGTTTAGGTTGCTAAGGCTAAAGTCGCTCTATTGTAAATTCACTATTTACGCTTCCCGGTGTCGCGTTGGTTCCGTTGCGAAACTTCGACGGGTCATAACTTTTTCGTTATAACTCGGATTTCGGCGTTCTTTATATGTACGAAACCCTTGTAACATATACTAACACTTGGTTAAGATTATTTATTCTAAATAATATTTTTTCGAAAAGTCGTTTTCGACCCCTATTATCTCTAAATTGACTAGCCCGGATCTACGGGCGTTACAGTAACGCCCGTAGATCCGGGCTAGTCAATTTAGAGATAATAGGGGGGTCGAAAACGACTTTTCGATAAAAGATTATTTAGAATAAATAATCTTAACCAAGTTGTAGAATATGTCTCAAGGGTTCTGTACATATAAAGAACGCCGAAATCCGAGTTATAACGAAGAAATTATGACTCGTCGAAGTTTTTCGGCAAAACCGGCACGACACCACGAAGCGTAAATAGTGAATTTACGATAAAGAGACTTTTAGCCTTAGTAATCTAAACAAAAGTTGTAGTATACGTTAAACCGAGAACATACAAAAAAGAATGCCCAAATCTGACTTCGTATGAGGAAGTTATGAATTTTCTAATATTTGACATAGAAGTGCATGACCCGAAACTCGAATTTTAGATCGAGCGGTTTTTGGCCTACACGGCCTAAATGAGAGTTGAAGATCTCATTAATAGGAACTCAACGGTAAAAAGACAGACGAAAACGGATTCCGTATGAAGAAGTTATGAATTTTACGCGGACATTTAACAGTATAATCTCCTCGTACTTTTAAATTTAAGATCGTTCGAGAATTAGCCGACGAAGTCTAAATGAAAGTTGTAGATCTTGTTTTTACCTACGTGTGGATATAAAGAACGTCGAAAACGGAGCTCGTATGCGAAAGTTATGAATTTTTGAAAATCGGCTGATTTCCACCCTGTGTGCGATGCCACGTGTCAGCACCAGGCGAAACCTTGGAGCCTACGCAACACCACGACGTGGTGAGTGGCACCACGACGTGGTGATGTCCCAGGAAGCCTATAAATAGAGGTGCTGGGTGAAGCTCATTCCTCACCCCTTCAATCCCTTCTTTCTCTCTCTAGAACATCTCTCTAAGCCCCAAAACCCCCCAAAGCCTAGGGTAACTCCCTAGCACGAGGTGGAAGCCCTGGAGCACCCGACGGCTCCGAGAAAAGAGCCTTTCGGCTTGGAAACACTGCTCCAAGCGAAGCCCGGTTTTGAGAAAAAAAACCCGCTGTAAGTGAGCTATGCCTACCCTATCTTTAGTATAACTTATGTTTCAATATAGTAATATTATTAAGACCTTAAAATAATTATTTGGGCTATTATTATGAGTTATATAGAGTGTTGTTTAACACTTATATAATAGTAATAATAGCTAGACTATTAATTAGTCGCGGTTAACATTAGACTAAACCCTAGTGGTATTGATACTAGGTTTTGTCAAGGGAAAAATTGTTTTGAGATAACGAAGCCCTGCTCGAGTACCGAGTCACCACCTTATCAAGTGAGTGCATAGTTACTTTCATCTTACACATAGATATGAAGTATTTAATATAAATTACATGTTGTGTGTGCCTATTGTCTGTATACTTTCCGTCTATGCTGAGTGAAAGATTTTTATACATGTTTTAAATGATTTAAACTGTATATGTATTTTATATCTACAAAATGTGTTGGGTAAAACATGGGTAGATGAAATAGTTGTTGTATGACAAAAAAAATAAAATGATGAGAGGTGATATAGACCATGAGATAAAAGGTGAGAGGTGAACCATGAGAGAAGCCTTTTACCCAAGTGTTGGCTCAATCTGTACTCGCAACCTGTAGGTGTTATTTGAACTGTGTATTCACTATCTGTACTCTAAAAACCCATTGCCATGTATTGCGAGTGGATTCTCGGAAACGATACTGTCGATAAACGAGATAAAAACCCATTGACATGTATTGCGAGTGGATTCTCGGAAACGATACTGTCGATAAATGAGATAACCCTGCAACTATGGATTTAGTGCCTGATGAGCAAACCCTGGCAACTATGGATTTAGTGCCTATTTAGTAAATCCTAGCAACGATGGATTTCGTGCCTATTCCTTAGGATAATCCTTAAAAGAGAATGAACGAGGAATAGCTAATTCTCAGGGTAAATCCTTAAGAGTAAAGAAGATAATGGGGATGGGTAATTGGGTTAATTTTTTGATGATTAAACATAATAATTATATTATTGTGGGTTGAAAACCCTATGTACTCACCAGGTTTCCCAACCTGACCCACTCTATCTTATTTCTATCACAGGTGTCGATATGAAGCTACTTTACACTGAGAGATTTAAAAGAGATGTAAATCACTAGTGTAAATGAATGTAAGTTCTGTTTATGCTTATGTTTCTGTATTGACGATGACATCCCAAATGTTTTGAAAATGAATAAAAATACATTTCTTCGGAAATGCTTTGATAACGTATTTATCATGTTTTTCTGGGAACAAATTCCGCAACATTTTTATTAAAAGAGGTACTCTGATTTTTATAAAGCATAAACAAAATCGGTCTTTTCTGGTCATGAAAATGGGGATGTCACAGAAAAGATCCACCAATCACGTTGCAGCACCACTGAAATCACATGGTGATTTCGGCCTAGCACCACCGAGATTACCAAGTGATTTCGGTCATGGTACCACCAAGATCACCAAGTGATTTCGGTCATGGCACCACCGAGATCACCTAGTGATTTTGGTCATGGTACCACCGAGATCACCTAGTGATTTCGGTCCAGGTACCAACCGAAATCATAATGCTTTGGGTCCTAATCACTTAACCTTCATTGACTTGTTTGATTTTTGCTGACTTGTTGACTTTGATTGAGCCAGAACTTCCAGTTGTCACATTGCATGACCCTTTCATGTGTTATGTGCTGCTATGTATATCGAGCGGGGCTCGATGCGAGCCGAGGCCCGATGATCGAATCGTATGATACTGTGTTATGATCATTGTATGTGTTAGCATGATTATGTGATATATATTGTATGTGTATAGTGGGTGGGGAATGATATCAGGAGGGGCTAAGAATAACAAATTTGTATACCGAACGGGGCTTGATGCCAAGCAAAAACAAATTTGTATACCGAGTGGGGCTTGATGGAGGGAGGGGCTCAATGTAGGACGGGGGCCCAGTATGTGATTTATTATGTATGGTATGAGGTAGTTTGGGGAACTCCTAAGTTTTGTGCTTATGGTTTTCAGTTTATGTTTCAGGTACTTCTAGTTCTAGAGGGAAGAGCTCGGGATGGCTGCATCGCACACACCGTGTAGTTCCGCTTTTGTGATATACTCTGATTGATATGATGTTTGATACACTTATTTTCACTCTGATTGTATTAATGATGATTTTGGAATACTGTTTTATCTAAATTAAAAAGGAAATTTTTGGGTCATATTTTGGGACGTTACATTTACCAATGATCACAAGTTGTTATACTGATTGATCTACTTACAGGAAAGGTGCCTAGAATGGTCACGTTGGCTTGGATGTTTGATTTTAGAAAGGCTATATGCCGAAATGTTCCTACCTCCGGAATGTCCTGCCTGGTTGATCCTTACTTGATAGGTCTTGAAGTAGACATTGGGATTGTTGAGGAATCTGAAACCCTTAGGATAATGGTTCCATGAAGTATGAAATTAGACTAAGACTTATCATTATTTACATCTAGGTCTTTTGGAAAAGGTGTAAGGGGAAGCTCTACCCGATTCACCTATCGGCATACACTTTTATCAGGTGAGTGTGTAGTTACTATCAAGAACATAATATTAAATCAAAAGTATTATCTATAAGCAACATTAAGTGTTTATTTGTATTATATGTATTGTGTGCTACTTGTATAAATATGATAATACTATTGGATTAGGAACCATATTTGACATATATTGCCGTTTTGCATAAGTCCGGATTAGTTAAATTAGGACATGTAAAAGGTATTTAGTTCCCAATAAGTTGGAAATTAGATAGATCTTATTATGGGGTAGAGTGTGAGACCAGATAGTGTAGTTTCATATTCCTCATCTTTCTTGGATGACCAGAAATGGTGGGTCCAGATAAGACAACTAGCAAGTATGTCTAGGTCATCGACCAGAGTAGATGACAACACTTGACTAAAGTAGTCTAGTGAATTACGATCCTAGCATGGACTTATAATCCATGGACGTAAATAAAATGGGATACCATATTTATCAAATCTCTGAACATTAATTGCGTTTATATGAGTTACATTGGCCAAGGACACCTTTAGCTGTGTAGTCAAATAGTTACTCAAATGATTCATCACGTTGGGTGGTTCCTCCATAGAATCGTTGCTTTAGGATCTATGACGGTCGGTTGGGTTGGGTAGTTGATCTTAGGTCATATATATATATATATATATATATATATATATATATATATATATATATATATATATATATATATATATATATATATATATATATATAGATTTGACATCGTTGTTTGCAGGAATAATATTATTTATTATCATTAAATTATTATGGGCTTGAAAACCTAATGCATCTCACCAGGTTTTCCCAAACTTGACCCACTCATTTTATGCATCATATGTAGCGAATGTAAGGTTGTCGAGGTCTAGTTAGGATGCTGAGTGGAATAAAGAGATATGCCTGTAATAAGTAGTTTCATGACCTTTTAATATAAATACACTGTAATATATGTTTGGATATGAACGATGACATCCTCAAGGTTTTAAATAAATGAAATAATTTTTGGTTATCTCAAAAATGTTTTGTTTATCTAGGAATTTTTTGAATCTCAATTTTATAAAGCGTAAAGAAAATGTTTTAATTGGTTCTGAAAAATAGGGGATGTCACATATTGACTTTATGGGTTTTGTACGAATGAGATCTTGAACATGTTATTGTGTTTAAAGAATCATGGAGAGAGAGAGAGAGGGATAGAGAGAGAGAATATATATATATATATATATATATATATATATATATATATATATATATATATATATATATATATATATATATAATGAGAAAGAGAGAGAGGGGGGGGGGAGAGATGTATTAATTTGGTTCAATCTCATGTGTTTAATCATCTGGGTTCATCGGTGTATGTGTTTGCGATGAATCAGGTTTATATTTGTGTTATTTTATATCAGATTTTGAGAGAGAGAGAGAGAGTGTGTGTGTTCGTCGGAGCTAGGTGAATTTTCCAGCAACCGAAAGTTTTGGAATAAAGAAGGGGGTGATTTTTTTTGTTTTTTTCTTTTTTAAATAAAATATTTAAAAAATAGAAAAATAAAATAACAAAGGTAATAGAGTTTTTTCAAGCAAATTCAAATCACAATAAAAAACAGGTTTATGATAGTGTCACTCCAAAATATTTTGGACTTAAATGACAATTTTTTGAGTAATTATAAGGGCCATTTTTACAATTTTTTCAAATGATATCTGTAGCGTATAATTTAATTCTTTTGGACAACAACATATGAAGAAAATATCAATTAAAAATACTAAACGTCAATAAATTCTTCTTCACACTAAAAAACATAAAAGATGTGGCGAAGGAATCTAAAACTAATGAATGATAGGTGACATGTAGAGAGAGATACATACATATGTATCTTTCTCTCTCTCTATATATATATTATAGATTATCTAAATAAATCTACTTTTGCCCAAAACCCCAGACCCAATTCCCAAATTCTTTTTCTAGATTACATTTGCCAAATGGGAAAATCAATGAGTGATCGAATCACAACAATATACGTGCCATTAAATATCAAAGAAGACGACAGATTGACAAACTTCAAGTCAGTCTTCTTCCGATGGCTTCTTAATTTCTAGAGAGAGAAACCCAAACAGATTTTGAGAGAGAAAGAGCGAAGATAGGGATCTATCTTTCTTATCTGGGATCTCTTCCTCTCTCTATCTTGTTTCCGTATCTGTTGATCAGAAAAAAGTGGCCCAGCCGATCGGAGATTTCTTCTTTTTTATCTTTTTCATGGCTGTTTAGTTTCATGGAACTCACGAGAAAGCTCGATTGTCGGAGTTGTTTGATTTTTTTCTTCCAATTTTGGAAATTCTGACGAAAATCGATTCTTCGAGTTCAGAATTCTTACGATTTACCAGAGACCCAAATACAAAAAGTACGAGGTAGATTCTTCTCTAATCTCCTAATTACTTTTTTATGTATTGATTGATTCTTACTGTTTTACGATTGAATTAACTGTATATGAAATCTGTCTTTGATCCGATTTAGGTTTCTATTAGCCTTCATCTCGATTTGTTGAATGCTTATAGTTGATTTTTTAAACTACTGTTTTCATTGGTGTTCGTGTGTGTTCCTCAGTTCTCCAATTTGTATCACTTGATTTTCCACTGTAACAAGCCAAGAATATTTTTTGTTAAAATGTCAAAAGTACGCTGTAGTTTGCATAAGGAAAAGGAATCATCATACTCAATATGTTTTGTAATAAACAAAATTGCTCATTTGCATTACTTTCTTTTACTTTTTTTCACAAATGGTGGTTGAAAATGCTATGTACTTGATCTTTTTGCAAAGATGATGCTTAAAGTTTGTCTCAAATTGATTATAGTATTCTTTTACCATTTTCACAAAAGAGAAGAAGGTTAATTTACAAATCGGTTTGTTCTTGATCTAATTGCAGAAGAAATGGGAGCCAAAGTAGAATCCAAGACATATTTCCCAAGTTCAATGATAGATCTCAACAATGGTTTTCATAATGATATTTGGAATCCATATCACGATGACAAAACTCACAAGATCTCTGGCCCCACAAACAGTCACCATTATAACTACTTTCTAACAACACAAACCATAGATGGATACGCTAAAGAACAGATTAGGCAAACTATCTTGAAGCATGAATCAATCTTCAAACATCAGGTCTGATTTTGAGTCTATCATACTCAATTTTCTAAATCTTTTTCTTTTAAACCCACAAGTTTTTTAATGTTCTTGAACATACCCATGTTTAAATTTTGTGTTTTTTCACCAATATCTTGCATTTCATCTACTATCTTGCTCAAAATTTAGCATCTTTTTTTCTTAAAGCAACAAGCTTTCTTATGTTCTTGAATGTACCCATGTTTAAAGTTCTTGTTTTTTCACCATTATTTTGTATTTCATCTATCTTTCTCGAAATTTAGCATCTTTTCTCTTAAAGCAACAAGCTTTCTTATGTTATTGAATGTACCCATGTTTAAAGTTCTTGTTTTTTTTTCACCATTATTTTGCATTTCATCTATCTTTCTCAAAATTTAGCATCTTTTCACTTAAACCCACAAAAAATTTAGTGTTCTTGAACATATCCATGTTTAAATTTCGTGTTTTTTCACCATTAATGCATTTAATCTATCTCGCTCAGATTTTAGCATTTGTTCTCTTAAAGCAACAAGCTTTCTAATGTTCTTGAATATACCCATGTTTAAATTTCTTTTTTTTTCACCATTTATATGTATTTCATCATCTTGCTCAAAAATTAGCATCCTTTCTCTTAAACCCATGAAATTTTAGTGTTCTTGAACATACCCATTTATAAATTGTGTTTTTTCGCCATTATCTTCCTCAACTTTAGCATCTTTTCTCTTAAAGCAACAAGCTTTCTAATGTTCTTGAATATAGTCAATATACCCATGTTTAAATTTCTTGACTTTCACCATTATTATGCATTTCATCATCTTGCTCAGAATTTAGCATCTTTTCTCTTAAACCCACGAGTCTTATAATGTTCTTGAACTTACCCATGTTTAAATTTATTGTTTTTTTTTTATTGCATTTCAGCTCCAAGAACTTCATCGCCTGTACAAAAGACAACAAGATTTGATGAATCTAACCAAAGAAACACGTATTTTTGCCTCAAGTTTTCCTCATTTGGGCTCGACTTTTAGACCTTTCAATTCTAGAAATGGGAAAAGTCTCGGTGTTCCTGAAAGACGAGTGATTGATTTACAACCGTCTGCTGATGAGCAACAAATAGGAATTTTTCAAAATTTGACCCAAAAAAACCCGTTTAATTTGGCCGATTTAAACAAACCGATTATTGAATGCATTTCATCTGCCAAAAAAACGTTATTTGGTGTCGAAATCAACTCTGTTCATCAAAACCATTGGCTCGGGTCCTTCGATTCAGGCAATTCAAGATCGATGACAAACTCAGAGTGGCAAAACCGTAATAAACATGAACAATCGCTCCCCCTTTGGATGACCAAAGGAAAAGAATCAACCGTTCATCATATCAACTTGAATTCATTACAGAATCATTCTCACCAGTTCTTCAACAAAGCTGACGTGGCATCAGATGATCATGAAACACGCGAATTCAAGAAAGTAAAACTCGATGATTCCCGGACAATTACCATGATTCTTGGTGTCCCGATTATTGACACGAAACTTGAATCGAACGTTAAACATGATATTGATTTAAACATGTCTCTTGATGAAGAAGATGCTCCACCTCCGGCGCCGGAAACACCACCTTCGCCGGAAGCTCCGGCACATAATTCGCCGGAAAACCCTTCCGCCATGGATTCCGATCTGGAGCTTGTGAACATCGCAGCAGAAGCAATCATATCAATTTCAACTTTTAACCCGCCTGAAAATCCTGAAAAACCGGTAGAAAGTTTGATGTGGTTTGCAGATGTGATTACGAACGATTTGGAATTGGAGAAAAATTTTGTTGAAAAGAGTGAGGAAATGGATTACTTCGAGTACATGACATTAAAACTTCAAGATTCGAAAGAAAATCATGATGATTTTTATAAACCGGTGATCATGGAAGACAAAAAAGAAGAGGAAAACAATAGTTTGTCGCTAAAAAGAACACCTCGAAAAGGACAAGGAAAAAGGGGGAAACAAAAGAAAGATTTTCAGAAAGATATTTTACCAAATATTGTTTCTTTATCGAGGCGTGAAGTTACAGAAGATCTTCAGATATTTGAAGACGCGTTTTCTGGGACGGGTGTTTTTTGGCAGTCTAGTTTATCGAAAAGGAAAGGTGGTGGTAGGAGTGGAAGAGGGAGGCGGCGGTCGATGGCGGCAGAACCCTTGTGCCGCCCACAGCCGCCACCGGAGCAGTGTAGGGAGTTGGCGTTGGAGAAGAGTCTTGGCGGGTGGGGGAGGAGGACACGGCGGTTGCCGAGGCAACGGTGTTCAAATGGTGGTAGTCATTATCGGTCTCTTGCTTTGAAATGTTGAGTAGTGGATCCCCTTTTGTTGTAGTGTTATTGTTGTAGATAATTATGTGGAACTTTTTATATTGTGTCTACTCTACTACAACTGATTAAACTTATCACAAAGTTATTTTGTTTTTGTATTTGGAAGATAAATGTCGTTTAGAGTATTTGGTTGCCTATATGATGATTATATGTGAAATTCAATGTTTTAAAAATCGTTTGAACCGACGTTCGGGAGTCGGAGACGAGAACGGTTCAATAACAATTGATTTTTTGTCAATTTCCAGACCGAATCGAGTTAGACGATTTCTTCAAAACGCGGGTTGAATCGATATAAAAACCATTTGAACTGGTTTATTGGACTTGGATAATTGGATTATACTTAGTCCGTTAAAAACAGCTCATTTTCAAAGCACATTGAAAAGCTCGATGATTAGGTTATCCGGAGTGTACACAACTCAAAGGCCAACGCATATTACTACCGGATACAATTTTGACACAATACTTCTTAACCTAAAATTGATTTTCAGTTACACAATTTAAACAAAGGCTTGTGAACTACGATTAATAATTCCTAATTTGTGTGTTTAAATACATATACAGCCTTTGAGGACGCCTATTTTTGAACGACAAATATAACTTACCCATACATTACTCCTAATTTCATTTATGTCTCAGACGGGATTTGAATCCTCGACCGGTAATAAGGGACACCTGATACAGTTGGGCTAGAAGCCATTTGGTCTTTTAGAACGCTTTTAATGTGACTTTGACTTGGATTTTGACGGTAGTGGTAATGGTGATGGTCGTGGAGGTTGACGTGATCAGAAAAAGGATGTCGGCGGTGGAGTATAATGGAATAGAGGTGGCAACCAGGCAGTTGTGTCGTGGTTTTGTCTAACACAACACGACATGACAAAATTTTATGTAACACGAACACAACACGACACGATGTCGTGTTTTTTTAAATTAACATGAAACGAACGAACTAAAAAACGACAAACACGACACGACACAAAAAAGATAACATAAAATAACAATTATTTTATTTAATTAATATTTAATCATACATCATTGCAAAGAACTTGGGTATAATATTTTGGACCTCTGATTTATGTTTAATCAAATAGATCCATGTGAATCTTGAATGATCATCAACTATGGTAACAAAATACCTATGTCCCTGATATGAATCAATGTGATAAGGTCCCCAGATGTCACAATGAATTAGATCAAATGATTTACTTGCAATATTGTTTTTATAAACAAAAGGAGATCGTTTCTGCTTTGCTAATGGACAAATCAAACAAACATGTTTATCTATCTTCTTATTTAGGGACAACGCATTGCTAAGACACATAAGTTTCTTATTTGAAGGATGCCCAAATCTTTGATGCCATTGTTGTATAGAAACATTGTTGATGGAACCAATCTACAACTCTTGATCCAACAGATACAATCCTGCATTCACACTACCCTTGCCAATCATCATCTTGTTGCTCATCTGCTGTATAATGGCATAATCATAATAAAGGGCAACCATGACATTTTCGTCCTTGGTTAATGATGTGACAGAAATGAGATTTAACTCAAATTGGGGAACATAAAGAACATCTTTGAGAATTAGGTTATCATTCAATTGCAAATTACCCATTAAATGCACTTCAATAAGCATTTGATTGGGCAATTTGACCCGAGTATTAAAAACCTTTTGGGTGTTGATAAAAAGATTTTCATCATTACATATGTGCCTGGTAGCTCCTGAATCTATGATCCAAAAATTGGATTTATAATTTCCAGATGTGGAGTTCAGAATGTAATGAGTACTTGCTTTGAAATCTTGTATGGAGACACCATTGGAAGAAGCTAATTTCCCTGAAAACATGGCTATGAATTGTTTACACTGTTCATCAGTAAGTCCAGTTACAACATCAGCAAATTCAGAAACTGAATTGTTAGTCAATTGATCAGCTGAAACGGAATTGACTCTTAAATTGTTCCCATTTGTGAACTTAAAACCTGGTGGAAAACCATGCAACCTGTAACATTTTTCTTGTGTATTAGGGATGAAAGTGGGTCCAAACCCGGACCGGATGGACCCGGACCCGGAAAACCCGGAACCGGTTAACGGGATTTTGTTGAACCGGAAACCGGACCGGTATATAGGAACCGGTTCCGGTTCGGTTCCAGGTACGGTACCGGGTAAAGTGGGTCTAGAAACGGAAAACCCGGAAACATCAAAGTGGGTAGGTTTGAACCGGATAAAGTGGGTTTAGAACCGGAAAAACCGGAATGTTTTGGTAATTACTTACTACTTAGTGGGTTGAACTTTGAAAATTTTCATATTGATATCCCGACTTTGGGGGACTGTAACTCATTGAATATGAAACCAAAATTGAGAAAATTATAGTCTAAAATCATGTACAAACTCTAAACTACACTCTGGAAAAAACCACATGTCAATTCGACTGTAAACGAATGAAATATGCATGTGTTAACATTTTCACAGAATACAAAGTACAAAAACAAATAGCTGAAAAGTTGAAAATTTTCAGTTTTGATATCTCGACTTCGGGGGACTGTAAATCATTGAATATTAAACCAAAAATGACAAAATTATAGTCTAAACTCATGTACAAACTATAAACTACAAGTTGGAAAAAACCACATGTCAATCCGACTTCAAACGAATTAGATATGCATGTTTTAAAACATTCACAAAATACAAAAAAAATGAAAAACTAAAAACTTTCAGCTTTGATATCTCGACTTTAGAGGACTGTAAGTCAATGAATATAAAACTAAAAACGGCAAATTTATAATCCAAAATCATGTACAAACTCTAAACTACACGTTGGAAAAAACTGTATGTCAATCGGAGTTGAAATGAATGAGATATGCATCTTTTAAGCGTTTCACAAAAACTGGTTTCGACCCTAAGAGTGGTTCCGGTTTTTAGACCCGGTTTACCCGGACCCGATGGACCCAAACCCGGATTACCCGTAACCCGGATAAAGCCAATTTTTAAACCCGGAACCGGAACCAGTTCTATATATTCTGGTTCTAACGGTTCCGGTTCCGGTCCGGTTTTCCGGTTCTAAATCTCATCCCTATTGTGTATGCCCAGATTTCTTGCAATAAGTGCAGTACAGTTGAGCCTACTTGAAACTTTTGTACTGATTGTTATTAATAGATCTTGACCTATTATAATCCCCATTTTCGTCTCTAACATTGAAAGCAACAGTAGATTGAGATAGCTGAGTATTACTTACAGATCTCTGTCTTTCTTCTTGAATGATTAGAGAAAAAATGCGATTAACATTTGGAATAGGATCCATCAGCAAGATTTGACCACGAATTTGAGAGAAATCATCATTTAATTCCATCAGAAAAGTCATAGTTTGCTCAATTTCTTTAACTCCACCACAAATGCACAAACCACAGGTACAATGCATGTTGTAATTGGCCAATTCCTCCCATAGAACTTTCAATTTGGTGAAATATGTGCTTACAGTGTCTCCTCCTTGAGTAATATTCATGATATCACGCTTAATTTGAAAAATTCTGGGACCATTGCCATGCTAGAAACGATCTTTGAGCTCCTTCTAGATATCTTTTGCTGTTTTGAGATATATCACATAGGCTACTATCTCTTTTGAAATTGAATTGAGAATCCATGAGATGATGATATTATTGTTACAGGACAAGGATTTGAATCGAACAAGATCAGTTTCTGGTGGTTGATTAATAGTTCCATCGACGAAATCCATTTTATTCTTCACTGATAGAGCGATCGTCATAGCATGACTCCAAGAACTATAATTGTCTCCAGTAAGAATCTGAGAAACGAGAATAGTTCCTGGACTATCAGAATGATGAATGAAATAAGGATCGTCTGAATTTTCTTGTGTATTGATCCGATTTGTGACATTAGAAGCCATGATGATCGATCAGATAAAAAAACGAGAGTTAAATCGAAGAACAAAAAAGGGGAAAAATGAAAAGATCAACGATTCACAGAGTAATCGTAATGAATCACAAAGAAAATTAGAGGATTGAATCAAATGAGAATCGAATCTGCAAAAGAAACGATTCAAACGAGAATCATCTTCAAAAACGGAAGACGCTTTGATACCATTTTACAGTTTGAGAAAAGAGTAAATCTGTTACTTGGATTGAATGAAAGAACTGTACAAAACATATATACACAGACTAATTTACGCTTCTATATCTAACATGAACCTAATTGAATCTAAACAGAGCCACAACTAACTACTAACTAACAGAACATTTAACAGAAATAAACTTCTGTTAAGTTATAAGTCTAATACATGACACAAAAAACACGACAAACAAATGCTAAATCTTGTCAATTTTGTGTCGAATTTTAAACACGAACACGATACGATACGACGTCGTTTCCTTTACACTTGACATGATCACGACACGAACATGAATTCAAATTTTAGTTTCGTACCAATTTTGTTTCGTGTCTTGTCATCAATTGTCACCCTTATAACGGAAAAAGGAGAAGATGGTGGTGGGCCTTTTACTTTAATATTTATACAAATTAAAAAATAAATAAAATATATTGAATTTATTAAAGAAAAATATCATTTTAAAATGGGTCATAGACCAAAACCATAAGAAATTGAAGGCACATAAGACTATTTGTGTATATATATATATATATATATATATATATATATATATATATATATATATATATATATATATGGACTACACTTACGATGTTTTGAAACCATATGTCCATATGTATCACTTATGTAATTTAGTGTATTAAACATTCTAACATCCTCTCAAACAAACAGTATTATAGCAGTAAGAATTGTGAATTTTGTTAGCCAAGAACCAAAAATATGAAGTCGGGTGTATCGTAGAAATATCAACAGTATACAAAGATGACGAATCACAAGGCACTGTGATTGTCCCAAGTTAGAGATGGCCAAGAATGAAATGAAAACCAAATTTAATATTTGTAACATCTGTGAATTCTATTTTGATGTAAAAAAGGATGAAATATTACAATTATTTATAAATATTTAAAACACCTTAATAATGACTATAAAGATATTCTAACATCCTCTCAAACAAACACCTTAATCATGAAGGAAAACTAAAAAATAAGTTAGTTAAAATGGGACAACTGCAAATTTGGAAAGTTGAAGGGGGTAAATTGGTATTTCTGGAAGTATCAAAGATTAATTAATTAGTGCTTAAAATTACAACCAAGAAAACGTCGACAGCAGGGTTCGAACCTGCGCGGGCGTAGCCCAATAGATTTCAAGTCTATCTCCTTAACCACTCGGACATATCGACTGATTTGATATCAATGCTTTTAGTTGTTATATAATTAACTTATCTCACGATGATGATCTAAGTAAAATCTTGTATGCCCACGGGCTACAAATATATAATAGAAATTGGAACTTAAAGGAAAAAGAATTCGAGAACCAAGGAGAGAGAAAAAACAAATTGAGAACCACAATAAGATAAAATATACTTATATTGATAAACTCTCAAATTAGTCTATTCATCTTTAAAAAATGAGAGAGAATTTTATATAAAAAAGCTTAACAAAGCACTATACAAAACAAGGGAATTACATGAAATTTATATTGGTGATTGGATTTGGAAGCCAATCAATCCAATTAAATTAATTTTTTAAAGAGACAAAACTAATGAAAGAAAAATAAATTGGGTTAAATGAGACTTAATTTTGGCGAATATAGATAAATTTGTTCTTATTACATGAACAAGAAATGTAAAGAAAGAATATTCTTCATTACTAAATCTGATTACATCCCTTTTCTATATATACAGCAAAAGTAAAACAGTAAATAGAATAAATTGTATTGTAAAATTACTAATATGTCCTTCTCATTCTCTAATATTCCCCCTCAAGATGTATCTGAAGAATAAATATTCTTGAGAAACATCTTGGATATAAAAGGTATAATCTTCGTAGAAGGCAACGGTTTTGTGAACATATCAGCTAGTTGAAAAGCTGATCGAATTGGCATGAGTTTAATAGATTTGTCAAGCACTTTCTCGCGAACAAAATGACAATCTATCTCGATATGCTTAGTACGTTCATGAAACGTGGGATTAGTTGCAATCTTGACAACAACATCATTATCACAAAACATCAATACAGGGGCATTATGGGAAATATTGAAGTCTTTTAGCAACTGTTTTAGCCATATCAATTCACACGAAGTAGATGTCATAGCCCTGTACTCTGCTTCTGCAGAGGAACGAGAAACAGTGGGTTGTTTCTTGGATCGCCATGAGATCAATGAATCTCCTAAGAATACACAAAACCCAGTTATGGATCTTCTGGTGTCTAAACATCGACCCCAATCTAAATCACAAAAAGTCTTCAATTGGAAATTTGATTGTTTGGAAAATAAAACACCTTGACCAAGACTTTGTTTTAGATATCGCAGAAGATGTTTAGCTGCATTCATGTGAATATCTCTTGGATTCGACATAAACTGGGACAATTGTTGTACTGCAAAAGCAATATCTGGACGAGTTATGTTGAGATAAATGAGTCTTCCAATTAGACGTCTGTAAGAAGTAGGATCATCCAAAAGAGTACCATCAAATTCATTCAAAGGCTTCCTTGGATCCATTGGAGTATTAACTGGTTTGGAACCCAATAATCTAGCATCATCAATTAGTTGTAATGTATAATTTCTTTGGGACAAAAAAATTCCTTTAGATGATTTGGCTACTTCCAATCCCAAAAAGTAACCCAAATTGCCTAAGTCCTTGAGTTTAAAAACATGACTTAACTGTAACTTGAGCTTGGCAATTTCAATGGAAGACGAACCTGTGATGATAATGTCATCAACATACACCAACAAAGCAACATAATTCTCATTTTGACCTTTGTGAAATAGTTAATAATCTGATTTGGATTGAGTAAAACCAACTGAAATCATGGAATGAGAAAACTTCTCAAACCATTGTCGTGAAGCCTGTTTCAACCCATAGATAGATTTGTGAAGTTTACACACAAGCTTGGACTTTGAATTTGTTGGTAATTGTTCCCCTTAAAGATGAATACCAGGTGGAATATCCATGTAGACTTCCTCATGCAATGTGTCATTAAGAAATTAATTATTAACGTCCAATTAGACTAAATCCCATGACTTTGCAGCAGCTATAGTAAGGAGCATCTTTACAGTGACAAGCTTGGCCACCGGTGAATAAGTATCAAACAAATCAACCCCTTCTTGCTGTGTAAAGCCCTTAGCCACCAAACGAGCTTTATGTCTTTCCACTTGACCATTTGATCCACATTTGACTTTATATACCCAACGACATCCAACTGAATTTTTACCATGAGATAAGTGCATAATGGTCCAAGTGTTATTTGCTTTCATAGCAGCCAATTCAGATGACATGGCATCTCTCCATTCTTTAAAATGACTTGCTTTAGCATATGAAGATGGCTCAACATTAGCTAAAACATTCATAACAAAAGCTTTGTGTGTAGAAGAAAGCTTGTCATAAGAAACATAATCTTGGATAAAATAAGAGCAATGTGTATTTTGAACTGCATTACAGTGAAAATCTCGAAGATATGATGGTTGTCTTTGTGGTCGAGTTGACTTTCTAAGAATTTGTTGAACCTCTGCAACAATTGGCTAATTATCTTGATTATCAGGTGTGTGATTGGTAATATTTGGAACTTGGAGATTTTCAATACTTTCATCTGAAAGAACTAATGGCACCACAATATGAGAAAAAGGATCATTAGAATTGAGCATAGAACCATCTTGAAAGGGAAACAAATCTTCATGGAAAACAGCATCACGAGAATAAAACATCTTATTAGATGTTAAATTTAAGAATTTGTATGCTTTCATCTCTAGTGGATACCCCATAAAAACACATGTTGTGGCTCTAGGACTGAATTTTGTTCTTTGTGCAGTGAGAGTAGATACATATGCAATGTAACATCCATAAAATCCGAGCCAATTTAAAACTTTTTAAATCATTTAAAAGCATTCTATTATTACAATTTGTTTCCAAAATAGTTTAAACATCAGAGTTCCCAGAAATCATAATCATCAATCAAGGAAGTGTACGGTCACGCCTTCGCCTTCTCACGGTCATCCGTAGAACCTGAAACAATAAACTGAAACTGTAAGCTCAATGGCTTAGTGAGTTACCCCCAAAATACCCATACACATAACAATACACATATAATAACAGACAACATACTATGGGTCCAATCATCCATCGGGATGGAATACCCCAGACCCTCAACCATCGGTTGGAATGCCCACACATAATACATATATAACAGATACTATGAGTCCAATCATCCATCGGGATGGAATATCCCAGGCTCCTCAACCATCGGGTTGGAATTCCAACATACTATGGGTCCAATCAACCATCGGGTTGGAATACCCCATGCCCTCAACCATCGGGTTGGAATGCCCACATACTACGAGTCCAATCATCCACGGGATGGAATACTCTCAGCCCACAACCATCGGGTTGGAATGCCCCCCCCCCATAACCAATCAAGCATGTGCACCTATATCAGATAATCATATAACAGTCTATAAAGACAACATACTAGGGTCCTATCATCCTCGGGATGGAATACCCTCAACTACCAATCCATCATGTATACATATAACAAGTAATCTCCTACCAGCATACAAAAAGTCATACCAAACTGTAGGTCACTAAGCATAACAACATCCTATCTACCAGGATACCGATCTAACAGATCATACTAGCAATTAACCATCCTATCTACCAGGATACCGAGCTAACATATCACAATAGTAACAATTCCAAATAACAAATCAAAGGGCCGGCCTTGGTGCCTTAGGCCCATGAGTACAGTGAGGATAACTCACCTCGCAATACCAATCTAAACCGAAAAATCGAACTCCCGAATTGTTGCCGCACCAAAAATCCCGAACTATCCAAATAGTGAATATTAAGTCATTACACAAGATAACAATCTTGACTAGGGGTCCACACAATCCATCATGTCTATTCTCTTTATTGGGCCAAGGCTCAATGCCAATATCATAACCTTGAAAGCCCTTAAGCAAAACCTATTATTGGCCCAATTTACCAAATTGGGCCCAACTCCCTAATTGGGCCTCACTCCAAGATCCATTATCAAAACTTGGCCCAAAACATTATATTCATAAAGTCCAGCAAAGGCCCAAATCCAACTAGTCCATAAACAGCCCAAAACCCGAAGCCCAAATGTCAAAGGCCCAACTGAGGACGCACGCGGGGCGTACTCCTCTGGTACGCGGGGCATACTTGTCCTGAAGTTGACCACCATCGGGGTAGTTTACCCAGTACGCTGGGCGTACTGGATTTACGTCGGGCGTACGCGGGGTTTCACCAAAAACCTAATAAGTGCTTAATGGCTTAAGCACTTAAGCCCAAACTCCAGATCCATCGACCAAATGTGCCATAGGACTATAAAGTCTCGAACTTTATCACTTTGGACATCCAGAAAGTTCTTAACACATGGTCTTAATCCATTAAGACCTTCCTACTTAATGCATGAGACAAATCTAGCTATTGGGACACCATTTTTATCACTTAGGATCTCCTCTAAGGTCTGAAAGGACAGCTCATTTCGTCCAAATCATAACATGCACCTTTTTGGGACTTTTGGGACAAGAATGCTTCCATAAAGCTAAAATGACTAGATCTATCTCATACAATAATAAAGTTCCAAGCTTTTTACCTTCTGGAGCTTCTAGGGCACAAACCAACTTCAAATCTACAAGCTTGATCTTCTTCTCCAACTCCTTGATGCAACACCTTCTTCTTAAAACACTCAAGAAACACCCAAAAAGCTCAAACACTCAAGGAAGTGGCTAAGGTTTGGGGAAAGCGACTCTAAGCAGTGGAGGATGGGGTAAGGGAGGGTCTTATGCTCATAATGTTTCTTATATAGTCCCCAAACCCTAAATATTAAGGTTTCCTTCTGCCATGAGTACGCTCAGCGTACTAGGGCGCGCCTAGTACGCTTAACGTACCCTTATGTACGCGCAGCGTACTCCTCCTGATCCCAATAATTGCAATTTAGCCCTTAGAGTTTCATGGCTTCACCCTTCTATCCCCAGGGACTATAAATGACAAAACTTGGGATGTTACATGCAAGACAACCAAAAGTTCGAAGATGTAAATATTCTGGTTGTTTACCATACAATCTGAAATATGGTGATTGATTCTTGAGTAATTCAGAAGGTGTTCTATTGATGAGATAAGAAGCTGTAAGAACACATTAATGCCAAAATTGATCTGATACTGTAGCTTGAAACATTAGAGCCCTTGCAACATTTAATAAATGTTGGTGTTTGCGTTCAACAACTGCATTTTGTTTAGGTCTAGCAACACATGAATGTTGATGTAAAATTCCTTTCTCATGAAAGAAAGATTGAGAATCCAATTCTTTTGCATTATCTGAACGAGATTGCTTTATGCTCTTATTAAATTGATTAAAAATCATGTTGTAGAATCTTGGAATAACTTGTTGAACATCTGACTTGTTTTTAATGAGAAAAATCCATGTATATCTAGTGTAGTCATCCACAATTGTTACAAAATAACGAAATCCTTGAGGACTAGGTATATGAAACAGACCCTATATATCACAATGGATCAAATCAAACGATTCATTACACATATGATTCATAGAAACAAATGGTAATTTCTTCTGTTTAGCAAGAGGACAAACTGAACAATGAATTTGAGAAGAATTTTTAACAGCTACATGATCCAATTGATCTTTAACAGATACAATTCGTTTATTTGAAGGATGGCTTAATCTTTTATGCCATATATCTAATGAAACTGCATTAATATTTTGATTTGTACATGCTCCAACTTGATTCAAGATGTACAAATCATGCACTTTGTCAGCCCTGCCAATCATCTTCTTGAGCTGAGTATCCTGAATGAAAGCATGATCAAAAGTAAATTGGATCATCAATTGTTGTGCCTTTGTAAGAGAGCTCACTGATATCAGGTTGAGATTGAAAGTTGGAACATATAAAACATCTTTGAGAACAAATAGATGATCAATTTTAACATTCCCAATAATGTGAACTGGAAGAACCATTTTATTTGGCAAAGTCACAATATAATTGTTGACCTTTCTTTTGTTGAAGAACATGTCAAGATTATGACAAATATGTTGAGTAGCACCAGAATCTATAACCCAAACTTGAGAGTGATTACCATTATGAACAGATAAAGAAAAGAATTTACCTGTAGTAGTCTCCTCATTTGGATTAACAGATATCATGTGATTTGAAAGAGTAGACATCAAGTGTTGGCATTGAGCTGGAGTGAATCCTTGAAACATATCATTTAAGGACTGATTAGTTTGACTTTCACCATGGTCAACAGCAGCAGCAGTGTGATTGACTTTTCCTTTTGAATTGTATCCAGGTGGACAACCGTGTATTTTGTAACACTTATCAATTGTATGCCCTTGAATCTTGCAATTAGAACAAAAAGGATGATCTCTGCGAACATTGGTTGAAACTTGCTTGCGATTATTCGATTTAGCAAGAAATGCCATTGAATTGTTGTTTTGAGTATCATTAGAAATTGATTTTTGTTTCTTCTTGAGCCACCAATGAGAAAACAAGGTTGATAGCTGGTAATGGATCCATTAACAATATTTGTCCCCTAGTTTGAGAAAACGAATCATTTAATCCCATTAAGAAATTCATCACATGTTTTGTTTTGAAGTATTCCTCTATTTTCTTGACACCTTCACA